>NC_135574.1:132261017-132886017 GCF_965152235.1 Eretmochelys imbricata | reverse complement strand
TTCCTAAGCAGCACATACTCTTCAATAGCTGTAGTCCAGTCATGACTACTATTCCACCATGTTTATGTTATCCCTGTAATATCTGGTTTCACTTCCTGCACAGTAGCTCTAATTCCTCCATTTTGTTACCTAGGCTCCTCGCATTGGTCTACAAACATCTTTAATTTTTGCTGTTTGGACTCACTCACATTCTTTACCCGATTAGGCACAGACATTCTACCGCCAGTATGACCTATTAGGCTGGTATCCACACTGCCCTTCCTCCTTATGTCCATTCTCCTACCCACGGGTGTATCCTTTGTTTTCTTCCATCTCAATGTGAAAAATCCAGTGTGGAGATTACCTGGAAACATCTCCCAACCATCTCCCCTGAATTCCTAGTTTAAAGCTCTATTAATCAGTTGTGCCAGCCTCCATCCTAGAAGTCTATTTCCTTCCCTACTCAGATGAAGTCCATCCCGAGAGAACAGTCCTCTCTCCATGAATGCCTCCCAGTGGCCATACATCCCAAAGCCCTCCTTATAGCACCGCTGCCTGAGCCATCTGTTGATAGTCATAATATTGTCACACCTTTGTTGCCCTTCTCTAGGAACAGGCAGAATCCCACTGAAGATCACCTGAGCCTCGATTTCCTTAAGCGTCTTCTCCAGCCTGGCATAGTCTCCCTTGATACGTTCTAGTGAGAATCTATCAGTATCATTTGTTCCCACATGAAGGAAGATCAGTGGATTGTTTCCTGCTCCCTTTAGGATTCTCTTCAACCTCAGGTCCACATCCCATATCTTAGCACCTGGTAGACAGCACACCCTTTTATTCTCTGGATCAGCTCTGGTTACAGGCCTGTCTATTCTTCTCAGTAGGGAGTCCCCGATCACGTAGCCCTGCCTTTTCCTGGTGATGGTGCGATTCTCTGGTCTATCCCCTGTTTCCTGTGGCTGCAAGTCCTCTCCATTCCTATTCTCCCTTGTAATCCTCTTCAACCCGTCCTGTATCCTCCTGGGGCTCATATTTGGTGTTGTCTCCATTGACTCTTCCCCTTTTCCTACAGGACTAGCTGCTCTTCTCTTCTTCCTTGCCCTTCCACCTTCAGTAACCACCTGCTGTGTCCCTTCTTCATTTTCCAACTCTGCATACCTGTTCTTGATCTATTTCTATACCTGATCTATTTCTCCTTCACTAGCCCGTCTTTTCCTCTGCCTGGTTCTTTTAGTCACATGCCTCCACTGTCTGTTTTCTTCACCCAGCAGTCTCCCCTCAGAGTTCTTAGGTCCTATTTCCATCTGGAAGTCTGAGCTCTTCCCTTCAACCGCCTCATGTCTTTGCTCCATAATCAGCTCGAACCCCCTTCTAAACTCAACCAGACTTTCTACCTGCATCTCCAATCCTTGGATCTTTTCCTCCATCAGCTCTATCAGGCGGCACTTCATGCAGATGAAACTCTTTCCAGGTACCCCCTCCAGGATCATGTACTTGCCGCAGCTTCCACATCCAATCATCTTCATTGTGTCTTCCATTATTGGGTCATTACCATTGCCGCCTCTGTATCTGTCATAGCCTTCTCACATAAATCCTGTTAGTCCGGGTAACAAACCTCACCAAAACACCACCACCCACAGCAAAATCAAACCCCAAACGAGCACCGCAATACAAACTCCCCTTACAAACTCCCACTCAAACTCCCCTGTTTACAGCTCTGTTTGCTGGCTCCTGTACGGTTGCCTGACTGGCTGGCTACCTTCATAGGACCCCTACTCAGAGTAGCCCTGCCCCACTTATTAGGGCTCAGTTTCTCTCCCAGCACAAAGCCCCTACAAGCCTCTACACATACAAACAATACAAATACAAAACTAAATACAAATACCTTCTCCTCCAACAGAACTCCCACTCAAACTCCCCTGTTTACAGCTCTGTTTGCTGGCTCCTGTGCCGCTGCAGCAGTCCTCTGCCAACGTGGCAGTAAGGACTTCTTGTCCCCTAAACCGAGCCTCAAGGCAGGGGGAGGTAGAGGTTTCCTCCACTCTGGACTGGATCACAATCCACACAAAACCAAGGAGCAGCCCATTGAGTACAGCTGACTGAAGCTTTTTAAATCATGTGTCAAAATTTTGACTCTACCCAAAAAAGAACACATTTTTCATTAAAGGTGTCCGTTTTTTTGACCAACTCTAATGAGGAGCAGGGAGGCCACAGCCAACCTGAAGACCAATGGTAGAGGACCCCCATTCCTACTACCCGTGCAAAGTCTCCTGCTCATAACAGCAGCCAGCTCCCCACTCCCCTAACAGTGACAGCAGCATTGGAGTCACCTCTCTGTAGGCTGAAGAAAGCAAGACTGCATTGGTTTATCCTTTGTTCACACCTGAAAAGTTTCTCTCACAACAATGAGAATTAAAACACTTTTTAAAAAATGAAATCTTAAAGATTCTGCAGAATTTAATGACAGTCCCACAGAAAAATTCCTGCTTGCTCTGGGCGACTGGCTTTTCTGAATCTTTGGCCCAAAGTACTGTATAGACATACTTTAGTACAAAGTTAAGAGATCTTCAAAGATCCCATACTTTGATAGTTTAAAAAAAGACACCAAACTTTTCTTCTCATTCCAAGCTGACCTAGGCCTTCCTAACTTACAACAAATACTTGACTTATCACTGTGATGACTCCAGAGAACAATGTTGCAATTTGGTTTTAATGACAAATCAAGAACACAAAAATAAATGCGAAGCTTCTTTTCAAGTTTCCAATATTATGGGGGGGCGAGTGGGAGGGGAATGAAACAATGAACTACAGTGGTGAAATAGTTACCACTGCAGTTTTAGGAGGAACAGAAAGGGGAGGGGTTGATTTATCAGGCCTGAGTTAAAAGCACACCTGTCAAAACACTGATTTCAGTTGCCAGGAAGAGAACAAAGCATGATTATGCTGCCAACATTGGCATGTCTGGGGCTGATTTAACTGGAGCTATGACCCTAAACACAGAAGCATCAACTTGGCAAGAGACTTTCAGGGGGAGGGGGAAGACTTTATTTATTATTTTACTCAAATACTTAAATTGTTCATATTAGTGTATATTACCCAGGGTTTTAATACACAAGGGTTGGATACCCCAAAAAGGTTTTTAAAACAGCTGTAAAATGTAACATTGGTATTTACTTTCAGGTACAGGTATAGCAATAAGGTTTCAAGAATAGGAAAGTATGTAGCAAGAAAGCAAACATGGTGGAATTTAGGTGAAATCCCAAGAGTCACAAGCTTCTAACATTCAAGAAGTCAGAAATTTAACTTATGTAAAGTCATGAAGTTTGTTACTATCCTTAT
Organism: Eretmochelys imbricata; assembly: GCF_965152235.1. Classification (NCBI taxonomy): domain Eukaryota; kingdom Metazoa; phylum Chordata; order Testudines; family Cheloniidae; genus Eretmochelys; species Eretmochelys imbricata. Next base: position 132,882,702 of record NC_135574.1, on the reverse strand, counting down.
ACAGCACAAGTTAATTTGTATTTAACAAGCACGTTAAAATATTTGTCTCATCTTATGACCCACAATAAGAACATAAGAATGGCCGTACTGGGTCAGACCAAAGGTCCATCCAGCCCAGTATCCTGTCAGCCGACAGTGGCCAATGGCAGATGCCCCAGAGGGAGTGAACCTAACCGGTAATGATCAAGTGATCTCTCTTCTGCCGTCCATCTCCACCCTCTGACAAACAGAGGTTAGGGACACCATTCCTTACTCATCCTGGCTAATAGCATTAATAGACTTAACCTCCATGAATTTACCCAGGGTAATGAGTAATTATAGCTCATCCATCAAATTCGATAGGAGACTCCATCATCAAAGTATCTGTACTGTTAAAGCTAAATGTGCATCTAATTTTATGCTGCTATGCGCGTTAATTCTACCTTCAGAAAAATGAAGCTTTAAAAAAAAAAAACCACAACAACAACAAAAACAAAAACACACACTTTTTGGAGCCATTGTTAACTTAGGGCATTAGAATTAATTTTTGGAAAGAAGGAAAGACTATAGGCTTTTAACTTTGCCCAAGTACCCTGAGTAATAGTTCAAAGTGCCCATCTACACATTTTAAAAAACACTTATTTTACACAGCCATTTTCAGTTCAAACCCTGCTATATGGAGGCTGAAAATATTTTGAGAGCTAAGAAACTGACAGTCTGCAAACAAAAACATCCAATAGCTAATTTGAAGAATCTAAAGGTTAAAGAATCTATAAATTGGTATTAAAGGTCCAAAGTTAATTTTAATGTTACTTCTCTGCTTCTTACAAGTCAATGTAAAATTTTTAATGGAATTTCTGTGTTCTAGCTAACAGTGCTCAAACACAAACACATTCATACCAAATAGTAAACTGAAAAATCAAGCTGGATCTTCTCAAGTTTGCCAACACTACACAAAGCCTCTTGTCACCCCAACATAATTTTCATTGTATTTAGGCATATATATCATTTCAGAAGTGTGAGGTCCGAGGTTTTAAAAGTTCTTTGATGTCTATTTCTGTTAATTTAAATGGAAGTTAGACACATAGGCACTTTTGAAAATTCGACTAGGCATCTATCTGCATCATTAGGTGCGTAAATACTTTTAAAAATCTTGCCCAACATTTCTAAACACCTTATATAAAAGTAGTAAAATATGAAGTTATGGTTTTTATTTTTGTGTGTATGCACACAAGCCAATACTGATGTCATTAGAACTAGGAGAGCAGTAATTTGGCTACCACCAATCAAAAGCTCCAAAACATATTTTCCTTTGAGAAAAAGGTTACAGTCAGAAAATTAATGGGATGTTTGGGCAAGAATTTAATCCTCTGTTTTAGCCAAAAAGAGTCACTGAACGTGCCCTTTTCAAGATTTCCAGTGGAGAAACTTGACTGGGGGGAATCCAAGATGGAATTTGGAGGAAAGGAACTCAAAGCAACAGTTGTAAAACAAGAAAAGGAGTACTTGTGGCACCTTAGAGACTAACCAATTTATATGAGCATGAGCTTTCGTGAGCTACAGCTCACTTCATCGGATGCATACCGTGGAAACTGCAGCAGACTTTATATATACACACAGAGAATATGAAACAATACCTCCTCCCACCCCACTGTCCTGCTGGTAATAGCTTATCTAAAGTGATCATCAGGTTAGGCCATTTCCAGCACAAATCCAGGTTTTCTCACCCTCCACCCCCCCACACAAATTCACTCTCCTGCTGGTGACAGCCCATCCAAAGTGACAACTGATTATCATGCACATTGTGTAAAGAGTTGTCACTTTGGATGGGCTGTCACCAGCAGGAGAGTGAATTTGTGTGGGGGGGTGGAGGGTGAGAAAACCTGGATTTGTGCTGGAAATGGCCTAACCTGATGATCACTTTAGATAAGCTATTACCAGCAGGACAGTGGGGTGGGAGGAGGTATTGTTTCATATTCTCTGTGTGTATATATAAAGTCTGCTGCAGTTTCCACGGTATGCATCCGATGAAGTGAGCTGTAGCTCACGAAAGCTTATGCTCAAATAAATTGGTTAGTCTCTAAGGTGCCACAAGTCCTCCTTTTCTTTTTGCGAATACAGACTAACACGGCTGTTACTCTGAAACCTGAGTTGTAAAACAGCTCACTTAAGTAAGATTGAATATATATTTAATTATTATTTTAGAACAAGGAAGATGGGGAAGTTGGAGAGGCAAGTAGGGTCAGAGAAAGACTAGACCATGACTGCATTTTTGAAAGAGCCAACAGCTGTTCAGGGATGGTGTCAAAGATGCAAAACACAATCTTAACTACAAACAAAACAAATGAATAGGTCAGAGTTAAAGCTGTGTATTTAAGTGTGATTTTCAGCTGTTTGTTGGGCTTACTGAGGGCAGTAGTCCCGTTGAAATGAAACTGCATATGTTAGAGAGGCCACAAGTGCTGTAGAATGGTGGAGTGTTGTGACTATATTGGACTAATGGTTGAAAAATTAGTTTGTGCTAGGTGTTGCCTTTAATGTAGGAGTTCCTTGCTTTTGGTATTTGCATTGCAAGGAAACATATCTGGTCAACCTTAACTCTAGTTTAAAGAGTTTGTGTATGGGATTTTTTAATTTTGTTCACTTGTTAGAGTCTAGGATAGAGTTAACACATTCAGAGGAGGAAATTTTGCTTTTGCTCGGATAGGTTAGGTTTTCAACCCACATATGAGATAACCAGAACATTATTCACTCTTTAGAAGGTTAAGGACTTTATACACAAACACTATATTGCATAGAACCAATAGAATAGGTATATTTCCAAGAGATAGTCACTGTATGAAAAAAACGCATTAAACAAGCTACTGTGATTTTTAGTTTAAAAACATGTTGCAACAAGTCATCCAACTGCAGATTAGAATTGCTAGTTTCTATAAACTACTTTACCCACTGCAATCTAGACATATACGTTGCTACATGCAGCAGGCAAGTTTATCTCCAAACACACACCGCTTTCTGGACAAACTCAAAAAATGCACAAAAAATATAATGCCCGTGCTACTTAGGCACAACTGGTAAAGTGCAATATGTTTATGCTGTAATGTGTTCTTTGGTGGTCTGGAAAAGCCAATGGGTCTAATTTTTAGTGGTGCTCCCATACATGAACATGGGAATGGCAGGTGCTCAGAACCTTGGGGCAGGGGGTGGAGAAGGGGAGAATCAAGACCTTGATGTGAGAGTACACTAAACCATGAAAAAAGATCCTTGAGAACAGTACAAAAGAAAAAGCAAAAAGAAATACAAGATAAGAAACTCAAAGAAGTGACCTAATTTTACAAAAGATACACAGATAAAAAAATTGGCACATCCATGCCATTGAATTAAAACAAACCCTATTCCCTTAGGAAAGGCTTACTTTGCAAGTCATTAGGGAGAGATGACACCAACTAAAATTTGCAAGTGTTGTTCTATGCTAGCATAGCATTCTGAAAAGTTTGCTGCAAGATGGACAGCAATACTACTACCGTCCACTTACATATCGCTTTTTTTCCACAGATCTCAAAGCACTTCAAGATGGGCAAGCACTACCCCCATGTTACAGATTGGGAAACTGAGGGACAGAGAATTTAAGCCGCTATGGCTAAACTAAGGCTTCAGGCCGAGAGAGTATTCTTTACTGTTTTAACAACTTCCTAACTATGGCAAGGCTTGGCCTAGAAATTCCAAGTTAGTTTTAATCTTTTCTCATTGGCCACGACTGGTGCCATTACATAGGGGGTTTTTTGGGGTGGGGGGGAGGGGGAGGGGGAGGGTGCGGAGGGGAGAAGAGGAAGAAAAAGCAGGAGCTCTATGGTTGGACATATTTACTTAAAAGAATTTATCACTTTCATTATTTGCCACCCATCTGGGTTTATTCTTAGGCAAAAACAGTTAACCTGAAGTTAAGGCTAAAAAACAAAACAAAAAACTCTCTCTCTCAAGTCCACCGAAAACAAACAAAACCAACCAACCAAAACCTGGAAGTGTTTTGCATATTTTTTAAAGTAAACTTACACTAGAAAGCCTAGAAATTGCAAATTAAGGATTCACCACAATAAAAAACATACAAAACAACATTTGTAATCCTTGTGGATTTGTTAACGCTGCAGGTCTCTCACTCTCTCCCCTCCCAACTCTCACAGGCAAGGGAGATAACATGAAAACATAGACCCACGTCACCTAGGGACTCCAGGATGGAAACTGTCCCCAAAGTTTTCTGAATGAAGCCATGGGTTTGTCTCTAATTGTCACACTAAGGAGAGCTCACTGTTTTGAAAAGTATAGCCCATACAGATTAATCTCAGATCTATCATAGCCTATCAAAAGCCAAGAATTTTTCTCCATAAGGAGAGGACAGAGAAAGAAAAGCTGAAGAGAAACAATCCGGAGTTCAGAGGGTTGAAAAGAAGCTCGAGGGGAACAGAGGTCTTTGCAAGATTTCAGTATCATCTTCTGACTGGAATAACCTTTTTCCTCTCTCGGTTATTTTAATGGTACGTTCCACCATAATTTGAGTGGTCCTGCTGGGAAGGACCTCAGAGAAACTCTAGGAAAGAGATTGTTTGATTTTTGCTTTCCTCATATGCAACAGGGATCCTACCTCAGCGAGGAGCAAGGCAACAAGAGTGATTTGGTTAACAGCTGACAGCAGTTTAATCAGAGCAGGCTCTGCAGCCCCACCAGTACCCTCCCTGGTTCCTGAGGCACCTCTGTCCTACTGTCTTGGACACCTTCTCACTATCCCTTTCTGGTGCCTCTTAGCCATGGCAACAAGCCCTTCAATATCTCTAAAACAGCCAACCTCTGTGCATTTTGGGGTGGGGGATGGAGGGAGATCCTCAGCATATTCGACAAACAGCATTCAATGCGTGTGTGAGAATGCTATTTGTATGGGTATTATAGCGTTAATCTATTTATATAACATTTGTTTATTCAGCTTTTAAAAACAGTTTCCTATTTTCAGTTTTGCTATTCCCTTCTTAATTTAAATAAAGCCACATCTGGTAGACTGTCCACTTTCTGTGATTTCACTGTTCACTTTGTGTGTGTGATTCCTTTAAATTGTAAGCTACTCTGAGTTTCCATGGAAAGTTTCCTGCAGGTACTAACACCTACACTCAGGATGTGAACTTGTTTTTTCCAGCTGGAGGCACTGAATGTTCTAAAACCAGGTACTGGAATTAAACTAGCATTTGGAAGGTGTAGGCCAATACGTGTTCGCTAACATGCAGTATAGAATCCTAATCTAGACAAGGCCCTGGAAAGTCTGCCAACGGCTCCAGTAAACCCAAATCTCCCTAGCCCTCTCACTTAACTTGGTGCCCTTGTTCAGAAATAAGTGGTTTGACTCTCTTTAAAGAGAGTTAAATATTTTAAAGAGACTTAAATATTTTAAAGAGACCAAACAGTTCTGGTCACCTAAACACCCTTAACTCTTTCTTCAGTATTATAACTGTTAACCAGAAACTCTTAGATAAACATTCAACCATCAGTTTCATGAAGTCAAACAGCAACAATAAGACAATACATTACTTTAATATTAACAAACCCATGTGATAGTTAAAGACGACTTGAGTGTCTGATTGGTTTCAGGTTGTACCCCAAGGTCACAATTAAGGATGTACAGGTAAGTAATTGCACAGTTTTGAACATTTTCTTTTTCTTCAAGTAGAACTTGAATTTATAATTTCTCAACTTCTTTATGTTTTGAGAAACTACAATGATTTCTTCAGGATATTTTAAGCACATGTATCAGATAGAGACAGGTAAAGTCCTCCTTTCAATCTTGATTCTATGTTTTTTTTGCCTTGGAATTTCTTTAGATTAATACCAAAGTTCGGAATTGCTTAGTGACAAGAGACCCTGCAAGCCACTCAGAGTTGGGAAGGAACATAGTCCACACCACCTCTCCCTTCATTACTACAATCCATGTGGGTCATGAAGACTGCAACATATACAATGCATACATGTACATTTATAAGTGTTATTTCTATATTTAAAAGGTAAAAATGTGTTATTTAAAAGTGGACATATCTTTGTTATGTATTTTTGTGATAACACCTTTAAGTGTGAAAGAGGGGACATGGGAGAGCACAGCTGTGTGCGCCTCTCCCACCTCCTCCCCCCAGCTAAAAGCAGAGGGTACCACTTTACTCATGCTTCTGGGAGCTCAGCTTCTTTTCTTCACAAGTTGCATGAAACAAGAACACATCAAATAAGAGGTGGATCCTATGTAGAGAGTTTGCGGTGCTCAGAGCCTTCCTGAATGAAACAGTACTGATATCTGCTAGATAAATCTGTCAGGTAAGTCCTAACTACTTTTTCCTCAGAGAACAAGTGAAACTGACAGGCACCACATTCAAAACAGGTAAGAGGAAACAAACGTGTCCCCCACCGCCATCTCCTAAATCTACATATGCCTCCTTTATTCCCTCCCTCCCCACACACACAAAGAGTTTTCTCCCTGCTAGTTTTCTCTTTCTCCACAGGGATGGAAAATGACAGATCCTGGCACTTCCCAACTTTTCTTCTCATCTGGGGATAAAGAAAGTACATGCCACTGTCTTCCCTTCCCATGGACTCTGGTTTGGGGAAGATTACACAAAGCTAGCTTGCCTTTACACTCATCATTCTGCAAAACAGCTCATTGCTCTCAGTGTTGCTGCCCTGGTCAGCCAGGATTTTCTTCTCTTATGTCCTAGTTTGGCAGCTGTGAGATAGTACTACTATAAGGTCCCGGACTGTCCAGGAGACCCAAACTACATTAGATGACTTAGGAGGGGACAATATGCTTGTTTGGGCATATTTCACGTGTGGACTGCAGTTGTTAATGCTAAGTTATTAACATCCTGCACTAGGTAGGGAATAGGTCAGTGAGTCTTGAGCCAGTTTCTGCTCCCACTGAGGAAAATAGTACAAAATCAAATCAATAAATAATTCACCGCCCCCCCCACCCAAAAAAACCCTCTTATCTGAATAGAGTGGAATCCAACCCTTGAGTCTGATGGACCAATTATTGGATAAGAGGATGCTATTAAAGTGGCAGGAAAATTTCAGATTCAGGTAATCCATTTCATGAATATATTTCAAAACAACAAGTACACACTAGTACAATAAATGAGTACCTAGATACACTCCCAGGCTGTGCTACGTTAATTTTTTCCCCAAACTATGAGACAACTCAAAGTTTTTAGATGCCTTTCATAACCTTCCCCCTTCTTAATCTGTGTATAGACCTAGCACTGGCAGACAGAATGCAGTGATTGACCATTTCCTTCTGGTAGGCCAAATGTCCATGCTGGTATTATTAGATCACCTACTTTTGATACCATTGATCACAAGATGCTGTTGAGTAGCCTGCAGACGTTGGCAGGAGTGATGAGCTGCCCTTCAGCAGGGTTTCTTTTTTTTTTTGGCAACATCGCAACAGGTAGTTATGGGCAACTGATCCTTTTCCCAAAGGATTCAAGTGCATGGAGCTGCAGTGTACTATTCTACCCACCCCCCATATTAAACATGTACATGGGGCCATTAGGAGAGTACTAAGCATAGGGGGTGGTGTTTTCACTATGCTGATCACATCCAACTCGGATGATGACATGGTGCTGAGTCTCAACCGTGTCTCACTGAGATTAAGATTAGGGGAGAATGAGCTGGTTGAAGCTCAACCCATACAAGACAGAAATGATGATGGTGGGTTGGGAGAAGCAACCAGAAAGGATTCCAGAGGTTACATCAACACCTATTACTGAGGAAGTGCATCCACCAGCACTAGAGTTCACAACCTGGTAGAGATCTTAGGACCTCCCCCACCTGGTGTTAGAACTGTAATCCAGTCAACTTTTTAACAACCACACCTGGCCAGAATGTTGTGACCTCTTTCAGATGTGGACCTTGCAATCTAGCTATGCCTTTGTCACCTTAAAATGTCTAATCTATTCCAGTGCCCACTGCATAGGGCTAAACCTTAAAACCATTCAAACAGACTGAAGATGCAACAGCTCACTCATTAAATGTGACATGATATAGGCTGCCTATTGTTCTTTTAGTAGAGTTTAAGGTGTTAGCTATGACCTATAAAACCCTAAACAGCCTACTGGAGAAACCACTTCTCTCCTTGTGACATACCACAGGAGCTGCAGTCAGTGGAAGCACTGAAGCTGGATCCCCTTTGTTAAACCAGGAGGAGGCTACCAGTGGAGTGTTTTCAGGGAGGGCCCCAGGACTCTAAACTTGCTCCCCACCTTGGGCCAAAACAACCCAAAGTTGATGACCTTCTAGGTACACTGCAAAAGTCTTGGTTCGGTAGGTCTTTTAGAGAAAGATGAGGGTATGTTCCTGGGTATGATTTGGGTACAAAGACTTTTCTGATGCTTTTCCATTTTCATTGTTTGTTAGTTGAAGTAAATTGTTATTTCTGTATGATTATTTAAAGCTGTTGACTGATTAACTATTTTTACATTGGTATTAATGCTGATGGGTGGTTATTTTAAGTATTTTGTCAGGGTGCTCAGAGCTTTTATATGGATGTTTTTATAATGTTAAATCTAAACAAAATAATGTTAAAATTTATCATCACTGGTTGCAACACGAATAGTGTGGACAAGATGCCAACAGCCACTAACATTTTAATCACTCTGTTCAGAGCAAGTCTAAACAGTGTAAAAAATATCAGTAGCTGCCAACCTCTTGTCTGCAAGAAAACTCCCATCGCTAACCCCCTCTGGTGAAACTACCAGTGTGAAATATGAGAGAGAAAAAAGGCTAGCATAGACAGAGCCCCAAAAACTTAAAATGACATTAACCACAAGACCATAGCTTTTCACTATTAGATCACTAATTCAAACATGTTCCAGGATTGTAACAACCAAGTGTTGTTGGTGTAAATCCAGTTTCTAGGGGACCAGCGCTCACAAAACAAAAGGATCTAAAATAGTAGCAATTTTAGCAACTCCTGCGGAGAGACCAATGATTCACTAGGCATAAAAACTGAGCTCCCTCTGACTCCTTCAGGTGGTTGTCCATATTAAGAGCAGAGGAACTTCTACTGCCGTTATCTCACTGGCTTTTTTGAAATGAAAGCACTAGAATCTCCATGTCCATTAATCTGACACCATTCATCAGCACTAAATCATATTAACGAAAAAAGTAGGATAGAAGTCATAAGTATCATGTGACAATCGCCATCATTAAATCTTTCATTAATAGAAAAATAGGATTGGGGAGGAACAAAGGAGAGACTATGAAAAATATATTTTTATTGTGAAGTCTTTTATAATTACAGAACAGACCAGGAAGAAAGTATATTATGTCTGCTATTTTACTCAGTTTTTTTTTTTTTTTTTTTAAGTTTCTGCCGAGGAAGATAGGACTTTGCTCTGTGTGTTACAATTAGGTATATAAACTCTGTGCTAATTTTTAACAGAGTTTTTACCTAATTAGTGATATGGTTGGCTTACATATCACATGACTGGTCAGTAACCAAGACAACTAACCAACCATGTCACTCTTGCCAGAAGCTCCCACTGGCACAAGATGGTCCTCCAGTAAGCAAATAAAAACACTTATTTCAATATAGCACTCCCTAATGGTGTCAGTTTATGGCTTTAATGGGTCCTCCTCCTTTCTAACTCTCTGTATAGAAGGATATTCCCGAATGCAGGACCTACTCGGAGAGGGGAGGACATGTTATGCCTCACTGGGGTACCACAAGATAGCTGCCCAGATTTTCCCAGAAAACAATATAATGTAACCTATGCAGCGTGGTGGGTAAATAGATAAACCAACTTATTGCGATGGTGTTGGTGTGTGGACACAAACTGAACTTGTAGCCACTTAAGACCAACATGCCTAACTGGTTAAAAAAAGTCACAGTTACAGATGTAATGTGTAGCAGTCAAAGTCTCATGTGTTAGCTCCTTCATTCAAACTGTCCACATGCAGCAGCTTGTGACAAATGTATCGCTCCAACAGGCCATGTCCCTCTCACTCCATAAATCTGATTTATACAGCAACCTCCTCTCTTTTGCTGATCATAATAAAAAACATGGTTACAACACACCAAAGACATTGAGTTTTCAGAGAGTATTTTAACTAAGTCATGCAGAAGACTTACTATTGCTCGATTTGAGGTCTCGGTGTAGGATGGGGACGATGGCTTCCTCGTGCAGGTAGAGCATCCCGCGGGCTATCTGTACTGCCCAATTCACCAGGATGTGCGGAGGTACACGGCGGCCCCAGCGGCTTCCCCCGCCGGTGGTAGCTGCCCCCGCTAGGGCTCGATTGAGGGAGCCTCCCCGAGCAAACTCCATCACCAGGCAGAGGTTGGGCTCCCGCAGGCAGACGCCGTGCAGCTCGATGATGTTGGGATGCTTCAACATGGAGAACAGCTTGGCTTCCTGCCTCACGCTCTCGGCTGTGGCCATGATGTCTTCATCGGGGTCCTGCCGGGCCGCTTTCACCGCCACTTCCTGGCCCCTCCAGGTGGCACGATACACTTTGCCGAAGCCCCCCACGCCAATGATCTCCTGTAGCTCCAGATGCTGGAAGTCAATCTGGGCCAGGGAGCCTGGCTGGTCTCCCCCGCCCCCGGCCCGCCAGTCCTGCGGAGCCGGGCTCGGGGCCGGGCGCCCGCCCTTCTCCGGCTGGCGGAGCTGGGGCGGGTACCGGCCCGGCTGGTAAGTCACATAGTTGGCCGGGAAGATGCCGAGGCGGTGGCGGATTTTGCCCGCCCACCAGCCATCGTCCCCCGAGACGGCCGCATCCTTGGACAGCACCTCGACCACGTCGCCCCGCCGCAGGCTCAGCTCGTCCTCCCCGCTCGCCTCGTAGTCGTACAGCGCGGTCCAGAGCGGGCAGGACGCGCCGCCGCCCGCCGAGGAGCCCTCGGCCGCCGCCGCCGCCCCGGAGCCCAGCAGAGCCATGGCAGGGGCCGGGGCACGGGCCGCAGCCGCCTCAGCCGCGGCATCCGGGAGAGCCCGGGGCGCCGCCGGGGACGCTCATCCTCACCTGCCGCGTTACCCGCACCTGCCGCCGGGGTGGGGCGGGCCCCGCTGAGCGGCCGGGGGCGACCCACAGGTAACGCGGCCAAGCCCGCGGGGGGCAGCGGGGCAGGGGCAGGCCCAGGCCGGTCTCTGCTCCGCCTCTGCCCGCAGCTTCATGGGGCCAGCACCGGCCGCGCCGCCCCGGCCCGAGCTGCTCCAGACACCCAGCCCAACGGGGCCGACCTCCGCCCTCGGCCGCGCCGGATTGGCCAGCCGGGGACACGTGATCCACAGAGAGCGGCGCGGGGAGGGTCAAAGGCAGGTGCAGGTGCCCTGCCTGCTTCCCGCACAGACAGGCTGCCGGGCCAGCGCTGCTGCGGCGGCGGGGGCAGGCCCCCACTGCGAGTGGGTCAGGCCAGCCGCGCAGGGAGAGCGGTAGGGTGGGTGGGAAGGTGTTAGTAGAACACACAGCAAACTCCTCCAGCCCTGGGGGAGAGGCTTGGCAAACACGCTCCATTTACACCAAGCGGAGGAGGGACTCTCCCTCCCCGCGAGAGAGAGAAACTAGGCAAGCCTGGGCACAGCGGTGCCAAGGCGTGAGTAAGGCGGCAGAGGGGAGCGTTAGTAGGTAAGTTAGGCTCTGTCCGCACTGCTTTCTTCCCTTCCACCCCTTACAACTTCCCCTCATTGCTCCCGCTTGTTGCGGACCTTTAGTGCAGACAGTTTGCATTTTAAAGTTTAACGATGGTGTCATCTACGTCTACTCAGACTAGCTCTAGCCAACATGGTGGTTAAAATGCTGGCAACTGTCCGTTCGTGGTCTACACTAGCACTCCCACCATTGTTACCTATGGTAAGAAAGTGTAGTGAAAAAAATGTTGTAGACAAGGCGATCAGGAAAGAGATTAAGGAAAAGAGAAGGAAACTGGAGGAAAAATAATGCAGATTATAATGATGCAAATCAGACAGCACATACAAGAGAAGAGTCAAAAAAACTGGAGTGAAGGAATAATGGGCAAAGAGAAAGAAAAGGCATTCTAGTCTTAAAATACATTAAAAATAGCAAGACAAGTACAATACACAATCTTGTAAGTAACCCATAACATTCTTCTGTAACAGTGCTGAATTTAACAGAGCTGTTGCAGTACCTCAGAGACTAGTACCCCTCTTCCAAATTAGAAAGGATCTTTCAGACCAATTATTATGGCTCCTACTGAAGAATGTCAACAAGAGTTCACTCTCCCCAAATACTGGGGTGCTGTGTAGATCATACCTTTTAAAGAGAGTTGATAACATGTCAGGTGTACAATTGAAAAGTTAAGTAGTGAAGTCCCTATAGGTTGTAGCACCTGGTGGATTCCAATAAGTACTCAGACACATAGCTCAGGCAATGCAGTTTACTCGGGGGAAAAAAAACTGGATATATATCAGTGGTTTTAAAAGGTACAACTGATAACAGAACAGTTTCAAATTTGGCTAGTAGAGGGCAGCCTCTAAGAGGATAGGGTCCCTCAGGCCTACTGTTTAAGGTGTGCCCTCTAGTCCTTTAATCTATTAGCCAATAAAGTAGCCTTGTTGATCCCACCTGCCAGGTTTCAGTTCCACAAGAAGGGGGCTCCACATTGTCCTCCTGCACCAGCGTAGCAGGCTGCTCCACATGTGGACAACAGCCTAAGCCACACCTCACAGGTCCTCTTCCCTCTGGGCCCAATTGCTAGTCAGATCCACTGACTTCTTCCCTAAGATGATCCAGATAAAGATGATTTACTTATGTCGCCATCTCTTTTAGTGCCTGATGGGCAACCCCAGTACTCTTGGACAGTTCTGTAGAAAGAAAATAAGGTTGTAGATAATGTTTTATTAAAATAATTTATTTTTTAAAAGTCAAATGATCAAAAATCAGTTAGCCCTTTCCTTTAATATAAGAGAAAGCTGCCATTCATGGAGTGTTAAGAATATATCCTTTATCTGCATATTTGTTTGGTATTATACAAGCTATAAAATGTAATAGAAACATTCAGCCATATGAGCAAATTCCATACTATATTTTATCTAGAATCTATCAGAAGCCACAATGACTGATAAACAGTGGAAAGTTTCAGAGTGGTAGCCGTGTTAGTCTGTATCAGTTAAAAGAACGAGGAGTACTTGTGGCACCTTAGAGACTAATAAATTTATTTGAGCATAAGCTTTCGTGGGCTTAGATGTGGGGACCTGCATGAAAGACCCCCTAAGCTTATTCTTACCAGCTTAGGTTAAACCGTGCCACCACCAAAGTGTCTAACAATAATAACAGGGGAAGTGCCCACTTGGAAATGTCTCCCACCCAAAATATCCCCCCAAGCACTACACCCCCTTTCCTGGGGAAGGCTTGATAAAAACCCTTACCAATTTGCATAGGTGAACACAGACCCAAACCCTTGGATCTTAAGAACAATGAAAAGCAATCAGGTTCTTAAAAGAAGAATTTTAACTAAAGAAAAAATAAAAGAATCACTTCTATAAAATCAGGATGGTAAATACCTTACAGGGTAATCAGATTCAAAACAGAGAATCCCTCTAGGCAAAACCTTAAGGTACAAAAAGACACAAAAACAGGACTATCCATTCCATTCAGCACAATTTATTTTATTAGCCATTTAAACAAAACAGAATCTAACACATACCTAACTAGATTGCTTACTAACTCTTTACAGGAGTTCTGACCTGCATTCCTGCTCTGGTCCTGGCAAAGCAACACACAGACAGAGAGAGCCTTTGTTTCCCCCCTCCAGCTTTGAAAGTATCTGGTCTCCTCATTGGTTATTTTGGTCAGGTGCCAGTGAGGTTATTTTAGCTTCTTAACCCTTTACAGGTGAAAGGGTTTTGCCTCTGGCCAGGAGGGATTTAAAAGTGTTTACCCTTCCCTTTATATTTGTGACAGATTTCATGGGCTAAAACCCACTTCATCGGATGCATGCAGTGGAAAATACAGTAGGAAGACACACACACACACACCCCATGAAAAAATGGGTGTTGCCGTACCCACTGTAACGAGAGTGATCAGTTAAGGTGAGTTATTATCAGCAGGAGAAAAAAAACCTTTTGGAGTGATCAGGGCCAGCTCTACAGTTTTTGCTGTCCCAAGCAGTGAAAAAAAAACTGCTGCCGCGGATGGCAAAAGGAAGAAGCTGCCGCTGATTTGCTGCTACGGCTGGACGAACAGAGAAGCTGCCGCCGAATTGCCGCCATGGCCGGAGGAACTGCCGCCTCTTTCTAACTGCCGCCCCAAGCACCTGCTTGGAACATTGGTGCCTGGAGCTGGCCCTGGTAGTGATAATCAGGATGGCCCATTTCCAACAGTTGACAAGAAGGTGTGAGTAACAGTAGGGGGAAAAATAAGCATGGGGAAGTAGTTTTACTTTGTGTAATGACCCATCCACTCCTAGTCTTTATTCAAGCCTAATTTAATGGTGTCCAATTTGCAAATTAATTCCAGTTCAGCAGTGGATGGGTCATTACACAAAGTAAAACTATTTCCCCATGCTTATTTTTCTCCCCTACTATTACTCACACCTTCTTGTCAACTGTTGGAAATGGGCCATCCTGATTATCACTACAAAAGGTTTTTTTTCTCCTGCTGATAATAGCTCACCTTAACTGATCACTTTCCTTATTGTGGGTATGGCAACACCCATTTTTTCATGTTCTCTGGGTATATATATCTATCTTCCTACTGTATTTTCTACTGCGTGCATCCGATGAAGTGGGTTTTAGCCCACGAAAGCTTATGCTCAAATAAATTTGTTAGTCTCTAAGGTGCCACAAGTATGCCTCGTTCTTTAAACTGTGGAATGTCTTTGCCAGGTCAAACAAGGTACTGGTAGCAGTACAATGAAAGAGTTTAAATGTTATTAGTTACGGTTACTATTCCAAACACTTCCCCACTGTGGTACAAATATAAATATTATTAACTAGTAATTGTTCTATAAATATTTTTGTTCTGTGTTTATACAGCACCTAGCACAATGAAGTCCTGATCCACGTGTAGGGGTTGGAAGTGCTATGGTAATATAAATAAATAAGTTATATTTAAAAAAATAAAACACATGCATATAAATTCTCTAATGGCTCCCTCTAGTGGATTTTTCTTTAAGCAAATGTAACAGAGTATTCAAGAATTGGAGCTTCTTTTTCTCTTCATCTAGTTTTCTCTATAAGAATAGAAGTGCCCAGGTGTCTTATCAGCAATGCTAAATTGATTTTGGAAGATAATATTGTATATCTGCATTGTTATCCTCAGCAAACATCCTTATGAAACATCTCCATTGGTAATTAGAAAACCCCTTTTCCAGTGTAAATATATTACATCCAAAACAACCCCCCCTCCGAAAAAACCCCTAAACCTACATTAAAAGAACAATATAGTAGCAAAGTCAAGTGCCCAAAAGTTAGGAAAAACCAAGATTCCTTTACAACCTTAATTCAGCTCTTTGTGCATATGCAGGATGATGCAGTTATTAATTTCAATGACCACATACTATTTTTTCCACAGGAACTGCTCCTTCTTCAGTGGATGGGTAGCTATTCAACACTTGTTTTATCTTCATTGTTCAATGTGTGGCTCCAGGCCTTATTTAATGCACACCATCCACACCCTGACACTGAATACAGAATTATTATTTTCCTCATGTTTCAGAGTAGCAGCCGTGTTAGTCTGTATTCACAAAAAGAAAATTAGTACTTGTGGCAGCTTAAAGACTAACAAATTTATTTGAGTATAAGTTTTCGTGAGCTACAGCTCACTTCATCCGATATCATCCGATGAAGTGAGCTGTAGCTCACGAAAGCTTATGCTCAAATAAATTTGTTAGTCTCTAAGGTGCCACAAGTACTCCTTTTCTATTTTCCTCATGGCATTTCTATGATATGGTACCCCATGGTATCCAAGTGCTTCACAAATTAATGAATTTATCTTCACAATACCACATTTGAGGTTAGGTGTATTATTATTTTCATTTTACAATTGAGGAATTGAGGCACAGGAAGATTAAAGCCAGCATTTTCAAAAATATCCACTAATTTGGGGTGCCCAACTTGAGACACCTAATTTTTGATTTTTCAGACTAGTTAGCATTTTAATAGCACTTTATATGGTCAAAGCATAGCTCTAATCAACCTCTGTTACAGTTGTGAGCACTAGGCATTTCTACAAACCTGGTTCCATGTGTATCATTAAAATGGCATCCAGAAAATGAGGAACACACAGTAACCAACTATGAAATGTTGGTTTAAGTAACTTGCCTACCATCAGGTAGGAACTCTATGCCAGTGGAAGGGATGGAGTTCAGTTCTCCAGGATAGCATTCTATTTCCTTAACCATGAGACCATCCTTTCTCTTCCAGCAATTACCTGCCATATTCATGACCCACCTTCCACCTCCTGCAACAAATGAAGTAGGGGCTCTACAGACATCATCACTACCCAGCTCTGATTCATTCCCACAGCACAGTCCAACCTGTGCAGTGAACGAGGCAAGGGTTCTGTGAAAAAAAACAGCATGTCATCATATAATTATAGGTTCATGTTATTAAAGACTGTATCATACAGTGCATACACAAGGGGGCTGAATCAAGTTATACCAGGCAACCTTAATTTTAGCACTTCCTACTTTTGAGTAATTAAATTTTCAACCTTGACATTTTCATGTAATTTTTTAAAAAAACCAACTAACTGAAAAAACAGAAATTCCATCATATAGAACCATAATGGTCCCCTACTTGGGTCACAGAAGGGTTCAGACCTTTATATCCATAGTATCACAGACCTCTGCCACAGCTAACAGGTAATTGGTAGTAGCAATATACTGTTATCCTCTATGTGAGCAAGTCACTAGATAAGGAATGGGACACACCTTACCACTGAGTTTCACATCTATTTGTTGGCAGCAATCGAGAGACTGAGGACTCCTGGGTTTACTACTAGGATCTAAGGGGAGTATGCCTCTTTATAGATTCTTCTGCCCCATCCCCAAACCTGTCTCTGTCCTCCTCTGTTCTTATCTGCTCCACATCTCCGCAGGTGCTGCACTCCTCCCTTCCACCCTGGCTCCTGTCCTCCTTCCCCTCTGCTCATTTCCAATCCCCACATCCCAGTTCCTGCCCCCTTCCCCTCTCCTCCTATCTAGCCTCCTACTCCACCCAGCTCTTACCTCTCTCTGCCTCTGCTCCAATCCACCTCCCCCTCCTCCCCGTTCAGGAAGGGTGGTGGGGGGAGGGGGCAGGAGGAAAGGCGGTGGGGGCTGCGGGAGGTGGGGGGCAGGACGATGGGTGGTGGGTGCTGGGCAGGAGGAAGGGCAGTGGGGGCTGGTGGTGACCTGGGCAGGAGATGGGTAGCAGGAGGAAGAGCAGTGGGGGCTGGGGTTGAGGGGGGGCAGGAGGAAAGGTGGTGGGGGCTGGGGGGGCAGCAGGAAGAGCGGTGGGGGCTGGGGGAGGTGGGGGCAGGACGATGGGTGGTAGGTGCTTGGCGGGAGGACGGGGGCAGGAGGAAGGGTGGTGGGGGCTGGGTGTGAGATGGAGGGCAGGAGATCCGTGGCAGGAGGTAGGGCAGTGGGGGCTGGGGGAGAGGTGGGGGGCAGAAGGAAAGACGGTGGCGGGTGAGGGAGAGGGGCAGGTGGTGGGTGGCAGGAGGACGGGCGGTGGGGGCTGGGGGTGAGATGGGGGCAGGACGACGGGCGGTGGGGGCTGGGGGTGAGGTGGGGGCAGGAGGAAGAGCGGTGGGGGCTGGGGGTGGGGGGCAGGAGGAAGGGGAGTGGAGTTGGGGATGAGATGGGGGCAGGAGGAAGGGCGGTGGGGGCTCGGGATGAGGTGGGTGGCAGGAGGAAGGGCGGTGGGGGCTCGGGATGAGGTGGGTGGCAGGAGGAAGGGCGGTGGGGTCTGGGGGTGAGGGGCAGGAGGAAGGGGAGTGGGGTTGGGGATGAGATGGGGGCAGGAGGAAGGGCGGTGGGGGCTCGGGATGAGGTGGGTGGCAGGAGGAAGGGCGGTGGGGGCTGGGGGTGAGGGGCAGGAGGAAGGGGAGTGGGGTTGGGGATGAGATGGGGGCAGGAGGAAGGGCGGTGGGGGCTCGGGATGAGGTGGCTGGCAGGAGGAAGGGCGGTGGGGGCTGGGGGTGAGATGGGGGACAGGAGGAAGGGCGGTGGGGGCTGGGGGTGAGGGGCAGGAGGAAGGGGAGTGGAGTTGGGGATGAGATGGGGGCAGGAAGAAGGGCGGTGGGGGCTCGGGATGAGGTGGGTGGCAGGAGGAAGGGCGGTGGGGGCTGGGGTGAGGGGCAGGAGGAAGGGGAGTGGGGTTGGGGATGAGGTGGGTGGCAGGAGGAAGGGCGGTGGGGGCTCGGGATGAGGTGGGTGGCAGGAGGAAGGGCGGTGGGGGCTGGGGGTGAGGGGCAGGAGGAAGGGGAGTGGGGTTGGGGATGAGATGGGGGCAGGAGGAAGGGCGGTGGGGGCTCGGGATGAGGTGGCTGGCAGGAGGAAGGGCGGTGGGGGCTGGGGGTGAGATGGGGGACAGGAGGAAGGGCGGTGGGGGCGTGGGAAGAAGCAGGTGCTGAAGGACTGTGGCGGGGATCCTGGAGGAGAGGGATGGGGATGGAGGGGAGAAGGAGGAGGGAGGCTGCTGGGTCCTTTTCCTCCGGCCGCTAGGGGGCGGGCTGGGGGTTTCTCAGCCGCGGCGGCGGCGGCGGCCCGGAGCATGATGGGAGAATCCCCCCAGCATCCAGCATGGCGGCTCCAGCGCCCGGCGCCGGGAGGAGCCTCAGCGGCTGCGGCAGCCGCAGGAGCCGGTGCAGGGGCGGGTGAGGCGGCGGGCGGCGATGGTGTCCCAGGCGGTGCAGCTGCTGCGGCAGGGCGTGTGGGCGGCGCTGACCGGCGGCTGGTACCACGACCCGCAGCAGAGCAAGTTCACCAACAGCTGCCACCTCTATCTGTGGCTCTTCCTGCTGGCGCTGCCGCTGGCGCTGCACCTGGTGAGGGGCGAGCCCGGCGCGCGGAGGGGAGCGGGGCCCGGGGAGACCCGGGCCCGGGGTGGGGGTGGGGATAGGGGGCAGCCGGGCCCTGCCTCTGCCGGGAGGGGGCACAGGCCATGGAGAAGATGGGTGGAGGCGGCAGGGCTGAGAGGCGGTCATGGGGACACAGGCCAGGGGGTAGGGATGGAGGTGGGGGGCACGGAACAGAGGGTTGGAATTAGGGAGGGAAGGAAGAGAGAGGGAATGGGGGAGGGAAGTAGCCTGACATAGTTGGATGAGTATTTTTTCTTGATGCTGTTTTTAAACCCCCCTTCCCCCCATCCCACTTTGCTATGTTTTCTCCGTTTTGATTGTACTGTGGGACAGTGTCTCCTGGTCAGTACCAGTTAAGTGCTGCACTGTTGTCCTCAGACATAGTCAATTTCGTGGTCTTCTGTACTGATACCATTTTGCTCTGCTGAGATTTTTGAATGAATTTGCTGTCCTAGTGAAAGATGGATAAATAGTAATAAACCCACTTTGTGTATATTTTAGTGGCTAATGCAGCTTCTCTTGAGAGGTGCATGCCAGTTTTAATCCCACCCTTCCCAAGGGTACTATAATTTTGCCATCAATACTTTCATGTGTTCATTCTGAAATATGGGTGAGCCTTTTAGGCCTAATAATCAATTTGTTATGCAGGAAAGTACACAAGCAGTTAAACTGACACTCAATAGCCAATGTGACCAAATTATACTCTCACTTCTCCCCTTCTGTATAGAGACACAGATGCAACGTAAATAGTGTGTGAAAGAACACCACTTTTCATTACATCCACCTCTTTCTATTAAAATGTGTGAAATGCAACTAAATTATAATTTAACAGAGTGCAGTAACTAGGAGCTTCATTCTGTTTGCTAAATATAGTTTCCTTGAAAAAACCCAGAATCTTTTATTCTATTCTTAGTGTGCTATCACTATCGGATGTACGCAGAAAGAGCAAGAACATATTATTAGCTAGAATAGTGCATGATATTAGTACTAGGTTCCCCAATATCTAGCTTCTAATATTTGCCATTCTTTATGTCCTCGTGGCTGTGGACTCAACTCATTTCTGCTGATTTTTCTTTAATGAAGAAAAAACCCTTTCTGCCACATTAAATATTCCTCATTAGTCTCCTTATGCCCCATTATTACAAAGCCTATTGCCCTGATTTTCAGACGTGCTAAGCACCCACAAATCCCTCTGAAGTCCACAGGAGATGCAGATGCTCATCTTTGAAAATCAGGCTGTATATCTTATTTCCTGGCAAAGATGGCATTTGCTTCCACTGGCATGCTCCTGGACTCCAAACAGGTAACAACATGAGGGTTGCTTCTTCCCAGGATGCCAGGTCAATTTCTACTAGTGTGAGACAGTAAGAGCTATAGATCCTATCTCTGTTATTTAGATTGCCATTGGAAATTAGAACTTGTTCGCAGACTCTGATTTGTGGTGAAATAAAAGTTGTGGTGTTTATTTCCCTAGGTGTACATAGAAATGGATCTGCAGGAAATATGACTTTTCCTGTAGGATGTCGGAAACTAATTATATATGAGATAGAAAATAGAGGTGTTTAAAGAACATTGGGCCTAAAAACTGTGGAGTGAAACCAAGATGAAATAGTGAAAATATTTAAAGTTGGGAGGTGTCTGTGGGAGAAGATCTAATTTATGTGCATGAACTAACTTTCCACTTCCTGGGCTTCTTCTTCATCTCTCTGGATAGACTTGCCTTTTTCAGGTTGGCTGATTTTGTGATGAATCATCTGGTCAGCTGCAGAATCTGTTCTTGAGCAAATGTACCATGATTAGGTCTCTTTATCCTTGATAAGAATATTATATTTATTACAGCGACTGTCTATGAGTAAGGATGTCCTTGACTATTAATTTTCTTGTTTTTGAGTGCTTGGATTTTGTAAGCTTTGTGACAGGTAGCTACATTCTTGTCATTTAGCAACCTTAATGCATTCTGAAGTGATTTTTTTGTTTTGTTTTGGGAATCTTATGCAATGTTCAGGGTTGAAAATTACCAGTTACCTGCCAGTTTGGTATTTGTAGTTTCATTGTGCAACAACCATACTTTAAAATGAAATTGTTCCTAAGAGCAGACAAAACAATTGGACTAGCAGAAAAAAGCAGATGTTTTGTGATTTGACAAATGGAAGACTTTTGTAACATGCATATTACAGTGGAACCCTGTTTACTCAAACTAATTGGGACTAGGGCCAGATTGGATAATCAAAAATTCGGATAATCAGGAGAATACATGGGCCTCAGGCTGTCAGCCCGGTTCAGTTAATATGGAGAGCCAGATAATGGAGGCTCAGATAAATGGGGTTCTACTGTATTTCATCTGTGGGGGGATATGGGTCAGGAATAGAGTTTATTTTCACTCACATGTGGCATCTTGTTTTACAATAAGATTGTAGGTAGAGATTTTCAAAAGTACAAATGGGAATTAGACACCCATCTAGCATTGATTTTTGGTGAGGGTTGGGTACTTAACTTACCTTTTGCTTTTGAAAATCTCCCTCATTAGCTGTTTAGGGCAGGGACTAGCTTTTACAGCATCTAGCACTTTAAGCCCCTCAACCTGGTTCTAGGGCTTCAGGAGGTGGAGGCGGGACTGTGCACCCCTGCCCTGCAACTGGGGCTGGCTGGAACCAGGACCCTGCAGCCCCAGCCCTGCAGCTTCCCCCGGGGGCTGCAGCCGGGGCTGCACGCCCCAGCCCTGCGGCTTCCATCGGGGGCTGCAGCCGGGGCTGCACGCCCCAGCCCTGCGGCTTCCATCGGGGGCTGCAGCCGGGGCTGCACGCCCCAGCCCTGCGGCTTCCATCGGGGGCTGCAGCCGGGGCCGCGTGCCCTATCCCTGCAGTGTCCTGGGCTTGGCGGGTTCTGCAGCTGGGTCCGCGTGCCACAGCCCTGCAGCATCCTGGGCTTGGTTTTGGGCTGCAGCCGTGACTGTGTGCTCCAGCCCTGCGGATTTCACTGGGGCCTGCAACTGGGGTTGCACACCCCTGCTCGGCAGCTGCACCACGGGCCATGCATCCCCCTCATAGCTTCCCAGGGCTGTTTTTCTTTCCTCCTCCCGGCTGCAGCTGGGGCTGCGCACCCCTGTCCTTCAGCTGCTGCCAATTCTGGAGCCAGGGCTGTGTCCCCCCCTCCATGACTGTGCCCCCTGCTGCAGCTGCTGGCACGGGGCTCAGCCTGTCCATTCCCCCAACCATGGTACTCCATTCTTTCCCCCTGCCTAGACCTGTCCCCAGGTTATTTTTAGTAAAGTCATGGACAGGTCCATGAATTTTTGTTTATTGCTTGTGACCTGCTCCTAATTTTTACTAAAAATAACTGTGATAAAATCTTAGCCTTAATGATCACTACCAGAAAGAACAGATAGGTAAAGGTAGTAGTTCAGCCACCTTGAAGGTCTCGGCTGAGTTTAAGATTATCTTTCTGGAAATATCCTTTGCATGTTTAATTCTGTTTTTGCCAGTATATTTCTGAAATAAAAATCTGTCTCTGTCTTTCATAGC
Source organism: Eretmochelys imbricata (assembly GCF_965152235.1). Taxonomy (NCBI): domain Eukaryota; kingdom Metazoa; phylum Chordata; order Testudines; family Cheloniidae; genus Eretmochelys; species Eretmochelys imbricata. The sequence goes on along the minus strand of NC_135574.1, from coordinate 132,860,152 downwards.
ACTCTCCAGTTCCAATTTTGAGATGGCCATGGCAAAATCTAGGGCAAATTGTCTTACTTTTAATCAGCTTAAAAGATATTTCTGTATGAAGATCTGAGGAGTTTAGGGATTTTGTAATATATGCTTACATGGAATATCCACTTAATCTGATATCAGTTACTTTCATTCCCCTGCTTGGTGGTGTCTCTTGTATCTTCATTCATCTGTTTAGTGCAACATTTTGGATTGTAAACTCATCAGAATAGGGACTAGTCCAGGGGTCGGCAACCTTTCAGAAGTGGTGTGCCGAGTTTTCATTTACTCACTCTAGAGTTTTCACTCTAATTTAAGGTTTCACGTGCCAGTAATACATTTTAATGTTTTTAGAAGGTCTCTTTCTGTACGTCTATAATATATAACTAAACTATTGTTGTATGTAAAGTAAATAAGGTTTTAAAAATGTTTAAGAAGCTTCATTTAAAATTAAATTAAAATGCAGAGCCTCCGGACCAGTGGCCAGGACCTGGGCAGTGTGAGTGCCACTGAAAATCAGCTGTCATGCCACCTTTGGCACACGTGCCATAGGTTGCCTACCCCTGGACTAGTCTTTAACTATGATGTGTCTAGTATGCCTGTGGGCTCTATAGAACAATAAATAATGGGATAGGCAACCTTTCAATTTTCGGTGGCTGGCTTTAATCTGGCCCAGGTTAGTGAGGATCAAAAGTCACTAACTTCTTAAGCCTTTTTGAAATTAGTTTGGTGCCGCCCTCAGTTCATTTCCAAAGGGACACGTGTCCACATCACACAAAGTGTCACTAAACTGGTTTGAATTGGTGCCCTTGTGTTACGGAGTCACAGGTCTCAAGCTCTGGAACTGCTCGGTATGAAGCCAGCCAGAACTCTGGGTAGCATGACTCCCCTCAGGGCACGCTGTCCAGGGCAAAAAGCCTCCTCAGCTATGGCCTTCCTGGTCTGACCTCAGAGCATTCGCATCCCTGTTCACTCCTCACACTTTCCCTTGGTGGGGGATGCCAGAGAGCCCTGCACCCCAACTCCGCAGTCATCAGTGCCTCTCAGCCAGCGTTGTAAAGCAGAAGGATTTATTGGTCAACAGGAACACAGCGTAGCACAAAGCTTGTTAGCACAGAAGTCCGTGACTTTCAACAGAGTCCATTTTGGGGGAGCCCCGGGCTAGACGGCCTGGACTTCCCCCTCCTCCAGTCCCTCATAGCCGACTGCCCTGGATCCCCCGCCTGGCCTGTGACACGCCCGTTGCTCGTCCTCCGGTCTTTGGTCTTTTGTCCTGCTTCCCGGGCAAAAGGTCTCACCTGGTTGCATCCCCCTCCTGGGTCTCAGGTTACAAAGGGCATCAGCCATCTCCTCTGTGCAGCCTCTGAACAGCCTCCCCGCCTTGAGGGCCTCAGCAGAAGTCACACACCCAATTCCCACAGCCTAGGCATTGGTACAATACAGAGGGAAACTGAGATACACACAGTATTACACCTCTACCCTGATATAACGCGACCCGATATAATGCAGGTTCACATACAACTCAGTAAAGCTCTGACACGCTGCTCTGAGCAGCGTGTTAAGGGTGCCGGGCCAGGCCGGGGCTGATGGGTTGGATAAGGGGTAGAGGGTCTTGGCGGCGGTAAGGGGCTTTCCCCCCTTCAGGGTCTGGGAGGCAGGAGCTGTGGGGGGGCCCGGCAGTCCCAGAGTGGCCCAGGGGATTAGCGGGGGACTGGGAGCAGCCCACTCTACTTCCCTCGCCCCGGCCCCAGCTGTGTCACTCGGGGGAGGGGGCTTGGGGGAAGGGATCCCCTGCCCCCCCCCTCCCCACACTCACCAGCAGTGGCGGAAGCGGAGCGGCCTGCCCCAGCCCACTCCACCAGCTCCCAGCTGCGGTGCTCCGCTTCCCGAAGGTGAGTGCGGGACCTTTCCCCAATCCCCTACCCTCGAGACACGGCTAGGGCCAGGACAAGGAAAGCGGAGCGGGCTGGAGCCATGTTGCTCCGCTTCCCACCACCATTGAGTGCGGAGGACGTCCTTTCCCCAACCTCCCCGTGCTCACCGGTGGCGGGAAGTGGAGCAACCCAGACCCAGCCCACTCTACTCCGCCAGCTCCCAGCTGTGGCGCTCCACTTCCCGCCATAGGTGAGTACAGGGGGCGTCCTTTCCCCAACTTTCCCGTACTCACTTGTGGCGGGAAGTGGAGCCCCTCAGCTGGGAGGTGGCAGAGTGGAGCGGGCTGGGGCCGAGTTGCTCCGTTTCTTGATGCTGCTGGTGAGTGCCTGTCAGGAGGTGTGGGGTGTGGATAGGGGTCGGAGCGGTCAGGGGACAGGGAGCAGGGGGGTTGGGTGGGGTCCTGGGGGGTGATTAGGGACGGCGGTCTCTGGAGGGGGTGGTCAGGGAACAGGGAAGGGGGGGGGGCCAAAGCAAGTTTGATATAACGCGGTCTCACCTATAACGCGGTGAGATTTTTTGTCTCCTGAGGACCACGTTATATTGAGGTAGAGGTGTAGTATAAGACAGTAAGACTCACATGCCACATAACAAGGTGACTAAAACCCCAATTTGTCACACCTTGTTGGAAGTTTCAGCACTTAGGATAGGTCTTGAATAGGCACCCTCTCTTCTCTAGAGGTTGTTTCTTCCAGAAGAAGGTTGAGAAATGTTGAGAGCGTAGTACCACCCATATTGAACCTGTTGCATGAACTGAGGATTTCAGTCCATAACACTGTTAGGGCAGTACCTTTTGCTGTCAATAGTTTCCCTATCAAGAAAAACAAACCTGTACCTCAGTATCATGAGCAGCCTCCCAATTGTCCCTTTGTAATGTTTGGCCTACGTTTAAAAAATGCGCATTGAATAATAATTTGCAACATAACTAATATTGTAATCAACCCTCCAAAATGATCATGCTATTTCTTAAAAATTCTGTTTTATTGGCTCTAATAAGGCATTAGGAATTAGATCTTTCATTCTACCCAATTACACAGGGCTCTAATATGTTCTGTGTGAGAGAATACAATCACAAAGTCATTGGGCTGAATTCATCCCTACTAGTGTAATTCCATTAAAATCAAGGGATGAATTTGTGCAAGCTTGAACTCTAGCATATTTTACAAGATACAAGACAGCACACGTCCAGATATTCCTGAGTCATTTGTTGTGGTTTTAGTGACTGTTTCATGTGCCTTTTGTTGGACAGAATACTTCCCTAAACTTGCTCTTGTAAAGGGTTATTGGTTCTTTCACATTATATTTCCAAATTGTATAATGATGCAATAAATCTAAATATGACATTTCAGATTATTTGTTCCCAAGGAGCTTTTCTTTTCCATTGCTTTCCCAGGAGATTTGACTGCATATCGGGTTGTCTGTTGGTCATCTCTGCGATGAGGTGTACCACACACTCACTGCCCCCTGCCGGAGACTGCGGTGGCTTGGTCCAGCCCACTTGAGGAAGTGACCCTTTATGAAAAGAAGGGCAGAGAGTTTTGGACCTCCAGGGTAGCCTAAAAAGGCCTTCTAGGTTCAGCCACAGGTAGAGCCAGTGAGACTTGGAGCTCCAGTGGCTAGAAGGGCTCGGAGTAGATGGCAATCGGTCAGGGCCCAGCAGGCTGAAAAAAAGAGCTGACTGTATCTTTCATATGGCTGCCATTCCTTGGTGAAGCCAGGGCCAGGAGGAAAGATCTTCCCTGTGCCATAACCCAAGAAGCCAGGCTAGGTCAGGGCCCATTGCTGACCACACTTTGTGTTTGGGTCCTGAGAGAGTTCTTGATCCACTCTGTGAGAGTGTAAGGCGCAGGTAGATGTTGGTTGAGCTATTGAAAACTAGGTGAGCTCACTTTGCAAGACACCCATGGACTCAGGCAAGTTGGTGGCAATCACTCAAGCTGTATTAATATCAAAACCAGAAAACTTATCTTCAGCCCCAGCTTCACCATATCTCCTGCTCTCCCTTTATATGCCTGGTCGTGTCAGCTGATTGCATATTTGTTTATTTGGTAATTTGGCTTGTTCTACTCTGTAATACGTCAAGACATACAACCAACTTTAATTTCTCTGTCAAATTTCCAAGCTGCAATGTTTTATTAAAAGGTTAAATGTCTCTATATTAAGGAATATACATGTAATATTAATAAAAAACATCCTATGGTAAAGGCTTGAAACTTAGTGACATATAACATTTTCTATATTGAGTGGTGCTTTGGAAGCACTCTTAAAGGGTAGAAATGATGTGGGATTTCAGTACTTTCCATTAGCATGTTAATTACTTGTCAGAAACCCAGACACAATCGAAGGAGTACAGTAAAATTATTCATATTCCCATCTATCTAATTACTAATGCAGTGCATAGCAGGCATATAGCAGGTCTCCCAATATGGCCTAGATTAGAGTATGATTTTTTTGCTACCATCCACTGTGATCTGAGCCCTGTAATGTTCAAAAACTTCTGTTTAAAACAGGCACTAGGATTGGTCTTAAATTATATTTTATCCACTGTCGATGACCAGAAATTTTACTTCTCTGAGGGCTCAGTCCTGCAAGCTGCTGAGCCCTTTGGTTCTCATCCAGTAAAGTACTGATGTACATGCTTAAGCGTGTGAGTAGCCCCTTTGACTTCAGTGAAACTACTTGTGTGTTTAAAGTTAAGCATGCACTTCAGTACTCTGGACTGAGCTGCAACTTGTAGAAATTAACATCCTTAGTTATTTATAACATGCCTTTCACAGTAACACCTAGTTGTTAATAGCTACTCCATTCCCATGCAATAGACTCTTTACTTATGAATCAGATTGGATCTTAAAAAAAAAAAAAGATTTGCCTGAAAATTTTCCCAGATACATCTTGGAAAGTATAGTGCTACACTAAGCTGACATCAGAACAGAAGTAACGCTGCACTCTCTAATAGCAGCAACACAGAAGAGATCAAGCATATACAATTTCAAGAGAACCATTGAGATTTTTTGAAGTGAAGGGGGAAAAAATTACTTTTTTGAAATAAAATGTGGTGTGTGATCCATTTGGACTCCAATAAAAAACTGAAAATAGATGTATTCATACCTACATATACAGAGAGATTCCTAGCTGTGTCATCTAGCAATGTCTGAATTCCCTTCTTGAAAAACCAATGTGAAATAAATCAAGATTTCTACTGAAATATCTTTTGCGTCCAAATGACCTTTGAGTTGATACTACATCTAGGGCCCAATCTAAAGCTCATAAGTGTATGTAATACTTGCTATTGTTGCTAGCCGAGGGAGTGAGGGGGAAATGTTTTAAGAACTCTCATAGCAACTGTCTATTGTAAATAATTTTTGACTGATTTTTAAGATATTTGATATACCGTAGCTAGCCAAAGGAAATGGTTTGAAATTTGAAATTTACAGCCTTCATATGAGTTGAAATAGTAAAATTCTTTGGAAATGCAACAATTCGGAAGCGTTAGGAAAACTTAGTGGTGTTAGCAGTATCAGACAATAAGAAATAAAGGGTAAAAAGATGTTACTACATTGTGAATAAATAATAGTATCTTCTTCTGATAGATTGCTGACTGTTTCATTAACTCTTTATTATTCTCTTCTCTAGGCTTTCCCTCCAAATGCAGTCACAGTTTTTATCTACTGTAGTTCTGTGACTGTGTTTTTCACAATAATAAAGGTAGTCAGTTATCGCCTGCACCTTATGTTTGATAAAGGAGAAGTAATTCAACAAAGGATCTCGCGAAAGAATGGAAGGCAAAGCAAAGATAAAGAGGCCAAAATAGAAAATGCAGTTCACTGCTCAAATCTTAGGTAAGTTTTTCATAATGCAGAACCATTCCATAGTTTCATCACAAGTACAAGCTTGCAACCTGATCCTGCATTTCCTGCCCAGCAGACACTCCTAATGACTGTAATGAGGGTTTTGTTTTTGCAAGCAGTGCGCAAGGGGGCTGTTACTCTTTTTTTAATTTAATTCTTTTGTTTATGTTCAGTATTTTAAGTCTTACATAGGGACATACCTGAGGGTTTCTGGACCTCTCTTATTGGTGCCACATCATCATTGCAAAGGGTCCTCTCCCCTCCCGTTGTGTCTTCTTGCATCATATCTTGGCACAATTGTCAGGCTCTTCATTTTTCTTGTCTGTTTTCTCTCTTGGTTGTCCTTTTCTAGTCTTTTTCCTTCCACTTGCTAATTCTCTCCCTCCACATTCTTTTGTGTTCTTTTTTGCTTGGTTTCCTTTCCTCTGTTTGCCCCAGCCTTGCCCAGATGATGTTCTGGAGAGCAAATACTGGTGACTCTGCATCTGGACTATGTGTACTCTTGTGGCAGTACTCAGAGTCAAATGTAGGAGCAGAGAAAATAAAGGCTACCGGGCTGTTGCTGACTAAATGTGAGCTGCAAGGGGAGTTGCAGGAGCAAGGAAGGAAGGAATGTGACCATCATTATACTCACAGGAGTGTGTGGTTTCAGGTTTATGCAGCTATTATCTCTTAATTCTCTCTCTCCTACCTTGTGTCTCTAGTGGACTAGTTTGACTTCAAGTAAATCTCTGTATAATATAACTTCATCTCAGCAGGAAAAAGCTCTTTGCTACAAAATGCAATGTAGAATCACAGCAAATTTAATTACAGCCTTTAAAACTAAACTCAAATTAATAAAATACATGAAAAAAAATCTGAAAGGTAGGGGCAAATAATAGTAGTTATATAAGGAGCTTGGGTTGGTAAAAAACATTATAAAACAAATTTTATTTAAACAGTAATGTTGAAGACTACTTTCTAGAAATTCAAATAAAACTGATAGAGATTGTCTGAATGAAGGGGGGAAATGTAGGGGAGGACTAGAGAAGGAATGACTATGGAGTCAACACTGGTAATGCTAAAAACACATTTGGAATGAAAAGATTTTCAAATGCCCTTAAGAAGTAATGAGAGATGGACTAAGATAGATGTTAGTGAGGAGGAAGTGCTCCATGTTAGTGCACACCACAGGCAAAGGCACTAGTTTATACCATCTAATAACACAATGTTGGGATGCCCAAAAGGGAGGTTGTGTCTGAGGCTCAGGAATGTACACTCAAATACAGGCACTTAGATACCATATTGTTGGGCCTGGTATAAATATCTGTAGACAGTTCAATAGAAAGAGTCAGTATAAAGCCTTGCAATGAAGACATTTGCGATGAGAATCAACATATAAGGTTTTTTGTATTACAGTATTTGTGCTCTTATTATATTGCTTCTTCATGTACATAGTAACTCTTTCCCCCAATATATGAGTGAATACTATACCCTCAAGTTGTTTGCCCCTACTTCTTGAGTCCATAGTGGTTTCATTGGGCCTTACTATAGTATTGCTCTAAAGGAAAATTCAGCCTTCTCAGTTCCCTTTACTGGTACACAATATCTCACATTCACCTTTCTCTGCTTCCACTGAGGACAATGTTCTGTTTCCTGTGAGCTCAGTTCTTGCACCATTATTCACTCTGGGTAGTATCTTACCTTGCAAAGAGTCAAAGGAAGTTAATGAGACAGCTTGCACAATAAAATGCTAGGAAATATGGCAAAATTAGGCATTGTGAAAGCACCACTTAGTAACTTCCCCAGATTCATGTTCATTTAAAAAAAAGCTGTATTTAATTTATTTATTTACTGGCAATTCACTGAATAGAGAGAAAAGAGCAATTAAAAGTTAATTAAAACTTTTACAGTCTTGAACATTAAATCTTTGATAAGACCCTGCAAACCAGCACAACAGACTTGAGTTTAATAGGAAAGAAATTAAGTTACCTAGCAGCTGTTAGCATTGCTGAGGTCTCTGTGAGACTGCACTACCTGGCAGTGACTTCTTTTGAGAATGTCAGTGTCTGCTTAAAAAACCCTCTTAGCTATAAAAGTATCTTCCTTTGATGTGCAGATGTCAGTATTTATAAAAGATGTTTATTTCCCCAGTATGTGTCAAAAGTATATGTTTGCAATTAAGACTCCCATTCCTTTTAAATCCTGTCCGTTCTACAAAACTATAATTTTCTTTTTTACTCATATCAGATACACAGAAATAGTGACATAAGAGGCTCAGCCACTGTTTAAGAATTGCTGAAATGTGAACCAAAAATCCCTTAATAAATATGATCAATGGAAGATGCATACTTTTCCACTCTTTTGCCTTTTGTATTGCTAATTATTCCAAGCAGTACCTCTTATAAAACTTTCATTTTATGTCAAGCAAGCATCCTCCACTCGGAGGTTCCATTTACAATGCTTAGTTCAATTACATAATTCTTGGTGACAGCCTGACACTCAATTCCACCATAAATAGTTAATACAAATATCAAATTTGACTGAAATCAAACATTGTGACAAGTAAGCAAACCCATCTGCTTCATCTGGATGAATAGGTTTTCACTATACTCTTCTGGTTAAACATTCATTATTCAGCCATGTTTCTGTAGAATTCTTAACTTGATAAAGGAAAATTCCTTCTCCATATAAGGGATATATTAATGGCATTTGATTACCATTAGAGCTAAAGATAAGATGTATTCATGATTTTTAAGTGGTATTTTTCTAGAAAATGAATGCTCTGTGTCCTGTTTTCAAATATTATGGTTATAAGATATGTGGCAAAAATTTTCCGTGCAGCCTGATTATAGACATGTGATATTTGAATCATATTTAAATAGCATATTTGAAGCCAAATAACTAAATTAATATAGTGTTGCAATGAAGATGTCTGTGACTCCCAGGTAATACAGTTTATAGCTGACATAGAGCTACAGGTATTTGTGTTTTAAAACTATAAATAGGAAAAAATCTTTTGGTGTTACGTCATTGGTAATAGCAGTGAAATTTCAAGTGGAATATCTTTATATATGTTGTACTTTGCCCACAGAACAGAGTCTGTGCTCAGCTGCTTGTAAGAAAAACACCTCCACAGAATGGCTAATTAAACTTTACTGTAACTGACAGACATATCGTATGTTAAACTGATACTGCACTTGACTTTAGCCAAAGGCAGAGAAGAAACTATTTTGTTCAGTGTCTAATGACTATAATACAACACAGATCTCGTGCAACCCTGTGACTATTTATTTGTTTCAAATGGATAATTACTAGGAGGTGCATAAATGACTAAGCCATTAGGCACACAGAGTATACCCGAGATGATACAGTTGAATGATGTAAATGGAAAGTAACATAGAAATACTAACAGTTCATTATTATACTGCTAGTAGGAAGGGCAAGCCAGTATTTGGTGCGATAAATCAATTTGTAGACCAATTATTGGGCAGATACAGGTGAGCCAGTCTATACACCGAGCTTGGAGTGGTGGCACTGTGTCTTTAGCTTGGCTGTGTCCTATTTCTTTGGAATGTCAGAATCATTTTGTGTTGATATTTTTTGGGTCTAAGATTGTGTCTTTTTGTTCCTCATAAAACTTCTACAAGTATTATTTTTTCTATTGTTGATCTTTCAGTGTTTGAATTGGGGGGAGTAGAAAGTTTTGTGATGTACACAGTTTTCACAGCTGCTCATTTGTGGGTGGGAGAGAGGAAACCTTGGAGCATACTGTCACTTGGGAAGTGCCCTACCATCATTCCTCACTCTGACCCCCAGTTCAAGTACTGTGATTTTGATAATATTTTTGTGTCATAAATACGGGTCAGCGGCTGTGCATGAAAACACAGTCATAGTTATTTTAAGAGATGCCACCACTGACATTTTACTTTCTTATTTTGGGTCAGCAATAACATAGGAGACAATGGTACAATTGAAGAGGTCAAGCAAAATGACTCGACCCCAACAATCTATGGCAGTTCAAGAGTACAGGCTATAAACTTGCACCACTCTTCTGGAGTCGTGGTTAGTAGGCTGTTTTCTGTATCTATACCTTACTTTTGTGCAGAGCTATACAATGTATCACAAAGTGTCTTATATCCTATGGGAGTACATACAACTGCATGTAAATTATGGAACTGACTGCACAGGGATACAAAGGGCTGTTTCCGGTGTTTGACATGTAGCAGCCTGCTTTTAGTACTCAGGCAGGCCAGAGCAGCTATCTTGCTTGCTGCACTGGATTGGTCAGTCTTTGCCTAGTCTCAAAGAGCCAAATTTACAAAGGCATTTGTAACCTGCTTAGGCACTTCTGTGAATTCCAGTAGGAATCTGTCTGCATCTTCAGGCCACAGAACAACTAGGACCGGCTGCTGCTTTCACACCAAGGAAAGGGAGCTTCCTGGAGGCAAAGAGAGCACTTTTATTGCAGACTGCTAAAGCATGCAGCGCAACCACTGTGTGTGCCTAGAATGACTTTTCTCCCGGGCCATTAGTAACAACCCTCACACAGCTATTCCTCATTACTGTATTTATTTTTAGATTTATAAAATGACCCCTATCTCAGATTTCGGGGCCTGTCTCGAAATATACACATTTGACTTAACTCCCACGATGGGGTTTACAACATGAATAGAACTCTAAACTATTGAAACATTCTTGGATCAATTACATTCTAAAGCCAGTGGGGCAGCTGAAGTTGAGTGACAATGTACATACATATTACATACCAAAAACTATAGAAAGAACATAAAGGTAGCAAAGTCAAGCACTCAGGAAATGACAAATTAAGGTTGCCTGTGAAGCCTTAATTCAGACCCCTTATGCATTATGATAAATCTTTAATTACATGATCACATACTATTTTTCCATAGAACGCTTGCTTCATTCAGCGCACAGGTTGTACGGTGCTCACTTAATGAGTAGCTATTCAATATTTCATTTTATCCTCATTGCTCAATGTGTCTCCCTAGCCCCCATTTACTGCACACTATTAAAATCTTGCATTGCATACAGAACTATTAATTTTCTTGTGGGATTATCCAGGGTGTTTACCACTGTAGCATTTCAGTGCTTCACAAACCTTAATGGAGTTATCTTCACAACACGCTTGTAAAATAATACTATAACTCCCATTTTATAGATGACAAACTGAGGCATAGACACATGAATGTCAAAAGTGCCAACGAATTTTGGGTGTGCAATTTGAGATCATTTTTCAGAAATTTAGCATTTGGTAGTGCTTTATTTGTTCAGAGATGAGCTGTCATTGATTTCAGTTGCATTTGTTAGTGCTCAGACCTTCTGCATATTAGAATCCAGATGTTATCAACTTGGGCACACAGAAAATGAATTCATCTGTGAAAAGTTTGGTTTAAGTGACTTGCCCAGCTTCACACAGGAACTGTGGCAGAGGCAGGGATAGAATCCAAACTTCAAGTGCATAATTCAACTTACTAAACAATAAAATCATCCTTTATTTGCCTGCTGTCCTATGCCTCATTCCCTACACACCTTCCAACTTTGGCAACAAATGTGAGCAGGGGTCCTACAGAAAACAGCCTCTTTCACTACACAACCCTGATTCAGTTGCACAGCACAGTTATTCCTCTGCACTGAATGAGGCAGGGTCTTCTAGAAAAAATATTACATGACCATGTAATTAAAGACTGTGTCATAATGCATACACACAAGGGGCACGAATGAAGATTGCATGGACAGTTTGAATTCTGGCACTTTCTGACTTTGACTTTGCAACTTTAATGTTCTTTTAATGTAGTTTTTTAATGTCCGGTACTTTCAAAAATGTAACTAACAAAACAAATTCCATCATATAGAACCATATAGAGTCCCACATGGCTCATAAGCAGGGTTAGAACCTTTACATCCACAGCACAGACCTCTGCCACTTGAGTAATAATGGGGTAACTGATAGAAGTAGTAGGTTGTCACCCTCTGTGTTGGACAACCACTAGAAGGAGATGAGGCACACATTTTGCCAGTGGGTTTCACAGCTATTTGCTGAGAGCAGAGGAATGTTTACACTCAGGAATCCTGGATTCTACTTCAGGTTCTGAGGGAAATGTGCTCTAGGTATTACAGACCTTTCTTCCCTAGCCTCCCCCACCTGTCATTGTCTCTGTCCCAATGTCCCTCCTCATCTCCTTGTCCCAGATCCACTCTTCCCTCCCCTTGTCCCAGTCTCTTCCCTTGCCAGCCCAGGCTCCTGCTCCTGATTGTCTGGGCATCAGCAGCAGGAGCATAGAGAAGATGGGATAAATGGTCTTCCTGCTCCCAGTGCCACAGGCACTTCTGGCTACTAAGTGGAGCAACGCCACATTGATTTTCTCCATAGTACCCTTTTTCAGGTTATCAACCTCGTTTGCTAAATTAGATGGCTTTCTTTTCCAGCGTTGTGTCAGAGATTCTTTTTCAAATATTGGAAAGGAAACCTGACAATCTAACAGATTAAAAAATCCATAATTTGAAAAAGGGAAACCAATATATGTGCTCTCTGTCCCCTTCTAACTAAAAACCCACATCTGGGGCTGCTGACTGGCAAAAAAATCCATCTCTGAATTTATCCTGAATGTCACAAATGTGATTTGAACTATTACGTAGAACATTACTGATACTGTATCACCTTCTTCTCACCTTCCACTATCTGCAACTCCCACTGGTGCATTCACAAGTTACTGAATGTTATGTATTAACAATTGATGAGATGATTGTTGAGTTTAAATTTTGCATTTTTAAAAACAGTATTTAATTTGAACACAATTAATTTAATATATTTCATTTTTTAGGAGCTGCCAGCACAAGAAACTGTTGAAGATCTCAAAGGTATCTTGAAAGCTTTTGGTTTTTTACCTTTATTAACTGTTTTCTATAAACACTGCTTGCCAAAAGTATTTCCAGCACATGCACAGCCTGTACCAGAGGCTTACCAGTTCCAGGGCCAAGTGTGGCTGCTTTCCCCTCCTTGGGGATAGCTAATTGTGTAGTTTCATTGAGTTATCTAGCTAAATTAGAAAAACTCCACCTCTGCCAGGGTAAATAAAAGTCCAAAGAAAGTCCCAAAACTAGTTTCCCATCCCCTGCCTTTCACCTGCTCTGGGCCACAGCCTTTCTTAAGGGTCTATGCATCTTGTGCACTTTGATTCAGAGGAGTAAAGGGGACTTCCTCCCACTCTCTCTTGGAAGCCCAGTGCCATGGGCTCCAAAGGATGGAAGCTAGTACTTAGCTCACACCCCAAACTCTCTGTGCTTCCTTTGATCGTGGCCTCTTCTTGCCCTTGGCTACTTCTGGTTCTTTAGCCTACGACCACCTTTCCCCAGGTACTTCAGGACCCTCTGTTACTAGCTCCCCAGCTTTATCCAACCCATGTCTCAGTAACAAAGTCCACAGAACTCTCTTTTCCATGGAGTTCCTGGTCCTTCTCTCCACCTGCCCCTCTGGCTTCTTCCCAGGTCTTCCAGCTCCTGGGTGCTCCTCCACAGCCTGCCCCTTTCAGGTCAACTCAGCCTGCAGAATCACTACCAGTTTTGCTTCTTCCCATGTCTCCACCAAAGACCCTCCTGAGCTGTTTGCCTGGAGAGACTCAACAACATATCCTGCTCCCTTAAAGTCTCTGGTTCTTTTCATACACTCTGACAACATTCCCAGCATGCCTTGGTGTGCCTTTAGTTCCAATGGTCCATGGACGACAAGTTCCAGGATTCCATACTGCATAGGTTCTTACACCACCCTCATCACTGTAGTATCTGTGACGATTCCTGCAGTGCATGAAGTGACATGACTAATATCTGTTACATTGGTTCATTCTTTCTATCATCCTGACCCCAGGGAGAGAATTGTGTGTGCAGTGTAATGTTTGGGTTTGGTAGATTTTATTTTTTGTTTGGGTTCTTGTGATTTTTATTTTATTTTGTTTTTTAAAATGTATACGCTGCTGCTGCTACTGTCTTTTGGTCTGTGAGGAAACCAAACATAGAGTAGAACTGCAACTCTAACATATTATAAAGACCCCTTTCACCCTGAGACTGGGCCCGAGCCTGCAAACCCTTATCTTATGGTTCACATGAGTAAGAACCATATTTCCAAATAATTAAAGAAAATAAAAATCTCTCTTCATACAATTCCTAATCAAGAAAATTATCTTCCTAATTTGTTAGCTAGATGCAAAAAATTGTGAAAGTCAGTTAGCAGAGAACAATTGTGACATTCCATAGTAAATTCCTGTCAAAGTTATCAACTATTTTGTTCTGTATTTCCATGTTTCCTTAGCTCTGCAGGTTGGCTTTTATGCATAGGAATATTGACATCTGTAATGCATAATGACTTTTGTTTATGCGACCTCACTCATATGTATGTTCTTATTAGGGGTAACAATGTTAGAAGACCAGGCTTCACCACCAGTTTTATCTACCTCACCCTATATCAAAGCAGATATGTTACCTATTTCTACAGCCCGTATGTCAGATTCTACCACATCGGCAATAGTAACAAAACCAGCAGCTATGGAGACGTTTACGAGTAATGGAACAAATGAGAAAGAAGAGAAGATGCTCCCTTCTGGCTACTTTGGATCAGAAGATATTCTTATGGACAAAGATCTGGTTAAAAAGTTGTCAAATCTCTCTCTGTCACAGTATGACATTTTAAGAACTGGCATTTCTTTTGAGCAATGGGGCAGTGAAAATTCCGTTATTATTTCAGAGCATTTAAGTAATCCAAAAAGTTACAAAAGAGAGAAATTCCCAGATGGATCACCGCATGAAAGCTTTAATCGTAACTGGCCACAGTGTAATACAATTGCAACCAAAGAGACCGATGGGCCTGTGGAAATTTCTTTTCATGTTGATAACACCAACGAAGATCTTGATTATTCAGATGGTGAGGTTGCTATTGCTCTTGTTGACAGTTCTCTCCCTGGAGACCAACTTAATTTACATGAACCCATTAAAATAGTTATTACAATGAGTAGTACACCAAATACGATGAGTGATTTAGAAGGTTCTCTCCATCTGAAGGTGTCAGGTACTGAGAAAACTAGCTCAAACCCAGACTTTGCTGTAGCTATAGCAGATCTCCACAGTCAACAAAATAATGAACAGATCAAAATTCCGGTTATAACTTTTGAATTGTCTGGTGATGGTGGAGGCAATGTTCATCTGGAAGCCAGTGAAAGTGGAAGAACTCCAGAACATTTAAAGGTCGATGTATCATCCAACCAGTGTTCTGGCTATGAGTCTGGTGATCTGGACAATGCAGTAAAGAACCATAGCAATCCTGAAAATAACCATTCAGAAACTAACACTTATTTAGGTCCAAATCTGGAGAATGCTTTGGAGAATTTGCTGGTCACCACTTCCAATTCTAAAGAAAGTGAACAGAACCTTGATCCACTGTCTTATAAAACTGCCAATGAAAAGAGACACATTCGAGTGCTGAGTGTAGACAGTGGGACAGACATCTTTTTAAGTAAGAATTCCATGGAGATAATCAGTGATAAAGAAAAGACCTTGCCAACTTCTAAATCTGACTTAGAAGCTAAAGAAGGACAAATACCCAATGAATCTAACTTTCTGGAATTTGTCTCCCTGCTGGAATCCATTAATACTGCAAAGGTGACAGCATCAAATCAGTCCAATATCCAAACAGAGACTACAAAAGATGATGGGTTTGTTGGAGGTATGATATGTGATTTTAAAACTATTCTTTTGGAATAATAAAAAAAAAAGATTGCCAGACTCTTACCTACTTTGTTTATGGTGATTTAATCTAAGGTCCATAAAAAACTAGCCAAATCCAACTTGGAAAAGTGCTAAAAAAGGGTGGGGATAAGGTCCTGTCATAAAAAATACCTGGTGCAGTTTCCTGTATTTTTAGAAGGCTTTTGAACATATCAAAGCAAAAGATTTGAGCTAAGTAAAGTAAGCACTCAGCTGGTATTTAGCTGGATTTCTACATTGGAATAACCTGCGTGGGGCAAGCTTGGTTCTGTTAGAATACCAATACACGTTTACCAAAACCTGCAAAATTGCTGTGCCATTCCCTCTCATACTCTTCCCATCAGATGCATATGAGGACTTCTTAAATATATACACATATTTAAAAAAAGCCAGGGTCACTTATGTGTATTAAAAAATCAAACCCCAGATCCCTACATTTCCTGACCAGCTCTAGTTGTATTTTAATAACCTTGAAAAAAAATTCACACAGGTTTTTATAGACAACTTTAGACAACTGGTCTTTTGCCTTCCCTAGCCTGTCCCCAATTAGATTCCCTGCAAGTTATTTGTAGGCTTTATTATTGGGGGGAGGCCTTAAATGTTCATTTGGATAGAGTATTCTTAGGCTTGGTAGAATTCAGTTTTTATTTTGATAGCTTTAATGGATACTATGGATGTTTATTTTGAAGAATTTTTTATCAATTTAAATTTTCACAGTTGCAGGTAATTGGGGTGTGTGTGTGGAGAGACAATTATTTAATGGCAATAGGCACAGAGATGCAAAAAGTGAAAGCTTTGTATGCCATTAACACAAATTGTCAACAGCACATGTCAAAACATACAAAATAAATATCCTTAAATCAACAAATCAGACCTGCTTTTATTATTCATTCACTAGTCCATTTGTAACAAACCTAATTCATAAGTCTAAATCACTGGATTTTGATTCTAATAAATTATCCAGCAGTATTTTTCTTACGTTGAATAGTTAAGCAGATTGTTATTTTCTTTCCCACAGCTAGGGAAGTTCCCTGTTGTAGTGATTTATATAAAAGATATGATTAGAAAGTGAAAGCACACCTATTTTCCAATCTCAGGGCACGGTACATAGCTCAGGCTTGGAAAATTCTTTTGTCCAGGACAAATAGAAGTGCTTTCCTGGCAAGCCTTCTGGAGCAAGGATCATTTTTTTAATCTGTGTATGTGCAGTGTCTACCACAATGGGGTCCTGGTCCATGACTAGGGCTCTTAGGTAAAACAGACAATAATTAGTTTCAGGTTTCATGTTGGCTGAACAAGGACAACAGGGGATGCAGGGTGAGAGTTTGGTGATCTCCAACACAGCAGGATCAAGTTGTCTGACAGAAGAGAGTGTGGCCAGTGGGGGTGAGTGGAAGTGGAGTAAAAAGACCTCAGCTGCCTCAAAAGTTGGCTAATGGCTAAGCAGAGCAATAGAACTTAGGTAAGTCAGAGGGGAGGAGACCGAACGGGGAAGAGAGGCTAAACTGATAGTCAAAGAGGAGGTGGATGGGCCTAATTGATGTCATCCACACAAGTAATGCCTTGGAAGAAGTAGGAGTGGGACCAGGGAGAAATACATTATTGAGCATACCTGATATAAGCCCCAGATAGAGTCTGGTGTCTGTTAGTGCTCTGATCAGATTTATGGGGTTCTTGGTGAAGGTAGAGAATGAGTCTGAGCTTTTCAATTATAGTCAGATAGTTCAAAGGAAGGTAGTTCAAAGCAAATTTAATTTTCCAGCCAAGTAAGAGTGTGCTATGTACTAAAATAAAATAAACTATACATTACAATGTGATTATTTGCTTCTTCTGCAAAACACAATTTGATTTTAGGAATGAGATGGCCTCTTCCTAATTTGTTAGCCTTGCAATTACTAGTTATACTTCCTGGGCCAAGCAGGAAGAGCTAATTTGCAATTTATATAGTACATTTGAAAACATATTTGAATAAAAACTATACACACAGAGAAGTGTTTGATTTTTTTGTATACGAGAAAGATGTCTGGAACAAGTCAAACCACTTGATTGTTTTTTTTTTTTTTTAAGTTTAAACAAAAAACAACAACAAAATTCACCCTAATTGGCAAAGAATAATACTGAAGCCCCTGGCTCAATGAACATGAAGAACATGGCACAGAGGAATATGTTGAGGAATGTGAGAAACTTGGACATATACGAATGTATATGCGGTTTCCAGAAATCCTAGAAAGCTAAATATTCAGGATTTTCTTGAAGGAAAGATTACGTGTTTTGTGTAATTTGCAGAAAGCATGAGAAGTTTTCTTGTTGGGAAAGTCCTCTTGTAAGTGGGTGTAAGAGCTTTAGAACTGATTCCTTATATGTGCATGCCCACACTTCTGCTCATGTTAAATGCATAGGAGCAGAAAATGTATCAGATTGTCCACAAGAAGCTCTTAGCACTAAACTGCTCAGTGAAATGCAACATGAGGAGCTACAAACTTTGTTTAACACCTCTTACACCATTGCTAAACATGATTTTGCTTTTTAGAGATCTTGAAATGCTCTACGTTGCAGGCCAACAGTGCATTAATCTTGGATCAAACTCTTGATACCTCTACAGGGAAAGGCTTTATAGAGGCAACTGCAAAGGGTCCTAGGAACGCATCTCAGAAATGCATATAGAAAATTAGGTTTATTACTGTACTTGCTGATGGCTCCTCTGACAAGACTGTAGCTGAGTAAGAGTTGGTGAACTTGGTGTTTGTCAAATTTTTGCAGGACGGAAGCCTTTGTATTCTGTCTTCTAACACAGTTGATGGTATCTCACAGAGAACAAGAACAGCTGTAGGAATGGTGGGAACTAAGGCAGAAGAACACAGAATAGAACTGTTTTGCCTGAATTTAGATGGTGTAGAAGCAAATTTTAAAGAACATTCTTATCGTTAGAACAGGTCTGAAAATGTAAAAGTTTTTCACTGGAAAAAGCTGTTTCAGTGAAACTAAGTTTTTTGTAAAATTATATTGCTTTTGAATAAAATTCCTGTGGGGGAAAAATAGTTTGGAATGGAAATGGAAAACATTTTCATTTAGGAAAGTAGTTGTGTTGGAAAAAAAAATTGAATTCTATTTTATTATGTTTTAGCATTTTTATATTATTATTTTATCTCTTTTCATGACACATCAGTGAATGTTATGCACTGCTACTGATGTGTCATAATATGACATAAAATTGTAGTTGCAATGTTGTATTATTTTCATTTTATTTTTAACATCATTAAGGGTGACTGCTGTTTAGCACTGATTGTGACAGTTATTTTCTAGATCAGTGTCTCCAGTTTGTGGTATTGTGAAACAGTTTGATACGTAGTCACTAAGCTATGCAACAAAATAATAAAAATAATATAACTGATCCATAAAATAAAATTTGAATGAAATTTTGAAATTCCAAAACACAATTTTCCAAAACTGAAAATTTTCAGAAATTCCACGACATGGGAAATTTTGAAAATATTTGCTTTCATTCCAAACAAATTTTGAAAGGCAACATTTATCACAAAATGGAAATTCCAAGTTTGACTAACTTAACTTGTCATGTAGTGCAGTATACAAACCACCATGTTGACTTTGCTCTTCTGGATCTCAAAAAATTATCACTGTGTTAGAAAAAAATGTAATTATTTTAAAGACATTTTCAGATTTTAATATTTAAGTTCAAAAATATGATGGCAACTCTTGCTGATGCCTGTGAGGAAACTGGGAGCTACCTTGGAGATATTCATCATGTGTTCTGGGTTGCCAGTCAAGTCTAGTGAACAGAGCACTCAACTGGGACTCTGGAAACCTGAGTTATATTCTTAGCTATGCCACTGGTTTGCTGGGTGCTCCGTTTCCCCATTGGTAAAATATGGTAATGATTTTGACTTCCTTTATAAAGCACTTGGAGATTTACTGGCAGTGCTGTTTATGAGCTAAGTGTTATTACATACTTTTTCACCATAGTGACTGCGGGCAGGTCTACACTAGAAGTGTTACATCAGCACAGCTGCACTAATGCAGCTGTGTCATTGTAGTGCGCCTGGTGCAGACACCCTATGCCAACCAGAGAGTGCTCTTCCATCAGCATAATTACTCCACGCTGCGAGAGGCAGAAGCTATGTCGGCGGGAGAGCGTCTCCCACCGACATACCGCCAGTGTGGACAGTGCCTAGGTCGCTGTAACTTGCGTCACTCATAGGGGTGTCTTTTTTCACACCCCCCAGCAGCATAAATTAGATTGAATTAAGTGGTAGTGTAGACCAGTGGTTCTCAAAGCCGGTCTGCTGCTTGTTCGGGGAAAGCCCCTGATGGGCCGGACCGGTTTGTTTACCTGCCGCGTCCGCAGGTTTGGCCAACCACGGTTCCCACTGGCCGCGGTTCGCCACTCCAGTCCAATGGGGGCTGTGGGAAGGGCGGCCGGCACGTCCCTTGGCCCGCACTGCTTCCCGCAGCCTATGCCCTGCAACTTAAATGCCGGGGCTCCACAGCCCCTGCATACACATGTATGCAGTAAAGCACACTACAAATCTGAAAAAAATCTGAAAAAATCGAAATGATTTTATTTTTTTTTATTTCAAATGATTTTTTTATTTGAATTTTACTTCCATTTTATTTTAAAAAACGTCAATGAAACAAAACAAAATGAAAATGTACAGAAGCAGTGGCATTTCATTTTGTATTAAATTGAGGACAAAACCTATAAGGCTGGGCTAGATGCAGACACACTAAAATCAGGAGCATAAACCTAAGAAACCCTGGCACAATAATCTAAAATGGAAAAAGCAGAATTCAGAGAAATATTTTGGCTGATCACAGCAGCAATAGATTTCATTTAAAATTAGCCAAGACAATAAGACAACAGCCAAAAAATTGAGACAACCACATTGTGTCAGACAGCTGAATTGTCTATATGCAAAAATTGTACCAGTTTAACTATACTGGTGTAGTTAAAGCAGTACAAACCCTCTGGTGTGGATGCAGTTAGACTCGTATAATAGCGCTTATAGAGGTATAGGTTATTCCCAAAGGGAAGGGGAATAAGCTATACCAGTGTAAGGAACCTGTATATCTGCATCTACACTAGAGGGTTAAACCACTGTAAGTATACAGGTAAAATATCACACCCTTAACTGAAATAGTTATATGGGCACAAAAACTGGGCAGACCAGGCCTTAGTTATCTGTGCACAAATGATGAGAATCTCTTTCCTGAGCTTGACTTATCAGTAAGTCTCAGCAGCTCCATCCTAGTGGATTTGAGTCAGAGGAAAATCCAGAGGAAGTACATTTCCAGGTAGACAAGTACTTACTGAAATGTAAACTCTACTAGATTGTCTGTTGCCTTTTTATGTTTTTTTTTATCAGTCATTTTTATTTTTGAATTTTGGCATCCTCTTGTTTCTCATGTGACAGATGATATTTGTTTAAAATCTGTGTTTAGCAGTTTGCTCAGTGAAAACTGTGAAAACCAAAATGTAGGTTAGTTGACAAATTGCATTATTGACTGAACTAGCTCCAGGGTGCAATGTGTAAAAACAGATCATGAGAATTTTTTGCTAGTAGTCAGTTTGTAAACCATAATGATTTTCAGTCCAGACTATAAATGTATTTGTTAGTTTTTGAAAAAATTGGGAGTACTTTCTGCATTTGTAAATTACATCATTGACAAAGGGGGATTCTTAACACGCAGAAGAGGTGTGGGGAGGAAAACAGATGAAGATTTTAATTTTAACTATACTACCAAAATTTAGAAGATGAATTGATCTGACATTTGAGTCATCAGATTAATGTTTATTCATTGGCAGAGACTGAAGAACCATTTCCCTCCCGTATGTTACCTCCATTCAAAAGTTGAAAGTACAAGTAACTTCTGTGGAGAGAAATCAGCAGGAATCATTGTACTACAATCCCATTGCAGACCCTCCTGGCATATCTTTCTAGTGCTAAGAGCACTAAGAATTGCCATTCATTTTTGTTTATTATTAATCTTCACCAGTTCAGGGAAAAGAGAATTGAAAGACTTGGGGCCTGGAATGGAAAAGAGTGAGACTTTTTTTCCCCTTCAAGCCATTAAATCATCAAACAAAAAATCTTGTTAATTGTTTCAGCCCTAGAGCCAGCATTAGGCAGAGTGGGACCAATTAGATTAATATAACCTTTTTGTTGGCTATCAGTTATTCTTAATCCTTGAACAACCATAACTCCCTAGGGAAAATGGATTTAATCAGGCTTCTGCAGCCTCTTGTCCCCTTTTGGAGTATAGTTATGAGATTATGGAACACTGTATCAGCTGCATAGTTAAACTAGGATGAGATTTCGTGTTTAAAGTGGAATTTAAATCACTAGTTAAACAGGAAATGCACAGATTTATTTTCAAATGGGACTGTTTGAATAAGGAGTAAAAACTTTGAAAATACCTTTGACACTTCCTTCTCCCATATTTTCAAAAAATGGGCCCTTTAAAAAATTTTCCTACCCAAAATGGTCTGGAAATTAAGAGATTTCCAGTTCAGGGAGGTTCAGCCTACATAGAAGCACAACACAGGGTAACTTGTGCCAAAAACCAACCCAATAATCCTTCTCTAAACAGTTTACCTTATTCACCCTAACTAATTTGTTTTTCACCAATGGAGGCCAATGGAGCACTGCATCTTTGGACAACTTCCCCTTAAAAATGCTCTTGTTCTGAAGTAAATGAACAGAACTCTTTACAGTGATCTGTTTAGAAAGTCTCCCTTCTTTATTCACATATCTTTCAGATAGCCATACAACAGAGAGAAAAGAAGAAATGCTGGAAACAGAAAAGCACTACAAGCATGTTTCTAAACAGGAAAGATCAGATGTACAAAGTCAAGATTGGCCTAGTGCTAGTCCAGTGCTACCAGAGCCGGCCCAATTTACAGCACAGTAAGGGCAGTTACTTTATATTTTTTTGTACTTCAAAAGCATGATGATGCTAGCTGTTCTGTTACATTGAGTAGAATTGATGTAAACTTTTAATTAACCTCTCTCTCTCTCTGTTTTATTGAGAACAAGAAAAAAGTTCCTCATAGTAGTTTTGAAACATTTTTGTGTCAAGTTACCAGGGCAACAGGCAAAGGCAGATAATCTACCGGGTAACTTCCCAGCAAGATAGTTCTGTCTTGCAAGTTATAAGTGGACCTGAGGCTTCAATGCAAGATGAAATATCTGTGGACGCGATGCATGTGTTCATAGATGAGCATGGTAAGTTTATGTAGCTGTTAACTTCTGAGTTTTCTTTAGATATCTCTCCTCATGGTCTAATAGTTATCTCAGACCTGTATTTGACATTCAGAATACTGTGGAGTTGAGTGTATTTTTCTGATGATACCTTAAAAGACAGGTCTAGTGTGTTTTTTGTGGATGCTGAAGATCCCATAGAACTTCTTGTCTGAGTAGGGAATTGCGCCAATGTGCATGGCCTAAAGGTTCCCATCCCTTGCTGTCAGATCTTTAAGCTGAGTGTGAACAGGTGATGGTTTAGATGGCAGCCATCTCCCATCATATTGGGGCTGCCTTCATTCAGAATGGTGGTCTGCTACCCTCTCCAGGATATTGAATGAATGGACTCCTTTCCCCATCAGTACCTGACTTTGGTGCAGAGAACTCCATGGGGACAACAGGCCACACCAAGCAGCAGGGCCACTCCACAGCTGCTACTCTAGGCTTTGGGCTGAAATAGTTTGAGTGACTGTTGTGTTCCAGTGACATCTGCCTTGTGGGGTACTGTCAAGTGCATTTCTATAGTAGCAGATCCACAAGTTATTTAGGCTCACATCAAATCTCCTTTCCAGGAAGCACAAAAGAAGCTCCCATGTAACTGGGTTTCATGGCTCCTGGGATCCTGTCCTTTCTCCCCTCCCAGTCCTGTGTAGCATCACTGCAGCCCCTTGCAGGTGCATGGGAGGGCAGCTGTGGACAGGCCAGGGGAGTATTATGGCCTGTAGGTCAGCGAACTATGCTTGTTCACTGGAGGACCACTGCCCTGTATGTATGTTAGGTATGAAGTGGGGATGGGACAAGCAGTAGACCGTGGCTACCCACCTTTGGCCTGATTCTCCACTGCCTTGTACCTGTCATCTACACTTCTGCAAACATGAACAAATCAGAATGCTCCACTCCCTTATACTTCTGGTAATGTTTTACAGTTACCTTGTACACCTATGAATGGCTACACAGTATTAAAGGTATTGGCAGATCAGGTCCCCCTATGTTTAGATTGGGGCAGGAGTCCATTTCTTCATCTGCTCTTACAACAGGGAACAGAATTTTGACCTTAATATCTGTATTTTTGTGGCTTTGTCTCAGGCTTTCCAGTGTTTATTTTAACGTATTTGTTCTATGATGTTTTAAAACAAGTCCACACTGCCAATCACAAATATAAAGAAGCAGTTTGAACATAGATACTTTTTTTGACCTAGAAAACCAGATTGCTACTAAATTGTCGGTGTAAACAAATAATTTACATCACTTAACTGATACTTTTATGTTTTTAAAGGGGAAATTAGATCCTGCTATTTAAAGGCTGGCAGTCAGAAGGAAGGAAATACTCGATATCAGACATCAAATTATGATTGTATTTCTAATGCTCAGTAAGTAAATTCTTATTTTTAGAATTGTTAGACTTTTCAGAACTGGAGGCTACAAAGCTGATTCTAGCTGTGAAAGAGACATGTGATGAGTTAGAAATGTGCTAATCTGTTTTAGAAATATCAAAGCATGCAGATTTTTTTTTTATTTTATGTAAAAGGGGGGAGGGGGCCATGTTGTAAGGATATCTACAAGGAAAAGGAAAATACCCGCTATTGTGTGTTTTTCTCATCAGCCAGTAATAGCTACTTTATATTTAGAGCTGTCTTTGGGGCTGTAATTAAAACATATTGGGGTCTGAACTTTCAGCTTTGTCCTATTGGTTATCTGGCTTGCCTATCGGCCTTTTATGGATCTCGACCGCATGTATTATGTCAGCAAGTGAGCATGTTTTTCTAGGCTCTAGGATATGAACCCTCCTCGCTGCCTGAAATACATAGTGGCCATCGTGCCACTTCGGAACAGCACCTAAACAATGATTTTTTTCTCAAATTGGTTTTAGAGTGACTCGTGCTGATTACTCCCACTTCCCAGTGTTCTCCCATCCTTTCATCTGTCATGCTCCATGTTTTTTGGATTTTTGTGTAAAAATTCACGAAGGTGGTTTTATGATACTCAGTGTTTTCATATGTCATGTTGTACAGCATTCAGAGAACTTCAGGACCAGGCTGGGAGAGAAGGGTCACGGGTCATGAGGAATAACTATTGTTCTAAAACTTGTTTTGAAAATGAATGCGATGTTGGGCATTCAGAGGAGATTTTGCAAAGATGCCTGTGTTGCCGTGCTAGGAACAGTGTTAGTTTAGTGCAGTGTTTCCCAAACTTGGGACGCCACTTGTTCAGGGAAAGCCCCTGGCGGGCCGGTTTGTTTACCTGCTGCGTCCACAGGTTCTGCCAATCGCCGCTGCCACTGGCCCGGCCTGGCCCGCCAGGGGCTTTCCCTGAACAAGCAGCATCCCAAGTTTGGGAAACACTGGCTTAGTGGAATGCTGTAACAAGATGGTCTGTCCCTTTAAGGTCCTGATACCAGCAGCCCTTTTCAGACTCTGCTGGGAGGGTGTCAGGTGTTTCCTATAAAGGGCTGAGAGAGCTGCAGGAGGGACATGGGTGCCTGCAGTAGGCCCTGAAGCAAGGGGGATTGAAGGGAAGGCGTGTCCTCTTTTCAGCACTGACAGAGGCAAGGGGAGAAACCCTCTGGAAACTGTAGCCCATGCTTTGTTTTGATGTTTTGCTTAAGTTTTTTGTATTTGAGTTAATAAACTCTGCCCAGAGGGAAGGACCTGAAAGTTCCATGGGCATGGCATTGTTTTTCATGGGAAGGTGAGGGAGCCCACTGGCTCTGCAAATGCCCTTTTACTTTCCACTGTTCCAAAGTTACTTTCTGTGGACTGATGAAAAGCACACTGAAAATAAAGAGGGAGAACCTGAGGCCAAATAGCTGGAGCTTGAGTTGAGAACATACTATACGCTATGACTTCTGTAGTCAAGAGACTTTTAACTCTTCCTTATCCCCAGTCTGCAGTATAGCAGTGTAGCCATTCTGGGGCTGCTACTGCAACTTCTGAGCTATCGTAGTCTGTGGCTATTGAAGTCTGCATTAAAAGGGAGGGGTTGGGCTGTTGAGCCTGTGTAGTTGTGAATCCACTGATCCTACCTATGTCCCAGGAGACCTTCAGGTGCTGGGGTAGAGGAATCCCAGCAGAGAACTATTCTGGCATGCACAAGAGATGTGGACTCCCCCATAAACTATGTTTCCTTCCACTTCCTCCTCCAGAATCACTGCACCAGTTCTGTTACTTATGGCTTTGTGGTCCTGTGATAACTTACCTTGATTGGTTAATTACCACAATTGTGAATGCTAATCTAGACACTCCACAACCATTTATTCCAAGACACTTTTTTACTATAGGGCTCATTTTACAATCATGCTGGTTAACTCAGGTTACACCACTACCACAAATTGGATTCTAGATAAAGACTTTAGGGTGTTCTGTACCTGCTGGTTGGTTATAAGCAGTGCCAGATTTGTTCCTTTTTGTGGTCCTTTCAAAAACAGATTTATAAAGCATGCAAAAGAAGAGTGTCACATATGAGAAGAGTTTTCAGTTCTATTTCATAATTTACAGTGCGTGGTCTGGGAATTTTCTGTGATTATGATCAGTGTCATTTTATAATTACATTCTTAAAGTCTGTTACTGTTGTCCCAGGGTAGCATCAATGATGCTGAAATCTTGATGAGGTCATCGTGTCACAGAAGCAGTGCTGGACTGGAAGGTTGCTGCTTCTTGATGCTGTGTTCTTTTTTGTTGTTGTTCATATCTATCTTGCCTTTGCTGCTTTCTTGCTTGTAGAGATGAGATGAGCAGGCTGAGCTGAGAGCAGAAAAGTGCATTAATAATGTGTAAAGAGTATATGAGAGCATGTCTCAGTCTGAAAGAATTTGTACTCTTTTCTGTCCATACTCTCTGAAGGTGGAAAACACACTTTCAGGAGCTTGGCTGGATTCAAATATCAGCCGCTGTCACCCTGCATTGGCTCAACACTTTCATGATATGGTCTAGTAGAATCTTCAGCTCATGAATATGCAATCTGCTAATGCGTATGCCACAGGGTTGTCATTCTTCAATTTTATGGTCATATTGCTTTTGTCTCTGGGGCAGGAAATTTGCCGAACATTTTTAAAACTAGAGTTTTAATTCTTTCTCTTGTTCAGTTTGTTTTGAGATATCCCATTAGTTCCATCAGGGTTTAATAGGAGTCAAAATTCTGTTTAAAGTTTGGTCCAAACACTCCTATTTTATATATCAAAATCTAGCGGTTGTTTTAAAATAGTGTTTTTAAATTTAAAAGATTCATAAATAGAATCTATAAACTTAAATAATGTATTGTCTTTCCAGGTTAACAACCCTTGGACTGGTTCTTCCTGTTTTCCTGAGTTTGAAAAGGAGTTGCTTAAATATTGCCAGATAACTGATTAATTCCCCACTTAGATACATGTTTTATACTCATAGCTTCTGACGTTAGTAACCAGTTATAACAAGATAGTAGGTTTACATATTGGTCCATAAAACATCTCACTCTTCATATCACAATGGTATCAGGCAGTTAATATAGTTAGGGCTTGCATTTAGATGCAAAACATTTGCAAATACATGTCTCAAAAGAAGCTTATCCCATCTTTAGCATTTGAGGGATAACAAAGATATTTTCACTGTCAAGAGGAAACATGAGTTATAAGTAACCAATTTCTTCTGCAAACACTTTCAAGCATAAATGTTCTGAAAATTTGAAGACTTTAGAGTGTTTATAAAATAAATCAGTTTCAGTAAGGATGTTTCTAAAATTCTTGGTGTGGACTTAAAATGCAAAGTTTTTCTCTTCACAAAGAGGAGAGGTAAAGAGGCCCACTTCTATATCTTTGTTTATAGGTCTGATAACACATCCTAAGCATCATACATCTTTAAAATATTCTGACTGAAGAGCATCCTCAGATTCTTTTACACAACCACATTTCTTTCCAAAACATAAATATTCTAAAAGGGTTTTTTGAAATAAAGCTCATGTCTGTATCAAGCTCGTGTTTTGTACGAGGGGGAAGTGTCTGGTTCTTTGAGAAGATACTCTTTTTGGTTGTTTCGTTTTGACCAAATGGTTCCATGATTTACTACATACCAGCCGTAGTACCATGACAGTTGAAGACTTCTGTCAAATATTCTATACAAGGAGTAAATCAGAATAACTAATATTTATATAATCTTCAGAAACATAGTATAAAATAAAATAATATAGAGTATTAAAGTAAAATAGAAGTTATAAAGCTGCATTCCAGATTCAGTCAAAAGACTTTGATAAGGTAATAAATATGGTTTTATGGCTAAGGAGGTGGTGTTTTCCCTGATATTTTTGGTGCCTGTCAGTGTTTGACAGAAAACAGATATTTACATAGAATTTCCTTAATTATTGTGAATATTTCATTTATTTAAATAACTAGTTTTAAAAAGCACATCAGCTATCCTGCTCTCAAGCATATGTGTATAAAATTGTAAATATCTCATAAAATTCAGTAAAAGTGAAACCAAGTTCATAACAACCTACAATTACAATAATAAATATAATAATTATATCAATAACTATTTTTGCATCAATAGTGAGTTCTATCCCCTGCAGTTGTGTGAATTGGGCCAGAAGATTTAGCTCAATGTCAGTTACTGTAGTAAACTGCTACTACTGCTCTGTATTCTTGCAGCACCAAGCTAATATATCCCTGAAACATATTTAATTGCTTGTCTGAACTGTGCTCTATTTACATGTTAGGATTCTTGTTAAGAGCTTGGCCTTCTAATGTAAAAATAAAAATGTGTCAATATTTGTTACCTTCTAGTAACACGGCATTCCTGAATGTGTGTCTGAAATATTGCCTTCTAAGGATTCTGTCTTTTTAAATGACTAAGAACATAAGAGATTGATTAACTACTATGTGGACACATTATACCTCCTGGTTTCACATTAATCAAAAACTGAATTCCGTTACTGCAAACTACTGCACTTTTTTCAAGTTATAAGTGGGAATGTGACACACTGTCTGAACCTATAGTCTAGAGAAGTTGAATATTTGATTACCCTTTGTTTGTCTCTGGTCTACTGGGGAGATGTTCATTTTAGAATTAAATAATGGACTTCAAAAGCCTGTTCACATTCCCCCCTCAATACTTCACCATGTTTAGAAAGACAAAAAAGGTGAATTAAAATAAGCTTGAGGTTACTAATGTAAAACCAAGTTGTGTATGTTCATAGTGTGTCTAGCTTTTTCTGCTAATGCTGAAAAATGTATTGCTAATTTTAGTGTTAGTGTAAAATTACAAGTTTAATATTAAAATAATGACATTTGGAGAAATCTTGAACATAAAATACAATATCTAAATGTGAACACACAGAATACTTAGCTGCAATCACAGAATAACCTCTGAAACATTGTATATGTCTACTGTCAGGTTTCCCTCACTTTTGCTTTGCCATTTACAATTATTTTGCTGCTTTTGGTAAATCGTTAGTGAAACTTTTAGTACTTGTATATATTCCCAGACTACTGGACGAGCTATCCAAACTTCCCTTGGCATTTCTAAAGGGCTTGAAGCAGCTTGCAGATCTGTTAGCACCACAGTTATGTTTGCACTGTGAAATTTGGCTGCTTTTCACCATAGATGGTGGTGGTGATGATGAGACAGCGATTTTTTTGTATCACAACATCTTGCCGGAAGATGTGAACACATTTAGGGTATGTCTACACGGCAGTAAAAGATCTGTGTCACGGCCATGGTTGGCCTGGCTCAGCTGGCTTGGGCTTGGGCTGCAGGGCTATAAAACAGTAGTGTAAATGTTTGGGCTTGGACTGGAGCCCAGGTTCTGAGGCCCACCCCCCTCACAGGGTCCCAGACCTCAGGCTCCAGCCCAAGCCTGAATGTCTACACTGCAATTAAACAGGCCTTTAGCCTGAGCCCATTAGCCCGAGTCAGCTGGCACGGGCTGGCCACAGGTTTAATTGCAGTATAGACATACCCTAAGTGACTGATGTATTGGCAAAAGATATGTTGCAGTTTTTCACACAGTATTTGATTAGATGTCACTTAGTGATGAAATACTGTGGTATTCTGCCCCAGCCCAACATATGGTGATCAGATAGCAAGTGTGAATAATCGGGACAGGGTGTGGGGGCTGATCGGTGCATATATAAGAAAAAGCCCCAAATATCGGGAGTGTCCCTATAAAATTGGGACATCTGGTCACCATACCCCCACAATGCCTACTGCACTTTGATCTGTGGGAATGGGTAATTTGTCAGCATCCCCTGAAATGACTGCCAATGCAAGGTCATACGCCCAAAAATTACACGAGTCAGCATCATTCTCAGAAGTGCAGTTTTTGCTTGTAGTGTTTCAGAGGCTAACTTACTGATTTTAGACCCAAATATAGGTGTCCCCAATCACTTGATATTATCTATGGGCTTTGGAACATCTTTGTTTGAAGTGGTGTGATTCCTACCAAAGTCATCTGTAGTTGCATCCATTCACATCAGGGAAGCATTTTGCCCTTTAGTTTCAGGTAAGAGGTTCAGTTGGCAAATACTCTTTGGGAGATGTGAGCTAACTTGTATTCTTAGTCTGTCTCCTTTCTGAAGTATTTAAACTTTTGCAAATGGAACAGAATCCATGCAGGAGAGATTCATGACACACGTGCACTAATATCGATTGGTACAGAGCCAATATTTGTTTAGAATGGTTTGTTCTTCAAAAATGGTTGCTAATCATTATGCAACCTTCTTTGGTCCAAAAGTGTTTGATTCATTCATTCAAATATAGGCTTAAGTGGCAGACACTTTTTTGCAGTTCATTATCATTATTTGTACTACAATAGCAGCTAGAGGCTTCAGCAGTGCTAGGCACTGTACAAACTCACAGGAAGAGACAGGCCCTGCCCAGAGGAGCTTACAATCTAAATCGACAAAGGGTCAGAGAAAGGGGTACAATGTGCAAGCTGAAGATTGAGAATTGGAGCCTGGAGAAGGTAAGTGACTTGCCCGAAGTATGAAGTAGAGCTGTGAACTCAACTCAGTTCCCTTGAATCCATGTCTAGTGTCTTTACCCCAAGGCCATCCTTTCTCCGTAAGTGACCCTGGGATGATCATTTTAAGACCGTTGTAGAAATAAACAGAAAAATGTGCAGGTTTATTCAATTCTTGATTTCAAATTAAGAAAGTAAGGGAAGTTTTCCTTTTACACACTATACTGAAGTTAAAGGAAGCTCTGGGGAGTCATTAACACTGAACTCTTTGCTCATGCTGTTAGATGAAGCCTTGCCGCTAAACCTAGGCTGCCAATAGGCCTTGTGATATCTTATAATGTGAAATTCATTCCAATAGAAAGAGAATTCTTTTAATCTCTGGTTTAATTTGTTTTGTCCGTTTGCTTTCACAGTCAGCTCTTTTTTCAGCAGCAGTAGGGACCCTAGGCTAAAAAGAACTAATTGCAGCAAAAATAGTGTTTCTAACAACTACTAAGAAAAAAGTTCATTTAAAATTTCCTTCCAGCATAGCTTTTAAATGCTGTAAAATGCAAGTGTTTCCGACCTGAGTCTCATTTGACTCACATTCACTTCCATAAATAAAGTAGCTGCTGAGTGCTTTGTACTGTATGAAAGCATCTATCTGAACACCTTAGCAGCAACGTGCATATTCTGGATAAGTGCATTAATACTTTATAGTTTTCACCTCTGGCAAATTCCCCAAACACCTTATAAATGTACCTTTGCACTTCAAACTTGTGTTGAAATAGGAACATACACTGTTTTCAAGTTGTTCAGCACTGAAAGATGCCATATTACTAAAGCAGCTATTTTTTCCGCACAACAAGGAGACTCAAAAGACAGAGACAGCCTCCAGCCATAGTAATAAGCTGCTGATTCTTACTATTAGTGAAAAACTCATGTTGCCCTTTGACAAATGTATGCATTTGCTCCACTGCACAGATTTTGAACTCTATGCAATACAAATACAATGGGATCTTTGGGGATTAGAGGAGAAAACTCAGAGACCCAAACCCACCCAGTTTGGGGATTTGATGATTTCAGATAGATTTGTTCTTCCAGGGTCCCTTTAAATGTAATTCTATAGGAAAGTTTAAGCATTAATTTATTTTTGTGATTAAAATTTATACTTCCATGCTGCTTTGAATTCTAGCCTTCCTTGTAAGTCATAGATTTTCCTAAACCAAACACAATTCTGTTGCCGTCTCTCTGGCATCCATGCTGTAAACAAGAGGGAAAGGATTTCTAACGTATTTACAATCTCTTTTAGATTTCCAGCTGCAGCAGCATCCATTCTTGCATTTTTACATAGAGGGGAAATGGATTTTTTGACTGTTATATATGAGTTTGTGAGGGCACCATTGCCACACGATGGCAGCAAAATCCTGTTTAGGAACAAAAGTCTCTACGGCTATACAGCTGTTGGTGCTTTAGTCTGGAAGATCATCAACAAGGTTGCTTTACCCTTTTTTTTTTTCTCATGGAAGACCTGAAATGGAACTTTAAAATCACATGCCCTTCACACTTTCCATGCATTTGGGAAGTTATTTTGCCTTAACATTGCTGAGGTCACTGTTAAGGTTTTTCCTCTCTTGCCTTTCATTCTCTCATTTTTTAATCCTTCTGGGAAGTGACAATGTTCTGGCTGTGGCACATTACAATTCAGTGAGTTCAACTTGACGCACATATTTTCCATTAAGGCTGAAAACATATAAAATGCTCTATAGAGAGAGACCACCGGTGCATTACTGATGTTCTAGGGATCAGGATGTGAGGAGCAGCAATGTGGCTAAAATGACAGGTCGCAGATCCCAGAGTCTTTTTGGTTTCTTGAAAGAGGAGTACAAAGAAAAGTAAGATGCTTCCCAGAAAAAATATTTTAACCCCCCCCACCCCCAGTTTTTTTGGAATATTTATAAGAAGCTGTGGAACTTCAAATCATACTACTAAAGATCTGTAATTATTCAAGGATTATTATCCATTTTTTAAATTTTATTAAAACTCAGACCTGATATTCCTCATTCTCTCCACTGTCAAAGTGAAACTCTCTAACATAACCTTAACTGTGATACAGCTACCACTGCACCCAGAATACAGAATGTTGTTTTAAAGAAACAATATCAGATCAAATTTGGATCAAGATTTAGATTGTTGGAATATATTTTCTCAACACTAAGACCAATTAAAATGTTTTCAGGATTTTTTTGTAACTTCTAATGGGAACAGGTGATTTAAAAACAAATAAATACTCCCCTTCAGTACTCTGTTTACATTGCTGCGCTGAGAACCTAAAAGTGAAATTGCCTATTAAAAAAGAATATCTAATTTCACTACTATTATTTCCCAGCTGAGAGAAATGCAGAAAGTAAACAGAGTAGTACAGATAGCAAAATGCAAACGGGATTTTAAACTGTTTTGGTTTTAATAATCTAAGTTGCTATCAGTAATATTGTTAAGGAAGGTTAAAATATGGGTTTTCAGTTGACAGGGTCCCTTTTAAAATCATAATTAGTGAATTTATAGAAAAAGAGCAAAGAGCGCTTCCTAAACTTCACAGCTTTTTTCTTGTCTGCTGTAACCAGTTTGATGTGCAATTATCTAATCTTCCTGGTGCTCTGATTTTATGTATTTCTACTTTCATTCTATACTTCAATTTGCCTTCTAATTTTTAAGAAGAAAGCCTTGTCATCTAATGTCATAATACATTAAATGTAAACCACCCATGGCTTAAAAAGAAAAAATTCTCATAACTGATGGATTTAATGTCACTCGTGACTTATCTAAATGTATTAGCCGGATGAGTGCTGCTGGAGAACCATTCCAGCAGCAACGGATATCGAGGAGGGAGGCAGCAGGAGAGCCATCCAGATGAGGAGTAGGAATGATAGGGAGATGCCAGTGTAGATCCATTCTATGGGGCAGGAGCAGCGAGTCTTGTGAAGTGGCAGCACGAAGACAACAGCAGTGAGAAAAGGGAATCTGTGAAGACATTGATTCAAGACTTGTACCCTTTTACGATCATAAATGCAAACTCCTGCATTAGTAAAACAAACTGATAGAATTTGGAAGTGCACAAAAGGCAGGGAATTCAGAGTTACGATTACCAAGTTAGCCTTAATGGGATTTTGTTTAACTTGGTCATTTAGGCCTCAGTTCAGGAAGGTGCTTAAGAATGTGCGTAAGTTTAATAAGCATGTGAGTAATCAAAGGAAGTCAAAAGGAACCAGGCTGAATTAGGACCTTACCCAACTTTAAACTTTTAAAATGTGTTTTTTCAATATATATCACTTTTTTTTTTTTTTGGCTGCATTGTTTCTCTGCTTAGTGGGATTGTGGTTTTTTCCTGGTTTTAAAAAAAGTAATATTGGGCTAAAATATTTTAGTTGGATCAGTTTGCATGGCTTCTTGCTAAGCTCATATGACCCAGTTGCTACAGTCTGGAGCACTGATTATAGGATCTTTCCATTTAATAGCTTATTAGGCATATCCCTTTAGTCAGGTTGTTTTTATTATTTAGCCACAATCATAATGTTAGCCACAGCATTTCCTGTCTCCTCTTCACATTCACACTGAAAAGGAAAGATCAGCCCAGGACTCAGTAAAGAATCATTTACTTAATCTAGGCATTCTTGACATTTTTAACTATGTGTATCACGGTCTTGATAGAGTATCTTGCAGACTCCTTCCCATGTGTAGAGGTGTACACTCCCCACCCCTCCCTCATTGCACAATATCTCTGTGGCCACAACTGCAACTGCTTACAATGGAAAAGTAATATTAGAAAAATATTTTATGTTCTTTCAACTGCAATTCAACACAGCAACACTAGATAAAGAGAAGAACCAGCACCATTTGACTACCGGAAGGTGGTCAATGGACCCCATTTTAAGAATCTCTCACTTGAACCTACCAGAATATTGGCATACTCTGTCCATGCATTTATTGAACAGTACGAACACGCTTTAAGCAAGGGGTCCATCAGGAGGGAGAAGTAGATTGTGTATTTTCTTCTAATGCAAACTTCTGTCTTGATCTTATCTCGGATAACTTCCGACTCAAGGCTGGATAAGTAGTGGAATATGGACCAGCATGAGCTGTGTTATTGCTTAGATTGATTTTTGGCAAAAATTTTCAGTGTCATAAAAAAAGTCATGAAAGACTAACAGGAATTTTATAACACAGATTTTCAAGTGTTGTGTGGTTACAATAAAATATTTAGTGTTGTGCAATTGTTCAGCTCAATTGATGCTTGTTCCATGCTGAGCAAACAAATACAGTAGAATGTTAATCTCTTTCAGTTATCAACAGAGGGTGCTCTGTACCTTTCACATTAGTCATGCATATGTTACACGTTTGTCAAATATATCTTTAGTTATTAATTTACAATTCAAAATTTAGTGTAATTATACCTTTGCTTATATTAATGATGCCGTTTACAGTAGATCTTGATAACCTTAATTTGATTCTGCAAACTAATGTATTTTCTGTTCAGCAAGGCCCCGTGTTACACCCTGATGTTCAGCTTTATGTTACAATTATTCAGTAATTAGGGAGTGTTTGCTCCTATTTATACATATATTCTAATTTTACGGAACCCTGTTATAGGTTTATAAAAACACAAACAGAACTGTAGAATTTCTTGGTATTCATTGTTAGTGTGCCCGTGATGTGTCGTCATACATGGTGTATATCTTTGAGTATAAGTAATTTAACAATTAAACTGTTCAGCATCGGTAAGAGGGCATAGCACGTGAATGTGAGAATGATCAGAGCCATGTGGGACATAGGGAGAAAGATGACTGAGAAGGTGGGGGCTAGGGGAGACTGGTGATGGAGGAAGCGTGAGAAATAAAGAACAAGAGAGAGACTAGGTCCGATTTTTTTTTAACCTGTATTAATGTTCTCCCCAAATGTAAATCAATGTGTGCACAGAGGCAGCTTTCCAAGAGCAGCACAGCCTCTATTTTTGAGTTGCTGCTTTTCCCACCTCTGCCTTCCCAGGTGCACATATTCCGCCTCTCTGTCCAAACTGTCCTACCAGGCGTCTAGAGTTCCTGACTTTCCCACTGCTGGCCTCCCGGGCGTTGACAACCTCTGGAATTAATTGCTTCTGCCAGACACAGCTGGTGGGTGGAGCTGTGAATTCTGCTGCTGAGAGGAAATAGAAGATAACTCTTAAAGCCGAGTGGGGCAACAGACTATCTTCTGGTCTAGTGGGAAAAGATTTGATCTCTAAGGGAAGACTTGATTGTAGAGAGAAGTGTCATGAGTCTACGGTGGACAGATTTTTGATTGGTCCAGAAAGCAAAGGCAAGGAATTCTGTCCGGAGGGTTGTGGTGTGTGAGTGTAGTATCATCATGCCAGGCCCTTATTAGATGTGGGATTAAAGAAAATTAAACAAAAGTTAAGAATGAACCAGACTGCACTTGGCTTTTGCAAAGCAATGGCTAGGGGAGAGGGCAGACAGTTTTAAAGAGATGAACTATGTAGACATAAAAAGAAAAGGAGGACTTGTGGCACCTTAGAGACTAACAAATTTATTTGGGCATAAGCTTTCGTGAGCTACAGCTCTGTATTTTCCACTGAATGCATCTGATGAAGTGAGCTGTAGCTCACGAAAGCTTATGCTCAAATAAATTGGTTAGTCTCTAAGGTGCCACAAGTACTCCTTTTCTTTTTGCGGATACAGACTAACACAGCTGCTACTCTGAAACCTGTCATTATGTAGACATAGCATGTAACATTTCATTCTCTTTTCTGTATCTTACTGCACAGCCACTAATCTTTTACTTTCCCCTTTTGTCTGGCATATGCTTAGGAGAATTTGTATGGAAGGTCTGGCTTACTAAAGTCGAAAGGATGGTCCAGTGGTTAGGGTACTAGCTTGGAACTTGGAAGACCTGTCCTCAATTCCTTGTTCTGCTGCAGACTTCCTGTGTTACTTTGGGCAAGTCACTTAGCCTCTCAGTGTGTCAGCTCATCGTCTGTAACGTGGGGGTAATAGCACTGTCCTACTTCACAAGGGTGTTGGGAGAATAAATAACTTAAAGCTTGTAAGGCCCTCAGATGCTATGGTAATGGGGGCCACATAAATATGCAGGGTTGATAAAGGCTAAGAGATACTGAGATTAGAATGAGGAGGCAGATGTGGAGACCCCAGTTGTGACAGGGATATAGGTATCCAAAAAGAATCCCATGCAAGAGTAACATTTAAATGATTAATTCTCAGCAAGAATTTTATTTAAATAAAATAATGTAACAAGTTTTGCAATCCAGCGTGTATTATTATTATTATTATTTTATTATTTATTAAACAGTGTATATTAGAAACTTTACCAGGATTTTATTATTTAAGTGCTAAATGTACAAAATCAAGAAGAAAGGAATAGAGAAAGACCTGCCATGGGGACTTGCATTCTAAGACCTTAATTACAGATGCAGTTGAACAAGAAGGGAGTTTTCACTCCTTTCATCATTTCATCGAAAATGGTGGGCTGACAGACGCCTATGCCTAGAAAGAGGATTTAGGGCTGACTAAAAAGAAAAAGCATATTAAAGATTTCTCTTGCAGAAATTTAAAATAAATTTTAGGGCTCCTGAAATGTGGCGGATTGACATCTTTGGAAACTGATATCTGTTGTCCACATGACAAGTACTAGTGGACAATGATAGCACAGTCATCCGGTGTGCCTTCGGCCAGTTGTGGATGGATCACATCTGGGGCTGAAAGACTTAAATCTCTGCGCTTTCCTTCTTGAAATCTTTGCTGAGACTACCAGAAAGGGTGCTGTGAAGGAGCGTATTACCTCTTTAATACGCCAGGGGCTCTCAAGCAAAACAAACTGGGAGTAATGAAAGAGGCTCCCTACTTTTTCCTGGGGCTGGTCTATTTAAACAGGAACAGAGAGCTAAGGAAGAGCAGAGCGCCTCCTGGATTACACCCAGGGTTTTTTGGCTGTAAGATCCTGACTATTACTTAAAGAAGTAGTATATGTCTTCAGAAGTGCCCATTATGATAGTGGCATTTCTAAAAAGAACGCTTTTCTGTAGGGGACTGGACGGGGTCAACAAACAGCCATCAAAAACAAATGACTCTTGGTCACTAGAGGCCTGGGCTAGATTTTATCTGATGAGGTGGAAGGCTCCATGTCCCATTATGGATCCCATGAGCCATCCAGATCTCCTGCTGTATTGTTTTAAATGGCATTGACTTGACTCTTTCTAAAACCATTTCGTTCCTTTTTATCCCTGTGCACAGTGAAACACAGTTCAGTTCCTCTAGTACTACCACTTCAGAGAGTCAAGAACCATCTTCAGGAGATCACGCTGCAAGTGCACTCCAGCAGCAGCTCTTACTGATGGTGGCACGAAGAACACTTTCAGAAACACCCCGGGTAAGTTGTATTTCAGTTTCTAACATTTCAACAAATCATGTCATGTAAATATGTTGTAGAACCGACCATCTGGTGTGGTGGCAACCATTTTAACCCTTTCATATTTATATAGTATTGCTCCGCTGGGAGGGCTTGTTTGGCTACACATTGAGTAGTATATTACTATACAAGTAGCCACATTGGTTTAAAAATAATAAGGGACCACTCTGAGCAAAGGTGGCAAAGATGGGTCCTTAAGGAGCATTTTTGAGCTTTTTTAATAATAGGGACAAGTTATCCAAAGTGCCTTGTATTAGAGTATTTAGCGATTACTATGAGTCTAAATCTGCTAAGCATTTGCGTTAGGCGCATGTTAGCTGTACAAGGATACTGCCAACATGTAAATAGTCAGTCTCTTATCTTAAAAATTGAACACCAGAGGACACAGCTGTTAGGATTTTATACACGTTGCCAAATTCTAACAGTTTGACACATCCACTTTGCAGATTAGTGTGGGCACGTAGGCCTAAAATAGCAAGTCTGTCACCTCTTTTCTGAACTGGGAAGTAAAACTTTTAGGGCCTGATCCTGGGTCCTGGATATCATTTGTGGGATGCCAGAGCACCCTCCACTTGCAGGAGCTGGAGTTGCTCATCACCTGTCAGAAGCAGGCCCTTAATGCTCAGTTTGGTTTGTAATACAACAAGGACATAGTTTATTTTTATAGTTTGTGTGGGCTTGGGGGTCTCTTTGACGTTCTCCAAGCTGTCTTCCAGAATCTGGAGATACCCTCATCCCAAGCTTAACACCTTCACCCACCCCACCACGGCCACTTCAAGTCTGATGTTAATAAACCTAAAACATCAGACAATTATTTATCTTGACTTAGATTTTTAACAGGAACTAAAAGTTGACAGGAAAGTAGCTGATGTAAGCTGATTTAAAACTCGTTTTTTGCCTATGTATGTTATAAATGCATATAAAATGATAATTTAGATTTGTATAGAGATTTCTGTGCAATAATCCCAAAAGACTTTACAAATATTTGTTAAGCCTGCTAACTAGAGAATTATCATCACTTTTACCTTATCTGTAGGAAATCTGAGGTATTGAGAAGTGAAGTGTCTTGCCCAAGATCACACTCCAAG
This sequence comes from Eretmochelys imbricata, assembly GCF_965152235.1. Classification (NCBI taxonomy): domain Eukaryota; kingdom Metazoa; phylum Chordata; order Testudines; family Cheloniidae; genus Eretmochelys; species Eretmochelys imbricata. The sequence continues at coordinate 132,820,879 of NC_135574.1, read as the reverse complement.
TTTGGGACTAGAACCCATGTTTTTATGGCTTCTAATCTTGTGATTATAAGTGAAATCTTAACCCTATTGAAGTCATTGAGAGTTTTATCATTGACTTGGATGGGTCTATGTCCAAATTTCTTGGTCAAGGTATAGTCAAGGTCCAGACTCCAGAGAAAATAATAATAATAAAAAAAAATGATGATGATAAAAAGATTTTGAAGTCCTTTCAAAAGTGTCTGGCAGTCAGGATTTGGCCTGCAGTCAACGTATTGACTACCCCAGGCTAGAATTTCACTCAGAGCTTCAGACACCCATATAAGTTAGCTGAGATCTTGTCTATATGATAATTTAGTTCGTAGCAAGCTGGGGTGTGAATCTACCTGCACTAACCCTCAGCGCATTAGCTCTCTGTGTAGACCTTGTAGATGTGCACTAACAGTTCATGTCAAAGTGGGGTAAATCAAAGTCCACTAACAAACTAACAAAAGTGCATGTCAGCAGGGTCCATGTGGACAATTAGTATGCCGCAGACTAATGCATGGTAGAGTCACACCCCAGTTTTCTGTGAACTAAGTGTTCATGTAAACGAGCCCTAAGTAATATTTCATTCATTTTGTGGAGAGGTAAATGGAGGCACAAATAGATTTAGTGTGGCCTCATGCAAGTCACAGCCAGTCAGTGACATAGCACTGACTACAACGCAGAAGTCCTGATCTAGGCCCGAGTCCTGCAAACCATTATGCACATGTGCTTAAAGTTAAGCAGGTGCTGAAGTGTTTGGAAAATCAGGGCCGTAGTGTCCTGTTTAGATTTTTAAACAATTCCTTTGCTAGCATTGTCATTTTTCTACTCTTTTTCAAGTCATAAAACTAAATTAGGAGAGTGGTAGTAATGAATTTAAGGTGAGTGTGATTAAAAATAAAAAGGAAAAAGAACAGGAAAATTGATTACTGTAATAGTTTCTGTTGGAGCAGAAGTTGTAGAGCCAGGCGACCAAATATAGAAAACACTCCTAGATGGCAGATATTATCAAAAAAAAATGTAAATGTTCATATTTCACTTTTGGCTTTTTAAAATCCTTCACAGTATGTTAAGTAAAATGTCTAAATTGTAACTTAAATAATGTAAAAACTGTGTATTATTTGAATTCATATTTTGCTTAAAAATTACTGTGACAGAAGAACACAATCTGTCTCAAATCATATTTTATGTCACTTGGAATTATTAATCGCTAGGATTCTCAGTTAGAGGCAAGGATCTTTTCCCATCAGGTACGGTTGTGGCTTATGCTGTGGTTGGTCTGAAGTGTGGAAGAAGCAAGAAAACCATAGACAAAATAAACCATGGGGATTAAAGAAATAATTTGTTACTATAACTTGTTAACGTATTGTTAATTGTATTTTGCATGATTGGCATAACTTCTGACCATCTATAGGAAATGAGATTAATATATTATGTTCCTTATGTTTGAAATAATATGGAGAGTAAAATTTTTTACCAGTATTCATTTATAAAGAAATTGGAATGGAACATTGACATATAAATTCTGCTTTTTAGAGCATGTACTTTAGTGGCAACAGTATGCCAGTATGAAACTGTGTGTGTGTGTGTTTTGTTTGCTTTAAAGCAACTGAGTCAGGACTTTGAGGACTCTTCATGCTCTTCAGCACAACGAAAATTTAACAGGCAGTTTTACAAATTTATTATATTTCCTGGCAAGTGGATTAAAGTCTGGTATGATCGACTTGCCTTGTTGGCATTACTGGATCGGTAAGCTTTCTTCATACTAAGTGGCATGAATTTCTCCTCACAGGTAAAAATGCAAACTATTAAAAAAGGAGTGAATGGTGGGACTCATTTTAAATAAATATGTTTAGTTTAAGTGTGGGAAAATGTTTCTGTGCTCCAAGCCTCAAACTTCAGAGCTTTTTGTGGCCCATGACCCTTCTATATGAGAAGTATCAGAGGGGTAGCCGTGTTAGTCTGTATCTACAAAAACAACGAGGAGCCTGAAGAATCCTCCGCATCTGAAGAAGTGAGTTTTTTACCCACGAAACTTATGCCCAAATAAATTTGTTAGTCTCTAAGGTGCCACCGGACTCCTCCTTCTATATGAGAAGAGACCTTGATTTATGTGAGGGCCCAATTTGTGCGATAGTTCCCAATTTGACTCTGGATTCTTGGGCCTGCTGCCTCTGGCAGTGCAGGGGTGGGAAGAGGTGGGGCAGGGGCAGGGGCATTGAGGGGCATTGAAGCACCCACCAGGCAGAGGGGAAGTCGGTGCCTATGCAGTGATTGAAAATTAGTGTTGTGTGTGAATCGGAAGAGAAGAGAACAGAGGGAAGAACAGAGGGAAAGGTGCCAGATTTTTGTCACTGAAATACTTCCAAATTTTAAGAACAAAGTTCAGGAGGGAATCCCCCTGGTTCCCCCCCACCCTAACTCAATTATTTGATGAGACACAATTCTGTTTCTTTCTCTGGCATCGTTTCTTCTTGTCTTTCTTTTCTTTCCCCCATGTCAGTTGTAATCAGCTGTTTTGGCAGTGCTCTTTATCTGCTAGACTATTATCAACCCAAAACAACTAAGCCTACATAGCCAGTGACTGCAGGCTACCCTGTCATGAGCTTGATCTCTGTTTGTGTGGGTGTATGCCCTATACACATGTTAATATGATCTCTGCTGCAGATATTTCAGACGACAACTTTAGTGTTCTACAGAAATCATGGTATGTAGTCAGAGAAGTTAGATTTAGCATATATGCCTCTGTATATGTGGTGCCTTGTCTAAGCACTTCAAGTGCATGGAAAAATATCCACAACACACTCTTTTTGTTATGGATTGAATATTTAAATTGCTTTTCTCCGGACACCTGTTCTAATAAATCTTATTAAACATATGAAAGATTTAATATGTTTCAGTACTATAGATAAGAACAAATTGTATATCTTTTCTAATTCTATATTGTTAGGTTTCAGAGTAGCAGCCGTGTTAGTCTGTATCTGCAAAAAGAAAAGGAGGACTTGTGGCACCTTAGAGACTAACAAATTTATTTGAGCATAATCTTTTGTGAGCTACAGCTCACTTCATCGGATGCATGCTTATGCTCAAATAAATTTGTTAGTCTCTAAGGTGCCACAAGTCCTTCTTTTCTTTTTATATAGTTAGGGGTGCACTTTAAAGAATAATTTTAACATGCAACAGTATTGCTCGCCACCTTTGGCCACATTCTATATTTTGTCTTTAGCATTTTTAGTACATGAATGCTTATCATTCCCTTTAAAAACTGTTTTATAGAGAGACTTACAGGGAAATGCGCACTAAAGTATACAAATTACTTGGTGAAATTCTATGCAGGAAGTCAGACTAGATGATCCTAATAGTCTCTGATGAAGTGAGCTGTAGCTCACGAAAGCTCATGCTCAAATAAACTGGTTAGTCTCTAAGGTGCCACAAGTACTCCTTTTCTTCTTGCGAATACAGACTAACACGGCTGTTACTCTGAAACCTTAAAATCTATTCATTTATGACAGAGGTGGACAAACTACGGCTGCAGGCCACATCCGGCCTGTGGGACTATCCTGCCTGGCCCTTGAGCTCCTGGCCAGGGGGGCTAGTCCTCGGCCTCTGCCCTGCAGCCTCAGCTTGCCGTGCTGTCTGGGCGGCGGGGCTGCGAGCTCCTGCCGGGCAGTGCGGCTGCGAGAGCCACCAGGTGTAGTGGCCCTCCATACACTTTTGGAACCATGATGTGGCCCTCAGGCCAAAAAGCTTGCCCACCCCTGATCTATGAAATAACATTCACAGGGTTGAATACAAGGTTTAGGTGTCATAATGAGATGTACAACTAAAGACTTAGAGTGAAGTATTATACACTGATAAGTCCACAAGCAGTTGGTGCAGAGTTTTGAGGGCAGATCCTCAGGTGGTATAGTGTTATAGCTCAAGTCAGTGCAGCGATGGCAATTTACATCAGCTGAGGATCTGTCCCTTTATCTCTAGTAGTTATATGGGCACTTTTCTCCTTTTGAAATCCCTTTTATTTATTTTATTCCTGTAGGACTGAAGCTATCAAGGAGAATGTGTTGGCTGTTCTTCTAGTAGTGCTTGTCTCACTTCTTGGGTTCCTAACTCTGAACCAAGGCTTCTGTAAAGATATTTGGGTCCTCCTGTTCTGTCTTGTCATGGCCGGTTGCCAATATTCCCTTCTAAAGGTAAGACATTTCCTGTACACCAAATCTCCTGGAATTTTTGGGGATCCAAAAACCTGTAAATAATTTTTTTTCCTGTTTTTGTTTTTAGAGTGTTCAGCCCGACCCTGCGTCACCAATACACGTAAGTCTCAGCAAGCAGAGCAAGTTTTCTTTTTATAGTATCACCTTTGTACTGAGAGGGAATCAGTTGGTACTGCTGTGATGCTACCCAGGGTCATCATGAGGCACCACCTTACCGCTCTTAGAGTGCAGTTGTCTCATCTGTGTCTGTTTAGTCCAGCTCCCTGGAACCAACAGCCTCTGGCAACACAGGCTAGTTACAGGCACACACCAACCCCTGAGTCCTGAGAGTGATCCCTGTAGCATCCAGCCCCTTGTCCACCAGCCACTCATAAGAGTTACCAGGTATGCTGTCCCCAGAGGGACAGTATACACACAAGAAGGCTGTAACCAGGGTGGGATGAGCAAGGCAGCCGCCCAGCGTGGAAAAATGGGGTGAAGAAATGCTGAAAACCCCCCGCAGGGGGCACAAATATGCTTGCTCGCTCTGGGCACTAAAACGTCTGGTTACAGCCCTGCATGCAAGCTGAATGATTTCAACTCAGGAACAACACTTTTCTTAATACTACAGCACTAAAATATATTTGTAATTAAAGTAACAATAAGTTTATTAACAAGGACCAGAGAGTCAAAGATTCAAGTCAGTAAGGACAATGGACAGAGAAAGGTTATGTATAAAACAAAATATAACACTTTTCCTAGAGTCTATATTAAACAGGCCAAGCCCATGTCTACGAAAGTTTGTCACCCAGAGCAATCTCCCAGCATCTCCAACCAACATGACTGGGATCCCTCTTTCATGAATGCAAAAAGTGATGTCCTTTTGCTTCCTTGGTTAATGATAAAAAAGGTGTACTTTTGTCTTCTTATCTCCCAAACATCCATTGTTTGTCCCAAAAGTCAGGATGCACCCCCATGGTTTATTCCCTAGTGTGCTGACTTCATGTTGACTTCTTATGCAAACCGGGCTTCATTTGTATTGGCTTTTGATGCTTAATTTATATGTGAACCAAGACAGATAAGGGAATATACATCCTTTTGTCTGGCAGAAACCAATGCTGCCTCGATTCAGACTCTTTTTAGGAATGTATTTTCAGTATATATACACAACTTCTTTCATGGTATTTGTACATACATTTCACAATGACATTAATGATCAGTGAGAACCCAGCTTTTATTGAAGATCTCACATAACATTCTGTGTGGATAAATACTATGGAAGCAGGGTGCTAGGTGTAGTGAGATTGTCAGGCCTGTTAGGAGTTGCTGTTACAGAGCAGTGACAGAGCTTTGCCTGTTGGCATTGAGGGGTTCTTAGTGTCACAACAGTGAATCATTGAAATAAGTAGCTCTTGTAAATATCGTTAGTTGTTTATCAAGAACCCTATTTCGTGTGGCTTTTGTGGCTTCAATACTATTTTTATTCATGATTGGTTATTTGAATTCATCATTACTTTTAGGCACTCTGTGTGCTAAAATATAATAAACATACATGTATCTGAATTAGATTATTCAGAAACTCAGTCATATGGAATCTGACCAACATTTTCTCTGTTTTCCATTAACCACTGTTGGCTTTTAAAACAACAACAATCCAGACTCATCCTTCAGTCTTCAGTCAATAGGGATTTAAAATTAATCTTCAAGACAGATCATTGATTTTTAATCTGCTATTACTGATGTTTTCCTCAAAGTCATTAAGAAAAAGTACATAATTGGCTGATCAAATAGCACATGCTTCCTTATTAAATTAATCTATTCCTGTAATTGTATTTATATATAATATTCATCCTTCCTTCACCAATTACCACAACTAGGAGAAGTATAATTGAGGTATCAACAATGGATTGTTGTAAACTTTCACTAGCAGTATGTGTATTAGGTTACATTGAGAAGAGATATGCGAGATCTGCCTCACTGCGAGTATTAGCTACCCTGGTATTCTGAATCATATCTCCAGAGCAGTAGTACATTAGAAATACTGATTCTGTGTTGGAAATGCATTGGTTTGCTGGCATCAGATTATCCTATTTAGGAATATTTCTTCCAGGAATAATATGTGCACCAGGGAAATAGATTCAGTGCATCTATTGCTCCCAGGGTAGTGAAAGAAATGGAAGTGTGATATTGGATACATTACATTAAACAAATAAGATGTGTGTTCTAACACTTATCAGTTGGCTAGCTGTAATGTAAGGCAACCAATACTAGCAAAAAGAAAAGGAGTACTTGTGGCACCTTAGAGACTAATCAATTTATTTGAGCATAAGCTTTCGTGAGCTACAGCTCACTTCATCGGATGCATAGTGTGGAAAATACAGAAGATGTTTTTATACACACAAACCATGAAAAAATGGGTGTTTTATTTGTGCTGGAAATGGCCCACCTTGATTATCATACACATTGTAAGGAGAGTGATCACTAGATAAGCTATTACCAGCAGGAGAGTGGAGTGGGGGGAGAGAAAACCTTTTGTAGTGATAAACACCCATTTTTTCATGGTTTGTGTATATAAAAACATCTTCTGTATTTTCCACAGTATGCATCTGATGAAGTGAGCTGTAGCTCACAAAAGCTTATGCTCAAATAAATTGGTTAGTCTCTAAGGTGCCACAAGTACTCCTTTTCTTTTTGCGAATACAGACTAACATGGCTGTTACTCTGAAACCAGTACTAGGTAAGGGGAATGAGCAAAAATCAATACAGTTGATGTTCTTATCTAGAAGGATAATGTAATGTAAGGGTGGTGGGGGGGAGGAGTTTGTGAACTGTTGGAGGAGGACTGAATTCTTTCTCCAAGTCAAAATATTGTGTGTGCTCACTCAGGACCTGAGCCTATCCTACAGTTTGTTGATTTTGGACTCTCTCACCTTCTGGGAAGTCTGCCGCTAGATAAAAGAGCACTGCTGTTTGCAAGCTGCGATTGGGAGTGGTGTGGGGAGGTGGGAACTACAAATCAGCTCTGTCTCCTGGATCATTTCCCTTTGACAGTGAGTTTTAGCCTTAGTAATTTTGAAGACTGGAAATATAAATTCATTTTTTAATCAAGGTTCTTTGCAGTTTATAACTGTAAGTTCTACCAAGGTGAATTTGAAGCATTCTTAGTTTCCTTTCCTGCCTCAGGCATTCCTAGAAATTATGGAATTGCTCAGCTATCGCACATTTGGAAGCAATTTATGCCTACCTGCAAACTGGACAGTGTTGATAAACGTTAGTTTACAATTCCATTCCTTGTAGTGTATGTTATTTCCAAGGATTTAAAAAATATTCAGAACTCAGGAAAGAGCTAATTTTCTCGATGCCAAAAATAGACCATATTTGTCAGTTCGACTAACACATTTCTACACACAATAATGTGAACAGTAATCAAATCGCTTGCACATGCAAACATTGATAATGTTCACATTTGTTTAAGAGGGGTGGTAACCAGCATAATCAAAACTTCATTATAATCACATCCTAGCCTAAATTATTTGTAGCATCAAAGACGAAATAACTAATGAAGCTTAATTGAGGCATATTTTCATGCAATACCATGGCTAGAATTTTACAGTCACAGTAAAAATGTTGTTATAACATCATCCATCATATTATATTCTACATGTTATACAGTATTATAACAAAGTGATGATATACCTGATTCCCTCCCAACCCTTCCACAAGGCTTGGTTTATTAAGAAGTGCCTATGAAAAAATATTTTACAGTATCATTTTCACTCAACATTTTAAACATGAATGGTGTATTTAACATAAATTAAGCTAGAAGACTTAATCCATATTGTATTATGCATTATAATCACTTAAAAGTTATTAAATTTTATAATATGAGATGTATTAATAAAGGCTTGCTGGAATTAGTTGGCATCATTAAAAATAAGACAACAAGTAGGCTTGAAAGGATACCATACCGTACTACTTCATAATTCACACAACTACATTAAAATTGAAGTAGATAAGATGGCTTGATGCTAATGTGAGGATGCAGAACAGAAGGGAGATTAAAGAATGATCAGTGTTATAAACCTGAATGACAATGCAGCTGAAATTTTCCACATTAAAACAAGACTGGGGAGCAATGGGATAATCTGAGGGTTTTTCTGGGTCCATTCTTTTTCTTGGATTCTCAGACTACAGTGGCCCCTTGTGCCTTTGATCGTCTATGGCTGCTGGCAGATTCCAAACATTATTCCCAATCTCTTTCAGGCATACTTTTCAGTAGTCGGTCATGGCTTTGTCATCTTGAAACTAGACTACTGTAACAGATTCTGTTTGGGACTGTCCTTGAAGACAGTCCAGAGTAATAAGAAATAAGGAATAAATTTTTGACAGTGAAGATAATTAACCATTGCAACAATTTACCAAGGGTAGTGGTGAATTCTCCATCACTGACAATTTTTAAATCAAGATTGGATTTTTGTTTCTAAAAGACGTGCTCTAGATATTATTTTGAGGAAGTTCTATGGCCCGGGCTATACAGGAAGTCAGACTAGATGTTCACAGTGATCCCTTCTGGCCTTAGAATTTAAGAATCTAGTTAGGAGGCATAGAATGCTGGTACCTAGTGTGGAGTGTGTCACTATGAGCATGTAAGGCGAGAGCTCAGATCTCTACAGTGGTTTCCTGTTCACTTCATGATGCAATTTAAGGTGTTGCTGACGAACCTGAATGTCTGTCCAGGACCAAGTTTTGTGGTTGATGTCACAGAAGGCCTCACAGGGCAAGAAGCAGTCTAATGAAATCATCTGGAATCCTGCTTCTGTGCACAAAGCAGAGGTCTCAGCAGGGTAGTGTCTGATACCAAGGTGATGGGTACACTTTAGATAGGTAGATATGTATGGCTTCTGCCTTTTGAAATTTTTTCCAACTAGATGTCTGCCAGAGTCTGAGGTTAGTGAGCTTCAGAGTACAACGTAGAGCTCATTTAATGTGATTAATGTTCAGTTTCTGTGTGTGGTGTTTAATGTTATATTTTTAATTGTTTTGTTTTGCTTTGCTTTGCTTTGGCATTTAGTTTGGCATAGTCTCTGCTTTCAGTGCTTAGTCGCCTAATTCTTGCTGCTGACAGTTCTAATGCTGCTTTCTGAGAGAGGATAGGGCCTGATTTTCACTCACTCTGCACTGGGTTAGCTTAGGCAAGTAACTCCTACCTAACATCTGCTTAGACACTTGGCTTTCAGTCACAAGCCCCTTGATGTTTCCTACTGTGTACACACACACACACACACATACTTCCTCCCTCCCTCTCCCCACCTTTTCTTCCCCTCCTCCCCATTTTACGTGTCTTTCAGAAATACAGCCACACAGGAGAAAAACATTAAATAGAGCTGGTTGAAATTTCCCTATCAAATTAGTTTTAATTGAAAAAATGGCTTTTCAGCCTAACAAAAATTTTTGGAGAACAAATTAAAAAAACAAAAAAACAACAACTATTTTTGTTGAATATTTTCAAGTTTTGTTGAAAAAATTAAAATAATAATAATCAGGGTTGGAGTTATTATTTAATATTTGACACCAAAACCCAAAAACCTAAACATTTCAAGTAAATAATTTCACAAAATTGAAAAAAAAAATGTTGTTTTTTTAAAATTTTTCACAGGGGAAAAATTATTTGCCAACCAGCTGTACGTATAATGTAACCAGGTAATCCCAGAAAAAATAAAAATAAAAATCTAAAACTGTTGCAGGAGGACTTAGTGACAGGCCAGCTTTACCAGAATGAAGTTATTTCATTATGGTGAAATTGACCAATACAAAGCAAGTAGCATTTTGTAGATTATTCCTTAAATTTATAATTCTCTTGTGTCAATGATAAACTTCAATTCCTGCATCCCTATTCAATGGAAGGCTGTCTGGTCTGGGAGCGTGCCCAGTGTAGCCAGCTGGCATGGGATGAGAATGTGCTTTTCTCTAATCCTTCAACCCCTGAAAGGCATTAATGTGTCCACCTCCAGCTGCTGACACAACAGGAACTTGTTTTCTCCAGCAAGTGCTGATGTAGGAGAATTAGCTGATATTGGATCTCTTCAAGGAACTTCTATCTCCTGTCAATTATCCACTTCCCAGCCTCACGAGTAACCTCTCAGTGTTGAGCAATCACCCTCATGTGAGGCACAGTTGACAGGCCCTCCTTGAACACCCATACGAGCAACAGTCCTTCTTTCTCTAATGCTATTTGTCCCCTGTTACTGGGGGGCTTTAGTGGTCTGTCATGACCTAGGCAAAATTTGCTCTTTGGGACATCTAGTGGCAAATATGTCAGGATATCACCTTAACAGATGGGTACCATGGGGTATTTCTTCCCTTTTTTGATTGTCTGGCTGCTCTCCAGACACTTCTACCTTGATTGAATTGGCCTCATTAGCACTGACCCCCCACTTGGTAAAGCAACTCTCATCTTTTCATGTGCTCTGATATATATACCTGCCTACTGTATTTTTCACACCATGCATCTGATGAAGTGGGTTTTAGCCCATGAAAGCTTATGCCCAAATGCTTTTTAAGTGTTTTTCTTGGATGCAGTTTGTCTCTAAGGTAAATGAATAACATTCTGAAAGCAAGTAGAAAACACTCCTAATTTTACCATTATACCATGGACATACAACTTATTAAAGAGAAAAAGAGAGAGGAAAAATTGCAGCCTTTAGTATAATATTGAGGCCATGACTAAATGCTAACTAGGCTTCACTTTGACTTAATTCACATTTCCTGAATACAAGATGCAATGTAAGCACACCAGTTCCTAGTAATCTGCTGCGTTGCTAACTGATTGATCCCAAAAGCGATTACAGATCAGTCAATATTAATACCAAAGTATGAGCCTGGCTGAAGGCCAAAAAATTATGGTCACTTTACCCTTCTTCCCGATTAAAAAAAGGATTGTGAAGAAGTGCTCTTTTACTAGAGAAGAAGTGCTCACTTAAATTACATTTTGCAAATACAAATGGGTTTACGGCAACATTGTATAAGGCAAACCTGAATCCTTGTCACTTTGATTTTGGCTTTTCACACTCAAGCATCCTTTGAATTGCCAGTGTATGAAATGTTCTATTTACCCTTGAGCTTGCTGTCAGAAGAGCTGTTAATATTTTCTTTAAATATCTGCTTGTATTTTCTCCATCCCTCACCCTACAGAAATGTTTTTGAACCATCTGGAATCACGTAAATGAAAGACATTTAATTTGTTCTAAGTATACAGGGTTATTTACCCTCCACTTCAGCATTCCTATCGGAGATCAGCATTTAGGGCAGCACTTGATGGGGAATGCCACCTCAGGTAGAAGCACATTAGTGTAGGGTCAAATGGCTCATGTTGATGAAAAAATAGAATAATGTTGGTGATATGGTACATTTTACGTAGTCCTTTTCATCCCAAAGAATCCCACAAGCCATGAGTTTGATTCAACTATCCTTACACAGGCAAAACAGAAATTGCTTCACTCACTGCTGAAATCGAGCCATTCCTGGGGAGGAAAGCTGCAGCTGTTTACCAGCATATAGTGTCACTATACAATGATTAAGGACAGGAAGAAGAATATTATAGTTGACTGAAACTGCACAGGGAATTAAAACAAAATATAATTACCCAACTTGGAACTGAGATAGGAAACAAAGATTAACACACCTATGCTTGCAAAATGTGCACTGGAAACTCTCATAACAGAGAGTGGGCAGCGCCTCACTTTTAAGCCTCCTCAAAAAACACCACCTCCAAAAGCATGGTGCCATAGGGCATACGTTTAATATTGGTTTTGAGAAAAGAGGTCCCACCTATTAAATCACCCATACCCTCAGTCACTTCCTGGAGAAATCTGCGTTTTCCTTTGAGGTCTCTCATCCAAGTACCGACATGACTTAGCTTGTGAGATATGATGAGCTTTCAACCCGAATGAGGTGGCATTAGTTCAGCTCTCAATGAAGCTTTTTTAAAAAAACAACAACAAAGAGTGATTGACTGAAGGGGGAAAAAAAGACCAAGACCAACTGAGCTGAATCAGAACTGTAAATACAGGAGTTTGTTAAAAAAGCAGCAAAGGTAGGACATTCTGGGTAACACAACATAATGTGTTTTTTCCCAGACCACATTGGAGATTAATGTAAGGATACAGTGAAAGGAATTAGGATTTTAGTTTTTCTAAGCCCTGAGGAAAGACCTTGGTATTGAAGGAGCTGGCAGGAAGCCCCTTATGAAAATGTACAGTATTTTTGTGGTGGACAAACCAAATTCCGATACAAGAGAAGAATGGACTCCGCTATCTTCCAGAAGATAAACTGAATTATTTAAATGTCTGAAAATACTTTAAAAAAAATAGTTTTCATTTTTGTGTTCTCTGTGCAGTTCCAGGTAATTTTCTGGGGGGAGTAGTGGGTCCCTCAGTGTTAAGTGGCTTGCTTTAATTTAAACAGTAGTGAGAAGTAAGGGGGCCATAAGATAGAAGTGAGGTAGCCTAAAATTAGTAAGGGGGCTCAGTTCCCTACAAGCCCCCCCCAGTAATCTGAGCACTGATTAGGTGGATTGGAAGAGGGTTTTTAAAGGTATTTCTGGCCTGACCAAAAGCAAGGATGTTCAGAAAATGTTGGGAATGCCTGCCCTTAGAATTTCCGTCACAGGTGCTTGGCCCCACAGTGATTAGAGCGTGTGGAAATAGCCACACTTCAGTAGTTGAACTGACCACACTGCATGCTGCCACTGTGTGTGATGAACACCTGTCCCCTTGATGTCTGGTAGGGTGCTCTGTGTATTGTGAGCTCAGAGGCAAGCACTAGGCTCTACACATTTCCTGCACAGCCCTCTGCGTGCAGTCCAGTTCTCAGGCTCATGTTCCCCAGTCTTCCCTTTGCAGCCAGCTCCCAGAGTGCTGCCTCCAGCCTGCTTCTACTTGTATGCAGCTCCAATCCCCTCTGACTTAATAGACGCTTCATTTTAATGTTCTCTAAGAATTATGGCGCCTCAACTGGCTGGTTGTTAAACTGGGCAAGGCGCAGTGCCCTTTGCTGGCCAGATCCTCTCCCTCCCTCAGCCTGGGTGAGGGGAAGCTACCCAGTAATGAGCCAGCTAGGTTGTTACAGTATTAAGCAGGGGCAGTTTTAAAAATGTTTCCTTTTAACTTTTGACCATTAGGTAAAGTTTGGCTAGTAGAGTCTTCCCGAAACACCCAACCTGATTAGCGGGCGTTGATCCTGCGGAGTAAGGGTTGAATGAGTTCTGCCTAGTCTGTCGGATAGGTAGCTAGTTACTGCAATCAAGGTATCAGTGACTCTCTCTTGCTTGCTCGCTCGCTCGAGAAGATCTAGGGTCTGGGCTGAGCAATCTAGAGGGTAGAATCCCAGGACAAAACTTTAACTGAACTGTGAATTTATTAACAAAGAAATAAGACATGAAAGCAGGCTGTGCAAGGCATCATCTCACTTAGTGATCATAGCAATGCCCATTGCAATAATACAGGAAATATATTCCCATTAAGGACTTGGCTAATGGTAAAAATGTAAAAATAAATGGTGTAAGGGTGCCCATTGTAAACACTTCTGTATGTTACTTAGAGTACAGCTGGCAGGAACCTCTGATTTACAGACAGATGAAGTGAGCTGTAGCTCACGAAAGCTTATGCTCAAATAAATTTGTTAGTCTCTAAGGTACCACAAGTCCTCCTTTTCTTTTAGACAGATTCCTGGTTCCCATGTATGTTTGCAAGATGAAGTGAAAATATGAAGCTGGATTTTGTGTGAGTCATGTCTGCTGATAGTCTGATAACTGGACAGAGGCAGCTAGAGCTTTGCAGCTGGGTGAGCCAGTTCAATGGGAGTTTGCCTACCAGCTTCACTGTAGAAGTATCACTATCTTTGCTTTTTTCTGATGCTTTTGAGGGTCTCTCTCTTCTCCCTTCCTCTCCCCCCAATTGCCTCATCAAGTAGCAACTCTTCCTTTGCCTGAGGAGCTAGCAGCAGGAGGAATTGAGATGAAAGTGACTCACCCCTGTGCCCATTCCAGGTGCATTCCTTCCCCTCCTTCTTCCTGCTCATAGGCTGCCCCACCCACATCTTTGAGTCAAGGATTGTTTCAGCGCTGTGTGTGGTGGTGGTGGTGGTGGTGGGGGACAGAGGGCTAAATCCAAAAGGGGTTTAGCTGCCTAACTGCAACTTGAGGTGCTTAAGTCAAAAATTTAAATCTTCAAAACCTAACTTCCCGAGGTGCCTATGTTTCCACTAATAAAGTCCGCGTGGCACCTAAATTTCTGCATGTGCTCAGTCATCCTAGTCCCAGGCATCTAGCTCATGCTTCAGCTGCAGTGCAATCCTAAAACTAGGCATTGCTCGGCTTATCTCACCTGTGGGGCCTGATTTGGTAGGTATTTGTAGAGGTCTCTTTCCAGATCAGGCCTGGCACAGAACTGTGTAGGTGGTGATGCTCCTGCTCCCCTTGTAATCTTTAGCCCAGTGATTACAGCAGCATCAGACAGAGGGGGAATTTGAACCTGGGTAACCCACATCCTGGGTGAGTACTGTAACCACTGGGCTAAAGGTTATCAGGGTACCGCGACCAACTTCTCCTCCTTCATTGTTTTGTGTGAGAAATGACTTAGATGCCTAACTCCAGGAGAGGGTTCATGGCTGTAAATCCCGAGTGTAGGGAGGTGCCTAACTCCATTTGAGAGGTGGGACCCAGAGCCTCCCTTGAGTACGGCAAATCAGGAAGACTGCCCCAGGCCCCGCGCTTTGGGGGCCCCTGCATTTCCATAAAATCATGAGGCGTTGGGATGGAAGGTGAGGCAGGAGGCGGGCGGGTGAGCAGGGTGAGGAGACGAATGGGGAGGCGAGCTGCAGGTGGGAGGGGGGTGAGGAGGCGGGCGGGCGGACAGCAAGGATGAGAGTGGCGGGCAGGGGTGAGGAGGAGAGCAGCGGTCACCGGCAGCCCCCCTACCAGAACCTCCCCCTCCCCCAGCACCTCCTGCCCGCCAGCGGGTCCCGCCGATCAGCGCCTCCCCTTCGCTCTCAGCGCCTACTGCTTTCGTGGCATCAGGGGGCACTGGGGGGAAGGGGAGAGGAGTGATGGCGCAGCGCTTGGGGGAGGGGGCAGAACTGGGTGGGGAAGAGGTGGGGGGGTGGGAAGAAGCAGGGCAGGGCTGGGGCCTTGGGGAAAGGGGTGGAGTGGGGGTGGGGCCTGGGCAGACCTGATAAGGAGCACCCCCTGGCAGATTAGAAACTTGGTGCCTATGTCCCGGGCTCCGCAGTCCACTAGGGACGATCCTGGTGGCACCTAAGTTCCATTCCTTTCGGGGCATCTCCATTGGTTAGCTTAGTCAGCTCCCCGCTCACTGTGTCAGTTTTTGTTGATCCCATTCTTAGACACCTAACTCTCCCCATGCATTGTATAGGGAATTTGGGAACCTAAATTAAGGCTGTAGACTTTATTAGGTGGCAGAGTGACTTAAAGTAAGGCATTACAATGCTGAATCTAAGTCCCTTTTCTGGATCTACCCCAGAAAGTCTGGAAGTGGTTGGAAGTGGCCCAGCAGGGGTAGCAGTACTAGAATTCCTGGTGCAGCGCCGAAACAACATTAAAGTAGGGAACCAGCTGTAGTTGTGGCAATAGAGAGCGAAACAGAGGCAGAGGAGAAGTAGTAACCACTCCAGCAGGGGTGAAAGAGAACCATATTTGAACTCAAGCATATCTTTTCTAAGGGTTAATCTTCCCTTGTACCATCCCCACCCTTTCTGAATTGGAGAGGGTGAGCTGGAAGGTGTTTTCTGAGCTGGAACTGCTTGTTCTGACAAATCGTGTATTAATTTTGTATAATGACGAGGAATCTACCAGTGGTATTTAAATCAAGACCTTTAAACTCATTTCACTTGTAATCTACAATAAGACACATCACACACACAATTTTCTAAAGGAGAAAGGTTGAAGCTTTATACCTGTTGAAGCTTTATACCTGTGAGAGCCACAAAGCTCCTTTTCTATGTTGTTGGCAGCAATAACTACCTCGTCTTAATATAATGCAAATTATAATATAAATTAAAAACTGTAATTTTATCATTCATTTAATAAATGCTGGACATAAAGGTCAGGGTACATGAAGCAGACATTGATTAATATTAGCTTTACATTTGAAAGGAAAAATTTAAATGTAAAGTTTGCTATTAAAGAGCAAGATTCAGCTAGATCTAGATTTTTCTCAGAGTATGGTAATGACTGATACAATTTTTATTATTATTTTAAAAAGGTCTGAAAGAGCAGATTTTCAAAGGCACAAATGGCAGATAGGCACCTTGCTCTGTAATTGCCATTTGTGCCTTTGAAAATCTACTCAGAAGTGGATAAAATCACTTGTAGCATTATATTAGTAGAACAAACAAATTAGGGGAAGTGTGAAGGTGGTATTGATTACAGAAAAGCTGAGGGAATCCAGACTTAGATGGTTTAGGCATGTGAAAAGAAGATTGGAAGAATATATAGGAAACAGGATGTTAAAATTAGAAGTGGAGGGAAAGAGAAGGGTTGGAATTTCCAAAACTAGATGAATGGATGTCAAACAAAAGGAATTGACTAGTGGAGTTTCTGAGGAACAGCTTCAAGACAGAGTGGAATGGAGAAGAAGGACTCAAAAACTGACCCTATATGGATGGAACTAAGATAAGAAGAAGAGCAGGAATATGGTTTAGAAAATGCTTACTGCCTGGTCTCTGCCCCCTGTCAGTTTTATGAGTGCCTAGACACTGTCATGCATATAAATAAAAAGATGAAGTGCAACATTAAGAAATATTTTGTTTGCTTGTCTTTTCCAGGGACACAATCAAATCATAATGTACAGCAGACCAGTATATTTTTGTATCTTGTGTGGCCTTATTTTGCTGCTAGATGCTGGATCTAAAGACAAAAATCCTTCGATTTACACAGTATATGGCTTGAAGCTCTTTTCTCCTGAATCTCTCCAATCAGCCAGAGACCATATAATAGGTGAGTTGATACTTTGCCTGTGAATGTAAAAATGAGTTGACCATTAGCTGGGGAGCCTGTGTTTTTCCCATGTTGACAATCAAATGAATGTTATGGAGAAGTGTATTTTGCCCCCTTCATTCATCTAAAGGTTAAACCTGTAGAAAAACTTAGAAGAAGTCAACATGCAGATATGGTGGCGCTGGGCATCCATCCCTCACCCTAAAATCAGTTCTTAAAACAGTAAGGATTATATTTGTATTCTCTGTAGAAAGCTAACAATCACTGATGATATTAGAAAAAGACATCATCTGTGAAATGCATTTTTGCTTTGTACGGTGGTCATGTACACACAGGCATCACATCACAGATCAGCAACCTTCCCCCCTCTCTGCTGCTCCGGGGACATCACACCTGCTATACTGCATTGTGTCTAGGCATCTGATTACTGTAAAACATTTGCAACCTGATGATGGTTAAGACAAGAGCAACAAATATAGATTTAAATTTTCATCATGAGTCAAAGAGCTGTGTGTGTAAACAAAGATGAAGGGGAAAACATTATAACAGTTACCTGTATAATGAAGGATATAAACAATGAGGGTGGTGTAAATTAAGGTAGTGAGGAGAAATGGGATGAAACTGGAAAAAAAAATCCTTAGACTTAATATTGGGAAAACGTCCTGACACTGAGATGGGCTGGCTGTAGAACAGTCTCCCAAAGGAAGTGGTGGAAGCTCAGTTGTTTAAGACATTTAAAACAAGAGAAAACAAAGTATTGGAGGGAGCAAGCTTGTGGCATGGACTAGATGACCTAATAGGACTTTTCCATCTGTGATTGCTATACCTGTGTGTAGCTGCAGCTAAAGCTTGCTTATGCTATTTGTAGGATGGACTTATGGCATTGTATGTGTACTTATTGGCTCCCATTTCCCCTCACCACAGGCTGGGGACAAACCAAGACCTGCATCACTTATTTTCATTAGTTTTGTTTGCTCTCATTACAGTTTCTTCTTACGTCTTATTTTATCTGCCTGTCAAAAGTGAACAGTAAAAACGCTGATAAATAATTCATCAAGAATCCTAAATGACTCCAGGGATAAGATAAATGGAAAAACTATAGCAACGACTATAGAATGAGTGAGCTTATAAATGTTCTAATTTTGGCTGACCTTAGAGACGTCATGGAGCAGAGTCTTGTAGCAGACTGGAAAAGAGGGAGGGAGGTGGAGAGGGATTACAAACTCATATTGGCATTTGGAACCTATAAAAAATAGAAGTCAGCTGCCTTAAGCATCTCACCCTCTTTTTGTTTTCTAGCTGTGAAAGCAGGTAATTCTTGGTGTTACAGTGTCCCATTCATTGTCGTCGTTCCACCATGTTTCTGTGATGCCTATTATATCAATATCCTCATTTAATACCAGACACTTACGTTCGCACATCTCTATATTTAAACTTCTAGCATTTGTATACAAACACTTTTAAAATTTGTCACTTTTTAGTTATCTGCCTTCATGTGATGTAACTGAATGGAACTCTTTTTCATTTGACTGTTTCTCTTCAGTTCCTACCTGTACTTTATCGAATTCTCTTTACTAGGATATTGAGAATCCTGGTTAATAGATCCCCCTCTCTATGGGATGTCTCTGTCTGAATTACGTGCTCCTCTGCACCTGTTGGCTTTCCACCAGCCCTTAGTTTAAAAACTCCTCTCTGACCTTTTTAATTTTACGTGCCAGCAATCTGATTCTGTTTTGGTTTAGGTGGAGCCCATCCTTCCTGTATAGGCTCCTCTTTCCCCAAAAGATTCCCCAATTCCTAATAAATCTGTCACAAATTCCTAGGCCCAAGGTAGTACTGTTTGTTTGCAGTATGCCTTAACAGATAACCCCAGGTAAGTGGGTGGTGACAATTTATTTTTGTACTTTGCCATTTCCTTTTTCACTTCTAAAACAAGAAGTTTTTATAGAATCTTTTCCCGGTACTTCAATACAACATTCAAATGTGTCTCACCCATGCTGAGAAGATGCCCTGCAAAGCAGCAGCAGTGGTAATGGCCCACAGATATATCTGGTACTGGGGAAAATCAAGGGCCAGATTTTCTGTCGGTAGTGCTCAGCACCCGCTACCTGGGTCAGATTTCAGAAGTACTCAACTCCCATTTTGGTACCTAAATTAAGCTGCTGGATTTTATCAGGTGCTCAGCACCTAGTAGCTTCCATGGTTCTCAATTCAGATTGATTAAGTTCAATACTGAATGGCAAATAAATCTTTATTGGGGTGATTGGTAGTTCAGGGGCTTGCTAATGAGACATGGACCCTATGTTACTGGTTCAAATCCAGCACAGGGCAGTAGTCGCCGAAGTTTGCCATCATCTGATGTCTGCTGTTCAGTGATGTATGGGAAGTGATTTGCTGATCTCACATATTGAGTACTTAACCACTTACATCAACAAACACGCTTTCAGCATTTATTGGCTGAAATAGGCTCAGTTCTGAACTTCTTACTTACGTTAATCTCCCAATGAGGTCAACTGAAATAAGGAATTCAAGACTGGATCCAATTAAGGCACTGATTTAAAGGCGTGATCCTACAACCATTAAAGTCAAGAGCAAAACTCGCATTGATTTATCATTGATCATCTCCTAAATGAATTGCCTGCTAAGGCACAGACCAGTTTAAAACACATTTTATATGTAATAATGTTATGCATCTAACAAGTTTCTACTGAATTGAGTTTGTTTCACAATCTAGTAATAAACCTTTTACAGTAATTCACTGTGCAGCTTCACAATGACCAATTTCTTATACTTGCAAGTGCAACAATTTTGGTTAATTTTATTAATATATATATATTGTTTCATAGTTACCAGAAATAACACAGTACTTCTGGAAAACATTAGTTTTATATTCTATGACCCTTCAAACAAAAATTCATTGATTTCTCAATATACAACTCCAAAACACTTAAATATAATATACTTTGCTTGTAATTTATTATACTATGCCTTATTTTTCACTTAAATATAATATACTTTGCTTGTAATTTATTATACTATGCCTTATTTTTCACTTCATGCTGTACCTATAAAGAGATATCTCTACACCAGTTGTTCCCAAACTTGTTCCGCTGCTTGTGCAGGGAAAGCCCCTGGCAGCCTGGGCGATTTGTTTACCTGCCATGTCCACAGGTTTGGCCGATCGTGGCTCCCAGGGGCTGCGGTTCGCAGCTCCAGGCCAATGGGAGCTGCTGGAAGTGGCGGCCAGTACGTCCCTTGGCCCACACCGCTTCCAGCAGCTCCCATTGCCCTGGAGCAGCGAACCGTGGCCACTGGGAGCCATGATCGGCTGAACCTGCGGATGCGGCAGGTAAACAAACCGGCCCAGCCTGCCAGGGGCTTTCCCTGCACAAGCGGCGGAACAAGTTTGGGAACCACTGCTCTACACCATGGGTGAAATCCTAGCTCCATTAAAGTTAATGGCAAAACTTCCATTGTCTTCAGTAGGGCTAGGATTTCACCCCATATTATTAGCACAATCTGGAATACTGAAAACAGAAATTCTTGAATATCTTCACCATTTAAAGGAACTGTTTAAGTCCAGACAGCTCCAGCAGTCTGGCAGCACAATATGTAACGACACACAAGATCTACATTTGAATCTACATTCACAATTCTTCATGTGGTGAAAGACTGGATTTGCTACCTCTTGAGAAGGATACAAAGTTTACCAACTTGAAGAATCCAGAAGCTTGATATGATAACATTATGTTTGGTGAACAACAAGAGGTTTGTCCAACTCTTTGACCATGAGGAAATATTACAACATAGCTGTTGCTGTACAAAGGGAGGATTGCATTATAAAGGAAGAAAATGGTGGACGGGACTGCAGGGGTTAAGTCAATGCCCTGCATTCTCACTCAGGCAAGTCTTAGCCCTTAAACCATGATATAAAAGAAATGAGAAATTTTGGTCAGACTATGGGTGAGGAAGAGCCAGAAATGATGCCTCAGGTGCCACTAAACCAGCAACCACACACCACACAACAAAATCACTAACCCAGGAACCTATTCTTGCAACAAAGCCCGTTGCCAACTGTGTCCACATATTTATTCAGGGGACACCATCATAGGGCCTAATCACATCAGCCACACTATCAGAGGCTCGTTCACCTGCACATCTACCAATGTGAGATATGCTATCATGTGCCAGCAATGCCCCTCTGCCATGTACATTGGTCAGACTGGACAGTCTCTACATAAAAGAATAAATGGACACAAATCAGATGTCAAGAATTATAACATTCATAAACCAGTCGGAGAACACTTCAGTCTCTCTGGTCACTCAATTACAGACCTAAAAGTCGCAATATTACAACAAAAAGACTTCAAAAACAGACTCCAACGAGAGACTGCTGAATTGGAATTAATTTGCAAACTGGATACAATTAACTCAAGCTTGAATAGAGACTGGGAGTGGCTGAGTCATTACACAAAGTAAAACTATTTCCCCATGTTTATCCCCCACCCCGACGTTCTTGTTAACTGCTGAAAATGGCCCACCTTGATTATCACTACAAAAGGTTTTCTCCCCCCCCGCCCCCGGCTCTCCTGCTGGTAATAGCTCATCTTAAGTGATCATGCTCCTTACAGTGTGTATGATAACACCCATTTTTTCATGTTCTGTGTGTATATAAATCTCCTCACTGTATTTTCCACTATATGCATCTGATGAAGTGAGCTGTAGCTTATGAAAGCTTATGCTCAGATAAATTGGTTAGTCTCTAAGGTGCCACAAGTACTCCTTTTCTTTTTACAACAATTACCTGCTTTCACAGCTAGAAAACAAGAAGAGGATGAGGTGCTTAAGGCAGCTGGCTTCTATTTTTTATAGGTTCCAAATGCCAATATGAGTTTGTAATTCCTGTCCACCTCCCTCCCTCTTTCATACAAAATATTTCGGAATGACAGAATAGCTTGTGTTGGTGGAGGAGTGGCACTATATGTGAAAGAAAGCATAGAGTGGAATATAGTAAAAATCTTAAATGAATCAAACTGTACCGTAGAATCTCTATGGATAGAAATTCCATGCTTGAATAATAGGAGCATAGCAGTAGGAGTATGCTACCAACAACCTGACCAGGATGGTGACTATGAAATGCTCTGGGAGATGAGAGACGCTATACAAATAGACAACTCAATAATAAGGGTGGATTTCAGTTATCCCCATATTGACTGGGTATATGTCACTTCAAGACAGGTTGCAGATATATAGTTTCTGGGACACCATTAATGACTGCTTCTTGGAGCGGCTAATTCTGGAACCCACAAGTGGAAAGGCAATTCCTGATTTAGTCCTAAGTGGAGCATAGGATATGGTACAAGAGGTAAATATAGCTGAACCACTAGGTAGTAGTGACCATAATATAATTAAATTTAACATCCATTGAGGGGGGAATACCGACCCCCCCGCCCCCAAAACACTAGCATTTAATTTCAGAAAGGGGAACTACACAAAAATAAGGAAACTAGTTAAATAGAAATTAAAAGGAACAGCCACAAGAATAAAATGCCTGCAAGTTACATGGAAACTTTTTTAAAAACACCACAATAGAGGCGTGCATTACAGATACCCCAAATTATAAAGAATAGTAAGGACCAAAAAATGCCACCATGGCTAAACAGAGTAAAACAAGTGACTAGAGGCATAAAGGCATCCTTTAAAAATTGAAGTCCAATCCTACTGAGGAAAATAGAAAAGAGCATAAATTCTGGCAAGTCAAGTTGTAAAAGTGTAATTAGGCTGAAAAAGAATTTGAAGAGCAATTAGCAAAAGAAGCAAAAACTAACAGCATTTTTTTAAAAGTACATCAGAAGCAGGAAACAATCAGTGGGGCCACTGGATGATCAAGGTGATAAAGGAGCACTCAAGGAAGACAAGGCCATTGTGGAGAAATTAAATGAATTCTTTGCATCTATCTTCACTGCAGAAGATGTGAGGGAGATTTCTACATCTGAGCCATTGTTTTTAGGTGACCAATCTGAGGAACTGTCCCAAATTGAGATTTCAGTAGAAGAGATTTTGGAACAAACTGATAAATAAAAGAGTAATAAGTCACCAGGAACAGATGGTGTTCACCCAAGAGTTCTGAAGGAACTCAAATGTGAAATTGCAGAACTACTAATTGTGGGATGTAACCTATCGCTTAAATCAGTTTCTGTACCAGATGACTGGAGGATAGCTAATGTGATGCCAATTTTTTAAAAAGGCTTCAGAGGTGATCCTGGCAACTGCAGACTCGTAAGCCTAACTTCAGTACCAGGCAAATTGGTTGAAACTATAGTGAAGAACAGAATTATCGGACATAGATGAACATGATTTGTTGGGGAAGAGTCAACAAGGCTTTGTAAAGGGGAAATCATGTCTCACCAATCTATTAGAATTCTTTGAGGGGGTCACAAACATGTGGACATGGGTGACCCGTTGGATTCAGTGTACTTGGACTTTCAGGAAGCCTTTGACAAGGTCTCTCACCAAAGGCTCTTAAGCAAACTAAGCAATGATGGGATAAGAGGAAATGTCATTTCATGGATCTGTAATTGATTAAAAGACAGGAAACAAAGGGCAGGAATAAATGGTCAGTTTTCAGAATAGAGAAAGGCAGACAGCAGTGTCCCCCAGGGATCTGCACTGGGATCAAAGCTGTTCAACATATACATAAATGATCTGGAAAAAGGGGTAAAGAGTGAGGTGGCAAAGTTTGCAGATGATCCAAAGTTACTGAAGATAATAAAGTCCAAAGTAGACTGCAAAGAGTTACAAAGGGATCTCACAACACTGTGTGACTGGGCAACAAAATGGCAGATGAAATTCAACATTGATAAATACAAAATAATGCGTATTGGAAAACAATTTCAACTATCCATACAAAGTGATGGGGTGTTAATTAGCTATTAGCACTCAAGAAAGGGATCTTGGAGTGATTTTGGCTACTCCCTGACACAGGATAAGATTAACATGTTTTAGGATTACTCCAGGAAGCATCAAAGAGGGAGTGAGATGGCAAGATTGCTCTTGTCAGCCAGCCTCCCTCACCCCTTCCCTCATACTCACACCCATTCATTCACACACTCCCCTCTGACACATTGACAGTGAGTTCTATTTCTTGTGCTATTAATTACTCCCCCGCCCCATCCAGGCTGTTCTTGGGTCACAATAGTTAGAGCAATCATTTAGACTTCAAACTAGTAATATCAAGCTAGCTATAAAGTGACCCCCTTTCCTCACAGTGAGGATTTCCATTCTCGTTTCAGTGCTGGGCTTTTGCAAAATCCTCCTTGTGATCACTGAATTTCAAGTGATCTTGAAATGTTTGGTCTGGGGGACCAAAAATCTCTTTGATCAAATAGAGGAATCCAGATAACTCTAGGTAGTTTTCCCTCTTTACCATTGCTTTTCCTCAATAACAATCCAAGAATAGCTTGGTATGACTAGAAAAAGAAGAGAGGTAGCTTATCCCAGTTTGAGGCAACTTCTCTCTGCTTTTCATACAAATATGTTCAGTTATTATGACATTCAAATATGTGCTAACATACATCTTGTTTTAATTTCAGTGTTTTTATATTGCTTCCCTGCAATTTCTCTTCTTGGCCTTTTCCCTCAAATCAACACCTTCTGTATATATCTCTTGGAACAAATAGACATGTTACTTTTTGGTGGTTCTGGTAAGTAGCTTATTGTAGCCTGAGCTCATCTTTTATGCCCACAGCCGTAAATTAAGCTGGGTTGTACTGCATATTTTGAGGCCCCATTCGCACTACAGTTGAAACAGAGCTAGTGGCTGTCACGCAGTTACACATGGTTTCTTGCATATGGACAAGGATTTGTTCTGAGAACAGCAGTACTTAAACTGTGCGCTAGACTGTGAACCACTCCCACAGAAATGTTTTTAGACTGTCTGACATGATCTTTGGCAAAACTTAAATCCTTTTCCATATGAGAGAAAACACGTTAGAAGCATAGTGATTTCTGTCATCATTTCAAGCATAATGTGGATAAGCCCAAAAAGAGAGAGGGACTACTTAGTAGTTTTTTCCCCCCTGTAGCTCAAATAAGAAAAAAAGAATCAGATGGCTAAAACTACCATATGCGTCTGGGGTAGTTTTTCCTTAACTTCTTGACTCTTGAATAATGTAGCAGATCTGAGGGCAAAACATGTTGGGTGAAACCCTGACCCCACCAAAGTGAAGGGAAGTTTTGCTCCGATTTCCATGGAGCCAGAATTTCACCCGGTGAGAGTGCTACCAAATATGCTGACCGTCCCCCCTCCCCCCACGTTGTTTTTTATTTCAGAGGAATGCTGCAATGGAATTCAGCAGTATAAGGGTTAAAGCATTTTAAAGCAGCATCCTTCCTTTCCTCCTCTTCAAAAATGAAAAAAGGATAGGCGGCAATATTTTGGCAGGGCATATAAATATACAAAATGATGGACCTTTAGGGTGAAATCCTGGTCCCACTGAAGTCAATGGCAAAACTCGCATTGATTTAATGAGGCCAGAATTTCACCCTTAGACTCTTGAGGAGCTTGTTTAACTGATCAAAATATTGACGGCTTTCTTTGTACAAAGAAAGAGAATAACACTGAGATACAAGATTTCTATTAATTAAATTCTGGTTGAGCAAGTCCTTTTTTGTTTTGCTTTTGGTTGCAACTTGTTTCATCTAGAAAGTATAAAACGTTTGACGTCTGTATTTCAGCTGCTGCTGGATTGATATCTGCCCTATACAGTATTTCTCGAAGTTTTGTAGTTGTGATTGTACTGTATGCTTTCTGCTTCAATGCAGTGAAGGTAAGTGGAAATAACTGCGGTGGCAAAAGGGATTAACCATGCTTCAGGAGATACTCTAGTTTAGTGAGTGGCTTTAGGTCTAATTTGTCGTGCATCCATTTTATCAATTCTTATTTCCCCAAATAACTTAAAACATGGCTTGTAAATGTACTTTGTATAAGCTACTCTGTAATATTTAAATTTCTAAGTGAAATACTGGCATAAATGTTAACCTATCACCCATGACTTCATGGAACACTAGAGTCTGGCCATCCTACCTGAAATTGTTGCATTGTGTTTTCAATACAAAGGGCCAAAAGCAGCCGTGGCATAAATAGGCACGGTTCCCACCAAACTTCAGAGCGAGTTACTCCTGATCATGCCCATGTTGAATTTGGTCGAAATTCTTAACAAAGACTCTGCTTTCTTTAAAACAAAACCAAACCAAACTACGCACACACCCACACACACACCACAAAGCAACTTCCCTCCCCCTTTTCTAAATTACAACAGCATGCAGTACAGTTGCTCTAATTTTGAGCTTGTTATATGTTCTACACAACGTTGTTAGGCTACATGTACACTGCAAAAAAACCAAAACAAAACTGATGGCAGCGAGTCTCAAAGCCTGGGTCATCTGACTAAGGCTCACAGGGCTCAAAAAAGCAGTGTCCATGTTCCCACTCAGGCTGGAGCCTAGGCTCTGAAACCCGCCCTCTCAGTGGGTTTCAGAGCCTGAACTCCAGCCCAAGTGGGAATGTCTATACTGCTATTTTGCGCCCCATTGCATGAGCCTGAGTCAGTTGACCCAAACACTGAGACTCTCTGCCATTGGTGGTTTTTTTTTCTGATGTAAATGTACCCATAATTATGGTGGCTACTAACACTATACCATAATTAAAAATCTATCTACATTTTCATTGTTAAACCTATTTCTTGGTGGGAGGGGGCGGGGTTAATATAGGTCCATAATGAAATTTGGTCTACAAGGTCTAGAGTAATGAATTTATATAGGATATATATAATTTCTCTAATACTACACAGCCCCTGTCCTTCTCATTTGGCAATGCTTCAGCTGCAAAAGTAGAGGAAAATAGATGTTTTAATTTTTTTTTGTCATTTTGTGCTTGGTATAAGTTAATTTTTTATGATCAGATCGTGTGTGTCCTCGGTAATTTTTGGTGTGTCATTTAAACAAACGAACATTGGAGGTGAAATCCTGGTTCCATTTAACTCAGTGGCAAAATTCTGGTTGACCTCAGGATTTCACCCTAGATCTCGTGAGGTAAAAATGAACTCTCTTTCCTTAATGTTTTTTATAGTACTTTTTATAGTTGGGAGGAGGGTTGGGTCGGAGCCATGTGCAGAGAGAGGATTTTGAGGCACCAATTAGCAGGAAACTGGTCATGTGTGGAGGGGCCCTTTTGAGGATGGAAGTTGTTGTAGGTGTCTGGGAAAGGGTCAGGTCTCTTATGAAGATGGAAAAGGAAGGATCGGTAGGGTAGGGGAGAGTTAGGGAGGCTGTGAGGTGGAGTGTTTAAAAATAGTTTTTGTAAATAACATAAAGGAAAAGCCTTTGAAAATATTTTCCCTTTTATACAACTCTTTCTTTTTCAGCATATTAGTTTAAATTACAACATGCAGGTGGCTTTGCAGATGAGCAATCTTGCCCATGGGTTAAACTTCAAACTGCTTAGAAATATGCTTATAATGCCACCTTGAAGTTGGAGAGTGCTGTGAGAGATTTACAAGATATCTGCTGTAAATTACCCATGTTAAGTGCAGACTTTCTCTTCACACAGAAAAATTATACCTAATTTGAATTTTTATTGTACTGTTCTCTTGAAGATATTTATAAGCAGGATAATTTAAAGCATATAGAGATAACTCCACTTGCTTTGGCTCATAACCTGAGTCCACTAGGGTTTTAAAAGTCTCATACATCTTTCCTTTATACAACATGAAAGGAGTACTGGCATAAACCTCCCTTGTTCCCAAGTCTAACCTAAATCGTTTTGTCTCTTTAGGCAGTTACCTAGACTATTGTAAGGGAATGATTCTTCCACTCTTATTCATGAGTAGTACCTGACACTGTGAGTAACCCCACTGATTTCAGTGAGACTATTTGTGGAGGAAGGGTACTAATTCAACTTAAGGCAGCGCAGCAGAATGTGGTCCTAAACAGTGACCATTGTGAAATGTGTGCTTATGTCTGTGTCAGAAACAAAGTAGTATTTTTTGACAGGTAGTGGACTTGATTCTTGAGTCATACTGAAATCATTGGCATAACAGTGCACACTCACCTCTTGTGAGCGCCTCCTGTGATCTGGGTGCAAACCTGCATTTGCTCTCTTCAAGGTGCCTCCTGTCGGCTGTTGCCTCATCAGGTGGGTCTTAGTGGCTCATCCCTCTGGCTAAGTCACACAGTCAAGCACGTGAATGAACAAACAGGGCTTGTCGCTGTGTCCTTGGTAATGTCTGCAGCCCTGTCTCTGGGCTCAGTTCTCAGCCCCTTCTGGGCTAGCTTTAAGCCTGCCCATGCCCTGTTATAGAGCAGTGCCCCTGTTATTGAGCAGTGCTTCCTGGAGACTCTTCAAGTCCTGCCCTTCACTTGGGCTTCTAAATGAATCTTGTCCCCTTCTCAGGGCTTTGGCCACTCTGCCAGTGGGCAGTGGGGGGACCCAGGCATGCCACTACTCCGGGTCCCGACCCAGGGACACTATAAATAGCAGCCTGTGCTGCTTCCTGTAATACTGTAGTTGCTGCTGTTATTCCCAGGGCCACTTCCCATGTAGCCCCTTACCTCAGGGCTGAAGTTCTCTGGCTGGTCCCTGCTTGAGCAGGGTCTCTCTGAGGCCTTCCCGCCTGGAGAGTTTCACAGCCTTTCAAGTCCTCCTCACCCTTCTGGTCCCAGCCAGCAACTGATCTGCTCAGAACCTGCAGCTCCTTTTAACTGGGCCTGCTGCACTCTGATGAGCTGCTTCCCTGCAGCCTTTCTAGGCAGGCCAGGAGGACTCACCTTCACGTCTCCTTTTCTGGGATGTGGTGTGGTAGGTCCGTGAGGCCCTGAGCAGGGGGCCTCAAAGGGCCTGGTACAGCCCATCACAATTGTACACTAGAGACTGCAGCTCAGGCACCATAGAGTCTGGTTCACTAAGGTGTAGTTTCCAATGAATGAGGGAAAGTGATATTATTAAGCATGTGGTAATCTCAAAGACACAAATTATGAATTCCAAACTTGTCAGGTTTCAAAGCTATTATTTATTTATATTAAGGTAATGCCTAGGAAACCGCACTGAGGATCAAGGTCCCATTGTGCTAGGTACTGTGCATACCAATTACAAAGAAGACAGTGTGTGCCCCAGAACTTCATGTGGAACAAGATGCAACAAATGAATGACACAGATAGTTGGGGAGTATTTATCTTATATGTGTTATGTTATATGGCTAAGGAATTATAATAATACGTTTGATTTGACTAGACATATGGGGTAGTGATGACTGGGAGGGCAAGATAAGGAACAGAGCAGCTAGCAGAAGCAGAAGCAGAAACTGCAGTTCACCACTGGCTTAACCAATGCCAGAGTTCAAAATTCACTTTTTTGGGGGTCTCTTTTTATTTTTATTCAAATTTGTCAGAAGCAACAGAAAAAAATACATGTTGGGTATTTTTAATATATTATGGAGACAAAGAAATACAGCAGCCAAAAAGATATAGGATAGGAAAACATGATAGCTTGACCCAGAAACAGAAATTATGAGCATACAAAACATATTGCTCGTCTGAAACTCAAATCCATCAAATCTATACCTGTTTATTGGCAGGACGTCTTATATCTCAGCAGGTATAAACAGCAATGTGCTATTTCCTGAACTAAATTGAAAAACAGATATGTATCCTAGTGGCTTTCACTGTTTTCATTGGCAGATTATTGCTCATGCCAAACGCTCAGATGGAAAAAGACCTTCCAATGATATCAAACTTGAACCTCTCATTCCTTAAAAGCTTCTTGTGTCCTCATGTTTTTATATTATCCTGTAGAATGAATAGGTTCAGCCTTATTTTCCCTCTTTAGGTATTTGCATAAACAGACTTTTTCTGGCCCTTCTTTAAAAATTAAAGTGTGGATATTTTTATTTGTAACCACACTTTTAAAATATGAAAACTCCCAAATTGGAAATGTTTTAAAATAAAATTGCTATTTTAATTAGATTGATTATGACACTGTTCATTCTTTTCCTTAGTGCCTTGGTTTGAAGGATGAACAGTGAGTGCTAGCATAAACTAATACAGGTTATGCAAGTGTAAGAAATTGTGAAGAAAGTAGGTTGAGGAGGCTTTGTTAGACTGTTTGAGTTTTGAGAATAATCAAAGGATTAGAACGGTGATCAAACAAGGAGATTAGAGATGTGAGGTTGGTTAGCAGTAACCTACTGCTAGGTTAAGTTAGTTCTCATGCTGTTGATTGGACAACGCACAGCCGACAGAACATGTTATGTGACTTTATGAGGTGTCCTGAGCCAAATCCAGCATGTTATTGGGTAGGATAGCTGTGAGGGACAGGTGTTTGTCCAGCTCTTGTGTTTTATGCCTTCCGGGCGGGGGGAGGGGGGAGTGTCTTTGCCATCCTGCTTTCATTGGGTAAAAGTTGAAGGTGACTTTGCAGGGAGTTTGGGGCAAATAAACATACTACATTTGAGAGCATTGGCCAACTGTTTGAGAGACCAGAACTTGATTAGTTAGAAAATGGATCTCTTCATTTGATTTGAATTCATACCATTTGATGTTTTAATCATTCAGAGATGCTTCCTCTCAGTGGGGTCCAGCGTCTTTTCAATCTTGACAGAGAGAGGCCATGTTTCAGTCCCATAGGTCAGAATACTGACCATCAAAGTCTCTCTGCTTATCAGTGTAACTAATAGAAGTCAAATGGGTTTATGGAGAATAGATCTTGTCAAACTAATGATATTTTTCATGAGATTACAGATTTGGTTGATAAAGGGTATAGAGTTGACGTAATACACACAGACGTCTGTAACAGAGAAATCTTCGGTGAGCTTAAACACAAAAAGGAAAGTTACAAGAAGTGGACACTTGGACAGATGACTAGGGACAACGTCACAGACAATGTCATCTCTCAGACTGCTGCACTGGGCAGCACAGTATGGGGAGGAGGTGAGCAACCCTCAGTGGTGAAAGAACAGGTTAAGGACTAATTAGAAAAGCTGGACATGCACAAGTCCATGGGTCCGGATTTAATGCATCCGTCGGTGCTGAGGGAGTTGGCTGATGTGATTGCAGAGCCATTGGCCATTATCTTTGAAAACTCGTAGTGATCGGGGGAGGTCCCAGATAATTGGGAAAAAGGAAATATAGTGCCCATCTTTAAAAAAGGGAAGAAGGAGAATCTGGGGAATTATAGACCGGTCAGCCTCACTGCAGTCCCTGGAAAAATCATGGACTAGGTCCTGAAGGCATCTATTTTGAAGAACTTGGAGGAGAGGAAGGTGATCAGGAACAGTCAACACGGATTCACCAGGGCAGGTCCTGCCTGACCAACCCGATTGCCTTCTATGATGAGATAACTGGCTTTGTGAATATGGGGAAAGTGGTGGATCTGCTATATCTTGACTTTAGCAAAGCTTTTGATATGATCTCCCACAGTATTCTTAGCAGCAAGTTAAAAAAGTATGGATTGGATGAATGCACTATAAGGTGCATAGAAAGCTGGCTAGATCGTCGGGCTCAACGGGTAGTTATCAATGGCTTAATGTCTAGTTGGCAGCCGGTATCAAGCAGAGTACCCAAGGGGTGGGTCCTGGGGCCGATTTTGTTCAATGTCTTCATTAATGATCTGGATGATGGGATGGATTGCACCGTCAGCAAGCTCGCAGATCACACTAAGCTGGGGGGAGAGATAGATATGCTGGAGGGTAGGGATAGGGTCCAGAGGGACCTAGACAGATTGGAGGATTGGGCCAAAAGAAATCTGATGAGGTTCAACAAGGACAAGTGCTGAGTCCTGCACTTAGGACGGAAGAATCCCATGCACCGCTATAGGCTGGGGACCGACTGACTAAGCAGTAGTTCTGCAGAAAAGGACGTGGGGATTACAGTGGACAAGAAGCTAGATATGAGTCAACAGTGTGCCCTTGTTTCCAAGAAGGCTAACGGCATATTGGACTGTATTAATAGGAACATTGCCAGCTGATTGGGGGAAGTGATTATTCCCCTCTATTTGGCACTGGTGAGGCCACATCTGGAGTATTGCGTCCAGTTTTTGGCCCCCTGCTACAGAAAAGATGTGGATAAATTGGAGAGAGACCAGCGGCGGGCAACGAAAATTATTAGGGGGCTGGGGCACGTGACTTATGAGGAGAGGCTGAGGGAACTGGGCTTATTTAGTCTGCAAAAAAGAAGAGTGAGGGAGGATTTGATAGCAGCCTTCAACTACCTGAAGGGGGGTTCCAAAGAGGATGGAGCTAGGCTGTTCTCAGTGGTTGCAGATGACAGAACAAGGAGCAATGGTCTCAAGTTGCAGTGGTGGCAGTCTAGGTTGGATATTAGGAAAAACTATTTCACTTGGAGGGTGGTGAAGCACTTGCATGGGTTACCTAGGGAGGTGTTGGAATCTCCATACTTAGAGGTTTTTAAGGCCCGGCTTGACAAAGCCCTGGCTAGGATGATTTAGTTGGGGTTGGTCCTGCTTTGAGCAGGGGGTTGGACTAGATGACCTCCTGAGGTCTCTCCCAACCCTAATCTTCTATGATTCTGTCAGGGTGTTTGACTTGGTACCACATGACATTTTGATTAAAAAACTAGAATAGTATAAAATTCAGATGGCAGACATTAAATAATTAAAAACTGGCTAACTGATAATGCTCAAAATGTAGTTGTAAGTGAGGAATAG
This sequence comes from Eretmochelys imbricata, assembly GCF_965152235.1. Classification (NCBI taxonomy): domain Eukaryota; kingdom Metazoa; phylum Chordata; order Testudines; family Cheloniidae; genus Eretmochelys; species Eretmochelys imbricata. Next base: position 132,787,956 of record NC_135574.1, on the reverse strand, counting down.
TCATCAAGCAGGTGTATTTCCAGTGGGGTCCCAGAGGGATCGACTCTTGGCACTGCTGTTTAACACTTTTGTCAATTACCTGGAAGAAAACATAAACTCATCACTGATAAAGTTTGTAGATGACACAAAAATTGGAGGAAAGATAAATTATGAAGAGGACAGGTTACTGATTGAGTGATCTGCTTGGTAAAATGGACACAAATGAACAATATGTGTTTAAAATTTACACATTTATATTTACTTGCTTTGGGAACAAAGAATGTCGGCCACACTTACAGGAGGGGGGCTCTGTCCTGGGAAGCAGTAACTCTGAAAAACATGTGGGGCTTGTGGTGGATAATCAGCTGAACATGACCTGCTAAAGTGATGCTGTGGCCAAAAGAGTTAATATAATCCTGGGATTCATAAACAGGGGAATCTCGAGCAAGTGTGGAGAGGTTCTTTTAACTGCATTTGGCACTGGTGCGACCATTGCTGGAATACTGTGTCCAGTTCTGGCATGCACCGTTCAAGAAGGGTGTTGATAAATTGGAGAGGGTTCAGAGAAGACCCACTCAGAATGATTGGATAGGGATAGATAATAAGTAAATATCATAATGCCACTATACTGAATACTGTGTGCAGTTCTGGTCTCTCTCAAAAAAGATATATTAGAAATGGAAAAGTACAGAGAAGGGTAAGAGAAATGACTTCCTTATGAGGAGAAATTAAAAAGAGAGGGACTGTTCTGCTTGGAAAAGAGATGACTAAGGGGAGAATATGATAGAAGTCTATAAATTCATGCATTGGGTGGAAAAAGGAATAAGGAAGCATTATTTAACGCTACACATAACACAAGAACCAGGGGTCACCAAATGAAATTAATAGGCAGAAGATTTAAAACAAACAAAGGAAACACTTCTTCACACAACTCACAGTGAACCTGTGAAATTTGTTGCCAGGGGATGTTGTGAAGGCAAAACTATAACTGGATTTTAAAAAAGAATTAGATAAGTTCATGGAGGATAGGTCCATCAGTGTCTATTAGCCAAGATGGTCAGGGATGCAACCCTATGCTCTGGGTGTCCCTAAGCCTCTGACTGCCAGATGCTGGGAGTGGATGACTGGAGATGGGTCACTGGATGATTGCCCTGTTATGTTCATTCCCTTTGAAGCATCTGGCATTGGCCACTGTCAGAAGACAGGACGGACCATATAGTCTAAATGGTCTCCCCATTAAGTCCATTCTTCCTGCGTTCCCATTGGCCGGGAACGGCGAACTGGTGCCGCTGGGAGCAGCCTTGCCTGCAGACGGTCAATGTAAACAAACTGTCTTGCAGCCCACCAGCGGATTACCCTGATGGGCCACAGGTTGCCCATCACTGCCTTATAGCAATAGACTGAAACAGCTCAATCTATTTAGCTTAACAAAGAGAAGGTTAAGGGTGAGTTGGTTATAGTATATAAGTACCTACATGGGGATAAATATTTAATAATGGGCTCTTCAGTCTAGCAGAGAAAGGCATAACATGATCCAATGGCTGGAAGTTGAAACTAGATAAATTCAGACTGGAAATAAGATGTGAATTTTTGACAGTGAGGGTAATTAACTGCTGGAACAATTTACCAAGGGTCATTGTGGATTTTCTGTCAATACTGGATATTTTAAAAAACACATGCTGTAGCAATTGTTTTGGGGAAGTTCTATGGCTTGTGTTATACAGGGGGTCAGACTCAGTGATCACAGTGTCCCTCCTGGTCTTGGAATCTATGAATCAGGGTGTTTGGGTTACAAAATATGTTCTTGATGAGGCATCCGTTTACTGACAATGCTTTTGCAGTGAGGGCTTCAACTTCTTTTCTAGTGCTGTCCATATTATTAACAAAGAGCTGAGGTAGGTGAAATCACTGACCACCTCAACTGTGTGGTCACTCACCAAGATACGAGAGCCTGCAAAGTGTGTGAAATTGCTGACTGAAAGTATTTTGGTTTTACCCCAATTAATTTTCAGGCTGACTTTTACCACTGAGCTTTCCAGGGCTTTAAGTGCCACGGTTAGCTCATCCATTGATTTGACAACTAGTACTATGTTGTCAGCAAAATCGATATTGTTAACTTTCTTATCAAGACATATGCCTAAAATGCATTTACTTAGAGTTTGGTCAAGCGCATAGTCTATGACAGCATTGAAGAGTTCTGGGGTGGCAGTGCATGCTTTTTGGATGCCCAACTGAATTTGGAAGCCGTGGTTCTTTTCCTGTTTACAAGAACTTGAGGAGTCGTCATATAGAAGATGGATCATTCTATACAACTTGTCAGGGAGGCCTGCGAGTTTCGGTCAAAACAATTCCCTGTCAACAGAGTCAAATGTGACCTGGATATCCACAAATGCTTGTGAACACGGCACTTGAATTCTCGTGCCTTGTCAATAAGCTGGCGCACTGTGAACATTTACTCCATTGTAGAATGACTTTGAGTGAAGTCTTCTCTTGCTCTTTAAGGTATCAGTGGCTTGGGCCAACAAGACAGAAGCAAAAACTTTCTCCAGGACAGATAGAAGAGTAATGTTGCAATAGTTATGACAGTCTCATTTGCTGCCTTTACATTTGCAAAGTGGTAAAATAAGGCCTTTTTGCCAGCTGGACAGGACCGACTCTGTTCTTCAGATGAAATCGAACAACATCTGCAGCCACAAAAGAATAGCTTGTCCAGCACTTTTTTACAGTTCTGCAGGAATTCTACAGATTCCTGCTGCCTTAATTCCCTTATGCTTCTTTGCAGCTCTGTGGATTTCATGGACAATGAATTTGCCAGGATCATTTTGTGTGAAATGAGTCAACATAGTAGCAGCCTGTGATGGTCTTGGCTTGTGGAGAGTGTTGCCTAGTGGTGAGGGCTTAGGCCCTCAGTGTGGAGGGAGGGCAGTTTTGGTGTGGAAGTGTTTGCCCTCCCACTCCATCAGCCTCCAGCCCAGGGCCCTGTGAAGGCAACAGAAGGGTTTGACACCAGGAGTACCTTCAGGCTGCCCTCCCTAGGCCACTGCCTATTACCCTGCTATTGTCCAAAGTTCACAGTCTATCATGGGAGGCTCTGAAGGGGGTCAGCTCACTGTGGGCATAGCTGTGAAGGGTGGTACTGCTCTCTCTCTCTCTCTTTCGGAGCAGCAGCTTCCTCCTCTCATGCCTTGACCCTCCAGCTAGGTCAGTGCTGAGTCTCTCCCCTTCAAGGGTAGTCCATAAATAAAACAGAGGGAATCATCACAAATAAAATGAGTTAGTAGATGAGAGGGGGAAATGCCTCCCTCTCTGGATATAACAGAAGCAGGTCCTCCTTTCTCTCAGGGAGGGCACATCAGGCAGTTGTTGAGAAAGAGATCCTGCCATCCCTCAGCCCTTTTCTTGGGAGCTGCAAAGTAAAGGTCCTTTCTCTTCCCTGGTCTGCCCACAAATGAGCCATTCTGCTCCCCTTTAATGCCTCTTCCAGTCTGTGCATCTCTTGCAGGTGTGATGGGTTGGGGCTGGCTGAGCCAGAAGAAGCTTCTCAACACCTTGTTGCCCAGTCTGGGGTTTCAATACCCATCACACAGCCTTAATATCAGGATCCAAAGAAATTGGGGGTGCATCTGGCAGCTGAGTGACATGGTCCTTCCAGTATGCCGTGGACTCTTCTGCATTGATTAGCTGACCTGAACTAGAATATACCACACTGAATGAATGACCTTTATCATCAGTTAGGTTACGCAAGTGTTTATACAAGGGGGCGACATCATTAATGGCAGAAGCTTCCTCGAGTGCAATAACTTCGGCTTCCATAAAAACTTTGTGGTCAGAGTATAATGCCTTGTCATTATTATTATTTATTTTTTGCTACAAGCAAAAGAGGTAAAGCCAGAGAAGCTGCCTCAAGAAGAAAGCGAAGGTCAGAGAAGATATACTTTAGCCAAACATATAAATTATTGGTCTCAATACAGGAGTAACTGGATGAAGTTCTGTAGCCTGTGTTATACAGGAGATCAGACTAGAACTAGATGACTTAATGGTCCCTTCTGGCCTTTAAATCTATGAATCAATGAAAGAATGGGTGCCAAGTCTTAATCAGTGAACAAATATTGGTCTTGTCACAGTGGAGGGCATATATATACATAAGATTATTCAAACAGCAATGTTAACACCATGTTTTGTGTTTGAGGCACTTTTTAAAAAGCATACGCTGCCATATAATTTTCAATTTTAGTATGAAGAGCAAGAAGTTACATTCCACATTTATGAACTTATGTTCTTGAGACAATGCAAGTGACCTCCATTTTTCCATTCTGTAATAACAGAAAACATTTATGTATCCAGAACAATAACTCAGTGGCAGTCACATTTCAGCATTGTTTTAGTTAGGCTGTAAGGATAATTTCACATGGATTCCTTGTGCTGTAATTGTAAAAGTTCACTTTGAGAGCACCATGAGAATTCAACAATTCATTTTGTATTCTTCGTTTTAACCAAATACTCAAAAACCTTCTTCCACTTGTCAGTCAACTTTTCTGAAAAAAATTATTGGATAATATTTTAGCTCTTCTGCAAATAATTTCTCTGTTGGTTCTCTCAGTGAGAGGTGGAAGTATGTGGCTTCATGTGTCCATCACTTCAGAACTTTTTTTGCATGTTATAAAGAATAGGAGTTACATCATTTGTGTTGCAGCTAACCTGATTTTTCCTTTTATTTCCCAAATGTTCAGTAAACAGTAACAAAAAAAAATGTTCAGAGTAATTGGTCACACCTAAAGTCATAATATGAAAAATCTCCGAAAAGGAATAACAGGAATTCAAGGCCCTAATCCTGCAAGATGTTCCACACTAGCTGACCCCAGTATGGATCCCTATTGAATGTTTTTTTAACCATTATTATATAATAATTGATATGCCTTGGATCAATCAGCAGAAAAGTTAATGAGGGGAGCAAGATTTTGAGTCATAATGTTCTTTTTGACACACTTGGCGTACAGAAGCCACCAAGTGGAGTGGTGGTTCTAAGTGACCTTGAATAATTTTTAAAAAAACTTGTAATGCCCCAAACATACAGAGTTCATTAGCTAGGGAAAATTTTATTTTGGTTATAACCTTCACCTGCTGCACAATATCTTTCCATAAATCTTATACCATGTGACACTTCCACATCATGTGAGCAAAATGACACCAGCTGCCTATCTCAGCTTTATATTTCAGAGTACTGTATATTAATTTGATTGATTTTACGGGGTGAGAACATAAATGTCACAGTCCATAGATTGCTAATACTTGTTTTTGTTGCCTGGTTACAAGGACATTTTCTTTTATTCCTCCTCACCATCACTTAGCTATATCATTCTGCAAGGCATCATTCCAATTCTTTCTGGCTTTTATTAATTTACTTTTTTAGCTATGGCTCCTATAAAATTAAGTAGCCTAGGTAGGGTTTCTTTTGGTCATTCCTTTCATTAGTGTATCTAACAGCATCAATTATAGAGCTTTCTCTTTCTCTTTTGAAGTGGTTGGTAACTTGTTTACTTTTGAAAGTATGAACGTTCCCTTCAGCCTGTCTTTGTTTCTGCTCTACATGTTAGTTCTGTAAGCATCAACAGAAATTGAGAGTCCTACTAACCATCCTAGAACCCAGTCTATGAAGAGGTTCTTCCTCTATTTCCTGGAGGAGGTGTTTTTATTCTCGGATATTGGATTCATCAGTTTGGAGATGCAGAGCCAAATTCACCAATGTGGAATCTGATTGATCTGAATGGGACTGCATGATTTGTTGACGTTTTCTGCCCTCTTGAGCTGTTCTCTGGCTTGTGCCCAAATATTTAAGGATTCTCTTTTAAACCCTCAGGTGTATCTTCCTGTTTCCCCACAATTATTCAGAGTGCTGGGTTTAGCAGTGTGTCACTTTTCGTCTTTACCATTCTAATTGGTTACCTTTCTGCAACCAGTCCGTCCGCATTCTGTTTTGAGGAATAATAATACCCCATGAAATATTTTGGAATCACCGGATTCCTCTCTTCTGTGTTGTTCCCGCTGTGGTAGGCAGACCTCAAAATTGATGCAAAAATGATTATAACTTATTTTTTTAAACATTAGGTCCATTACAAACTCACTTGCGCTTTTACTGAATACTAAGATATAGCTACAAGTATGTTATAGCCAGGCTGCGAGAAAATGTAACACGATCTGTCTATGTTTTAGTTAGTTATGTTCTTCTTCGAGTGATTGTTCATGTGCACTCCAATAGGTGTGTGCGAGTGCCACATGCACAATCGCCGGACGCTTTTCCCTAGCGGTACCCGTCGTGTCGGCTGTGGAGACCCCTAGCGTGGCGCCTTCATGGTGGTGTATATATGTCTCTGCGAACCCACCGCCTGCTCAGTTCCTTCTCACCACCCGTGATGGTCGTTGCAACAGCTTAGTCTCTTGCTTTTGCAAGTGCCTTATCGAGTGGTTCCCTTGTTTCTGTGTAAATAGTTGTTAGTTAGTTGTTAATAGTTGTAAATTAGTTTAGCTTACTTCCCCCCGTTTTATTCTCCCTGGCGCCGGGGCATGCCTCGGTTGCAGGGGTTTAAAGCATGCGAGAGGTGTGCAAAACCTATGCCAACAAGTGATCCGCACGCCGCCTGTCTCAAGTGCCTCGGGGAGGGCCATCAGACAGATAAGTGCCCTATTTGCAGGAGCTTCAGACCCAGGACTAAGAGGGAGCAGGACTATCGCCTGAAGCTCCTCTTGATGGAGTCAGCCCTTCAGCCACAGCCTGAGCCAACACCAGCATCTTCGGCGCTTAGCGCACCGGCCTCAGTGCGGGATGTCCCGGCACCGAGGAAGGACTCCACCAGGGAGCACCGGCACCGCTCTCCGGCCCAGAAGGCCAGTGCTTCGCGGCAGCACCGTTCACAGCCCCCAGTGCTGCATAAGAAAAAGAAACTAGACTGGGGACATTCCCCTGTCAGGAAGCTGAGGGGGGATTCCAGTGGGGTGCGTCCTCTGGCAGGACACCCTTGGTCTGGTCCCCAAGAACCAGCGCCGTTGACTCTGGCCCCAGTCACAGAGCCGTTGAGTCTGGCGAGAACGAACTCTCCTACCTGTGACGATTTAGAGAAAGAGCTTGACCTCCCCTCCACTCCGGACACATATGAAGTGGCTCGAGACCTCATTGATACGACAGCGCAGTACCTGGCTCCGCAGGTATGGGGCCCGGCCTCGCGAACTCAGGCACCACCCGTAGCACCGGCGACAGCACCGACTGTGGCGTCATGCCTGGCACCGCGGGCGATTACGACACCAGTCATGACACCGATGGCAATGGCGGCAATGTTGGCGGCGGTGATGGTGGCGCCGCCGTTGATTCATTATCGGGGGAAGCCCATGATGTTGAGGCGCCGATCTCCATCTCCCCGGTACTGCTCCCCGGCACCGTCGGGCTCTGCTCCCCCGTGGTCGAGTACAGAATACTCGTCAGAGTCAGACGCAGAATTGTCTGTGTCCCGACGCAGCCACTCCTGGTCCCGGCACCGATCCCAGCACTGTAGGCCGGCGGAACAACCGACACCAGTCGACACTTGGCCACCCCAGTGGAAGAGACCAGTGCAATGGCCTTTTTGGACATCCTGGGCCTACCACCAGGGTCAAGGTCAGGGATCTAGGCCGGTATCGGTGGCCCCCTGTGCCCCTCCATCAGCGACGTTGATGGCATGCTACACCCCTAGGGCCCCTGAGGATCCTTTACAGGACAGGGCTGTTGAGCGGCCACAAACAAGCACGGCCCCTCCTCTACCGATGTCAGTGGCACCTGAACCTCCGGTCGCGGGGTCCTCCAAGGTACCTGGCCCAGCCTCCAGAGAACCCAAGGGGCAGGAAGACCCAGTCCTGGGAACCTCTTCCTCCTCTTCGCCGGATGAGGCGGTGGTGGGCACCTCCACCACTCTACCACCAATGGGTACCAAAGGCCACCAGGACCTGCTTAGGAGGGTAGCAGTTAACCTCAACCGCCAGGCAGAGGAGGTTATGGAGGACTCAGATCTGATGGTGGACATCCTCACCCCTGAGGGTCCTTCCAGAGTAACTTTGCCCCTCATAAGGACAATTCAGAACACCACGAAGGTGCTCTTGCAAACCCCGGCCTCTATACCACCAAGAGCTAAAGGGGTCGAGAGACGCTACTTTGTGCCGCAAATGGGCTATGAGCACCTGTTTACCCACCCCCAACTGGGGACTCTGGTGGTTGATACGGCAAACTACAAGGAGCGGCAGGGTCAACCAGGCCCCACACCTAAGTCACGTGACGCCAAGAAGCTGGATCTCTTTGGCCGTAAAATCTATTTGACTGGGAGGCTCCAGCTTCGGGTAGCGACTCAGCAGGCAGAGCTTAGCTGATACGCTTTTAATTTCTGGAACTCACTGGCTAAATTCCAGGAGTTAATCCCAGCTGATTCTCACAGGGAGTTCGGTGCGCTCCTTGAGGAGGGTAGAGTTGTGTCTAGGACCGCTCTCCAGGCAGCCTTGGATGCAGCGGACTCTGTGGCTAGAACCATGGTCACTGCCATCACTGTGAGGCGCAGTGTGTGGCTTCAGGTTTCGGGGATCACACCTGAGGCCCAAAACACAACACAGGACCTCCCCTTTGACTGTGAGGGCCTGTTTGCTCAAAATAAGGACACACGCCTGCACAGCCTGAAGGACTCGTGGGCGACACTGAAGTCTCTCGGGCTGCACACCCCAGCACCTCAGAGAAAGCTCTTTAGACCTCAGTCCGCGTACCGTTTCTACCCAGGGCACCCTAGGCGGGATCCACCTAGGAGGAGGGGCAGAAATAACAGGAGGCGCCCATCGCAATCCTCCTTGAGCCAAGGCCAGGGTTCAACCAAACAGTCCCCTGGCCCCAAGCCCAACTTTTGAAGATGCGCATGAGGATGGCGACCCAGTTGCCTTCTTGGATCGTTCCCCCCCTTTGTGAATCGACTCTCCCGCTTCTACTGGCTTGGTCTCAGATCACGTCAGACCGCTGGGTCCTCAGCATGGTGGGGGTGGAATATTCTATCCAATTCTGTTCCCTCCCGCCCTCCCATCCCCCTTCCCTGTCCCTCTTCAGGAACCCCTCTCACGAGCAACTCCTTTTACAAGAGGTACAATCACTCCTAGCTCTAAGGGCAATAAAGGAGGTTCCTCAGGAATTCAGGGGCAAGGGGTACTACTCCCGCTATTTCCTCATCCCCAAGGCCAAGGGTGGGCTTCGGCCTATTCTGGACCTACGAGACCTCAACACATACATGAAAAAGGTGAAGTTTTGCATGGTCTCTCTATCCGCCATCATTCCTTCCCTGGATCTGGGAGACTGGTACGCTGCCCTCAACTTGAAGGACACGTACTTTCACATTGCTATTATTCCAGCCCACAGACGCTTTCTCAGATTCGTGGTCAGTGGCCAGCACTACCAGTTCAAGGTGCTCCCATTTGGCCTTTCCCCCAGTGGCCCCCCGGATGTTCACCAAGTGTATGATGGTAGTGGCGGCCTTCCTCTGCAGGTGCCAGGTGCAGGTGTTCCCGTATTTGGACAACTGACTCATCAAGGCCAAGTCCCAAGCACAGGTGGTGGAGCACATATCCCTGGCCTGGGCTACGTTTCACAGGTTGGGACTTGAATTGAACGAGCCCAAGTCCATATTGACCCCCCCACAAAGAATAGAGTTCATTGGCCCTTGCTTGGATTCCACACGCGCAAGGGTGTTCCTTCCGGAACTGCATTTCAAAGCGTTCACGGACATTATCCAGACCCTTCTCTGCTTCCCCACAACTACGGCCAGGAATTGTATGAGACTACTGGGGCACATGGCGGGCTGTACATACATGGTACAGCATGCCAGGCTGCGCCTTTGGCCCCTCCAGACGTGGTTAGCGCAGGTGCACAGACCGGGCAGGGACCTATTGGACTCCATAGTGACCCTCCCACCTCAGATTGTCCACTGTCTCCAATGGTGGCTGCAACCACAGCTGGTTTGTGTGGGAGTACCCTTTGCAAAACCTCAACCCATGCTTTCCCTTGTCACAGGCGCCTCGGCGCTCGGTTGGGGAGCACATCTGGACAACGTCAGAACCCAGGGCCTCTGGTCCCATGCAGAGCTAATGTGAGGGAGCTCAGGGTGGTTCGCCTGGCATGCCAAGCATTTCAGGCCTGTCTTCAGGGCATATGCGTATCAGTGCTCATGGACAATAGTGCAGCGATGTTCTGTATAAACAAACAGGATGGTGCTTGTTCCTCTCCCCTCTGTTGGGAAGCCCTTGCGCTCTGGGACTTTTGTATCACCCACTCCATACACCTGCAGGCGTTGCACCTTCTGGGGGTGCAGAACGAGCTGACAGACGGCCTCAGTCACTCGTTCCATGGACACGAGTGGTCCCTCAGGCCGGATGTTGCTCACTCAATTTTCCAGAGCAGGGGGCTCTCCCCCTGTTCACGATGCGGAGCAACAGGAAGTGCCAGAGATTTTGCTCCTTCCTGAACCGCAGCCCAGGCTCCACCGCAGACGCCTTTCATCTGTCATGGACAGATCACCTGCTGTACACGTTCCTGCCATTCCCCCTCATACACTTGTCAGGACACGGCTTCCTTAATCTTCATAGTGCCAGCGTGGCCCCGCCAGCACTGGTTCACCATGTTACTGAACCTCTCAGTGGACAGACCAGTAGCGCTCCTTCTCTGTCCACCCGTAATTTCACAGGACCACAGCCGTCTACAGCACCCCAACCTGGAGTCACTCCACCTCATGGCGTGGAAGCTCCATGGCTGAACCCTCTTGAGCTTCAGTGCTCGCACTCGGTTAGGGAGGTCCTGCTGGGGAGTAGGAAACCCTCCACTTGAGCCACGTACCTGGCTAAGTGGAAGCGTTTCTCCATTTGGTCTCAACAAAGGGGAACTGAGCCACAATCAGCCCCAATTCCCCTTATTTTGGACTATCTTTTAGATCTCAAGCACCAATGATTAGCAATATCATCCCTAAGGGTATACCTTGCGGCCATTTTGGCCTTCCACCCGGGAACGAGGGGGGATCAGGGTTTGGTAATCCCATGGTGAGCAGGTTTCTTAAGGGCTCGACAGACTTTATCCTCCAGTACCTCGGCTCGTTCCCCTCCCCCAGGAACTCAACCTGGTCCTATCCTCTCTCATGGGGCCCCCCTTTGAGCCCATGGCTACTTGCTCTCTCTCCTACCTTTCTTGGAAGGTGGCTTTCGTGGTGGTTATACCCTCTGCTAGAAGGGTATCTGAACTCAGAGCACTGACCTCCGAACCGCCTTACATGGTATTTTATAAAGACAAGGTGCAGCTACGCCCCCACCCTGCATTGCTGCCTAAGGTTGTCTCCCAGTTTCATGTGAGCCAGCACATATTTTTACCTGTGTTCATCCCTAAACCCATGCCACTAACAGGGAGCGCATGTTCCATTCCTTGGATGTTAGACGGGCCTTAGCATTTTACATTGAACACACAAAGCTGTTTCGTAAGTCACCACAGCTCTTTATTGCTATTGCAGAAAGAATGAGGGGCTCCTGATCTCATCACAGCACATCTCGTCACGGATGACGTCCTGCATCAGGACTTGCTATGACCTGGCTAAAGTTCCAGCCCCGCTGATTATGGCACACTCTACCAGAGCGCAGGAGATGTCTCTAGCTTTCCTGGTGCAGGTCCCTATCCAGGACATCTGCAAGGCGGCAACCTGGTCTTCAGTCCACACCTTCACTACGCCATTACCCAGCAGGCGAGGGATGATGCTGGGTTTGGTAGGGCAGTCCTGCACTCAGCTATTAGGTGAACTCTGACCCCTCCCCCGGGGTAACTGCTTGGAAGTCACCTATTGGAATGCACATGAGCAATCACTCGAAGAAGAAAAACCAGCTACTTACCTCTCGTAACTGTTGTTCTTCGAGATGCGTTGCTCATGTCCATTCCAAATCCCGCCTGCCTACCCGCTGTCGGAGTATTCCGGCAAGAAGGAACTGAGCAGGCAGCGGGTCGGCAGGGACATATATACACCGCCATGAAGGCGCCACTCTAGGGGTCTCCACAGCCGACCCGACGGGTACCGCTAGGGAAAAGCTTCTGGCGATAGTGCATGCGGCACATGTACACGCCTATTGGAATGGACATGATCTCGAAGAACAACAATTACAAGAGGTAAGTAACCATTTTTTATAAAATGTTCAGGCTGGCTTAAAGAAATTGCAGAAGGTTTCTGCTTTCTGTCCCCAGGGACAAGCAAATGGCAGGAAGATAACCTCTCCTTCGCCATAAAACCATGTTTATTACCCCAAAGAGCGTTTAGACAAATTCAGAAAAGCTTCATTTTAAACTTGCTTTAATTTTCTCTATGAATTTTTTTTATACTATGTTTTGAGAAATGGATGTAAGCTTGGTTGTCGTGATTGGTGCGGTGTATAAAATATTTGATAGGCATTTTAATTGTAAAGACTGCAACTAATACACACAAAATGGATGTCAAAGAGAAGAGTTACTGAAGAGCCTTATCAAACCATAAAGCCTAGGGGTAAAGTGGACCTATATGAAGCTCCTCCAACCTTTCTTTTCAAAGAAAAACTTCTGCTTGTCTCTTAAAAACCTCAAGGAAAAACGTATATAGTTGGAAATATTTTAAATTTTTGTTTAGTTCTTAAATATTGAAATGGGAAATAATTTTGATTGGAATATTTGCAAGTATGTTAGTTAAGTGCAAAGCTCCTAATATAATTTCCTAGTTTCATTGCTAATAGTAAAATGCTTAGAATTTAATGACCTTGCTGAGCTAGTTACTAATGTAAGAAGCCATTTAATTATAGAGTATTTCTATTAAGGGGGAATTAATTAATTACTGGCACTGTACAAGCAACCCCCTCACCCAACACAGAAAGACCTGAAGAATCATTTCTCCAAAAATTGTTATAAAATTCTCAACAACTTCTTAAATAACTTTTTAAACTACTGGCTTTCTAAGAGTTATTTAATGTAGGATGACTGTTTTGAGAACTAAAAACTTTCATATGAAGAATAGGAGTGTTTGGACTTTTTGGAAACAGAATTTCATTTCTTGTTGAACTCTAATAAAATAGAAGAAAGATTTCAAAAATGGACTGAAAGTAAGGAAAAAGTTAACTTCTAACTTCAAAAGATTATCTGGGATTTTTCTGCTACATGCAGAACAAAGGTAATTAGAAATGTTGCATATTCATTAAATAGACTGCATGTTCAGGAGCTGAAAGTGTCACCTAAGCCAACCCTGGTGGTATGGAGCCAATGAAGAAATTCTAGGAACCAATTTGAATCTAAACAAGCTTGGAAGAGGTAATTTTTCTATAATTTCATGGAAATAGGAAGGAGAGGAGTATAAAAAAACTCTGAAGTGAGCACCTCTGCTACCCTGCTTAAACAGCAAGCACTCCACAACTCATCCTGCCCGTCTCTAAAAACAAGCTACTACAAAGAGCTTAGAAGAACAGAAAAGACTCAAGAAGAAACCAAACCAAAGAAACCTCCCCAAGATTTCAACATGGATTGGTGAGAGAAAATTAACCAAAATACTGCCAAGGGATTAGATTTAAAATCTCTTATAATTTTGTTAGGATATGGAAATGCTGTGATAATTTAAAATATTAACAGTTTCTCCTGTTAATCACCAAATGGTTAGACCAAGTATTCCTGGAGATGAGACAGGGACTAAACATTGGTAAACAGAGAAATAATGGGATTAAGTTGGATTTAAAATTCTTAATATTCATAATTGGCCTGTTTTAAAACAGCTCCTTAAATGGCTTCTTCTAAGTAACACATTTAAATATTTTCTTCAATTGCATAGGATTTAGTTAAGATTGCTTACTTTGCCCAACTGTAAATTGTCTGGTTATTTAGAATAACTAACAGGATCCACCTGCCATTAGACAAATTCTGTTGCCCACACATAAACAGTTTTAAATTATCTAATAAGGGCTTGTCTACACAGTGGAGTAATGCACACTACAGGGGTGTGATTTCTAAAGAGAACTAATGTGTTGTGCATTAATTGGTGCATGTAGGCTCTGCTGGTGCACACTAAAGGTTCCCTCGTGCACTTCAGTGTAATACTGTTTCAAACAGCACTGTGTTAAAGTACACCAGCAGGGTTCACACAGACCAGTGAATGCACAACACATTAGTGCGCTTTAGAAATGACACCCCTATAGAGGTATTATCCTTCTGTGTAGACAAGCCCCAAGATACTTAAGACAGCATTTCACAATAGTTGTAGGAAACAAGATACTTTAGTCTTAACTCACCAAAGAAAGAATGCCCCCAGAAGCATTTCACACTTAAGGGTGTAATCTCTGGTAAAAGCTCTCCACAGATAGACGTACAGAAGAGATTGTAACGGACATAACTATTTTATCATTAGGCTTAATGCTTAATGTTTACTTTTCCTTAATAATAAAATAGCCATGATTAATAATTCTGATTATTTTGCTTGGTCTCAATAGTGATGGTTCTCTAACGACTGTAAAAAACAAAACCAAAAAATCCATGCAACTAAAATAGTGGGAGCCACATCTTTGAGTTGGCAGTAAACTCAGTAAATTAGTAAGACCTGGCCTACTATTTCTTGTTTTGCTAAACTAAATATTTTTAGTAATTTTTTAAATAAATGACTTGACATCCAACAATTTAAAACAGGGGTCGGCAACCTTTTAGAAGTGGTGTGCCGAGTCTTCATTTATTCACTTTAATTTAAGCTTTCGCATGCCAATACTACATTTTAACGTTTTTTAGAAGGTCTCTCTATATAAGTCTATATATTATATAACTAAACTATTGTCGTATGTAAAGTAAACAAGGTTTTCAAAATGTTTAAGAAACTTCATTTAAAATTAAATTAAAATGCTGATCTTACATTGCTGGCCCGCTCAGCCTGCTGCCGGCCTGGGGTTCCGTTCACCTAGGCCAGCAGCGGGCTGAGCGGGGCCGGCGGCTGGGACCCCAGCTGGCAAGGGGCTAGCAGCCAGGACCCCAGACCAGCAGCGGGCTGAGCAGGGCCGGCGGCCGGGACCCCAGACCATCAGTGGGTTGAGCAGCTCAGCCCGCTGTTGGTCTAGGGGTCTGTCCGGAAGCTCCTGTCAGCCAGGGTCCCAGCTGCCGGCTCCTCTCAGCCCCGCTGCCAGTCTGGGGTCCCGGCCCTGTCCACATCGAGTAGGTACCTACTTTCTCCCTGGTTCTGGCCCATTCTCTTCCTCTCTCTGCACTGAGATGAGGGTGGGAGTGCACTGAGAACAGGGCTGGGGGTGAAGAAGCAGGCTGGGGGTTGGGGTGTAGGGTCTGGCCAGGAGCTAGAATGAGGGAGGGAGCTCTGGGTTGGGGCAGGCGGTTTGGGAGTGGAGCGCTTACCTGGGCAGCTCCCATTTGGTGCGCTCAGGGTGGGGATGTGGATGTGGGGGTGCAAGTGTCAGGGCATGAGATGTGGGGGATGCAGGAGTCAGGGCAGGGGGCTGGAGGTGTGTGAGGAGGGTGCAGGAACCAGGGCAGGGGGCTGGAGGGGCTGGGTATGTGTGGGGGGTGCCAGAGTCAGGGCTGGGGTTGTGGGGAGTTCAGGGGTCAGGGCATGGGGCTGAGGTGTGTGGGGAGTGCAGGGGTGAGGGCAGAGGGCTGGCAGTGTGGGCTGGGGTGCTCCCAGCCCCCTGCCCTGAGCAGCTCACGGCAGGGAGCTGGAGGGGATATGCCGATTCCACCCCCTTCCCCAACGTCCCCGGAGCAGAGAGCACACTGTGGCTCTGCTTTTCCCTCTCCCCCTTCGTAGTAAGGGCTGACAGCTGATCGGCCGCAGGGAGGGAGAGAAGGAGGGGCAGGAACCCTGCACACTGGGGGAAGAGGCGAGGGGAGGGGGAAGCTTGCCCACCCTGCAAGGAGAGAGCTCTGGGCGGAGAAGAGTGGGCCGGGCAGGATTTTTAATTGCATGCTGCTGTCCCCGGCAGGTAGCAGCGTGCCATTAAAAATTGGCTCGCGTGCCGTAGGTTGCCAGCCCCTGATTTAAAATTAGCCCTATTTGCACCACATAGCCACTGACTTTGATTTGTGGCTTATTAAGATCCAAATTAATTTTTCTACAGTTTCTTTTAATTGTTTAAGGAACTTATGGGTTATCTTAATCATCATGGGAAAAAACAGATATTGGATCTAGGAAAAAATATTAATCTGAAGTAAATGTACTCATTTTATAAGTGGCATGGGTGGCCTGTTCCATCTCTAGATAATTGCAAATTGTCTTCATCAGAAGTGTATAATCCGTATGTAAGTAGCTGTGCTGTATGCCTGGAATCAAATATTAAAAAATAATTTACCTATGGCTTTTGGTAGGCAGTTTCTAAATTTCAGTGCCTATTCTAAGCACCATTCAGAACATCTTAGAATTAGTATAGTTTTGATTTGTAGTCTGATTCAGGCCCAAACTCAGCAGTCATAATAATGAGTGGAGCAGTGCTTCTTGATACATGCTTTTTAAGAACACTAACTTCATCCATGCACTAATAATTTGATATATATTTGTGCTAATTAAAGTTCTACCATGGCAAAATATAGAATGCAAAGCTCCCTTTCAGACAGCTAGAACTGCCCCCAAAATGTTTTCAAACAAGATCGAATGGACCCTCGTGTATACATAGAATTCCCAGATGAGTAAGGGAGCAAATATAGAATTATAGGCTTATTGTACAGTTTTATTTCAACCACATAAAATACTTCAAGCAGATTTCTGGAGACAGGTTCATCAATTCATATACTTCCCAATTTAGAGACCCTTAGGGTCCAGGCAAGAGCTATTAAGGATGTAAATTTTGGAGTGCCGTCAAATACTATGCTTTGCAATGAGTAGTAAGTTATTTATAACCATATCCGTGTCCAAAAACCCATCTTTTGTTGTATTTCAGTGTTTTTCACTGGTGATGAAAATAATATCTTCTGGATTTAACAAAAAGAATAGTAAAATGTGTTTGCAGAAACCTGTTTGTAGAAGTAGAGAAGGTCCAAGATTAGTTTTATGTGTGAGAGAATGAGAGTATATTACTGTACAGTGCCACATAGTAAAGTTGAATGGAAAAATCTGTCAGCAATTCCTGTCTAACCCCCTATTTTTAGAGTTTTGTAACTAGTAAATTGAAAACTAGCTGAAACTTAGGTCAAACCAAGCACATGGAAACTTCGTTTTTAACACTGGCTGTTTTCAAGGTTTATAAATATAAAAAGTGTTACCATTTTTGGATACTTTTTGGGATCCTTATAATGTTCTTGAGATTTATGACAACTACAAAGATGTCAGCAAGGGCTCAGTGCAAATTCAGTACAATGTATTATTTATTTATTTGTGTTACAGTAGCATCTAAGGGCTCATGTCATGGACCCAAGACCCCATTATGCTAGGCACTGTACAAACACAGAACAAAAAAAAGACAGTCTCTGCCCCAAGGAGCTTACAGTTGAAAAGAAGAGACAACAGATGTATACAGCCAGGTGGGATTATAAGGAAACAGTGAGACCATGTTAGTCAGCATAATAGGCAGCGGTTTCAGCCCACAAGTGGCTTAACTGTTGCCAAGTTTTTTTGTAGGCACCATGGAACAGGAGAGAAAAGAAAGGTTTTGAAGGAGAACAATAAGGTAGCTATGCAGAAGTTTATGGGGAGCTCCTCCCTTCACTCTAATAACTTTTCTGCCATCAACAAATCATCTAAATAAATCAACATTATGATTCTTACTTCTGGATTGACATAAATGAACGAATGAACATAATAAATGCTCCTAGGGTAACTCACAGTCCTCAATCATTAGTGTTCATTGAAAATAGAATACATTTGGTACCAAAATACTATGCTTAAATTTGTGGAGAAATTTGTTACAACCACGGGGTTCCACTTGCTCATAACTTTCAGAAAAATTATTTTTGGCTAAAGTTTGCCTTGTTAGATCTCAGCCAAGAGGTAAATATTTTACAAGAATGAGGAGAGGGGTTTTTCCCACTTATTATTGCCGTGTCTTTAAAAGTAAAGGAACAAAAAACAGCTGAATTTCAAAACCTGCCCTGTAAATTGTGCTCAGAGTACTGTGTGTCTAGGATGGGGCAGGGACAAAAATGGCTGAATGATGATAAAATTATAAGTGGTTGCAAAATCACTTCTCAACATGCATTGCTAAAATATATAGGGTTAGGGTTAAAACTCAGAACCTATACATCACCTCTTACACAACGGGTGCTTGTCTCAGCATCCAGCTACACTGCAGCCAGTGACCAAGCAATTCTTGCAGCCTTTATACTTTCACTCCTGGTGTGGTAGTAGCAGCCTGCACTAGCTATCTGCGATGAGGGGGATGTTCCGAATCAAAACAACCCTGATTACTACATGTTACCACAGTGATTCTACCATGTGCAGGACCTTCTCTGGCGTTGAGTGGGGAGCAGGATTTACTACAAAGTACCTTTGAAACGTAAAGGTGTATCAGGCTTAAGAAGCCTTTTCTTTTAAAAAAGGGGACAAATGATATGAGAAAGTGGGTTTTTTGTTTGTTTGGATACTTCTACTATGCCTAACTTCTTTTAAAAAATATTTTTTATTTCTAGGGCAACAAACTTTTAAATTCCAGAAAAGCTCTTATCCACCTCTTAATTGGTTATTTTGGGAGTAGGTGAACCTCTGATGAAACAGAATTTTTTTTCTTTCAGCCTCAGTGTTTATTTAACTCATCACTTTCATCCTTAACCCTGCACCTGCATTTCACGTGCTTTAAAAACCACTATTTGTGTGTGTGGATCAAAGTCAAAATTGTATATGGAATGAAAGAGCAAGACATCACCTAAACAGAATGAAGGCAACTAGGAATACAAACTCCCTCTCCGGAATGACAGATAACATCACCATCCAGGAGTGAAACCTGTCATTCCTTTCCCCCCAGGGAGAAGAATCATTGTCCAATTATTGACTATGTTGTTCTTTCAGCTTTTTTAATTTAGAGCTCTACCAGACATCATAAGTCAGGAAGGAAAATGACAAAATGGATATGGGTTCGTTACACTTTTTGTAAAACATACCGCATTGGCATAGAATGTGTTTTCCCTGATTGCTGTGTAGTTTAATTCTGAAGAGCAGTAAAGAGGTAACTAGCTGCAGAAGAGGAGGGCAGGCTAAGAACAGAGAGGTGCATTACATAATGGACTATTGAAGTCATGTAAAAGAATATGTATGATCATCTAGGGTTTATTTAATACTAGGAAGGGGAAGGAGTTATGTCTCATACAGTATAAAGTAGTTTTGAAATTGCAAGGCTCTTTAATATATTTCAATTTTGGAAAAGAAGTTATACACCCAAGGGTCAGTTGTGGCTTTGACATAAGACACATGTATGGGGAAGTGTGTAGCTGCACTGTGTCAGACGCAGATTATGACTCAGTTATATTATGAAGTATGTATTTGATGGAGCCATTTTTAAGATACTGGTCATCAATTAATTATCATCAAAGTTTCCACGAATATTCTGAGTTGAAAATAAACTGGAAAATTTTAGCCCAAAGAGCAGTTTTTTTAGAAAGTTAGGAACAACTGAAAGTGGATGCTGGAGCTGAGCCTTAACAATGGCAACCACTGTTTTACCCCTTCTAATAATAAATAGTAATGTTAAGAGTGTTTGATCCTTGTAAGAGCGTTGTTCATGCCTGCATTTTTTGTTTGCATGTTGCTGTTTACATTACCATAGCCTACAGAACTTGGCATATCTCTCTGTCTGTCTGGAGGAACCAACTAGGGGCCATGCTCCTCTTGACCTGCTGCTCACAAACAGGGAAGAATTGGTAGGGGAAGTAGAAGTGGGTGGCCACCTGGGCAGCAGTGACCATGAGATGGTTGAGTTGAGAATCCTGAAAAAAGGAAGAAAGGTGGGCACCAGAATATAGACCCTGAACTTCAGAGAAGCAGACTTTGACTCCCTCAGGGAACTGATGGGCAGGATCCCCTGGGAGGCTAATATGACTGGGAAAAGAGTCCAGGAGAGCTGGCAGTATTTTAAAGAAGCATTATTGAGGGCACAGGAAAAAACCGTCTCGATGTGCAGAAAGAATAGCGAATGTGGAAATTTGGACAGATAACTAAGGAGGAGTATAAAAATATTGCTCGAGCATGCAGGGGTGTAATCAGGAAGGCCAAAGCACAATTGGAGTTGCAGCTAGCAAAGGATGTGAAGGATAAAAAGAAGGGTTTCTACAGGTATGTTAGCAACAAGAAGGTCAGGGAAAGTGTGGGACCCTAACTGAATGGGGGAGGCAACCTAGTGACAGATGATGTGGAAAAAGCTGAAGTACTCAATGCTTTTTTTGCCTCAGTCTTCACAGATAAGCTTAGCTCCCAGACTGCTGCACTGGGCAGCACAGTACGGGGAGGAGGTGAACAGCCCTCAGTGGTGAAAGAACAGGTTAAGGACTAGTTAGAAAAGCTGGACATGCACAAGTTCATGGGGCCAGATGCAACGCATCCGAGGGTGCTGAGGGAGTTGGCTCATGTGATTGCAGAGCCATTGGCCATTATCTTTGAAAACGCGTGGCGATCGGGGGAGATCCTGGACGATTGGAAAAAGACAAATATAGTGCCCATCTTTAAAAAAGGGAAGAAGGAGAATCCGGGGAACTACAGACCGGTCAGCCTCACCTCAGTCCCTGAAAAAATCATGGAGCAGGTCCTCAAGCAATCCATTCTGAAGCACTTGGAGGAGAGGAAGCTGATCAGGAACAGTCAACATGGATTCACCAAGGGCAAGTCATGCCTGACCAACCCGATTGCCTTCTATGATGAGATAACTGGCTCTGTGAATATGGGGAAAGTGGTGGATGTGATATATCTTGACTTTAGCAAAGCTTTTGATATGGTCTCCCATAGCATTCTTGCCAGCAAGTTAAAGGAATACGGGCTGGATGAATGGACCATACGATGGATAGAAAGCTGGCTACATCGTCGGGCTCAACGGGTAGTTATCAATGGCTTAATGTCTAGTTGGCAGCCGGTATCAAGCAAAGTGCCCAAGGGGTGGGTCCTGTGGCTGGTTTTGTTCAACGTCTTCATTAACGGTCTGGATGATGGGATAGATTGCCCTGTCAGCAAGTTTTCAGATAACACTAAGCTGGGGGGAGAGATAGATACGCTGGAGGGGAGGGATAGGGTCCAGAGGGACCTAGACAAATTGGAAGATTGGGCCAAAAGAAATCTGATGAGGTTCAACAAGGACAAGTGCTGAGTCCTGCACTTAGGACGGAAGAATCCCATGCACCGCTACAGGCTGGGGACCGACTGGCTAAGCAGTAGTTCTCCAGAAAAGAACGTGGGGATTACAGTGGACGAGAAGCTAGATATGAGTCAATAGTGTGCCCGTGTTTCCAAGAAGGCTAACGGCATATTGGGCTGTATTAGTAGGAACATTGCCAGCCGATTGGGGGAAGTGATTATTCCCCTCTATTCGGCACTGGTGAGGCCACATCTGGAGTATTGCGTCCAGTTTTTGGCCTCCTGCTACAGAAAGGATGTGGATAAATTGGAGAGAGACCAGCAGAGAGCAAAGAAAATGATTAGGGGGCTGGGGGACATGACTTGTGACGAGAGGCTGAGGGAACTGGGCTTATTTAGTCTGCAGAAGAGACGAGTGAGGGGGGATTTGATAGCAGTCTTCAACTACCTGAAGGGGGGTTCCAAAGAGAATGCAGCTAGGCTGTTCTCAGATGACAGAACAAGGAGCAATGGTCTCAAGTTACAGTGGGGGAGGTGCAAGTTGGTATTAGGAAAAACTATTTCACTTGGAGGGTGGTGAAGCACTTGCATGGGTTACCTAGGGAGGTGGTGGAATCTCTATCCTTACAGGTTTTTAAGGCCCGGCTTGACAAAGCCCTGGCTAGGATGATTTAGTTGGGGATTGGCCCTGCTTTGAGCAGGGGATAGGACTAGATGACCTCCTGAGGTCTCTCCCAACCCTAATATTCTATGATTCTATGCAGGCTATTGAGAAAGCTTGCCGAAGGTTGAGTAAACAATCTTTGATTTTAAGGTTTAGCAAATAAAATGCAATTTATTTTATGCACATCTCTAATTTGTTCTTTTAATGAGGATTATAAATTTTGCCTCTGGTTTTTATTTAGAGGTAAAAAATTCTGCTTTTCATGTGTTTTCTAGTTTCTTTTCTAGTTGCTGATTATGGAGATATTTTTGTATATCGTTTGTATAATTCTAAAGTATGTCTGTAACATCTCAGCTATTCTCACAATAATAGATTGTGTAATGAGAGAACTACAACTCCTTGATATAGGATGTATTGAGTACTGTAGATCTCCACTCTATATAGGATTTAGCTTCCTTTAAAAAGTAAGTTCTGCATTCCTAACATAAAAGTATTCTCCTTTTTGTCCTTCCCATTAGGAACCATGGGATGCTCGACACATTCCAGCACTGTTCTCTGCTTTCTGTGGCCTTTTAGTTGCACTTTCTTATCATCTTAGTAGGCAAAGCAGTGATCCATCTGTACTTATGTAAGTTGTCAGCAAACTTTTTTTATTGGTTATATTATATGGCATGTAGACTATTGCACAGGGTGATATTTAAGTCTGGAGAGGGTGATTTCTGAATTCGGTAACTTGGGACATCTTCTGACAAAGTTGGTTGTGTAAACTTGGGTCTCACTGGAAAGAAACATACTGAAAAAGTATGATAAAGGAGGGCTTTTATGGTTATTGTTACCAGTGTTTTAGAAAACATTCTTTTTTTGAAAGGGACTGGATATCTCAAGGACTAGCAATAAGATACACATTTACCTCTAGATAACTGGTACAAAATAAGGTACTGATCCTGCAGAAGTTCATGTATGTGCATAAGTGTACTACCATGAGTAGTCCCATTGAAATCAATGAGATGATGTACAATCATAAAGTGAAGTATTTGCTGGATCAGGGCCAAAGACTATTGTCAGTGGCTGAAAGGTAGTGTCCTTAGTTTGGTGGCTTGTATGAAATATATTCTGGTCTTGGTCCATTCCAGTAGCCAGCTGTCCCCATTGCAAAACTACCAGCAGATTTGTCACTAAATGGTGCCACTGTCAGTTGTCTTAGCAGAAAGAACAATGAATGAATAAACAAACCAAGCTATTCGATTTCTCATCACAGGGTACCCAAAGTACTTTGATGAAATGGGAAGTGTTCACACTTGCTGCCCATGGTGTATCAGTTCGGTAAATGAATAAAGGGCTTCAACCACCAGGGCAATAAATCTGGTACTTTTCATCAGTACTAAGTTATTTGGGTCAGATTTTGCTGTCTGGGAATTATATGATTAACCCTTATGGAACCAGCTAATCTCCAATGGATGCCACCTGGGGACATGCTAATTATCAGGGTTTGGGGAGATGCATTAGAAAGCACTATAAGAAGCAAGAGGAAGAGTTTCTGACCCTTGGGAAGCATGACCTGATCACAACTCTTTTGTCATGTCAGTTCCATTACCTTTGCCTCTCCACTGATGTTAACTGCTCTTCAAGGTAGTAAGCATTTAAAGCTGAATCCAGGGACTGTGAAGAACCAGTGTAGAAAAAGCAACACAATGATCTGAAGGTTGGGCTGACAGAAGCAGAGGTGCAGCTAGAAACATGGGGCCCCCTGCCATCTTGGTGGGGGTCTTTTTTGGGCATTCACAGAGAGAGCCAGGTAATACTGAGGGAGACAATGGGGAGTCATTCTACGCAGGGGAGGAAACAGGAATGGGAAGGAAGGTGAAAAGGAGCTGTGGCATTAACTGAAATTCTTAAATTCTTCAGTGTGGTTTATGTAAATCCTGTCATCATCCTCATGATCCCTGGGGACAGATAAGTTAGAGAATTACATGCTGCTGTATTCTGTGTGTGGTGGAAGTGCAGTAAGAAGTGCTTCCACTTACTTTCCTGTAGCCTAATCCAATACTCATTGAATCTTTCCAGTCATTTCAATGGGCTCTGGATTAGGTCCACTATGAGTGACATATAACTCATTCTACAGGATGTTATAGAATACAGAAATGGTTGTGGGGTGAAGTACCATTACACACAGGAGGGCTTATTCAGTTTTTGTGTAAAATACACACAGAAAAATACCAAATAAGCACTCAAGAATGAGTTCTTTGGATTTTAAATGTGTATTTTCCCCAGGATATAATTCACAGTCCATTAGTATCTTTAATTAAACAAAAACTCTTATCTTTTGTTTTAAATAAGATGTTTTGAATCCCTGAATTCATTGTTTGGCCACCTTTTAAATCTAGTTTCTAATCTTCTAACGACCTTAATCAAATTCTCAGTAGTTCAAATAATTGTTAAATGTCTTGTCTGAGATTAAAATATGAGTTTCTGATTCTACAACAACATCAAGTATTCATTGTATAATCAAGATTAAAATGTATAATCCCCAAAAAGAGGTTTAAGATATCTTTTAATGACTGAATTTAACTAAATGGAGTTTAGGGGATTGGAAACAGTATTTAAGGGATGGCCTCCGGCATAAGTTTTAATTTGAAGGAGAAGGTGTTTTGTAAAACTAAAATGAGGATGAACATGTAATTTTTATTGAGATCAGCATTTTACCCTTTGTAATATCAGTGTTTGACATCAGAAGTGGCACTAAAGAACCCCCTTGCCAGCATCCTCATTAGTGGTCAAAGATTAGAAAGAGCATGGAACTGAACTATCCTCTCACGTGGTCCCTTCCCAATTAATGCTACTGTGCTGATTCTAGACTACACTTCCTTATTGGTGAGGAAGCTGACACTGCCCTGGTCAGATTTTCAGCTTTTCTATAGCAATCTCCTGCTATCAACAGTAGAATATGTGTATGTAAGGGTAAAGTTGGGCTCTAAAATGTCTCTTCTCCCCTTACTAATGGCATATAACCCCATTCGCTGAAAAGCTGTTATTCAGAACTACTATATTCTAACAAATCTTTTTTTTAATAGATCCCTTATTCAATGTAAATTTTTTCCTCACTCTCTACATCAAAATTTGAGAGATTCATCAACAGATCCACTCCCAGAGAAGATGAGAGAGTCAGTGGTAAGGCTTTTTAAAATTATTTATTTTATGTACTGGAAACCTGCAATCCACCCATGTGGAATCCCTTAACCGTGCTCAATTGTCAATGCTACTACCTCAAGTGTGGATGAGCTCTGCCGACAGAGGAAGACGGTGTGAACATGCAACAACCATTTTCTTTTAGCGCTTTTTGATTGTCGACAACATTTTCAGCGAAAAAACTCTGCCACTGTAGACATGGCCTTAGGAGAGTATTGGTGACTGATACTCAGGGGAACGGGGAGACCTCAAGAGTTCAGGCTGGGCAAGGATGGGGTTCCCAGAAGGGTTTAAGGTGTGGCTGATTCCATCCAAAAGTTCTAAATTGCCCTGCTTCCCAGCAGCTAGAAACCTTTCCTTCTCCTCAGCACAGCATCCATAATGGCCATCTCGAAGCACTAGGGAGCTAGATAATCCCTAAAGTGTAAGCATCTGTGAGATTAAGTAGTGTTTAAGGAGTGTATGGAAAATATACTACTTTACTGCTTGGTGTAGAAGCCACAGCTTCTGCTAAACTTAATTATTTTACTTGGTTAAATTGCATAGTGGAGGTATGGCTATTAATGGAGGGAGGCTTCTAAGCAAAGATATAAAGTATTTATTATAAAGCTTGGCTACATACTCTGGTGTTTTTGGTATGTAGCTTATGGGCACAATCCACTGTCAATTGATTTCTATAAACTGGTTGACTGTATTGTAGGTATAGTGGGAGGCATAATTTTCTTCTGATTTTATAACCCACACATCCCTTCCACTTATTGTTCATTGCCTGGGGCAAGTGTACAGTCTGACCTCATCTATTCTACAAGTTGAACCATGTCAGGGGACTGACCCGGTTAACAATATGGCCATCCCTTGAACTGGTTACAACCATTTCATTTCAGAGTGCAGATGAGGATCCGGTCAAAAACGCAGTTAAGGTCCTGACTATATTGCAGACTGGAACCATGTAACTAGGAAAATGGGATAACTGTGTTCCACTGTAGCACTCTGGCATGGCTGTACTAGTAATGTAGACAGGGCCTTTGTGTCTTGGTCCTTTTTTTGTGGTGGAATTTGTTTCTTGGTGCTCTTTTCTGCCAGGGAATTGGTTTCACATGGTGCTTGTCAGCTGCACATTTCCACTACACACATTTGACATCTCATATTGTTTTCCAGAAACACAGGCTGTTTTTACTGGCTGCTACAAGGGCCTCCTAATGCTGTACCTTCCTTTCTTCCTCTGTTTGGGTTTCCTCCAGTTTATATATTAATGTAAGCAGATGTGCACAATTCTAAATTGGTTTATGTAGTGCTAACTCTTCCATGCTGGGATACAGATAGTACTCCCTGAAGAGGAGATTGCAATTGTAGTTTAATACGTGCTCTGTCTAAACCCTTTAGTGGCTGGCGGCAATGTCTTAATAAATAGTTGAACCAAGTTAAGTAGGTTCTCCACAGTTGTTCTCACACTGCAATGCCAGTATAGAAAGTTGGTGAGTGTAGACAGCTAAAATATATATGTGCATCAAATTTGAGGGAAACATTTAAACAACAATCCATTTTGATCTTACTTCACTGTAGTTAAGGGAGTGTGCTATCGTAACCAGCTCTGGTTTTGATTAATTTTCAAAAGCAAACTAAAAATAGCTTTCAGATCCTCTGTAAGAAGAACTTTGATATATCTGGGAATTGGGTACACTGTTACATGAGGACCAGAAGGAGAAGTTTTAATAGCATATCCTTCCCCCTTTTGTTTCCCTCAGCATGCCCATGTGTAATTGCCATCTTTTATAGTTGACAGTGGAGGAAAAAAGCTTGTTTGGGCCAAGTGCAACAAAATGTCCAGTGTCCACTGGCCTATGCTCCTATGTATAAAGCATGCATAATATTCAGGCTAAATTAACCCCTTTTTAATCAATAAATTTAAGATATAAATAACTGGTTCACCTCCCAAGATGAAAGCAAATAAGTTTAAATATTAAAATAAATCTGTTGTGTTGTATAATATTCATGTTAGTAGTAATCAATATAGCATTTGTAATGTTTAGTTACATGACCTTTACTATTTTTTCTCTGCTCGAATGGCTATGTAAGAATTGTCAGCTTCGGAAACTGGAATTACAAAGCAGCTGTGATGGATAATTGACCATTCAACTTTGAGAATGGAGCTTCCTAGCATTATAATTAATTTCTATAGACATCCCCATGGTTGATTACTACATTAACCAGTGGCCTGAGGGTGTTAATGTGTTACATTCAAACTCAACTTCCTTCCTGGCCTTTAGTACAAACAGTCAGATAGCTAGTAAAAGGAGTTATACAAAGCTCCCAATGTATAATTTAAAACAAGAAGAAAAAAATTACAGCATGTTTTCCTGTTTTATTCTCACAAGCAGGAGATGTTCAGAATAGCCCTTTAAAAAATAAAGAAATATTTCTTTGATAGAATGGTGGGTGGATGATGTTGAGTCTTTGTCTGCATGATCTGTTTTTACCCAAAACTTCAAAACAATCCCAATGGTAGTGATTATTTCACTGTTGAATTTTTACTAGAGTCAGAGGTCAGGCCTTTCACACATAATGTGTATCAAACGTTACATTAAAAACATGTCAGTTAGGTTACAAAGTCAAGGACTAGAAAGTTAGGAGATGGTGGCCTGTCCAACCTTAATTCAGCCTGCTTGTGCATCCATTCTGTGCCCGCCCCCCCGTGCATGGTGTCTTGCGGAAAATGTGCTGTGTTTTATTTACTCTCACCATCTTGTTGCAAATGTCATGATATGTGATGTTTTTCTTAAAACCCCAACTCTGGGAGGCATATGATTACATGAGAATATCATCTTTCATTTTAAAAATAGTATGTTTCTAGCCTTCAGTCTAACTTTGAAAACATGACCCGAGTACATTTATTAATTTTTACCCAATCTCATGATTTCTTTGGGGCCTGACTCATGATTTTTGAATGCTTGGAGTTGGCATTACTGTGAATGGTATGTGATCATGTAATTAAAGATTACATTGCATCATATTACATTGCATTTCATTATATAACATATACTCAGCAGGGCTAAATTAGGGTTGTACAGGCAACCATAAATCTAGCATTACCTAGCTTTCAAGTGCTTAACTTTGCAACCTAAATAACATTCTTTTAATGTAGTTTTAGTATGTAATTTCCTAGGATTTTTAATAAAGGTAAAAATACATTCCATTATGTGCATCATCATCAGGGTTTCAACCCTGAACTTTCAGTACTGATGCACACCTGCCACCACTTGAGCTACAAGGCTAACTACATTAGCTGGTGGCAGGAGAAGGCTGTTATCCTGTGGGTGGGAATGGGCCACTGGGGCAGCACCAGGTAGGAGATCAGGAGTTAGTTGATGGTGAGGGGCTGGCCTGGCCTGGTTCTCTCTTTCCCTCTACCCCCTTGAGTTGGGATGCTTCTGTCCCATGTGGTGTCTTCAGAGGTGGTATGGACCTCTGGAGCCATGTGCTCACTCCAGGCAGGCAGGGTGGTTGTTGGAAGCCTGCACCAGCTCTGCTCACATTCCTCCTAGCTTCCATACATTGCCAGAACATGTACATGGTGGTTCTGGTGCTGCTGCTTTGGCAGTGGTTTGGATCTAGTTCTTTAGAATGTTCATGTTCCATTAATATTATGGCAATCTGCCAAAATTTTCCTGAGGAACACAATCTGGGGAAGGAAAAGGATAATTAACACTTTATATTTCAGCTAAACCTGGGTGGAGTATTATGGGATACAGAAAAGGCACTTCTCAAGCCAAAGGGCTTTAGTCCAGCTGAATTTCAAAGGCGTGCTATAAATAGTGTAAGTGTTAGAGTTTTCAGAAACAGGTTGCAATCATCTTTTGATAACCGAAATTGTTAAGCAACCAAAATATAGTGGTCATTGACAGCTCCCCCTATACTTTAAAATCAATTCGTTGTTCAAGTGTTGTCTCCTACATCTCTGTTTCATTTTTATCTCCCTATTGTTGGGTCTGTTATTCTAGCATTATTTTATGTTTTCTTCCTCCTCCCCACAGAAACACTTGTTGGCGAGGCTGGCTATTGGGGCTGGGTGCACAGTCACAGTAACATCTTGAATCAGATGAGGTTTTCTTTTAAGTGAAATGTTGTTGTATCCCAGGTTTCTAAGAGTCTTTAAATTAAAGCACTACAAGTCAGTATTTAGATAAATATCTAGCAGCAGGCATTCAGTTTATGTCAGTCAGCACCCTCATTTGCCACCAATGTTAAGGGCTACTAGCCCTCTGTAATATGTCTAGTCATAAGTCTAAGCCAAGTTTTTGATTTGCTGACCAAAGACATTTCTGTAAGCTCTAAAATACAATGGTTCAAAAATTCACATAGCTCAAAAACTACCTTGTTAATTTGTTTATTCACGATGATATTTTAATCACAAGAAAAATGTGTTAGGAAGAACATATTTTCCAATTTCTCCAAAACACAATTACTCCAGCCTAGTTATAGTTCTTTACTTGAAGGTAGATTTTTTTTCCTTTCATTATCATTACATAATACTAGAGATAGGCCCACTTCTGAAAACCTCCAAATCTTGGAGAAATTTGGACCCTTATATTGAACCAAACATTACAACTTGGACCCATCTCTGTAGTACGTAATAATAAATGTATTATCATTGATGTCTATGAACACATGACAGAAACTCTCCCAGAAAGCACAGATTATTTAAGCAATGGAAGAAACAGTGCATTAGTATGAGAAAGTATCAATGCTTCCAAACAGGAAATGGAACCAGAATATTAACAGATTGTTCCCATTTTCAAAAATAGAGAAAACCCCACAAATACCATTGCATAAACGGAGACACAAATGTAATGTAAAACCATTTTAGTTTTAAGTTTCCCATGGTACAATTAAACAATGTTTACAAAATATGTTTTAAAGTGAATTTTGATATTTTTGATATGTTTGATATTTTTGAATTTTTGACAAATATAGAATGCGGGGAAATAATTTTGCGAATCATATTGCAGAAAATACCTTTACATTAAAATATATTTTCATATTGTAAAACAAAGACAAGTGTCATCACAATGCAAACTATCAGTAATTCATAATGGAGTAATTTAATTTATCCAGTTAAAATAGTATTCACTTGATAATTTTGTATTTTAAAAAAATTATATTCACAGAAGGAAATCTTGAAATCGGATCTCATTGTCTGCGCAGTGGCTGCTGTTCTATCATTTGCAGTCAGCGCCAGCACTGTGTTTCTGTCATTAAGGGTATGTATATTAATCCCCTGCTTTTAAATATTTTCCCCCTAAGATATCATCTCTATTATGGAAGACTACATGGCTAAGAATAGAGAGGAGCTGTGAAGAGAAAAGTTAAGGAAAAATTATTTAATGGCAAAGATAATTTCAAGGCTTTTGATATACACTGCAAATCAGTTATAGATATTTATATTCGGCACTATTTAATGCATTTAGTAATTGTTTTCCCTAAACCTTTGCTTTATACTAGTCTTTTTTTTATGACATAGAAGCTGTTGGAAGAGGGATTCTTACATTAACCTGATCAATTTAGCGTTTTTATTTCCAGTTACAATACTGGTTAAATTTGTGTGTAAAGTACATTTTGAAAAAGAACAAAGGTTGTTGCTTTCATTTCCTAACCCCACATCTGCTTCCCACCTGTAGTCTTTGATGTTTTTTATGTAAGAATCAATATTGCTTGCAAATGTATAAGGAAGATTAAATTGTTGTACATTAAAAATATTGTGGGTCTATAAAATATTATTTGTAAATGTGAATCCATTATTTTCCTCCTTTGGCTCAGCCATTTCTCAGCATTGTGCTGTTTGCTTTAGCATGGACTGTGGGATTCGTAACACATTACATACTTCCTCAGCTCCGCAAGCATCATCCTTGGCTGTGGATTTCTCACCCGATACTTAAAAACAAAGAATATCATCAGCGGGAAGTGAGAGGTTTGTAATAAATGTTGTCAGAATGCTGATTGATGTTGTCTTTAGTTTGTCTTGTTTTTAAAGAAAAAAAATTCTTGCTTGTGTCCATGGTGGTGTTTAAAGACGACCATTTTTTTCCAAGACGAGTTTTCTTTTTTCTTTTTTTATGTTTTACTTAGAAATATCAGAGGAGTATCAAGTTTTGATTTCTATATTTCTTTTGGATGGCACTCTCTCAGGGACTGTAAGAATGGAAGTGAATATAGTGACATCATCATAGGTAGAAAGGCCAACTGCAACTTTTCCACATTTCGTTGTAGAAGTGGGTGGGTTTGAATCTTTCATGCAGAGCTTTCTGCTAAATCTATCCAATTTTAGCAAAAACATCCAAGCCCAAAGAATTTTAAACTGTCTATGTAAACATAGATATTTTTTATTTAGGTCAGAAGGGACCATTATGATCATCTAGTCTGACCTCCTGCACAACGCAGGCCACAGAATTTCACCCACCACGCCTGCAAAAAACGTCTCACCTATGTCTGTGCTATTGAAGTCCTCAAATCGTGGTTTAAAGACTTCAAGGAGCAGAGAATCCTCCAGCAAGTGACCTGTGCCCCATGCTGCAGAGGAAGGCGAAAAACCTCCAGGGCCTCTTCCAATCTGCCCTGGAGGAAAATTCCTTCCCGACCCCAAATATGGCGATCAGCTAAACCCTGAGCATATGAGCAAGATTCACCAGCCAGATACTACAGAAAATTCTTTCCTGGGTAACTTGGATCCCACCCCATCTAATATCCCATCACAGGCCATTGGGCCTATTTACAATGAATATTTAATTACCAAAACCATGTTATCCCATCATACCATCTCCTCCATAAATTTATCGAGTTTAATCTTAAAGCCAGATAGATCTTTTGCCCCCACTGCTTCCCTTGGAAGGCTGTTCCAAAATTTCACTCCTCTTATGGTTAGAAACCTTCGTCTAATTTCAAGTCTAAATTTCCTGGTGGCCAGTTTATATCCATTTATTCTTGTGTCCACATAGGTACTGAGCTTAAATAATTCCTCTCCCTCTCCGGTATTTATCCCTCTGATATATTCATAGAGAGCAATCATATCTCCCCTCAACCTTCTTTTAGTTAGTCTAAAGAAACCAAGCTCCTTGAGTCTCCTTTCATAAGACAAGTTTTCCATTCCTTGGATCATCCTAGTAGCCCTTCTCTGTACCTGTTCCAGTTTGAATTCATCCTTCTTAAACATGGGAGACCAGAACTGCACACAGTATTCCAGGTGAGGTCTCACCAGTGCCTTGTATAACGGTACTAAAACCTCCTTATCCCTACTGGAAATACCTCTCCTGATGCATCCCAAGACCGCATTAGCTTTTTTCACGGCCATATCACATTGGCGGCTCATGGTCATCCTATGATCAACCAATACTTCAAGATCCTTCTCCTCCTCCTTTACTTCTAATTGATGTGTCCCCAGCTTATAACTAAAATTCTTGTTATTAATCCCTAAATGCATGACCTTACACTTCTCACTATTAAATTTCATCCTATTACTATTCTCCAGTTTACAAGGTCATCCAGATCCTCCTGTAGGATATCCCTGTCCTTCTCTAAATTGGCAATACCATTCCTTCCTGTATTAAGTGAGGGCTCGCAAAACTGCCGCTGCAACCCTTACCTATTGGGATTTCATTATTCCATAGTTCTCCAGTCCCCAGACAGTCTTCCTGCAGAAGGAGGGAAATGTTATTTGTAATGTAGAAAAGCAAGCTCTGAATCCACGGAATTGAGTAGATAAACTCCACTTGACTTCAGGTGCAGCAGGATAGGGCACATAGGAGTTAAACTGAAGAGTGGAACATTTTGATTCACATTTAAAATGAGTCTAAACATTTCAGCCGTCTACCCCATTACCACACTTAGACTTGGAATTTAGTTCTGCATGAAACAACTTCTTCCCTTTGAATATTTGTTGCTCCTTCCCTCCCCCTTTATTTAATCATTTGAAGTGCTGGTGCCTGCTTACACTTCACATCCTCTGTCCCTGCCCTCAACCACCAAAGTGTCCAGGAAATCCACTGGGGCCCCGAAAAGATTTTCCCCCTACAAAATAAGATTATTTTTTATTATGGGCCCCTTTCCCTTAAACATCAGCTTTCACGTACCACTGACCTGAACTTCAAAGTGCTGGAATATAATGGTGAGAAGAATCTCAGACTTTTTCTTTAGATTATTGGTAACTGGGCTACTAGTCCATCTAATCTTTATTCATGACTCTGGCTTAAATCTGAGTTACTCCTTCCCTTGTGAAAACGCAGATAGAATTGCACGTGCATGTTCAAACATTTCACCTCTGTAGGCCTGGATTCAAATCTGAATTTATTTACTTGGCAAAATAGATTTCCGTGCAATCCCAAGTGGATATTTATCCCTGTTTATTAAACGTCCTAACCTCTTTTTTATACTTGGTGTAAAATGCAAGTTGTTTTACCCCTGGTGTAACTTTTAGATTGTGGAGAAGGGGAATTGTTATATCTGGAAATGGAGGACATATCAAATATAATAATAATACGTAGCTCTTCTATGGTGCTTTTCATCAGAAGATCTCAAAGCACTTTTCAAAGGAGGCCAGTATCATCCCTGTTTTACACAGTTGATAGCAGGGAAGATGAAAGCTTCACCTAGCACCACGTTGAGCTACTGTATATGAGTCAAGTGACCTATGGCCCAATCCAGGGTTATGTAAACTGAGGGACAGCCTAATATTTGTACTGAAGTTTATAGCCATTTTACATGGTATAGAGAAAATACAAATAACCCTTCTTTTTTAATACCCAGGCCCTTTAGGGAATGTTTAAATTATTAATGATAAAAACTTTATATATAAATTTCTTAATGACAGACATAGTTTCCACTGTATTTCTGCAGGGCATAATATTCTGCTAGCAGAAGTAATAAGGCTAAAATAATATCTTTCCCTGGCATCTGTTGCAATGGGGTTTACTGAAAATATAGCAATGAAACAATGCAGGGGAAGAGTTCTTTTTAAAATGGCATTTCTCATTTTTAAAAAGTGTAACAAAATCAAGTTAAAAGCGAGAACACAGAATGTTGTATCAGTGATGTTTAGCCATTGTGTTCACTCTGTCAATATAAGCCTTAGTGGTTATCCATATAGACCCTTTGTAGGAGAGAATATAGCACAGAGAAGTCCCTTTACCAATAACATTTACCTCACTTACTAGCTGTGCTTTCTATTTATAATCACCAATTGATCTGTACACCTGTAGTAGCTGTATTTTGAGAACACTGTACTGTAGCGTTTAACCCTCTGTTACCGTACAATTACATTACAACCTCAGTGACATACTGTGAGCAGTTTGATATGCTGTACTCTCTGTTTAAAAGTGAATTGTATTTCCTAAATAGATTTTCCTGTTTAAGAATAGAGGCAGAATTGTATTTACTTTGACTTTTGAATGTTTAAAATTTGAGCAGCATGGTTACTGAAGTCTGTAACTTTCATTTCCTGCATAATATCTCAAGAGAATCACTAAAACTGAATAAAACAATGTAACTTCATTGATAATTTGGCCTTGCTAATATCTACTGGCTTCAGCAGGTGCTGCGTTGGTATGTAGGAATATCTGAAAATATTTTAGAATCTCAGAGACTAATTTCTAGTTCTCCTACAGTTTCAGCAAACTTCACTTCGAGAAACTTGGCTTCTTTTTTCAGCTATCATCTTCTCTTTGGTCCCAGCTGGAAACTTGCTTGTCATATCTTGATGGATCATTCTCAACCTATGTTGATGAGGTGCTTGTAAACAATAATGTCAGAACACAGTCCGCTGCAGGACTTCAGTATCCTGTTCTTCAAACTAGACAACAAAAGCGTTCTGCTCATTCCCTGCAAAATCGTGCGTTTGCCATACATTAAGGATTTATATCTCTCTGAAAAATCATGTCTTCAAAACAAAACATTGGGTACCAAAAAGTACCCAAGAGACTTGATTGAAGGTTGCCTTTTAACTGTTGCCACAAAATGCCAAGGAAAGTGTACTGGAAATGTGAATCTTATTAATGATTTGTATTCCAGATGAAAGTCATTGTTTTAAAAGGCTTCATTTGCTTGATAATGAGCAACTCTTGTGAATATCCTGGCTTTGTTGTCTTTTGCATGAGTTTAATCATAGAAGACTGTTATAAGATTTTTTCCCTTATGTCTTCATTCATTGGAAAAACATAATTTTCATAAAGGTAGTGGCTCAGCTTTTCAAAAGGTTGAGAGTAGAGATATACCAGGCAAATGCACTTCACTCTTTGACTGATCTGCATTGATGGGTCAGCTCATACTTTGGAATCACTTGTATCACTCAAGCTAACAACTCCGTGGTTCAATCAGGAGTCAAGGCATTTTCAGATTCTTCTATATTCTCTATTTTCTATGGGGTCCAGCTAGTCTGTATTGGTTTAATTATTGCAGAAGTGTACCCAGAAGTATCTGTTAAAGAACTGGAGTAAAGTATAGATCTCTTTTCAGTCACAGGAACAATGCTGCATTCTACAAAGCCTGAGATAGGTGACTAGGCTCCCTATTTAATTAATAGGGAAAGATAGGTACTTAAGTCCAGACTGCATGGAGGCACCAATCTCTCCTAGCAATCCATAACTGGGAACCCGTCTCCTGGAGTCAGGTGTCTTAGTTATTTCATGGGAAAATGAGTTTGGCACCCTCCCCACAAAACAGAGGGAGCAGGGGGTGATAGTGAAGCCTGAGTCATTGGAGCAGGGGGACCAGACCTTGAGTCTCCTGCCTCCCAGATGGGTACCCTAATCTCCAGGCTACAGAGTTATGCTCTCTCGCTCTCTCTCGCGTACTTCCAATGACTCTCTAATTATTTATCAACAGTGGAACAGCATCAACAAGAGAGTTCGAGGGAGTCCCACATCAGAATATCCCAGAGTTCCGTGGTTAGAGCACTCCTTCTGGTGTAGTGATGCTGTCTCTCTCGGTCCTCCTCCTCCTTCCTTTCTGGACATTCCTTTAGCATCTTCTTTAGTGGGTCATACTCCTCTGCTCTTCTGCTCTCCATGGGTTTATCCAGAACCCTGTCGTTGGCTCCCATATATCCTTAGCTGCCGTCTTTATACTGATTCCTCTCATATTTACAGTACTCCTGACTTGTCTCCATCCATCCATTCACTCATTTCAGCCTGTTTTTCTGGCATCTCCCAGCTGCCTTACCCTCAACTTAAACATAAGAGTTCCTATTTGGCCATGTTATCTTCCTCCCCCACTTCTCCCCTTTTCCCTCCATTTTATGTTGACCATACCACCATCCTCCATTTCACTTGGGCCCATAACTGGGATGGCTAACTTTGACCCTTTCCCCACATATGCAGGTTGTTTCCTGTGTCCACTCTGCTAAAACTCTCATTCACACCCTCACCACCTCCTGTCTTAACTCTAGTAGCCTTCTCTCTAGCCTGCCTGATACATATTGTCCCCATCTTCTCTTCAATCCATTCAAAACATAGCTGTTAAGAGGAGCTCATCCTCGGCCAGTGGGATTAGTCTTTCTTACAGAGCTCAGGAGCTATCCCAGGAGAAAAGGGAGGTGCCTCTCTTGATGAGTTCAGGTACTATGACAGGAGGAGGAATGCAGAGAGGGAGCCTCTCTCTTAAAGAGCTCAGGACCTTCCTCAGAAAGAGGGAGTGAGAGCTTCTACCGCAGACTTGAAGAGGACAAGATGGAGAAGGAGCCCCTCCTGTGGCTTGCAGGAAAAGATTAAGAGAGGGAGAGAACAAGCCATTTCTCCTTCTCCCATCCTTAAAACCCTGCACTCACTAATGGTGAGCAGGATAACTATTCTTGCTAATGGCTTGCTAGATGATATCTTGGGGGTTGCCTATAGTAATAGATTCTCAATTTATTTTTCTGATCTCCAAGGTTGAGAGCTCTTTTTTCCTTCTTCAGCTCTGACACAAATGATATACTATTTTACCGTTCTTGGGCCCTGTCTGACTGAATTTAGAATGTATGAAAAATGGCTGTGAAAACAGGTCCCTCACGGCATTGCCACGGTCATTTCTACCTGCTGCTTTGGAGGCAAAAAAGCTTGATTTTGAAATGTGAATCATATTTTTAATTAAAGCTATGAAAAAGCCTGGCATCAGAGCCATAGGCAGTAATAAGAGGAAATACTTTAAGTTATAAAGAGTGAAGGATATGGAGTCTCAGAAATTCATGTACAGTTTTTGAAAGACTGTTACCTCAACTAAAGATATCATAGGTCCATGAATTAAAGTAATTTGGAAGGATTGGTTCCTGACTTTTCTCCGTGTATCTATTGAATATACGGTACTCTGGAACCTTGAGTCAATGTGTCCTCTTGTTTTCTCACCATCATATTGCTGAAATAGCTTATTTTATCCTTCTTGCTGTAGGAAGGGATGTTGGTAGTTCAGCAGGTGGTTTTTACTTTTGAGTCAGTATTGAACCAATACTCCAGTATGGTGCACTCTGCTGTTGCAAATTCTGTTTTCCAGATGACCTGAGCTAATTGTGCTCATTAAAGAATTCCTGTCATGTTTGCAAGAATACAGGTATTACTCAGGAAACTTCACTCTGCCTACCTAATTTCTCCCTGCAATTTCAACTGGATACAGTAGTCACGTCCTGTCTGACTGCTGAATAATATTGTTGTGCGCTGTTAAATGACTGAATTCCATCACAGGGGTGGATGCACTTTGTTGCTGAGTGAAGTGATCCCAGTATTTATGTGTATAATAGCTTCTTTGTAAAGTATTTTGGGTCCTTTGGGTCCTTTGGGATAATAATAATAATCCCTAGCTCTTTTATCATGCTTTTTATCCTTTATGCTCAAAACACTTTACAAAGTTTGACAAATCATTATCCCCATTTTACAGATGTGGAAACTGAGACACAGAGAGGGGACATGACTTGCCAAGGTCATTGAGCAGGCCAGTGACAGAGCTGGGAATAGAAATCCAGGGTTCTAGAGTCTTCATTCAGTGCTCTCTCCCCTAGGTCACACAGCTTCCCCACTAGGTCACATGAAAAGTGTTAGTTAATAAATAAAATAAATAAATAAAATATTCTGAGTAAGAAAAGTGATTAAAGTGATGAAAAATAAATATGTTTATTAATATCGTGTCACATTTTACTTCTAAAAACTTAGAAGGATCTATCCATTATTATGTACCATTGCAGCTACTATATGTGCCGGTCTGGTGGATGCAGCAAAAAGAACAAAGTATGTAAGGTATAAATACTGGCCAGACCCAGAGAACAACATGATTGCTATATGGCAAAAGAATTAAGGATTACATGAAGTGTCATAAATTAGTGGGTATATTAACTAGTATGATATACAAAACTCATGATTTGTCCTTTTTACTTTAATGCATTTGTTGTCTATACAGTATTTATATGCTGAAAAAATAATAATTTGATAAAATGGTCTGTTATCTGGGTTTTTATTTCAGATGCTGCTCGTTTAATGTGGTTTGAAAGACTCTATGTGTGGCTTCAGTGTTTTGAAAAATACATCTTGTATCCAGCAATAATATTGAATGCCCTCACCATTGATGCTTTTTCTATTAGTAAATACAAGAGACTTGGTACACAGTAAGTTGATTATAGTTCATAGTACATGATTCATAGATTTAAGACTACTCACATTCAGACTAATGTTCAAAAGATGAAGCTCATGGCGTATAGGTCCATCAATGGCTATTAGCCAAGATGGTCAGGGACACAACCCCATGATCTAGGTGTCCCTAAACCTCTGACTTCCAGAAGCTGGGGACTGAATGACAGCAATTCGATAATTGCTCTTTCCTGTTGCTTCAGAGGGAATAGTGTGGCACTGGCCACTGTCGGAAGACAGGATATTGGGCTAGGTGGGCCACTGGTCTGACCCAGTATGGCCATTCTTATGTTCTTATGAAGTTTAATGTTGCGTAAATGAGTCTGGTTATTTGTGTCAATTTGGTTTTGTGCTATTAATGAATAACAATAAATACAAAATGCTATCATTATTGGCTCTGTTAAAGGACAATTCAAACTGCCTTAAACTATGATAAAGGAAATGCTATTGGTACTGCAGCAAACATTATTGAGGCTAGAGAGATTTAAATTTATATAGAGAGATTAAAAAATTAAATATGTATAGCATGCTCAAATGACAGCTAAAACTAGGAAATATTATACCAGGCTGCAGGTGTTCAAAGGGTATAAACTCCTTGGGAGTAACCAGGATTAATGAGATGAAATGAGAAATCTAGGTTGGATATCAGGGAACTGTAAAGTTTATTAGACTGTGGAAAAGTCTCTCAGAGGAGGTGTCACAGGCTTCATTACTAGAGTCATTGAAGGCTAGGTTGGACAAAGCCTTCAAGAATGTAGAGTGCAGAACTATCCTGAATTAG
The DNA here is from genome assembly GCF_965152235.1 of Eretmochelys imbricata. Lineage (NCBI taxonomy): Eukaryota > Metazoa > Chordata > Testudines > Cheloniidae > Eretmochelys > Eretmochelys imbricata. The sequence goes on along the minus strand of NC_135574.1, from coordinate 132,748,440 downwards.
CAGGGATATGATCAGGAAAACAGTATAAGCTTTTTCCATGTCTAACCTCTGTGATTCTAATTAAAACTAAATGTTGCTGATCCACAGTATTATAGTATGTTCTTTGAAGACAGCCTTTTGTGGTGGCAGTTTTTGCTTGATGACCTACAAACTGCTGTGAGATTCAGTGGTATTGTAGTGATTGCAATGTCCTCACTGAGCAGAATTAGTACAGAGCCTTTTTCAGTACTATAGTAATTTAAATTGTTAAAAAACTGGCCTGTGTTCAGGAACAAAGATCCATTACAAATGGAGCATTTTATTTCCTGTATTCAGATTGTCTGGATGTTCATTTTTAAAATCAGATTATTTTTAACTTGGATGTAGTGAAAAACTATTTATTATTAATAATAATAATTTCTATGACACTAGCATGTAGAGGCTCCAGACCCATGATTCATGGGACTGTACAGACATATACCGAAAGAGGGTTCTGGTCCTAAAGAGCTTACATTCTAAATTAGAGCTTACATTATAAATAAACTATATCAACTTTTGTACAGGAGCATATGGCAACATTTTCAAAAATACCTATTTTCAGAAGTGACATAGGCACTTAAGAAGCTAAGTCTCATTGAATGTAAATGGGATTTAAGCTTCTAAGTTTCTTAGGCATGTTTTGAAAATTTTACCTGAAATATAGTACAGCTCACTCTCATAGATGTCGTAGTTCTGCAGGTCAAGCAGAACTAAAAAGTAGCCAAATGTTAGTTGTCATCAGATATATTTCTGAATCCACTGGAGGATCAGATGTGTTGAGTAAGAAGATATTATTTTACATAGTAACTTTTCAGAGCAGAATTGCAACCCCAGCTGTTCAAAAATCATGATTCAGACCCCCCAAAATCATGAGATTTTAAAAAGTAATCATATTTGGGTCTGCCTTCTGATAGTTTAACCTTTAGGAGAATGCCACCAGTCCCCAATGTAGGTGTGTTTAAAATCATCTCAGATTTTAAATTCACACGTTGAAGACACACTTAACAATGCAGGTCCTGACTACTGCTCAGAGAGGACTCATTTTTTCTTATCCCATTTGGTGTGGAGAGCTGTCTCTTCTCTAACTTGACAGAATACTTAGAGAGGAGGATAGTGGGGATAGAATGGCAGCTACCCCACACATGTTCTTTTTCCATGCTTTTCCATGTGGCCCCTCTGTTCGCTTGCCTCCCTGTATTTCCTTCCCTTTCCCCTCACTGTTTCCCACCCTTCACATTCCCTGGTACCCCTTTTTCCTCCTGCACTCCATGTTCCCAGGCATCCCCTCAGCCTGGCTTATTTCTCTGTACTCCCCTTCAGTCAGCCTCTTGCACATCATAATCCCCTGCAACTCTCTCAGTTTACCTAATTCTCCCCATGCTCCTCTGACTCCTCATGATCCTACCACAGTCTCCTGCCCTACATTCTCATTCCTGGCACCTCCCCATTCTTATATCCTTCCTTGCCCTCACCTAATGACTAAGGGGTCTCCCTTAGTCCCTGAAGGCAGTGTGGCTCAGCCCTCATTGAAGGCAGTGGGAGATGATGACCATTTAAGTTTTGTGGATTTTAAGGCCAGAAGAGACTGTTATAATCATCTAGTCTGACCTCTTGCGTAAAATACTGCATAGAACCGTGCCCAGTAATTCTTGCACCAAACCCGTAACTTCTGTTTGAGCTATAGCATATCTTTTAGGACATCCAGTTTTACCTTGAAGTGATAGTGTGATCCACTACATCTCTAGGTTAGTTGTTCCAGTGGCTAAGTACCTTCACCGTTGAGGGATAATGGCAAAACTGCACAAGTCTGAATACAGAAATCACATCATAAGAAAAAGAAAAAAAATTCCAGACATTGCACGACTTGCAATAAAATCATTAGAATTGTTCAGATAGTTGGACCTTGTAATCTGAAAATTGAGATCAACTTGTATTACTCAAGAAATTGAGACGAAGAATTAGCTATCTTCAGTTTTTATCTGACTTTTGCAAAACATATGTGAGGACGAAGTGCAGAAACTGCCAAATGTGGGTACCACATACATATTTTTAAATCATTATTTTTAAAGAAGTTTCTTTGGGAGGATTTAGGGCTCCCCAGAGCCTCTAGCACCAAACAAGGATAAAGTATTGTTTCTTAGAACCTTAAATCCCATTTACATTCAATGAGACTTAGCTTCTTACAGCCCTGGCTCATGAAACTTTACACAGGGCACCTGGACAGCAGCAAGGAGCGTTTTAACAACAGGCTGAGCAGGTGCCACAGGGTAGTTGAATGTGCCTTTGGCCATTTGAAAAGTCGCTGGAGGTGTCTCAGTGGCAGGCTAGACCTTACTGAGGATAATATTCCTGTAGTCATAGCGGCGTGCTGCACTTTGCATAATCTGTGTGAATCTAAGGATATTCAGGTGTGGAGCACTGAGGCAGAGCGCTTGGCTATGCAGTTTGAACAACCAGATGCTAGGGCTGTCAGAGGAGCCCAGAGGGCTGCTATTAACATCAGAGAGGCTTTGACGAACCGCTTTGACAGTGAGGGGCAGGAACACATGTCTGCTTTAGAGTTGCTTCCCTGGGGCATCCATGTACAATTCTGGGGCCCAAGATCCATGCAACACAATGCTTTAGAAGCCTGTTCCCAAGAGTGAATTGATTGCTATACGCTTTTGTGGAACACAGAATTAAAATGCTATACCATTGAATACCTTAGCCTTTATTTATTGTTAAAAAGGGTAAAACCTCACAACTGTGTGTAGCTCCAGCTATCATTGTGCAAGCTGTGAGCTGGGGTGGAGTGATGGGGAAACTCAGGAGTGCTGTGGAGTGAAAAGGAATGTCTGGGCAGAAGAGGGGGGTGGGGTTGGCAAAGAATTGTGCATGTGCAGCTGTATCAGAGACTTGAGCATCTCTGTCTGATCTCCATAACTTTTATCATCCACTCTGTCGCTTGCCTAGCAAATGCAGCATTCTCTTTTCTATCCTGACTTCCGGCTTCCCAGCACTCTTTGTGTTCCCTGGTCTGTCTCTCATCATGCTGCAGCACCTCCCGAAACATGTCTCCTTTGCTGCGCTGAGGGTTCTTCCTTCTGCCGAAGCCAGTTGGCATGGGTGCATGTTGTGTTCCTCAAGGTCTGTGCTGAACAGAAGAGGGATTGTTACATTCCAGCAAACGATTGAAACATTTCAGTAACAAGGGCCTTTTGCTAGTAGAAATCACTTTCTCTCTGAGACTCTAGGTAGGCACACAGCTCTGCCAACACCCCAATCATGGTGAGTGTCGGGAGTGGGGGGAAGGCGGTTGTGCTTACGGACAAAAAGGTCTCGGCTTGCAGGGGAGCTTTTCAGGGAACTCATTCTAAAATTATCACACACGTTTTCACGCAAGCATGCAGTAGTTGTGCCCTGGTTTCCCTGGTTACCTGCACCAGCGAGATGTCAGCCAGCAGGTTGGCTGCCTGACATCTCGCTGCTGCAGGTAACCAGGGAAACCAGGGCACAACTACTGCATGCTTGCGGCTTTCACCCCGGTCTATATGCAGCTCAGCTATGTGCCGCTTTGGTCCCAGCTCCAGTGATTGCTAGATGGCATGTTACAGTTTCCTACAATGGGGGAACTAACAAGGCTGCAATCCCTTGGAATCTGCGGCAGAGGATTAACAAGTACCTCTTGGAAACTTTCCAGAGCCTCTCTCTGGAGGATTCCCTTCAGGTCTCGATGTTCATTGACACCCTGCTTGGCCGTTCAGATTAGCTACACAGGGCAATGTCCAGCTCACAGAAAACACTACTTCCCTCCCACTTTTTGATTCCCTACACAAGCCACAGCAACTTATGTGGTATCTTATCTGCTTTCTGCTCCTTGTTGAGCACTTCTGGAGTGGAGAAAAGTTCCTGGCTACCTGCCCCACCGGCTGACCCCGCTGGGACCTCCACATCCTCCTCTAGCTCGACTTCTTCATCCAGAATTTCAGCCTCCGGGTTACCCCCTCTTTCTGCTCCCTCCGAAGTATCCACAGGGCTATCAGCGATGGAGGTGGGGTCACCACCGAGGATAGCATTCCGCTCCTTATAGAAGCGCCAGGTCTTAGATGCAGCACCGGAGTGATGGTTTGCCACCCGCGCCTTATGGTACGCCTGCCTCAGCTCCTTTTGTCTTCACTCTGCACTGCTGCGCGTCCCGATCACAGCCCTTTAAACACAAGCCTCGAGAAATTTGTCCGTATGTGTCCCAATTCCTAGGGGTCACTCGCAGCTGCGACTGAACAGACGCCTCTCCCCATAAACTGATCAGATCCAGTAACTCGGCAGTGGTCCAAGCGGGAGTGCGTGTGGTGCGATAGCCAGCCTTGCTCACCTGGGAAGCTCATCTGGGAAGCCAGCAAGCAGGAAATGAGATTTAGAATTCCCGGGACTTGCAAGGGGGAGGGGGCGGGTTGGCTGCAGAGCAGCGCAGTTCCAATTGCTGACCAGAGCGGCAGCATGGGGCTTGTGGGGCACTTTCTGGAGGCCGATAAAATCAGAAAAAAAAGCTGTGGTGTCTACACGGGCTGTCTGTCGACAATAAAGGGAAGGGAAAAGACAAAAGTCTCTCGCAGGTGTGGAAGTTTTTTTGTCACCAAAACTGGGCGGATTTTTTTTTTTTCTAAAAAAGTCACATTGCAGTGTGTACGCTATCGCTGTTTTGTCGCCAAAAACTGCCTTTTGGCGACAAAACTTGCCAGTGTAGACAAGCCCTCTGGGGGGCAGGAGCCAACCCCAGCACCAAATATCTGTCTGGGTTTGGACCTGCTCGGTGTTAACAACACCTCCTTAACTGCACCAAAACCTGGTTGCTAGGCAAAAGGGCTTGAAAGAGTCTCGGCAAAAGGGCTTGAAAGAGTCTCAGCAAAGCAGCCAGCAGGGCTATCATCTCCTGCACAGGCAGGGTAGCCCTGGAGTCTTTGTTTCTTTAGACTTCTTATTACAAAGGGCTGTATTATCTCTCCGTTCTTGGCTACATACTCTCCAGGAAGAAGAATGTCGTGTATATGGTAGCTTAAAGAAGAGGAAGTTACTTTCCATGCCTGTAATTCTACTTTTAAGACATCATCTTGCAAGATTCTCATTCACTTGTCCATCTCCCCTCAGAATTTGGAGGGATGTTTTTTGAGGCAATGTGTTTTTGCAATTTCATCTTGTTGTTCCTATCTGGCTGGATGTATTTGACTTTTCTAATTGCATCTGTTTTTTCTATTTAAAAAATGGAATTGCTCTGTGTGTGTGTGTGTGTGTGTGTGTGTGTGTATTTAAAAAATGGAATTGGTGTGTGTGTAGGGGGTGGGGAAGAGATGATGGGCAGGGGTTGGAGCCCTTGCTTCCGGCACTGTCAGAAACTGACTGAATGTTTCAGAACCAAAGGGAGTGGTGGTTGGTGGTGCATATTGGACAGTCTGGGGCAGCTTACCATGTTGCCTGCTACTGTCACTGCCTCAAAAGGTTAAACAACAACAGCAAAAAGAGGTCACTCTGAGCTAGGGCAGTTGTACCATGCTTCCACTGGGAGCGTAAGAAAACCCCCACCGCCCCCCAAAATAGAATCCTGTGTGGCAATATCTTTAAAGAGACAGAATTACCAGAAAGCAATGTTCCCTTATCCTCTAGCAAGAGATATGATCGTAAAACTCCTTTCTGACTGAAATTTTGTGGATATTAGATGGGCATAAATATCGACCTGATCAGGAAAAGGGTCTTTCAGTTGCTTATGTTGCTCTGTGATTTTATGGCTGTCCCCATTAAAATCTTCCTCACTGCCGCCAAGAATTTTGTTGTTCTTGATGAACATCAAATCCGAAAAATGTTCTCAACCCACTGGGGATGTTCTAAGACGGTCAAAAACACTTTATTGTAGTCCCTAGTTTTGCATTCAGAAATCCAAATGAAATTGAAAGAATTTCTGACAGGGGAAGAAATGAGGTCTTTTGGCATTTCATTCAGGCAGTGATGACGAGGTGATCTTTTTGAGTGGCTTGAACTCAAATCAAGTTGGATCTGCATTAAGAATGCAGTGAATAAATGCCACAAAAAATAAAATAAACTTGGAATTGCACAAACTGTGAGCCTTAAAATGACAAAAACGCACCACTCCATTTAGAACTTTCTGAGCTGTCAATTACCAGATGCTGTCGCAAGTATTCTGTTGTTTTGTAATTGACATGGAGAATTATTTTCAGCATTTTACAAATACTGGGTTTGATTCATCACTGGACCAGCCTAAAGTTGGGTAACATGGTGGTGATTCACACTTATTGCCTGTAGTTGGTAACAAGCTGCTTTCTAATATAAAGCTGTATAAATTGTAGTGTTATAAATTAATGGTGCCAGACTTAAGTCACAAGTTGAAAATTTATTTTAGGGATTTTATTTAATTATATTTTTATTATGTTATAAGGTACTTACTACAATAATGGAAGCTACTCTTATAATACATAATTGTTCCTGTGTTACAGCTCTGTAAGTACTCTAGAGATATGTAATGCTAGCAATGTAAAACTGTGCTGTGGCAGATGGATTAAATAAACACGATTATTAAAACAAAAACTAGTATTAATATAAAAATAAATTAACTGTATGTGTAGCTAGATGTATCAATCAAGAGTAGGTCTGATATGGTTATTCATGTTCATTAGTTATAGTCTAATTGTTTTTGTTATGTTAACTTGATTAGGTTTTCTTTTCCCTCACTCTCACAGCTGTGATATTTTCCTGATAACAATTGCTGGGATGAAGCTGCTCCGATCCTCATTCTGTAATCCGGTTCATCAATTTGTTACTTTGAGCTTTACTGTAATCTTTTTCCAATTTGACTACAGAGATATCTCAGAGAATTTCTTGCTGGATTTTTTCATGATGTCCATTGTGTTTCACAAGGCAAGTTTACAAACACCATTGTTTTCTTGATATAAAATGTTTTCATAGTTTGAATTATCTTTCCAGTGTCACTGCATTTATAAATGGCTGGAATATCTTTTTTAAATATAATTGTTATAATATCATTTTAACAGAAGCAGGCCATTGGTATCACAGAAAAAAATCTCAGTGGTGGATAAAATCAATAGTTTTTAAGTTAAATGTATTTTCTGTTTCTGTATGAAACTTCATATTTACTTCTTTGTTCGCATGATGCTACAGAAGTTCACAATTTAGATTTTTTAAGAATAGAGTCATAAATGACTTGAAAGAGGCCTTTTGAGCCATTAGTGCAGGGTTGCCTTTGTATTAATTGCATGAGTGTTTTTATATAGTCTTCCTTTGAAAGCCTCTGGTGTTTGACTCAACAATTTCCTTTGGGAAATGAGTCCAATAGCTAATCATCCTTATTATAAGAAATGTTTTCCTAATGTCTGACTTAAATTTTTCCTACCTTAGTTTCAGGCCATTATCCTTGTTATACAGTGCTTAACCTTAAACTCAAGCTTCTTCTTTACTTTTACAGTATTAATTCTGAAGTGTCATGGACTCTTATCATATTTCCTCTCTCTTTTTTTCCCTGAGTTATACATACAGTCTTAAAACTCTTTTCATAATTCCAGATTGTACCCTAATTCATGACCTGTGCAGCTCCTCTCAAATCAAAATTAGGTTAAATTGACATGGTGCTAAAATACCAGAAATTGTTTGAATTTTGTCTACACTAGGGCTCCCACCAGTGCTAATAATGATTATCTACTTTTTTTTTTTTTAAATGCAGTCACCTATCACTATGGTATATGAGTCCTGATACAACTGGGCCTAGTAGTAGCACTGGTGAGAATATTTTTTTGCTTTACCCTAGTATAGACATATCCTCAGTGTGATCCAGCTAAACTGCCACATCTCTGAGAGGAGAAAGGCATGATACCATGGTTAACTTTAACAAATGTGGCACAGAGATCCAACAATATAAGTATGGATGCCAGCCATCGCTGCAGCCAGTGCTGTCTCTATTCCATGTCCTAATCTGAAGGTTTACTGGGAAAAGTCCAGGATATTGACACTATCTAGAATAGATGGAGTTGGAGGGCCTTTGTCGAGCTTCTCAATTAGCTTGCTCAGAAGTGAGAGCTGGGTTTCTGTGTGGTAATTGGAGAGGTTGGTTGTGTTGAGTGACATTTTTAAGTACTAGCTGGATTATGGTGTGCTCTATGGGAGGTGGTAGGTTTCTCTTCTCAAAGGAGATTGTTGTTGATCTTGGTTAATAGAAATCCTAGGTGCTCTTAACTTTTTCACTAGCTAAAAAGAGCAAGGCGGATCCAGAGTTGCAGATGATGGCTTGGCTGCTGCAGTAAGTGCTGCCCTCTGAAAAGGAGGCCCCTTTAAGATATCTCAGATTGGGCACTCAGAATCAGTAGTTACTTTTGAAAATCGCCATGTCACAATTTTCTGTTGAAAGCTGCATATTTGTGGCTGTGGGTGATGTGGAGGTTTTTTGCTGTTTGTTTTTAAATTTGACTATTTGAAGCTGTTGTGAGATTTGGAATGTTAGCCTTGGAGGACATGGATTAGTGAGGAGAGTAAGAGTGAGATAATCAAAGGTGCATGGTAAATTAAATGTAGCCTATCACACTGTGTGTTTTTATGGGAGGCTTGATATGGTAAAGTCTACGGTATTGGGCTGAAGTTATGTATTCTAGACATGATTAAGAGTCTAGCTAAGCAGGCTCATAACCAGGGTGGGGCAAGCAGGGCAGCCGCCCAGGGTGCAAAGCCAAGGGGGTGGGTAAAAATGATGGGAAATGGTAGGGGGCGCAAATATGCTTGCTCGCCCTGAGTGCTAAAATGCCTAGTTACATCACTGAACTATATCATAGGTCTTCTGGCTTTTCCAAATCTCAGTAAACCTGAAATTTCTCAGGTCATCAGTTCAGCAGGTGAACCTGGCTTTGTGATATTTTAAAAAATTAAAATAAAATGGCTGAATTATTTATATTAGAAAACCACACGCATAGTTACACAATGGTCATTAAAACAACTCTGAAAAATAGGATTAAGGATGGTATTAATTAAGCACATATTTTAATGCTAATTAAACTATGAACTTTTATTAGTTCTAAAAATTGTATGGACCTTTCTTATAGAATCTCATTACTTTGGGGCTAAAGATAACATATAAAGATGCTGTAGGAATTTCTCCACACAGTCAGCTTTAAACAGACTGTATCCCAGCTCTGTTCTTGAAAGTTTTGTGGTCTGTACAGCTTCAGCAACAAGAGAAGCTGACAGCTTCAATCAGTGCACAGTTCAGTAATCTCAATGTTCACAGCTATTTAAAAAAAAAATAGAAAACAAGTTCTTATTACCACCACCTTTGCCTGTGCAGAACTAACTCATAAAATGGCAGTTCAGATCCACTTACTCATTGTAGGTGTGAGGTTTCCACTGTCTGATAATGGAACTCTAAGCATTATGTCTTAAATTATCATCAGAATGATTGTTTGAGCAGAGTTACTGTACAAGAGAGCATGCATGCCCTCTAAGTGATGCTGCAGGGAGCACTGATCAATTTCTCTTCTGCCAGACGCTGCAGGAAACTACATTTAAACTTGACAGACATTCGCAATTTTGTTAGTTGTTCCTTAGGCAGGCTTCTGTTGAACAAGCTCCACTAGTAATGTCAGATAGATTATCTCTGAATCTCCTAGTGATTGTATTTCTTCCCTCTTCCCCCCATCATGATGCTAGTAATGTAATCCATTCAAATCAGAGAATTCAAATCAATATGACTGCTCACTGAGCAAATCAGGGCATTGCAACAAAAATGACTGCTCACAGATTTTATCCACATTTGCAAATAACCATGCCACTTGAGGTGATGCAGATAACATGAGAATTTAGTGAACTTGACTCTTGGTTTGGGGTTTTTTGGGGGTGTTCTTTTTAACCAACATGAATTTTTCAGTTCTTTGTAATTCTATTTGACTTATTAATGTCACATGACTAATTTACTACTCTTTTGAAGGCATTTACTCTCATCTAAATTGTGTATAAAGTTGTAGAATTTAAAAGTTTTTAATATTAAAACGGGTTAGAAATACACGAAATGAGTACACCATGTTGGGTTTCAAATTGCCGTGGAAAAGGAACAAGGTCATGTTTAGAGCAGCTTATTTAATTTTAATAAATGACTGAAGCTTTCATTGAACTAGGATAGGGGGTTCTCAGCCTTTTTTATACTGTGAACCTACATTAGCTACTCACAAACTGTCCTCCTCAGACATATCCAAATGCATCCATTGCAAGTCTTTAAATCAAGATAGGTTGTCTTTTTAAAAGATCTGCTATCAAAGAAAAGTTATGGGCTTGATATAAAAGTTACTGGATGAGGTTCTTTGGTCTGTCCTATGCAAAAGGTCAGACTAGATGATCATGATGGTCCCTTCTAGCCTTAAAATCTACAAATTTATGAAATCACTTCAAATGAACCACCACTTCTCCCAGGGCTTCTTAGAAGGCATCCTGAGTATCCATCTGACAGCTTATGGGGTGCTCATGTTATCTGAAAAGAAATAGTTACAAAGAGCTGAGAAAATGCTCTTCAGTGATAAGGCAAAGATGAAATGGGAACAAAAATTGAATGTGTTTCACCTTCAACTTCTCAGCATGTTAGAGGGATCAGCATTGAGGACCATAATCAGATGAAAATTGGAAGATTATTCAGTTTCTGGGAGGAAGGTGACAGATGAACTATTTGTGGATATTAGAGAGGAAGGTCTGTTCTTCCATCTCTGTGCAATCCATCGATCAATCGCTTAACTGAGTTAAGCCAGAGAAAATCACAATGTGGATAATACACATAGTTTACCCCCCACCTCTTCCCACAAACACATCACAAATGGAATTCACTCAGTACAGCTCCCTTTGACAGCCATTCAGCTATGGGAGTTGGTACAAAAGGAAGCTGCAAATTTCGGCTGAAAAAGCCAAGGAAGAAAGGGATAAATTTGGTAGTGTGATGAACCCATGAGGGTGCTCTCACAAGCAACCAAGGCCATAAGCCAAGTACAGGTGTAATGCCACGAGGGATGATGGGAATGGAAATGCTTACCCAGCACCCTTACTGTTTGTTAAAGGTGTAGCTTGTGCTCCCCCCAATGCAGTTGTGCACCAGTAAACTGCTGTGTGGCAAGTGGGACCACAATCTGTACAAGTGTCTGTGCAAACCTCTTCTGGAGCCCTGAATGCTGAAGTCAGCCCTAGCACCCACCCTGGAGCTCAGAGGGTGAACACTTTTAGTATGGCTGCATTGATACAAGAATACTGGGGTCCCCTCCACTCTTCATTCTGTGCACCTAGATTAGTAGATTCCAAGGCCAGAAAGGACCACTGTGATAATCTAGGACAGTGGTGGGCAACCTGCGGACCGCAGTTTGCCCACCACTGATCTAGGATCACTTCCTGTATAATACAGGACGTAGAAGTTCTCCAAAATAATTCCGAGAGCATATCGTCTAGAAAAATATCCAATCTTGGTTTAAAAATGGTCAGTGAGGGGGAAATCTGCTATGCTTCTGGGTTAATTATTCCAATGGTTAATTACTTTCACCATTAAAATTTTACGCCTTATTTCCAGTCTGAATTTGTGTAGCTTTAACTTCCAGCCATTGGATCATGTTATATCTTTCTCTGCTAGATTGAAGAGCCCATTATTAAATATTTGTTTGCCATGTAGGTACTTGTAACTATGATGAAGTCATCCCTCTTAACCTTTTCTTTATTAAGCTAAATAGATTGAGCTCTTTAAATCTATCACTGTAAGGCATGGTTTCTAATCTTGTAATCATTCTTGTGGCTCTTCTATGAACCCTCTCCAATTTATCAACATCCTTCCTGAATTGTGGGCACCAGCAGCAGCAGTCACACCGGTGCCAAATATAGAGGTAAAATAACCTTTCTACTCCTTCTCAAGATTGCCCTGTTTATGCGTCTGTGACATTCCAGGGTGCAATCCAGTCCAGTGAGGGGCTGTGTCACCCTTACTCTGCAACTTGGGGTGCCTCTCAGTGCTTTGCTGCTGTAGTTCCCACATGTGCCACTCACAAACAGCCAAACAGTGTGCAGGTCACTCCGTCAGTGTATAGCCACAGCCCTTGTCCAGAAATTCTGACCTTAACAGCCTGTCTGCAAACACCACCACATTCTGCCTTCCAGCAGCCTTGGCAACTATTTGCAGGATGACCCCAACACACTCCCAGTCTTGGATTCCCTCCCCATCCCCAAAACACTCCCTGTGTTCTGCACTGTCTAGCCCTCTCCTGGAATTCAGATCTATTAGATCAGTAGTTCTCAAACTTTTGTACCGGTTACCCTTTCACATAGCAAACCTCTGAGTGCGACCCCCCCCTTATAAATTAAAAACACTTTTTTATATATTTAACACCATTATAAATGCTGGATGCAAAGCAGGGTTTAGGGTGGAGGCTGGCAGCTCGCGACCCCCTGAGGGGTCCCGACCCCCAGTTTGAGAACCTCTGTATTAGATCCATTGCCCCTTCAAGGGGATCAACATACAACAGTCTGCTGTCTTAAATGAAGTTACCCAAACAGTTCGTAACACTGGATTAGTTTTAATTAAAGAATAAAACAAATAACAATAAAGAGAGTTTTAAGTGAGTTCAAGTATAAATAGGGCCCTACCAAATTCACGCCTGAAAAACGCATCACAGACCGTGAAATCTGGTCTCCCCCGTGAAATCTGATCTTTTGTGTATTTTTACCGTATACTATACCAATTTCACGGGGGAAACCAGCGTTTCTCAAACAGAAGGTCCTGACCCAAAAGAGGATTGGGGGGGGTTGCAAGGTTATTATAAGGGAGTCATGGTATTGCTACCTTTACTTCTGCACCGCCCTCAGAGCGAGGTGGCCGGAGAGCAGTGGCTATTGGCTGGGCGCCCAGCTCTGAAGACAGCACCCCACCAGCAGCAGCACAGAAGTAAGGGTAGCAATATCATATCATGCCACTCTTAGTTTTGTGCTGCTGTTGGCAGTGGTGTTCAGAGCCGAGATCCCGGCCAGCAGCTGCCACTCTCCGGCCACCCAGCTCTGAAGGCAGCACTACCAGCATCAGCGGTGCAGAAGTAAGGGTGGCAATACCAAGACCCCTGCCCCCTTCAATAACCTTGCAAACCCCCCCCCCCACACACACACACACCCCTCCCACAACTCTCTTTTGGATCAGGACCCCTATAGTTACAACACTGTGAAATTTCAGATTTAAATATATGAAATTTATCATTTTTAAAATCCTATGACTGTGAAATTGACCAAAATGGACCGTGAGTTTGGTAGGGCCCTAAGTATAAGGCATCGAGTCAGAGATGGTTACAAGAGCAATAAAGATAAAACCTTTCTAAACTTAACAAATTCACTTGGTTCAAGGTGAAGTTCTTACCACATGCTTCCAGCAACAGGGCTGACCAAATTTCAGGTCAGGATCTGCTCCCAAAGACTGTTTCGTTTATCTTCTTAGGTGAAAGAGAGAGAGATGGATAGGGAGAGAGAGAACTTGGGGTGTTTTTGCCCCTCACTTTTGTAGTTCAGTTACCTTTTGAAATATATTTTCCTGAGGGTAACAGCTAGTTAAAGTTATTCAAGCAATCAATAAGGTGACATGGTGTCTGGTGGTGACAGAGAATGCATGCTGTTTCTTCTCACTTCTGTTTGCTGAAATGCAGATTTCCTTGTCTCCTGTCTTCCCCCTCGCGCTGTCTGAGGACCCTGTTTACAACTTATATGTAAATTAGGTAAACACACATTTCTTTGTTTAGGACCTGCTTGACCTGACCGGTCCTACCTAATCTGGGCTGTGTGGGTTTGAACGTGTGTCACCAGTATCAATCAGGGGGAATTAATAACTTAACATATAATGTTGCTACACACATTTTACCATGATATTATTGACCAGCAAGTTATTAGTTTTCAAATAATATCACAGGGCATATTCTGTACAAAGATTAGTACAGTGGTGCATAGGCTGGGACTACAGGAGTGCATTCAGTCACAGCATTCCAGGATTGCATTAGCTCTTTTGGCCACGGTGTCACATTGGGAGCTCATGTTCAACTGATTATCCACCATGACCCCCAAATCCTTTTCAGAGTCACTGCTTCCCAGGATAGAGTCCCCCGTTGTATAAGGACCATCTGCTTTCTTTGTTCCTATATGTACGTTGACGTTTAGCCATATTAAAAGATGTATTGTTTGCTTGCTTCCATTTTACCAATTGATCCAGATCTCTCTGAATCAATGACCTATCCTTTTCATTATTTACCACCTGTACCAGGAAGCCATAATTTGGCCCTTAGTGTACATACTCTATGCGGTGGTTTGGTTGTATATATAAATCATATCCGGGCAAATTAGTAGCCTGCTCTATGGGATGTGATTAGTAGAGCTCCTAGTAGGGTACATTAACTCTTCTGAGCACTCACTGTGGGGCTGCTGGAGGACACTGCACTTACCATTGACCTGTCTTCTCCTTCCCTTCCTTATTTGCAGATCTTGGACCCAGTAGAGATCCCTCTGTAGGGCCCTAGGAAGAGGAGAGGTAAAGGGGGCATCCCTCCCAATGTGACAGTGCGTAGAGAATTTTAAAAAATTGCTTTCTTCTAATGCTGAAGCAGAAACTTAACTAGAATAAAGAAAACAGTATTATCATGCCTCTCTCTCTCTCTCTCTCTCTCTCTCTCACTGAAGAGCTGCTTCTTAGAACCTTCCCAGCCTCTCTCTCTCCTGCCTGGCTTCCAGCTGCAGATTTAAGACAACTATATGCACATCTGTGCTGCCTTCTCCCTTTTTTCTATATAAGCAATCTTTTAAAAAGAGTTAGTATTTTAAAACAAATTAAAGATTCAGGTGCTCTAACCAGCTTCACCTCTTGTACCAATTTGGCCACTTTCTGGTCTTGAGGAACATTTGGTACAGTTAATTCACCTGGATTATCAAATTCCAAAAGAGACAGACTCCTGTTTAAGAGGTTTATGGCTCTTCTCAACAGGTTTATCTCCTTGAAAGCTATTGTAATAGTACTATTGCTACTAGAATCACAGAATTCAACTGGCTTTGGAAGCTAAGGTGCTGCTTATTTCTTCTATACTGAGTATCTTGATCAGTATTTACCATATAGGATCTTAGTGTATCTCCTGGATCATGCTTGGTTAGGCTTCAGGCTGAATTTTGATAACTAAAAAGTCTGTGACCTCTTAGAATTGGGGTATCTAAGCTTCTGATACTTCTAAGCAAGGCCACTTGCTATAGGATGAAGATTTGTCTCCAAATCTGTTCTGTTCTGATCTCTTAACTCATAAGCAGCTGAGCTGGGCTCAATCCAGTGACTAATGTAGAAAGTTGCCCTATAAGCTCAGCAAAGCAACAATGGATGCTTTGGCGGGAGGATTCTCTTCACAACCTGTACTGCTGTCCATTCCCTTGTGAGTGTGGGAGCTGGCAACAATGAAAGCAGCTTGACATCATACTGTATGCCAGAAGCTTAAAATTCAGATCTGGCAAACTGGCTCATTGTCAGTTACTATTTCATTTGGAATGCCAAAATGAGAAAAGATGCCTTTTAACTTTTCTTGGCCTGTTTACTTTTGGGCCTAGTAAAAAATAGTATTTTTGTAAAACTGTCTAGCTTCCTGGTAGTCTTAAAGAAACAGTACGCACATCCTCACACACACCATCTTGCATATAGATCCTGGTGGGAATCTTCTGACCCAATGACATTAAATCTCTAATCAATAGGGTCATATCTTAGCTTTTCCTATCTTTAGTATTGTATTGACAGGCAGTCTAATGGCCTCTTAATTTGTGTGTGTGGATGAACTAATTAGCAAGATTAAAATATGAACTAATCTTATATTTTCTGATAGTCAAATTCTCTCAGGGTTCAGAATTCGTCTTTATGCATAAGACAGAGTAATCAAAGAACCAGAGCTTGTTAAATTTGCCTTCATTAACACTGCATTCATTTGCCTAAGTAGCCTTACTCCTGCTGAGTTCACTTATGGATACATTTTTCCTGTTTGATATTTCTTCTGTTTCACCCCCACACCTCCCCTGAATTTTCAGAGTAGTAACATTTTGTCACTTTTTATTTTTAATGGTTTCCTTTTTTAATATAACCTCTCTTTGCTTTAGTACCATATGTCATGTATTACTGAAAGATGATCCTCATGTCACAGCAACTCCAACTAAGAGAGCCAGGCAGTAACAACCTGCCAAACTTGTTCAGATTAGGCTTAATTCTGTAAGAATTTAACATCCTTACCATGATTCCCTCAAGGAGAGTGAAATTTATGCATATCGTCTTATTTTTCACCATTTTATGACAGTGTTATCCTTGACCATTTTCTTGCTTTGCTATAGCCCACTAATTAACATTTTGGACCTTTTGGATTGTCTTTGTGGATACAGACTACAGAACCTGTGGTTAACCTGCAAGTTTCTGTGATTTTAGTTACTAGTGTAAGACAGAATCCTGATTCTTTTCTTTTTCCCTTCCAGTTTTCAGTCCCCTTCCGTAATTCTGATCTTTCAATTAAAAGCTTCTGGCACTAAATCATTAATTCAGATTCTAATCCATTTCTGGCCTTTCATGCATACTAAAATCCAGTGTTTTAATCAGCTGTACCCTCTTAGCTCACAGCTGTTTCCTCAACTTTTTGATATCTGGCATATAAGTCCCTGATAAGACACTTTCTGTTGAGCAAAAATACCCAAGGCTACATCTGATATTTGACAGGATAATCCCTGAGTTTAACAGTTCATGTTTCCTTTTTTATATTGGAGATGTAGTTTAACTTATTTTCATTCATCCTTCCATCACTGACCTCCACATTAGACTTTTTTCCTGACACAGTCCCCGAATTTTAAGGTTTTTTTTTTTAAAAAGGAACTAAGGCAACGCATAAAAATGGGACAAACACACCATTAGCAGTATAGCGTGGTACACTTTACACACACACACTGTACTGATGAGAGTAGCAACTCTCCAGGGGAGAGAAGGTTGTTATTATGAGTGTTCTGTATCGTATTTGTCAATAGCTAAAAATTAGGTGCCAGTAGATGGCACTCAAAAATATGATGTGCACTACAAATGGCTTCTTCTGTGCAGCTCTTTACATCAGGTCTTAACAAAGGTGATCACCAAGCTTTCCCTAAGCTCCAGCTGGGGAATACACTTTTTAGTTCCAAGTGGTGCTCCATAGTAGCCATGCTCATAGATACACCCCAGGAGAAATGCTAAATCAATGCATCTGCCACCTGGCCTATTCTGGCTAACCCTGCCCATTTTGTAGGCTGCACTGGCTAGTTCCAAATCCCTGGGAAAGCTTTTTAGTTTCACCCACAAGCAATGGATTTCTTTCTACAGGAATGAAAATTGCCATTTCCCCAAGATAAGACATACATGGTTTGTCTACTGCTGCTTATGTCATTCTCTGCCAGATAAATTTATTACGCTCTGTGGCACTAAGATTACAGAGCTTGGAAGACTGATGTTACTGCTGTATGTTTTTATACTGTGCCTTTCATCTGTAAATTTCAAAGGACCTTACAAACATTAAAGGCAGAAGACTTGTCTCTGATCTTTAAGGGTGAATCTTTACATAGATCCTCTCCTGTCCCTATTGATGAAATACACCCATCCTGCAAATTTCGCACTTCTCTGGTACACAAGAAATGCAGAAGACCTGCATGTAGTCACTCTGCCATCCATATCCAGGTGCTGTGGGGCTTCTAGGTTGTGGAGGACTTTTGCAGGGCCCCCTGCAAAGGGGTGGAGTTCACTGTGTGTTGAACTCCTGTTGATATCAGTGGGAGATCAGCACATGTAGAGAGCAGATTATTAGCGTTATGCAGATAACTTTGCCATGATAAACCCTCACAGCATGCTTGTGTGTTAGGTAAATGTAATAGCCACTTTACAGATGAAGTGAGCTGTAGCTCATGAAAGCTTATGCTCAAATAAATTTGTTAGTTTCTAAGGTGCCACAACTACTCCTTTTCTTTTTGTGAATACAGACTAACATGGCTGCTACTCTGAAACCTTTACAGATGATAAACTCAGATGCAGCAAAGTTAAGTGACTTGCCTAAAATCACGCAGCAAGGCAGTGACAGAGTCACAAATAGAGCTTAGAAGGCACAACTCCCAGTACCCCAGACTGATCACCCTCCCTCCCTGTCTGATATGTTGCATTTTTTAAAAAGATTTATGAGATTAATAATAAGTATTTTTATGTATCCGTTTTTTTAATTTGCTGCTGAACCACATTATATAGCAAGAATTAACAAGGTAACCTCTGAAGAGGATAAATGTTAACTCAGTTTCCTTCTTCCATTTTTTATTAAAATAGTGAGCACTCTATTAATGCATTAATGGTACATGTCTCATTTAGGTGAGCATCATGTGATCATACAGAATAAAGGCTTCAAGCTTTGCAGATGCAAATAGGGGTTTGTTGCTGATTCAAATTGATTTTTCTATTCAAATTATGCCAACAGAATGTTATAATGGCTCGTAGCACTGTAAAGTATTACTATTTCCAGTAAATCCTGTTTTCCAAGATTTCAGAGGAGGCATGTGTTTCAAATGACATTAGGCTATGAACTGGGGACATAATCAGCTCTGTTGCAAATGTCAGTATAACAAAAACAAACGAACAATAGTTTCAGCCGGTTTTAATTTAGTATTTACCACATAAAAAAAGTTGACCATTTAAAAAAAAAAAAGAAATATTTTTGTTAATTTATATGGAAATATGTTCATATATAAACAGGAAGATACAGTACAAATAATTAGGCCTACAAATACAGATTTTAGTCCAAACACATAAGATGGTACCAGTCAGTCAAGTAGAACTGTTAGAACATGTGGAAAATTAAATGCCAAAGAAACATTAGAAAGTCTGAGCCCAGAATCCTCCATGCCTAAACTGAAATTTTAAGAAGTGGAACCCTAAGACATCCAGTTCCAGTGGAGTAAAAATTGTTTCTGTATTTAAAGACTCTGGTTTTAGAGGCGATTTGTGTTGCACATGAAGCATACAAATATATTTTAAATTGTTTTCTGTTTTAACCAACTAATTTTTACAACAATTAAATATGGCAGATAAATTCAATTTTTATGCTTTATTTAGCCCCAGTCCTACAAAGATATCTAGCCCACACAAATTCTCACTGGATGTCACACAGGTGGAAAGGTCCATGCGGGCAAAAACTTTTGCAAGGTAGACGCCTTGCAAAGTATCCTTATCAACTTCAATCACAGTTTATTAAATGAACTAATATTTGCTACACTGATGCTAGAAGCCCACCACGACCTGAGACAAGGAGATAATTAAACAAACAAAAATGTATTTCAAATGCTGCAAGACAACTTTAATGTAAGTAACTGTAATTATGCAATCTTGCTATTGAATTAACCCACAGAATTTTATCTGGTATGTACAACAAGGCAAAAATAGTCATACACAAAAAAACATCTTTACAGATCAGGGCGTTTAGCTCTTCTTTCTCTTTGATGTACATTTAACTCAGAAGATATTTCTTATGAGGAAGAATTTTGTAGTTGTTAGCAGCTTTACCATACAGAAGACTTTAAAGATGATCAGTATAATAAAGTGCATGTCTGTATAAAATAGATATAAATAAAATCTATTTGTTCTGCTTTCTTACTTTACAGTGAAAGGAATGCAGTAGTTTAAAGTCACTGAATATATTAGTAATTTTTACTAATTGAAAAGCAAGAAACTGGTTGCTGTGCAAAAATATCAGATGAGTAACATCTGGGAACACTAAAACTTTACTTCCCCTAAATAATATTTAATTCCTCTGCTTAGTGAACTGTACAAAACACTCAAGATCTAAAGAATATGCTTTGCTAACCCATCCCATATTGGGATAGAGGTAGTCTGAATTAGAAACTCCATCCTTTATGCAGCTCCAAGGGAGAGGTCATGGAGTTTCTTCTGCTTATCGGCAAAAATTCAGCATTGTATTTTTTTTAAAAAAAAAAAAAGCTTTCACAACAGATAAGAGACTTCATTCTTGTGATCTAATATTACAGTAAACCTATCAAGAGCAAATTTAATTACCAACTTTCCCAGCCAAAATAAAAGAAAAGCTTTAGTAAGTGTAAGTTTATATATTTCTGGTCATTTACAAAAATTTTAACCTTTTCTTTTAAATTGGCAGCACCTTATCTTTAATTGAAGAATGATATATGAGTGCTACCAATAGAAGTCAATGATATTGCTTGTGTGGTTGAGGATTGTGTTTGGAGAGGCAAATTTTAGCTGCTTCAGTATCTTTGTGAAGCAAAAATATCATCATTGTGTAAATCCTTTGAGTTCTCAAGCTAGGCATAGAAGAATGTATTTGGTGTAATTTCTGATCTAGGTGAAACAAGTGATGTATAAAACCTGTTCAGGTTGATCTGGCAAAGGAAACTCTTTAGCTCCTGATTCTTTATATTGTGGTTGCTTAATGAATGAAGGTGACAACTCCTCTGGTAAATATTGTCAGATTATGAAAAGTGCTAGAGGCTACATCATTATTAAGGGATTCTGCAGAATAAGGAAAACTCACTAGAATTTCCCTTTTTACATGTAATTTTTTTGAAATTGGTAACACACTCCACCACCCATCTCTAAGAACCATTAGTTGTGTGATGGCAAATAGCAGAAAGTTCAGGAAATGGCCAGTGGGGAGAGCAGCTCTTTTTGATTTGTCCTCCTCTTTGCTTCTGGAGGAAGAGGGCATTGAGCTTATGAAGTGGCTGGATGGAGAGAGCATCCTTTCTCCTTCTAGCAGAAGTAGCAGTGGAGGTTGTGGGTAACAGGCAGCAGAGAGCCAAGACCTACTGAGAACCTTCTGTTTTGGAAGACAGTGTAGATATTAGAGATTCATAAAATGAATGAAACACAAAACCGGAAGAGGCTCCCCCTAGTTTAGGTTTTATTACAACCCAAAACTTGAACTATGTTTGCTGATGTTTGAGAACCATTCGGTGAACGCTGACTGCATTTTGAGTGCATTTGGGCTGATTTGTGGGATTGTGATTTTCAGTATGAAACAAGCAGACCTTTGTAGTTTTTACCATAGTTTCACTTTGTATTTTTGAAGGTCTCAAATTTGAGTTGTTAGCTTTTAAGAAAAGATAGACCCCCTCCCCAGCTGTTCAGTCAAGCATTTCAGATGTCTAGATGTTAAACAAACAAACAAACAAACAAACAAAAAACCCAGAGGATTAAACAGCCTGAATAAAAGTCTACTCTACTCTCAATCAGGTTTCACTTGCATGCCATATTTAATGTCATAGTCCTCCAGTCAAAGTCATAAAATCCTAGAAATGTAGGACTGGAAGAGACCTCTAGCCCCCTGAAGTGAGGTAGGACCAAGTAAACCTAAATGATCCCTGACAGGTGTGTTTGTCCAATCTGTCCTCCAGAAATGGGTGTTACAGGTCAGGGGCTGCACAGTTCCCTGCCTACACTGTGAGCTCCCCAACAAGCTAGGTGGCCTAACCAGGCCAGTGTCTGTGCTGTCTCTACTCTTTGAAGGCCATGAACAACATAATTGCCCACAGCTATAAGCAACTGCACAGCCCTTTCTAAGCAAGCACATTTATTCTTAAGGTGAAAGTGTTATAGAGAAAACATATTAAATACTATAAAAGAACTTACACACATGTTAATAGGCTTACCAGAGATCATCCCCAACTCCAACAACGGCTCTGGCAGGATTCATTCCTTCAAACCCCACCAAGGGGTTTTTCTGTGGTCACAGGTTTGTAACAGCTTTTGCTCAGAACATGGGTTACCCTTTCTTTTGTATAGTCTGGGTCTTTGATTTGCAGATACTGTGAATAAGTAATCATCCAGCCAATGGTTCTCTCTTCAGGGTGCGGCATCAAAAGATTGGGTCTGGAGGTGGGAATTTGTATTCCCCACCCCACCACCAAGAAACCCACTTAATTTTGTTTGTCCTGAAAGTTCCTTCTTGTCTGACACATTGTTTAAAGTAGTTCTTTGAAATGCATAGTACTTCCCAGGGTTTCCACTGGCCGCATCACCACACCCTGGAGAAGCTACATTTAGAAAATCACAATAATACATAAACTTTGCCTTTATAATACAATAGACTCCAAAGCTATTTAAACTTAATTCAACAAGATTTTCCAAAGTTATTGCAGGAAATTGCCGTATTTGTCACAATGGGGAGTCCACAACCTGCCTTAGAAGCCTGTTCTAGAGATTGTTGCAGATTAAGCCCATTACTTCTTGTCCGACCTTCAGTGAACATGGAGAATAATTGGTCACTGTGTTTTTTGTATAACACCCTTAGTATATCTGAAGATTGTTATCACGTCCCTCTCAGTCTTCTGTTCTCAAGACTAGGCAGGCCCATTTTTTTAACCTTTCCTTATAGGTCGGGTTTTCTAAATCCTTTGTCACTTTTGTGGATCTCCCCTGGACTCTCTCCGATTTCTCCACATCTTTCCTAAAGTGTGGCACCCAGAATTGGGGACACTCCACCTGAGGACTCACCTATGGCAAAGAGAGTGGGACAGTTATCTCCCATATATATATGACTCAAAAATGTGATGCAGTTACTAAAAAGGCTAATATCATTCTAGGAGTAAACAAGAAGTGTGTCATATATAAGGTAACATGTTACCTTATATATGACACACTTCTTGTTAACTCCTAGAATGATATTAGCCTTTTTAGTAACTGCATCACATTTTTGAGTCATATTCAGTTTCTGATTCACCACAACACCCAGCTCCTTTTTGTTACTACTACCGCTTAACCCATTATTCCCCATTTTGTAGTTGTGCATTTGATTTGTCCTTCCTTTGATTTGTCTTACAGAGGAAACAAGGTAGACTAGACCTGAATTTCTAATGTACCAAAACAAACAAAGCAAAGCCCCACAACAGAAATTTGGGGGAGGGTAATGAAGGTTTGTTTTAGAGAGACCATACAACCTGGTTTTACCAGGACTATCCTGGTTTCTCAAATGATGTCTGGACTTGTCTTTATAGCAAAAATAGTTAGAGTGTTGCTGCTACCTTGAGTCCCATTCCCCACACACATGCAAAAACTCAAGTATGGGGTGTTGCTTTTACCTTGAGTTGACTGGCCTGTCAGGGGGAATCGGCTATAGCTCAGTTTGGACAACTCATCAGCTGCTAATACAACCACCCTTAAGTGCCACTAGTCCTCCAATGCATTCTGACAGTTCCGCTGGTGTGCCTGCAAAGGAAAGACAAGTTCTCCCACTTCTTCACTGAGAAAGAATTCATTAGAGCAACTCAGCTTGCTGCAGCAGCAAGAACTATGGGATATGCCTCCACAAGTCTTTGTGCCACACATAAATGAGTGCAGCGCCAGAATGGACACAGCAGATCAAGTATTATTTTGCAGTGTGAATGCTCTCACTTGAGCTAGACTAACTCAGGAGAAGTAACTCAGGTGTAGATAACTTGAATGAGCTCTGCAGTGAAATCATAGCCTCTGTGTCTGTCAGGCTTTTATTGGGAGGTCTAAAATGTCCTGTTTTTTCATTTCATCAGTCAAAATAAGTAGTAGGTACAAAATGCTTGTTCAGGATGTGTTGCTACAATGTTATGAAGTGTTGCGTACACTCCTGTTTTGTTCTCACATACAGTGCATGTGTGCTTCATACCAACTCTGGTTGAAGGCCAAAGCTTGTCCATAATTTGTCAGGTGACAACACTGCAATATGAGTCTGTTGATGACCCAGTCTAGTCAGCACAAAATTTCTGCTCCGGGCCTTTGCGGAGGGAGCTGAGGGTAAAAATCTACTACTTCATGAAATAGATATGTGTTGTTCTTGAGTAGGGAGCTAGCAATAGCGTCACCATGTATGTTTTACAAAAGTCAAAACCAATGTTCTTTGCCATCCTGTCGCGGCTGTGTGGTACATTGTATGAAGTGTTCCAGTTTGCTTTACTGAACACCTGTTACAGATTGACTGTTGTTCCCAACATAGTTATCTCTAACCTTTTCTACCATATTATCATGCACAGTAAAAAGAACAGCATATTTTTCTCTGGCTTTGTAAATGAATATGTTAGAACTTCTTAAGAAGTATAATTTAACAGAATGTGTTTTTTGTTTCTCTGACAAGAACATCTGAAGACGTGAAAGGAAATTGATAGACACAAATCTCAGAAGACTTACGATGATTAGGCTGTGTATCGATTTAGATCCAAGAGGTCCCAATTTAATAAGGGAATCTCTGCTAGCAGAAACATGCCTATTCTTCAGCTGTCTATATGCCTATTCTTCAATTTTCCCTGGTGGTGCTAAATGAATATCATAGAAGTTAATGCATAATCATATAAGTTAGCAAGATAACCAAGTTAGCACATAATGGTACAGTTTTACTCCCTCTTTGAGCACAGATGCTTTTAAAAGAAAATCACTTAGGCCACAGTTCAGCTAGGTACTTAAGCATGTATCTAAATTTAAACACTTGAGAAGTTAATGAGACTAATTGTGCTTAAAGTTAAATACATCTTCCTATTAAGCATCTTCCTATTTCAGGACCTTAATCAATGAACAAAGTAGCACAATAGAAACTGAATTTTGTTCACTCCAGTACAGTTACCATACAATGCACAATGGTAAAGGATTTAGAATTTTAAAATTTTACTGTTGAAATTACCTTCATACCTGTAAATGTCATATTTTTTTTTCTTTCTCTTGTTTTCAGCTGTGGGATCTACTGCAAAAATTACAGTTTGTTATGACGTACATTGCTCCCTGGCAGATTGCTTGGGGCTCTTCATTTCACGTGTTCGCTCAGCTCTTCTCAATACCTCATATCCTTTACAGATTTTTTGTTTGTACTTACTCCCAGTTTCACTGTTCATGATTCTACAGGGTTTGAACAAAGAGAGTAATATTTAATAAAAAACTGAAAATATTTTACACTGATTCTGGGACACCATGTTACTTCTAATAAGGTCTCCTTAGACAGAGGGGACCCAGTTTTTCTCTGTTATTTGGATGCAGCTATTGACTGCATTAGGAATTGCAACTGGGGAATTGAGCAGAATTTGGACCAGGATGTTTAATGCTATTTCCTTCTTCACCATTCATATTCAGCCAATTATCTTTTCTTATAATGTTCTTTCTCATCCCAGCACAACACTTAGTGTGCCTTGTGTAGAAAAAGTATTCTCAGTACAATATCTCCATCTTTGTCTTCTTTATAATGCTGTTCTTGTGGGGTGGTGAGCATCCTGAGGATTGGGTTCTAAAATGTTAATCCTTTTAACAGTTAGCCCTGGCTAATGTCTGAATGCAGGGATTTGCTTCATCTGGTTTTTCCCTGTTGCATCCTTCTAAATTTTTCCCGTCTTAATCGTAATCTGACTTTGATTTTCTTTTATACAAATTTTCCATTGAGTGGGTTGGGAAGTTTTCTTCTTTTAAAATTTTCCACTTTTGGTTCTAAGACATGAAATATCATAGGATAGCTGGAAATGTACTTACAATAGCTCCCAAAAGGAAAGATTCCAAAAAGACATTATTAACAAAATTTAATAGTAAAAGTAAAGCTGACTCCAACCAATTTTGAAGCAGGAGGCATAGCAAGAGCCATCATCAAAATCCACATTCTGTATTAATTTGAGTCCCTATTTGTATCTAGAAATTGCAATTTAAAAGTTTATTTTAAGTTATTTAGCAGAACATTTCAAAACCGAAGATTATACTTTAACAAGATTTCTCTTCAAATGCAATTATTTTGTAGTGACAGTAACTTTAACGTTAATAAAATCCCTAAGTAGGATTTTTTCTAAAGTAAGGCAGTTACTGAATAGGATTTAGTTGATTTATGTAGTTATTGTTGAAGTACATTTAGATTGGCTATCTATTATTTAAGTTAACGATATCCTTGTTAAATGCAAAACAGTATCTTAATGTAATGTTATGGTTAAGAATTCACATGAATAAGTTACTGTTCCCACAACAACAATAACTCTGTCCTTTTGTATATATGCATGGAATTTTCTATTAACTTTTATGCATCATCCCCATTAAGAATAATGCAAAAATGCTACATATGCACAAGACAGCCAAATTACAGTATGGTTGATCTGGGAACCATAACTTGGAATTGACTGCATTACGTTCAGGTAAATTCCCAATCGGAATGTTACATTAACATAATATCTTTCATTTAAAAAACCAAAAAAAAAACCAGTGAGAGATCACACAGTAAACCAAACATAACATGCATTTATTTTAATGTTCTTGCATGTATATGTATAGAGGCATTCAAATGAACACACTAAGGACCACTGGGATTTGTTGTGTGCTTGATGTAAGCAGTTTTTAGTTTTCAGAGGTATACAGGTTTGGTGCGTGCAGTAATCATTTTGAAACTTGCCAATTTTCTATTTCCTGACCCTTAAAACCAAAAGACTAGTAATGGCACTTATTTCCATCATCATATGAAAAGTGCTTTCCTAACATTTTTATTTGCTTTGTGGAACCTTTTCCACAGAACTTAATATAGTAAATACTTTCCCTCCCATGCTATGAACCATTGTAACGTTACCTGTGAAGATAATGAGATCATCTTGCTGCTTCTATTATGTATATAATTTACATAACAACTCTAAGTGAACAAATGGGCTTTGGAAGTCTTAGTGAGTTTGTTGGGAATATGAGAACTATAGAGCAGGGCCAGCCCCACAAACCGTTACTAATGAATGTAGGATAATATTTTCTAAAGCATTTAAGTGACTTAAGAGCCTAAAATGGTTTTACAAAAAGAAAAGGACTACTTGTGGCACCTTAGAGACTAACCAATTTATTTGAGCATAAGCTTTCGTGAGCTACAGCTCACTGCATCCGATGAAGTGAGCTGTAGCTCACGAAAGCTCATGCTCAAATAAATTGGTTAGTCTCTAAGGTGCCACAAGTACTCCTTTTCTTTTTGCGAATACAGACTAACACGGCTGTTACTCTAAAATGGTTTTAGTTTCCTTTGTACATAAAACTAGACAACTCCATAAATTCCAACCTCATTGCTGATGGTAATATAATTAGAAGTCCATGGGAGCTTTACATGAATAAAATGGCTGTGGGATCAAGAGCAGAATTATTAGTATTTCAGATTACACAGTTTCAGATGTGCCACCACTGCTGCCTTGTGGTTCCTGCTCTGATATCAGAGAAGGAAGCCAAAAGCAGCCATCTGCCCCATCTCCTTTTTCCAGTTGCTGCCACCCAGAGACCTGTGACTCTAGTGCTGAACTCAGAAGGAAGCCTTTAAGACTCAGGTTGTGTGTATGGGTTGGAAGGGATGGAATCCGCCCAAAGCCCAACATATCATGGGCTGTAGAGTAACACCTCAGCAATCACTATTCCAGCCTTCAATATATGCACGTAGATGGAAACCTATTTATAATAACCCCTCCATGACCACTCTGTAAGATTTCACAACTACTGGTTCTGGCAAAACTCAGATCCAGTTTCCCTCTCCCTTAGCCAGTTTTAGTCTTCTCTTCCTTGCTGCCCTAAAATAAGACCATGCAGGTTTTGTGGGAATTTGTGGAAGCCGCTAATATCTGCTTTGTCCATCTTTGCCCCAAGTGGGCGTATTATGGATGTTCTGTAGCATGGAGGGTCTTATGTGTGCCTTCTGCAAAGGGATGAATACAGCAGTCATAAAGAAGATGGTGCACAGGGAAAATGAACTGAAACATAATATGGGAATTTTAAATTCATTGCAATAAAAGTACTATAATACCATAGTAGCATAATAATACTTGAACATAATCAGTGCATTGCTACCAAACACAAGAGAACCTAATAAAAATACATCAGTTGCTATGAGTTAAAAGTATCTGATCACAGACAAAAATAATTTCCCACACTACACATCAAAGTGAGGTAAGGAATATTTAGAAATGAACTTAATTAGAAAATTATTTATCATTTTCCATAAATATTCATAACACTTTAGCTATTGTAAAGTATGTGCAACAAAACAAATTCCCTGTCCTGAAATCTGGAAAACGTAGAGCATGTAGGATACAAATATTATCAGAAGATCCCCCAATTTAAAGAAAGAAGGTATTGTCCTGTTACCTGCTCCTTTGATCTGTTTATGTATGTGACCCTCTTAATTAAAACCGCTCTCCAAAAAGTCAAATGAGAATTGTCTTCCAAGTTACATATAATAATGATTATGTCATTTGGCTGGAAGAGAACCCAAAGGTTGCTATTGTTTGAGCTGTACCTTTAATGTAAACATTTCACAGTGAAGTCCCAAAAGTCCTAGCTCATCATATTGACTGTTTTTATGTTAATTACTTTGTCATTATCTGTGCTCCTTGTTTTCCTCCCATCTTTTCAGCTCCTCTGATCACTCCTCTTATCTGACACTTGCAAATAATTCTTTATCTTTCAGAACCAGTATAGGTTATGATTCCAGTGTAATATGACAATTGAAGTTTGCTGACAAACTTTTGCCCTTCTGTATGATCTCTCTGATGGTTTTTGAACTTTTAGTCTCTTAGGGCAGCTCAGTTTGCAAACTCACTAATGCACTCAGACACCATTCCAGATCACTCTCTTTTAATAAGTTTAAGGATTTTCAATGAAAGCTCTTGCTAAATATTTGTTCATAAATGCTTCATATTGCTTCCAAAGCTTGGCTAATAGACTTTTAGTTGGAAAACTGCAATGTGAATATTTTTCAATTTTAAAATAAAATATGCATTACAAATTGAGCTTTAGTTTCTCAAAGATTGCAGAATCTATATATTGGCCATTATTAGAATAGGCTGAATCAAAAGACTATTGCTTTTCAGTGATTGGACCTTAATTCTGGTTTCAGAGAGGCACCATTGGTGTTGTAATCCCAGTACTTTGATACTTGCCCAGCAGCTGTACGTTCTTTATAAAATACCTTTTCCCCAAGTAAGGTGTAAAACGGGATAATTGAGTCTGTCATGCCAACAGGCTGCACGTAGCGTTCTCTCCAGAAATTCAAGGACCTGGTGTAACTAAAATGAGAATTTGTTCCCAAGTCTTTTAAATCATGTTCCTGTTACATCTTTCTTTATATATTTATCCACCTCTTCATTGTGTTTCCTAGACTTGTTTTCAACACATCTAGAATGTATAATATAATAATTATTTTTAAAGTAGTAAACCATGAATGCATGCACCAGCATGTTTACCTGTGTTACTTCCCCTGCACTCTTCTTCCCACTTTGTGGACAGTTCAATAAATATGATATGTAGAAGATTTTTATTAGGCAATCAGTATGTGATAATAAATATCTGATGAAAGCTAGGGTAAGTTCCACTTGCTGGAAAGCCTCATTTCAAACCAGTAGGTTTGATGATATATCCATGCTCTTGAGGGAAAAAACACAGGGTGAAATGCTTGACTCATTGATACCAGTGGTAAAACTCCCATTGCCTTCATTGGGCTCAGGCATTCACTCAGAGTGATTAAGGATAAGAGATCTTTGTGTCAGATTCTCTGGTCCACTAAGGTTGTTGTGTAAATGGCATTAAAGCAGCTGGAGAAGTCTGGTAGAGAACCTCTCCACCTCCACCCCCGGAACAGAGAAACTCTGGCAGAAATCTGACAGTGGTGGCTCTGCTGCCAGCCATTCTGCCCTGCAACTTGTTCACCTAAACATGTGGCCCTCATTATTAGAACTATTTAAGTTTGAACAGCTACAGTCCTCATTTTGATAATTAGTTCTGTTGTGTATGACTTCAGAGCTTCCTCCCCTACCTTGCAAAAAATGATAAAAATAAAATAGGTGAGGACTGTCTGAAGAACGATTTAAAAGTGTGATGAAATCATTCATGTTACCTTAACTTGAACTTTTCAGACTCCGCTATGCTTTTCTTACAAACTCTGGCCACTTCAATCTTTTCTACTCCACTGAGTCCATTTCTTGGTAGTGTCATTTTTATCACATCTTATGCCAGACCAGTCAAGTTCTGGGAGAAAAACTACAAGTAAGACAATTAAAGTTTTATACACCTGTTTGGAACGTTTTGCTCTTACTAGTTTCATTTCTGCTTTTTTTGTTTTTTAAAAGATAATTTTACATGTTGCTCCAGGGTATGAGGATAACCTTTTTGTTAAGGTCTGGTCCTACTGTATTAATATTTTATACTTATTTAGTTATTTATTAAAATTTACTTAAATAATTATCAGGATCTTACATATCATATGTCATATCACATTTGCTGCAGTCAGACAGCAACAAAGCTATGGAAATCATAAGTGTCTTTTATTGTTTTAGTAGCTAGTGTTAGCAAATTTTTACCAGTTTGCAGATGGTGAGGAACTCTCAGTGCTAAATGTGAATGGGCAAACTGATGAGTCTGATGCAATGATTTTTAATAGATAATCTTTTACAGAGTTTGATATCATGTTTGGTTGTTTTTTATTGTAGTTTTCTGTCTTCTAGTTGGACAAGAAAATGAACTTAAGAACATAGAAATTATGTAATAATGACTCTGTACATTTTATTTTAGTGCCTTTTATCCAGTAGGATCTCAAAGCAGTTTACAGACTATATATAGTTCCTTCATCCACCATTTACATGCAGCCAGCTTTGGAGTAAAGTATTGCAGCTGTTGAACAGCACACAGAAACTCAGAGTAGTTTAGGACAGACCGTGAAGAATGTAAGCCAAAATAGAAATTGGCCAGACCAAAGAGGAGTGCAACACACTTTGTGCATCAGCTGCAATATATGGCCTCACATCAGCATGATATCTGAGCACCTCCCACGTATTTAAATATAGAAATAACTGTCTCTTTTTGTTTCTTTTCCAGCCTGTAGGAGAAGTAGTGTGATTAGTTTGTAGATTTTTCTGTTAGGTTGGTTTTGGTTTGTGTGAGTGAGTTGATGGGTGTGAATGAATGTGCCTGAAGAAATAAATAAACGAAGAATATTATGAAGTCAAATAAACAGGGTTTGTATTTATTTCTAAAAATTATTAGGGTTTTTTTTTTTGGTCATCTTTTGTGGAGGGGAGGGGGGATTTCATAATCTGGGTCCAGATCTTGTAAAAGTTCTGTTTCCTGCTCTCACAAGCATCCCTTAGTTTAATCATTCTAGAATCTAGTGGAATGTAGCTTTTGTGTGAGGTCATAGAAGTGGAAGGAGAGAGAATCTCTCAGGTAGCTAGAGTGCAAGTGCATGGAGTGGAGAACTGAGGCAGATGGTATCCTGTGTTGCTAAACAGAAGGACTGCTGTATTTTAGGTCAGCTGGAGTTTTTTGAGGGCATGTGGCTTCTTTCCGAGATATGAGATACAGAATCAAACTTGGCAGTCATGAACGCATGGGGTACATAGTGCCAATCCTAACAGTCAGAGATCTGAATATCTTCAGGTTATTCCTAGGTGGAAATGGGTAGTTTTGGTTTGATTTTTTTCACCGAAATGTTCAAACTTGGA
Organism: Eretmochelys imbricata; assembly: GCF_965152235.1. Lineage (NCBI taxonomy): Eukaryota > Metazoa > Chordata > Testudines > Cheloniidae > Eretmochelys > Eretmochelys imbricata. Next base: position 132,716,922 of record NC_135574.1, on the reverse strand, counting down.
TGCCTGATGTTAGGCACCTAAATCCATGTTTAGGTGCCTGAATAATTAGACTGATTTTGAAAGAGAGTGAGAACCTCCCACCTGTTATTAAAGTCAATGGGAGCTGCAACTGCTCGTCATCTCGGAAAATCAAGCCACTTATTTAGGCACCTAACATTTGTATCTCTAATTTGAAAATCTTGGTGTAGACCTTTTAATATTTAATTCCAGTGCCCTTTCTCTCTCATTCAAAATAAATAATCAATAAATATATTCAGTTTTGAAGATCTACACAAACTTTAGGTTCTTTATGAGAACTGGGGAGGGAAGGGGGGAAGATTGGCTTTGAGCAGCTTTAACATCTGTCATTAAGTTTTCAGTCTGCCCCCTTGATAATTTGACTGAGTTCTTGTCTAGTGCTTTCTTTCTCATGTATTTAAAACACTTGTTTCTGTTTGTCATTAATTTCTATTTTCATCTTCTTTATTACTTTTGCCTCCTTAGTTCATTTTCCCCCTTACTCCTTGTGTTTGTGTTTTGCATATCCTTGTTCCGTAGCATTTTATATTTCCAAGCAAATGGCTCGGTCTTCCTAAGTAATTGTCAGACCTATGCTGCCACTCATGCTTGCATTGAGTAGTACCTTACTCCATAAGTATTCCAACTGAAATCACTAGGAGTACTCATGGACTAAAGCAATACTCTTTGTGAACAAGCAAGGCAGAATTAGACCCTTAGTGGTCTTCATTCATCCACAAGTCATTTTTACTCATTACACAAATAGCACACATATGGCAGTACATATTTTCTTATAAGCATCCTGCATTTTTTAGTGCCCTTCTGTAGTTCTTCCTTTGCTTACTAATTCACCCCACATGTAGCATATACTAATGCTATGTATTCAAAGGCTCAGATCCTTAGGTGGTGTATATTCTCATAGTTCCACTGAAGTCAATGGAGCTGTGACAGTTTATGCCTGCTGGGATCTGTCCCTACCTTTCTCAAAGTTTGTCATTCAGAATTTTTTAAAGATTTTGTCTTTCTTCTTAAAGTTGTTCATGGTTTGAAGACCACATTCTTTTGCCAGATTTGTTCTTTATTACGCACTAGAAAATGTGGTATGGTTCCTTGCTTCTCTTTCACCTATTTTTAATATGAACGTGAAAAAACAGTCTTGCAGAAGATTCTGATAGCCATCCAAGTGAAATAAACGTTTGCCTGAACATGTGGAAGCCTGCAAAACTTCTATGTAATCACCTTACATGTATCTATATTTATTTTGTCATTAGCACTTCTGGCTCTGATTCCCCTTTTCTTCACTTTCACATCCATCTTTTATTGTTTTCATGAATAGTTGAGCTTTCTAAGCAGAGTGGGAGTTTGAATTTAGACGTTCCTGAGTGCCTTAAAGAAACACTGTCAGATAAAAATTGGGCACAATATTATATTAAAGGTAGAATAGTATACAATACTGTGACGCAGATAATCAGAAAGTGTCAAACCAATACTGCTTTAGGTCTGATCCTGCATAACATTACTTACATGAGCAGTCCTTCCTCATAAACTGTCCTATTGAAATCAGTGAGACTAATCTAAATTCTTAAGCTCCTTGGTATGTAAATATCTATTGTAGTAGATACCAGGGATTGCTCCATGAAAGGGTCTGCCTAATGCAGAAAAAGTTAAAAAATCAAAAGGATTGCCTTTTGATGCATTAAGGGATAGAAAATCTTATGAAGTTATTAGAACAAAAGACGCAGGAAGTTGAATTGGACTGGAACATTGTTCTAGCCCCTCCCAAATCCCTTCTTAGGGTGTGCAGAAAAATGCAAACTATAGGCCAAGTTTACATACATTGATAGCTAATATTTGTTAAGAGCTAAATGGGTAGATACAGAAGCAGATGTTGAAGGAATTGGCATTTCATAGCTAGATGTGGAGTTAGCTGAGGAAGAATCATTTTGTCCAGTAGTTTTTGTAAGGGAGAGCCATAGGTGCATATGTGTAAAACTTTGAGTACTGTTATTATGTTGATGATGCATTAGGATGGGTGGAAGGGGGATGATGACAAAGAACTGATGACCACAAGGGAGAGAGTCTTGAGGCCACCAGTCTAGGTAGCAAGCAACTTCTCCAAGTCTTCAGTGGAGTGCAGTTAGGTCATCTCTTTACCCTGCTTCTTTGGATACATGCAGTAGCTTCTTTATTGCATGTCCTGCAGTTCCACTGTGTCTTTTAATCCTTCCATTTTTGCTTAGACAGGAAAAATTTAATCCCTCAAGTCTATTCTTTGGCAACAGGCCCTCCTACCTGTTTGGGCAGCAGGGTCTGGAGCTGGCAGTGCGAGACACGCAATTAGGACAATAATTTGTTTTTTAAATGGGAATGGAGGAACGCAACTGGGTAAAGAAGTGTTATGGGAGCTGTGTCCCATTTTTTCTCATCAGCCGTGCCAGGAAGCAAAACCTAAAAGCATTAGCACATTCTTCGGGGCACGGACTCGGCTTTGCTTTTGCGTGCCCTTGTGGGTCTGCACAGCACTTAGCACATTGTGTGTAGTACAGGAACAGAATATGATAGTTGCTTATAATAAAAATGTGTGCTCACTATATACAATATCTAATAATCACTCCAGAGCATCATAGAGATCAATTAGTTTAAAAAAAAAAACTTCAAAGAAGTAAGCAAGAAAAAAATAGGAGAATGATGGGAAAGGGCAAATTACCACACTACTATTTTGTTTACAACTTTGCAGATTTGTAAACCACACTGCATTTGGCGGGGGATACACAAAAGCACAAAGTTGTCTCACTACTTTATCATTAGTTGTCCCATGAGAGTCAAACTCTGAGAAGTTTTCTGCTTTCTCTTTATTAAAAAAAGGCTTGATACAAAACCCAGCTCTGTCCTGTCCCTAGCATGTGTTCCACTCCTGGTTTAGAGAGTCCTGTTTTACTCTTTATTTTCACAGCTGTTCAGATGATTAGACCATAAATGTCAGAGGGAGTGAAAAGGAAATAGCAGTAAATCTCATTTAATATGTAGGCACTTTAAAGCTTCAACTATCTCTTCAAAAACTACCCTTTTATTCCATTTTTTCTTGTTTTAAAACATACTTTGTCATGCTGCAGCTCTAAAGTCCCCCTTCTGTCTTCCAGGTCTCTTATTTTATATCTTGGATATAGGAATGGACAGAATAGTGCAGTAAATTTACTTTTCTTCGCCAGTGGGTCTAATTGCTTGACCACTTAGAGCAGCCTGGTAATGATGTTTGCTGTTACAAGTCTGATGCATTCCAGCAAGCAAACTGCCACCAGGAATTTTGGGATTTCACTTACAAGCCTCTCTCTTGTCTCTCTCTCTCTCCTTCCTTCCTGTTTCTATTCTTTCTCAGTCATCTGTCTCAGTTTCTATTTTGGGTATGGCACAGCTTGCATTTGCTTTGGGGGTCTCCAGTGAATTGGTGTGTGGTGTAACTAAATTAGTTAAGTGTCTCTAAAGAGGTTATGATTAAATTGCCATTTATCTTAGAACCGTATTTCCAGCCTCCTTGCTGTACTGAGAATCTTGTAACAAGTCTTATTTTTCTCCAGCTTTTCAAGTATATCACAGTGTTTATTGTTCCAGTCACCGTGGTCTGGAAAATAGCCACCTTGAAATGTTAATGTTCCTGGGAAAGGAGGGATAAGAAGTCCTGCACTACATATGCACTGAAGTCAACCTTTCCTTTTTCTAGTGGAGTACAGAGAAACTTCAGAGGAGAAGAATTTGCCAGTGTGGCCACAATTAGAATTTATCTGTGTCATGCATGCCTGGGGCAGGGGGAGCTAAAAAGTAAGATGTGCCCATTCAGCTCCTTCCTCACATCTAAAATAATCATCCCTCCCCCTCCAAAAGCACATACCATGATACCTCATGGTTCCTCCTGCTTGTCAGTGAGACCGCCTACCTCTTCTCTTCCACTGTCATGGCCTCTGGACTGGGACAAACTCCCCTCCCCCCACCACCTCCATCCATCATTCTTGCTTGCAACTCACACATGACAAACTATTTATATTTTTCCTTTCAGATATGTTTAAAATGCAAGACGATCTCAAAAAGTCTTCTACTGCTTTGTTCTTTAGTCTTCTGTATCTGACATTCCTCCTCTTGTTCTTAGACCTTGACAATAGTGTGGTTTACGTAGGAAATATCATAGCAGATACTGTCTAGTTCAGTAGTCTCTGGCTGAAATTGGTCAGTACTAGATACTTTAGAGAAAAGGCAGGAAACTCTGTAGTGGACATTTACGGAATAATCTTCCCATAACCCTCATGAATTAGAGGTTGCTTTATGCCCTCAAGCAAATCCCTTCTAAAGTTGTGTTATGTTCTGTCTAATATAACTCAGACATTTTTTTAATCCTACTAAGCTCTTAGCCTCAAAGATCAATTGAGGCAGTGAGTTCCACAGTTAATTGCACTTAGTTTAAAAAAAAATCCTTTTATTGGATTTACGTTTGCTGCCTTGCAGTTTCACTGAATGTCCTTGTGCTTGTATTGTGAGAGAAGGTAAATCGGAGCCCTTGATCTAGCTTCTTAATACTATTCATTACATTAGAACCTCAGAGTTATGAACACCTTGGGAATGGAGGTTGTTCGTAACTGTGAACAAAATGTTGTTGTTGTTCTTTCAAGAGTTTACAACTGAATGTTGACTTAATACAGTTTTGAAATGTTACTATGAAGAAGAAAAATGCTGCTTTTAACCCTCTTAATTTCAATGAAACAATCAGAGAAACAGTTTCCTTACCTTATCAACTCTTTTTTAAATACTTTCCCTTTATTTCTTTAGTAGTTTACGTTTAACCCAGTACTGTACTGTATTTACTTTTATTTAGTTGTTATTATTATTATTTTGTCTCTGCTGCTGCTTGATTGTGTACTTCCGGTTCCAAATGAGATGTGTGGTTGACCAGTTAGTTCATAATTCTGAGGTTCTACTGCAGTTTGTATTTATTTTTCATGTACCTCCTGTTAAGCTCCACTCTACACAGTCCCAAGTTTTTCAGTCTCTCCTCATTCTGAAGCCTCTCTGGACCCGCTCTGTTTCTCCAGTATCTTTATGAGAGTGGGTGGCCAGAAGCTGGCACATTATTCCAGGTCAGGCAGGGAGTACCATGGAATAATATAATACCATTATAATAGTCTCAGTATTATTTCTTTTCCCACTCTCTATACAACTAACATTTCTGCTTGCTTTGACTACCACGGTGCACTTATTAGAAGTTTATGTTGAGTTAGCTGCAGTGACCTTCAAATCTTTTTCTTAAATGGCTACAATTAATTTACAACTGAGCAACATGGATGAATTTTTCAAAAGCCTGTAAAAGAAAAAAGACTTTAAGAGGGAGGATTTATAAAATAAACCAAGTAGAGGTAAATGAACAAATTATGGGCAATTTGAATTTTCAGGGTACTGCATGTAATACAAAGTGGTCACCTGTTCTAAAGCCTGCTGAAATCAATGGCAGTCTTTCCATTGGCTTCAAAGGACATTGGATCAGAACACTGGGGATGCAACTATTGTACTCTGGAAACTCTACATCTGATCTTAGTAGCCCTCTGTGTGTGGAACTCCTGCAAACTGCACACCCAGCTGGGATCATACACAGCAAGCCAGCCTGAGTAAGGGAGCATTAGCACATTCAAATACTGCTGGTTCCTCGCACAATAACCCAGTGCCTGTTGGGAGCATCTGTAAATTTTCGTGCCTGTCTAGAAATGTGCCCCTCATCTCTACTAAGGCAGGGACAGCCATCACATTCCCAGTCTAGTCAGAGCATGTGCACATCTATTCGGCACCAGGATGGAGCATCCACAAATTATATTAGTGCAGCAGCGCCGCAATAGCTAAGGTTGCATCACATCTGTTTGAAGATCGACCTTTCTAAGTCCATTACAATTGACATGATTAGTTAGATTCCTTTGAAATTTGGTGTGCCTCAGGAGGGTATAGGGTAGGTTTAATGACCCAAATTTGGAGTAATTTGAGAGAGGGGTTCCAGAGATATAAGGCACCCCAAAAAATAGTAATTTTTCAAAAAAGTTTCTAGGTGGGTGTTTTATACGCAGAACTAAAGATCAAACTATTGATGTGATGCTAGTCAAAAATGTTTAAGTTTTACACATGGAAGCCACTAAGTCTTTGGTGGACCTAAACTGAGAACTGTATTTTTAAACATGTAGATTTTTACATGGTGCATTTGCCAGTATAGAAAACGAAAGGGTTTCCATTCCCACCATATTAATGCTTTTAAAGCTTGACTCTTGTAAGGGATCTAAAATCCGAGTGGTTAGTTGGATTCCTTTGAAATTTGATGTGCCTCTTGGGGACATGGGATAGCATTAGTGATCCAAATTTGAAGTCATTTGATTGAGGGGTTCCTGAGTTACAGATTTCCCCCCCCCGCCACCCCGGGCACCCCAAAATGATTTCTTTCTGCTGCCTTGTACTGTTAAATTGAGAGAGATTCATGACTGGATGAGTCACAGACCTCATTGAGATTGATGGCTGTGAACTCACCCTTTAATTATCATAACTAAGAATAAAGTAATGGCAAGGCCACACCTAGGACAAAAGGAGTTTTAGATTGAGTGGTGGGAGGTGACTGCAATTTGTGAGTCGTGGATGGCATAGCTTGGAGGAAAGTAATCAAAGTATTTTTTTGGGAAAAAATTAGACATGTGAATGCTTCCTGGGAGGGGAGGAGAATTAGGGTGTGGAGGACTAGGGAGAGGAGTTTGAGTCTGCAGCAAGAGGAGGGGGGTAATGCAGAAGCGGATAAGTGGGGATGGGTGGTAGAGCTAGGGAGAGAGTTTGAGGCACAGGTGAGTGAAGTGTTGACACCTGCCAGTGTGCCCCAACCCTTTGCACCCCCAGCCCTGCCAGTGCACCCCACCTCTGTCAGCGTACCCTAACTCTAGTGCATCCCCCAAAGTCTTTGGGGGAACAGTTAGACAAGTCGATACGGGTGAAGGTTAATTGGGGAAGTGGAAGAATGTGGGAGCATGGGGAAAGAGGGATTTGGGGCTACAGCAAGCCTAGAAAAATGGGGATGGATGGTAGGGGAAGGGAGAGAGGCTGGGGGCTTAGGTGAGGTAGGTGTGGGGGCTAGGAGGAGTGGAGGAGTGGGACTTTGGGAAAGTAATGTGGCGCGGGAATGGTAGGGAACTGGGGGAGCATGGGACAGTGGCACTGGTCAGCCACACATTCTCCCCTCTTGTGTGTGTGCCCAGATTTGGGAGGGTTCTTGCCCTTCTAGTGGGTACTCAGACTCTCTATCTGCCCCCCTCATATAAGCTGGGATATGGGGGTGTCTGAGCCCCTCTCACTGTCCTCCATACATGTGCCAGGATCTGGGAGCCCCATGGACTCACCCTCCCTTCTCCCCTCATGTAAGCCAGATTTTGGGAGGATCTGAGACCCACTCCCTGCCACCAATGGGAAATCCCTGTCCTCTGCTTGGGGAGCGTACAACAGGCATGATCAGAGCATGCATCAAGAAGAACATACTGCTAAGACTGGGGTGAGGAGCTGAAAAACGGTATGTTTGACACACATCAGAAACTCTCCAGCACCAGGGTGTGGGGAAAGGAACATCCACTGACATGAATGGGCAGTTCATGCATCTCAGAGCTATTGTTTCCAGCTGTATTCACCTCCATGGGGTATTCTCTTTCCTCTGACAACATCTAATTGAAATGAATGGGCCATTTAACACCTGTCTGAGCTTACAACCTTTAGTCTGAGACCCACTCTGAGCAGAAATCTGAGAATGAATTGTAAACATTTGGGAAAAATCTGCCTGTCAAGTGTTTTTTTTTATGTAGCTGTTTTTTTATTTGGAAGAAATTTAATATGATTACAGCAGAATATTCAAAAGGTGCACCCACGCCTTGAATACTGTATTCAGTTCTGGTTGCCCCATCTCAAGAAGGAAATAGGGGAAGTGGAAAAGGTTCAGAGAAGGGCAACAAAGATGATCAAGGGTAAGGAACAGCTTCTATACAAGGGGAGACTAAAAAGATTAGGATTGTTCACCTGAGAAAAGAGACAACTAAGGGGGATATGATAGAGATCTATAAAAATCGCCACAGTAGCATATCAACTGCAAACCTAGGTGAGAACTACAACTGCCTAAATCAGTGGCTGTCAAACTTTTTTTACTGGTGACCCCTTTCACATAGCAAGTCTCTGAGTGCGACCCCCCCTTATAAATTAAAAACACTTTTTTATATATTTAATACCATTATAAATGCTGGAGGCAAAGTGGGGTTTGGGATGGAGGTTGACAGCTCGCAACCCGCCCATGTAATATCCTCGTGACCCCCTGAGGGGTCCCAACCCCCAGTTTGAGAACCCCTGGTCTAAATGACCACTCACACCTTAGAATCATAGAATATCAGGGTTGGAAGGGACCTCAGGAGGTCATCTAGTCCAACCCACTGCTCAAAGCAGGCCCATTCCCCAATTTTTGCCCCAGATCCCTAAATGGCCCCCTCAAGGATTGAACTCAAAACCCTGGGTTTAGCAGGCCAATGCTCAAACCACTGAGCTATCCCTCCCCTTCCAACAAACATTTTTCTTTCTGTTTAAAAAAACCTAAGAAATTTAAATGGCAAAAATCTTCATTAACACAGAGTTACGGTTGCCCAATAATAGCTAATGCCCTGTGAAAACCAGGAAATAGAGTTAAGCTTAACATCCCTGAAAACTTAACTCTGCCCTCTTAGAGGAATGCTCCACAGGCCAATAACACAGATTCTCCCACTCTGCCTTTTTGCTGTAATGGACAGGTGCTACCTGCACTTGCCCTATACTCAAACACTGAGCCTACTGCTCCAACAGAATACCTCATTTGTAAAATTTAACCACCAGTTCATACCCTTTTACAGCTCCTTCACACTTGCACACAGAATGTAGCACCTTAACCTATACGTTTTGTTACCCATCATTAAATCCATAGTTTGCTCTCATACCCCTCCTCACTACTGACAATACCCATGGCAAGAAGACTCTAGTGCCCTGCTGCAGACTCAACCTACACTGGTGGTGGGCAATCTACGGCCCACAGGCTGCATGCGGCCCATCAGGGTAATCCGCTGGTGGGCTGCGAGACAGTTTGTTTACATTTGCACAGCTGCCCGCAGCTCCCAGTGGCTGTGGTTCGCCGTTCCCAGCCAATGGGAGCAGCGGGAAGCGGCAGCCAGCACATCCCTGCGGCCCACACTGCTTCCCGCAGCTCCCATTGGCCAGGAACCGCGGGCGGACGTGCAAATGTAAACAAAGTGTCTTGTGGCCCGCCAGAAGATTACCCTGATGGGCCTCAGCTTGCCCACCACTGACCTACACAGTTCTGTACTGAAATGATACAGACTGTTAATAGGGTTGATGTAATACTTAGATTTCTGTAAGGCCTTTGACTTAGTACTGTATGACATTTTGATTAAAAAACAAGAATGGTGTAAAATTTACATGGCACACATTAAATGGATCAAAAGCTGACTGACTGATAGCTCTCAAAATATAAATGTAAACAGGGACTCATCAACAAGCAGGTCTGTTTCTAATAGAGTCCTGCAGGCTTCAGTTCTTGGCCTTACACTATTTAACTTTTATTAATGAGCTGGAAGAAATCATAAAATCATCACTAATAAAGTTTGCAGTTGACAAAAATATCGGAGGAGTGATAAATAATGAAGAAGACGGGTCACTGATTCAGAGCAATCTGGATCGCTTGGTAAAGAGTGCAGGCAAACAATGTGTTTTTAATATGGCTAAATCTAAACACATATGTCTAAGAACAAATAATGTAGGCCATATGTACACAATGGGAAAGGGCACTCTATCCTGGGAAGCAGTGACTGAAAATGACTTGAGTGTGGATAATCAGCTGAACATGTGCTCCCAGTGTGATGAATTGGCTGAAAGGACTGAGGACATCTTTAGATGCATAAACGGGGGAATCTTGAAAAGGAGTAGAGAGGTTATTTTACTCTGTATTTGGTACTGGTGCAACCGCTGCTGGAATATTGTGTCCTGTTCTGGTGTCCACAATTCAGGAATGATGTTGATAAATTAGAGAGGGTTCAGAGAAGAGCCCCCAAAATGATTAAAGGATTAGAAAACATGTCTTATAATGATATACTCAATGAGCTCAATGTGTTTAGCTTAATAAAGAGAAGATTAAGGGGTGACTTGATTACAGTCCATAAGTATTGTGGCAGAGCTCCAACCTTGTCCCTGTGGGTCGTGCGTGTCCAGGCAGTTTACTTCAGAGGCTCACTACAACCCTCCACGTAGCCCTTCTCTCTCTAGGGCCAGGGATACAGTCTGCTGAGCCCTTTTCATCATAAGTCAGCAATGGAGGTTGGTGAGAGAATTCCCACAGTCTCTGTTGCTCCTACAGCCTCATGCCAAAACAGTTTAGCCTGTCCTGACAGGGGCCTGTTTTCCCCTCCCAGGAGGTGTTTCTGTAGTGGCGGGTTGTGGGGGAACCCGGGCCTGCCCTCTACTCTGGGTTCCGGCCCGGGGACCCTAATGGTAGCCGCTATTGGCAGCTAACCTTTTACTGCCAGAGTTGCTACATTTCCGTGGGCCACTTCACCCCAGCTCTCCTGCTTCTCCCTTCTTCACCCTTACCTTAGGGCTCCCTTACCAAGGACTTGAGGGTGTCTTCATTAACCAGCCCTTCAGCCACACTTCCTCTCCCCTGGCTCCTCTCTGCCTGACTGGAGTGAGCCCTTTTATATTATCAGAGGGGCCTTAATTAGAGTCAGGTGGTCACGGATCTGGCGGAGATGTGCGGGAGGGCCAGGGCCTTCTACGCAGGCCTTTTCTCTCCAAATCTGACCGATCCTTACTCTTGCAGAGTGCTCTGGGATGAACTCCTGACGGTCAGCTTGGGTGACCGAGACCAACTAGAGCTGCCTCTCACTCTGGCCAAGTTCTTGGAAGCCCTCCGCCGCATGCCCACCAATAAATCTCCGGGCATGGACAGGCTGATCGTGGAGTTCTACTGCGTGTTCTGGGATGTCCTCGGCCCAGATCTAGTCACCATCTGGGCCGAGTCTTTGCAGAGCGGGGTCCTCCCTCTTTCGTACAGGCGAGCTGTGCTCACCTTATTGCCGAAGAAGGGGGACCTCTGCGACTTACAAAATTGGCGTCCCATCTCGCTCCTCAGCATGGACTACAAAGTCGTGGTGAAAGCCATCTCACTGCGGCTAGGGTCCGTGCTGGCGGACGTGGTCCACCTAGACCAGTCCTACACCGTCCTGGGCCGCACCATCTTCAACCACCTGTATCTGGTCCGGGACCTCTTGGAACTCGGGTGTAGGGACGGTCTGTCATTCATCCTCCTGTCCCTGGATCAGGAGAAGGCGTTTGACAGGGTGGACCACAGGTATCTCCTGAGCACTCTGCGAGCGTTTGGCTTCGGATCCCAGTTTGTGGGTTTTCTCCAGGTGCTGTACGCCTCTGCAGAGTGTCTGGTCAGGCTCAACTGGACCCTGACCGAACTGGTCAGCTTCGGGCGAGGAGAACGGCAGGGGTGCCCCGTCTCAGGCCAGCTGTACGCTCTGGCGATCAAGCCCTTCTTCTGTCTCCTCCATAGGAGGTTGATGGGGTTGGCGCTGCAGGAGCCGGAGCTGCAGCTGGTCCTGTCGGCGTACGCCAACGATGTGCTTCTCGTGGTCCAGGACCCGGGCGACTTGGTGCAGGTGGAGGCTTGCCAGGCCATCTATTCGGCAGCCTCCTCCACCCGGGTCAACTGGGTCAAGAACTCTGGCCTGGTGGTAGGGGACCGGTGGGTGGCAGGCAAACTCCCTCCCACCCATGCTTCAGGCCATCCGGTGGAGCGTGGGTCCGCTGTTCTATCTCAGCATTTACTTTTCTGCCACGCATCCCTCTCCGCCGGAAAACTGGCACGATTTAGAGGGCAAGGTGATCGAGCGGCTCCGGAAATGGACAGGACTACTCCGGTGCCTCTCCCTTTGAAGGAGAGCACTGGTGCTTAATCAACTAGTCCTGTCCATGCTCTGGTACCGGCTCAACAGCCTGGTCCCGGCCCCTGGTTTCCTGGCCAACCTCCGGACGTCGATTCTGGTCAGTACTGCACTGGGTCTCTGCAGGGGTTCTCCATCTACCCCTGGAGGAGGGAGGGCAGGGCCTGAAGTGTCTCCACACTCAGGTCCATATCTTCCGCCTCCAGGCCCTGCAGAGGCTCCTTTATGATGCAGGTAGTCCGGCATGGAGTGTACTGGTGCATGCCTTCCTGCACCGCTTCCGAGGGCTCCGATATGACTGGCAGCTCCTTTATCTCCATCTGAGAGGTCTTCCGTGAGACCTCTCCGGGCAGCCAGTATTCTACCTGGACCTCCTCCCGACCTGGAAACTGTTCTCAGCGACCAGGTTCGTGGCGGCCACCATGGGGGCAGATCTCCTCGCGGAGCCCTTGATACACAACCCCAAGCTCCGTGTGCAGGTGGCGGAGTCCACCTCAGTGCGCCAGAGGTTGGTCCTGGCAGAAGTCACCAGAGTCGGAGACCTCCTGGACTATGACTGGGGAGACTGGCTGGATCCCCTAACTCTCGCTCAGCGCATGGGGCTCTCCAGGCCTTGTACTCCCTGGCGCGTACTTCAGGAGGTGAGCCTGCTGCTTGGGTTTACCTCGACCAGGTCCTGCACGAGAGCGTGCCCCACCCACCCTCCACCCCAGGCCCTCTGGACCTTTTCATCGGGCCCCTGCCCCATGGACCCGACCGACCCCCCCGTCCCTTCACCGTGAGCCAGCTGCATGATTTGCAGCTGGTCCGTCTCCAGACCACGCCAAGGAAACGTCTATGCACGCTCGTGCTCCACACCTTCACGTCCTCACCCTTGTGTCCTGCCCTGACACAAAGTGGCGGGACCTCCTGCCACCTCTAGAGGGTGAGGAGTGCCGGTGGGCCAGCCTATATTCCATCCTGGTCCCGAGGCCCACTGGGGATGTCAGTTGGCGACTCCTTCATGGGGCCGTGAACACGGGCGTGTACTTGGCGTGGTTCACCTCTATCCCAGACACCTGCCCCTTTTGCAGCATGGGTGAAACCCTGACACACATATACCTGGAGTGCGCCAGGTTGCAGCCCCTATTCCGGCTCCTCACAAACATTTTGTTAAGATTTTGGTTGCACTTTTCCCCTCACCTCCTTATCTATGCACTCCCTATCCGTGGCCCCACTAAGTCACGGGACCTCCTGGTCAGCCTCCTCCTGGCCCTGGCTAAAGTGGCCATCTATAAAACCAGGGTGAGGAGGTTGGCTGATGGAGTCTCCTGTGACTGTGGGGCCTATTTCCGATCCTCCGTCAGATCACGTCTCTGGGCAGAGTTCCTCTGGGCAGCATCCACTGACTCCCTTGACGCCTTCGAGGAGCACTGGGCGCTGTCTGGGGTTCTCTGCTCGGTGTCCCCATCTGGTTCCCTTCATTTGACCCTTTGACCACGCTCCTGTCCCTGTTATTTCATTTGTTGTCCCCCATAATTATTTGGTTTCCAGGTCCTGTGGACCCCCCTCTTAGGCTGCGGGGGGGAGGGAGAGGGGATCCTTTAGCACTTCCTGGATCCCAATAAGGGCTACTCTGCTGTACCCAGCTGGCCTGAGTTTATCGCAGTATCTACATCCAAATATTTAATAATGGGCTCTTCAGACTAGCAGAGAAAGCTATAACATGATCCGATGGCTGGAAGTTGAAGCTAGACAAATTCAGGAGACAAATAAAGCATACATTTTAAACAGTGAGAGTAATTAACCAATGAAACAATATACCAAGGATTGTGGTGGATTCTCCATCTCTGACCATGCTTAAATCAATATTGGATGTTTTTCTAAAAGATATTTCTTGGGGAAGTTCTCTGGCCTGTGCTATACATAAGGTCAGACTAGATGATCACGGTTCCCTTCTGGTTTTGGAATCTATGAATCTGTAAACCTGCAGGTATGTACACACTGCTTTCCTTTGATACCACACACAGTGGGACTCAGACACAGATCTGTTCATAGCACAAGCACAGCTCTAGCATGCCCATCAATCTAATCCCCATATCTCATTGGCACAGCTCTTCCAAGCTGCTCCAGTTTATTCCTCCAACTTTCAGTACAGCTGCATCTAACACAATGAATGCCTCTGGAGTGTACGCAGATAATTGCCAGTGACTATTGTCAGCTTCAGAGGGGCAGAGTTAAGTTATGTGGGCATTTACCTTAACTCTGTATTTCCTGTTTTTCATATGTTTGAATTTTTCTGAACTCAACATTCTGGAAAGGCGTGCGCTATCACTGGAAAACCTTAACTTTGCATTAATGAAGATTTTTGCCATTTAATTTCCCATGCGGTCAGAGACTACTTACAGACTTTACAAACTGCTAGTGCTGTTGCGGACTGTGAACATTAATCTAGCCCCAAAAGGAAATAGCTGCAAAGTACCAGGGTTCCCCTGCTGCCTCATGATTTCCCCCTTAATTCAAGCGCTGGGCAGGATGGAGCACCGTGGTCATAATTTGGTAGTGACTCCTTGACTGACAGTGATGCAGAGACAGGGACATTAGTGTATTTAAAAAACAAACAAACAAACAGAAAAAAACAGAAAATGGTTTTCCTTCTTGATTCCTTTTATTCCTTTACTTGTAACTAGAAAACATTGATGCTCCCATCAATTATGATCTTTGATAAAAATCTAGAACGGTGGGTCTGTAAAAAAATTGGTAAGAAATTTGGTCCTTAAGATGCACGTGTACCAGTATGAAAGTATCAGTGTAGATATGGCAAAAAAAGTTAACAAAAGAGTAAGAAATATATTAGTTTGTGCTTCATAAGGTATGGAAAGGTCTGGTTGGAGGAGAATAGGAATGTTTTCCAAGTGGATAAAACTGGTAAAAAAATAAGTTGTTCTGAAGCTTCTAAGAGAGTTTTTACAACCAGTGGAGAGTAGAAAAAAAAATCGAAGTTATATTTTAAATATTTGACAGTATGCCTTTAACCGGTAACATATTTTTTTCTCAAATTTTGCCTGTGGCAGCCAATAAAATAAATTAAGGCTAACTGAATAGGTGCCATATGTGTGGAAATTAATTGGAAATGCATCAAAGATTCAGTGCTCAATACTTCCCTGTCGAGTTAGATGCATTCACAGCTCCAGTTCACTGAATCATTCTAAGAAGGTAGAGTAGGGTAAAGACAGAAGGGAGGCATCAGAGAAAAAACACATGCAGGGGCCAGGCAAGAACACAAACGTAAAGACCAAAAATTCAAACAAGAAAAACAAATAAGAAAAGAGGGCAATCAAAAAGGAAAAGCCATGCAGTGAAAAGTAATCTGAGTGAGGAAAGAAGACCTGAAGAAGAATTTGTGTAAGCTCAAAAGCCTGTCTCTCTCACCAACGGAAATTGGTCCAATAAAATATATTAATTCACGCATTTTGTCTCTCTGGGGAAAGAAGACATAGGTTCATAATCAAGAACATAACACCAAATATGTGAAGAATAGAAAAGTCTCACTTCTCTTCTTTTTTTCATGACTATAAGAAATTAATGATTATATAGACAGTCTTCCAAATAATTTTCCCAGTCTTGATCCTCTTAGCACTCATCCTTAAGAGATAGCCGATAGCAGCTCTAATGGACAACCAAGATTTAACCTCAGTGGTAACAGTTTCTGAATCTTGTCTTGGAATGAGACAGGGATTTTGCTATGTACAAAAGTCTCTCTTTTAAAATATTCTCCTGTCGCCCAGCTAATGGGGTCAGAAGAGCTCCTTTTGAAATGGAAAGGCTATCTCTTGATTACTTTTTTTCCCCTTTACTTGTAACTAGAAAATATTTAAGATCCCATCAGCATGATCTTCAGTGGAAATTTGCTACTATATGTTGAAATAGTGGGTATGTACAAATATTTGGAGAGAAACATTCTTGTGCTAGTGAGAGATGTTTTTGAGAGATGTTCTGAGAAGATACCACCTTAAATATGATGCAGTTGGGAGTATAACCATAGTATTTGACACGAGTTCAGAATTATACATCATATAAAACATGAAATTATAATGGAATATACAGAACTGGAGGACTAAAGCCTATCTAGTATTTTTCTTCATCCTTTTGGAAAGCATATTCATGGAGAGTAAATACAAGATTTAATAATTTTACAAATATCAGTTTTTACTTGAGAATAGTTGTTATAGAAAGCGTAAAGGGACAAAGAAGGGAAAATTGGAGGCTACCATGGCTATAAGGACAAAGTTACAGTTATCTGGGTGTCTTGACTGTGTATTTTCTTATGTGGCTGCTGTAAGTGCTCAGCACCTTTGAAAATCAGGTCCCTTGTATTTAGGCTCCTGAATCCATACTTAGGCACCTGGGCACCCAGGTGTGAAACTCATGGTCTCTGTTATCAATACCCCCAAAACACCTCAAATTTACAAACTTTTGCATGGTAGGATATTGTTTGTACAATAGCTCACTAATAGCTCATCTACAGGAACATGAGGCCTGAGAAAAGGTGAAGGTTTTATATAGTTCAAATTAAACAGTATTTCACACTGCTTAAAAAATAGCTGTGATTCTTATACCTGAAAAAAAATGATTCATAATGAATGATTAACAGTGTAAATAAGAAGCAGGAGCTCTCATTTTTCTCCCCATCTCTCCAGTCTGGTTTACTGTAGTCAAATCATTTTACAGTTCAAATTTTATTTTAGTGGAAATCTTCAGCAGTATTGCCTTTTTCTATAACTTTAGAAAGCCTCCTGGAGTAGCTTTCCTCCAGTTCTCCACTGTACAGATGGTGTTACTACTACTGATGTGATAGCTTGAGAAAGCAGAATGTTTGCTTGCACACTATTATATGGAGCACTGAGGCAGTGTGGGTGTAGTGGTAGGAAAAAATAAGACTCAAATCGAGTAGAGAAGAGGGAGAACATATCTTTCTTTGTTATAGTGGGTGTTTCAGTCTAGAGCATTGTGTGCGGTGACAAAGTTCTGTCCTTGTCTCCATGGGTCCTGTGCTTCCTGGCGGATTTTGCTAGCCTGAGAGGCTCGCTGTGACCCTCCATGTAGCCCTTCTCTCTCTAGAGGCAAGGGTCACAGCTTACAGAGCCATTTTCATCATAAGCCAGCAAGGGAGGTGAGGAGAAGCAACCCTCCCTCACATAGTCTCTGTTGTCTCCCAGTCTCAGTGATTAATTGGGGAGGGAAGAGGGGGAGCCCAGGCCCACCCTCTACTCCAGGCTCCAGCCCAGGGACCCTAATAGTAGCAGCTATGGTAGCTGACTTTTTGTAAATAGGACACATACAATTCCCTGGTCCACATCCCCACAGCAGCCCCCACTTCCTCAATAGCTACTTCACCGTTACCTCAGGGCCTCCTTCCTTGCATCTGAAATGGTTTGTACTGCTCAATTCCTCCAACAGCACAGCTTCCTCCTACAGCTCCTGACACACACACCCAACTGACTAACTGGGAGGTTTTTAACTAATTTCAGCCAGCTCCTAATTGGCTTCAGATGTCCCAATCAACCTAGCTATCTTCCCTGCCTTCTGGAAAGATTTTAATTAGCCCCAGGTGTCTTAATTGACCTGGAGCAGCTGCCATTTACTTATCCTGGTACCAGGGATTTGTTTAGCCCGGGGCTAATATATCTATCTCTGACTATCTTTCTATAGCCATCTAGCCTTGCCCCATCACAGTGCATACAGATAGTCAGAAAACCTGGGGATGCTTGTACATAAAGGGGCTTTCAGAATTTGTTGCTGTAATTACTATGTAATCATTCTGCATCTTACATTAAATTGCTTTAAAACAACAAGGGCATACTCACGCTTCCCATGAATCCCATCACCTCTGCTGCCTGGCATCTTTTACATCTTCACAGGTGCCTGCTTATTCTGCCATTGGAGAATTCTCATTTTCCTCTGCATCTCTCCAGCCTGGTCTACATTTTTTTTTTTTAACTGTAAATTTCCCCTTCATAATGCCAGCAGCATAATGCTTCCATGTGGGAAATGTAGGGTTTCAGATATTCCATGAGGCTGCATTATAGTGCTGTTTCTCTCATGGCTGCTTATTAGGCTTCTTGGAAGTGTATATTAAAGCAAAATGGGGCCTAGATCCACCAAAAATTTGGGCTTCTCCGAGACAGACTTTCCCACTCACATACCCAATCGGCTCTTGTCTTTGTACTTCTTCTTCCAAAGTGAAGGACCCCTTTTATTTTGAGCATCAGATCCCAAGGATTCAAAGGTTCTTCCTTAATTTGCTTCTTGGGGTGAAATCCAGTAGCAGCAAGGCTGAAAGAGCAGATATTGCTTCACTTTCCCCAACTTCTGGAAAGGAGCACAGGAAGCAGCTTTCCCTAAAGCTGACTGATTCCTTACTATGAAGCATATCTCACACATACTATCTGTGACATTCCCCTGGTGTTATCTGAACTGATGATCTGCTAGGTCACTCCAGTGCTCAACTCTGGGAGCCAGCCTTACCCTGCTCTACTGTGAGAACCCCCAGTCCCGGGTTGTTCACGCATAGCCTCTAGCATGTAAGCTGCTCCCAGCTACATGAGTGAGCACTTTTGGCCAGCGCTGCTTGGATTGTGCAACCGACTGACACTAGCCAATATCTCTGGTCCCAGACACAACCCTAGGAACCTCCATCTTGCAGTGTCCAGTTTTGCCCGCTGGATGCTCTAAGCTTATATGGGTTTGTCAATTTAACAAAGAAATTGACATGTACCATGCTTGTTATCCCAAGGGGAGTCTCTGACAGGCTTCAAACAAAACACACTGCTTCAGGTAGAATAAACACGTTTATTAAACTACAAAAGATAGATTTTAAGTGATTATAAGTCAAAGCACAAGTAGTCAGATTTGGTCAAATGAAATAGAAGGAAAATGTATTCTAAGTTGATCTTAACACTTTCAGTGCCCTTACAAACTTAGATGCTTCTCATCACAGGCTGGCTGGTTGCCCTTCAGCCAGGCTCTCCCCTTTGATCAGTGCTTCACTCGCTTAGTGGTGCTGTCTGTAGATGGAGGTGGAAGAGAGAGAGCACGGCAAATGACACTCCCTTTTATAATGTTCTTTCTTTCCTCTTGGCTTTGCCCCCGCCACCTGCCTTCAGAGTCAGGTGATCATTACCTCATTGTAGTCCCAAACTGACCAAAGGAAGGGAGGTGACTCATTCGGAAGTCCAACAGATCATTTGTTGCTACCTAGGCCAGTGTCCTTTGTTCCTGTGAGGCTGGGCTGGGTTTGTCCCATACATGCCCTGATGAGGTGTGAACTGCCCCTCTGATCCTGCAGTTTTGCCTGGGCTTTTTTTAAGCAATGAGGACACATTTTCAGCCTCATAACTATAAGCATGAAATTACAACCTATAACATTACTATAACAACAATGCTCAGTGCATTATGAGCCTTCCGAAGACACCCAACACAACAAACTTTGCATTGGATACCACAGTCACATTATAAGGATGAACGTGGGGGTGCAGGGTGTTCCCCCGAGGTACAGAGCATCACACTATCCAAATCTCACTCTCAATCATTGCTTTATTTTACTTTCATGATTGTTATTTTTAGAGGAAGGTGAAGAAGAGAGTGGCTGTGGAGAGAAACTATTTCTAGGTTGGAAGACAAGGCAGTATTTTTGTGGGAGGAAAATATTGGCTATAACCCCATTATAATAAGAAAAGAAAGCCTATGTATGATGGTCTAAGTCGTACCACAATGCTAGGCTCCTTGCTTGGCTCGGATCTGGATAAAACAGGAGATAGTGAGGTATTTTAGGAACTAAATGGGTGCTGACTTTAAAATTAGTGAGACCATTGCTGAAGAGATTCAGACATATTTCAGGGGAAGTGCCCAAGGACCTTTACTCAGTTTGTGTAGATTAATACAGTTCAGGAAGAAATCCAATTACTGAGCTAATTATCACCTTAGCTGAGTGGTAGGAACTAACTTTAAAGTAAGAAACCACTGAAGGAAAGACCAAATTGCCCAGAAGTTCATTTTTAAGAGATCCTAGCTGACAGCAAAAAGCCCAGTGGTAAATGTGCAGCTGAGTTTGGTTATTAGATGCAGTATATTATAATTCAATACTATGAAGATTCCTTTTAAGAAGCTACAAACAGAGCTTCAGTTACTATAATTGTGGAATATTTTAAGATCCAAAGTGGACTTTGTGGATGAGCTACTTCAGCTTCCCTGAATTTCAATACTGAAGTCATTGCAACATATTTTGTTTTTCAACCACTATCTACTATATTTTCCCCTGGATTTTTACAAGATATTAAAATTATGTCTTGAAAGTATCTGGATGAAGACCTGGGTTTTTCCTGTGTTATTAGAATTAATACTCCTTATCCTCTTTCATCTTGAGCCTCCCTATTTTCATAGCTTAAGTGATCTAGAGTACACTTGGACTGCGAGTTTCAAGCTACAACACAGATCTTTTTATTGTGAGAACTTCTTCATTTGGGTATAGCAATTCATTTCCTTCTCACCATCCAATCTTCTTCCCATTTCTGAATATGCCAGAGCACTTCTATTTTTTATAATTGTTTCATGCATCTCAGTGACCCAGGGACATTTTGATGCCAACTGGCAAAGCCACAGGGGATATATAGAGTTTTACAGGAATCCCTGTGTCAGATATAGGCATATTAAGTTCACCAAAGGGTAGCATGTAAGATATCTACTAGGGATGTTAAGTGATTAAAAAAATTAATCGCAATTAATCGTGCTGTTAAACAATAATAGGATACCATTTATTTAAATATTTTTGGATGTTTTCTACATTTTCAAATATATTGATTTCAGTTACAACACAGAATACAAAGTGTACAGTGCTCACTTTATATTTATTTTTATTACAAATATTTGCACCGTAAAAAACAAAAGAAATAGTATTTTTAATTCACCTAATACAAGTACTGCAGTGCAATTGAACTTGTGTACAAAAAATAACTGCATTCAAAAATAAAACAATGGAAAACTTTAGAGCCTATGAGTCCATTCAGTCCTACTTCTTGTTCAGGCAATTGATCAGTTTGCTTACATTTGCAGGAGATAATGCTGCTCGCTTCTTGTTTACAATGTCATTTGAAAGTGAGAACAGGCGTTTGCATGGCACTGTTGTAGCTGGCATCACAAGATATTTATGTGCCGGATGTGCTCAAGATTCATACGTCCCTTCATGCTTCAACCACCATTCCAGAGGACATGCGTCCATGCTGATGACAAGTTTTGCTTGATAACAATCCAAAGCAGAGCGGACCAATGCATGTTCATTTTCGTCATCTGAGTCAGATGCTACCAGCAGAAGGTTGATTTTCTTTTTTGGTGGTTCAGGTTCTGTAGTTTACACATCAGAGTGCTGCTCTTTTAAGACTTCTGAAAGCATGTTCCACACCTTGTCCCTCTCAGATTTTAGAAGGCACTTCAGATTGTTAAACCTTGGGTCGAGTGCTGTAGCTATCTTTAGAAATCTCACATTGGTACCTTCTTTGTGTTTTGTCAAATCTGCAGTGAAGGTGTTCTTAAAATGAACAACATGTGCTGGTTCATCCTCCAAGACTGCTATAACATGAAATGTATGGCCGAATGTGGGTAAAATAGAGCAGGAGACATACAATTCTCCCCCAAGGAGTTCAGTCACAAATTTAATTAACACATTTTTTTAATGAGCGTCATCAGCATGGAAGCATGTCCTCTGGAATGGTGGCAGAAGCATGAAGGGTCATACGAATGTTTAGCATATCTGGCACGTAAATACCTTGCAATGCCGCAACAAAATTGCCACGCAAACACCTGTTCTCACTTTCAGGTGACATTGTAATTGAGAAGTGGGCCGCATTATCTCCTGTAAATGAAAACAAACTTGTTTATCTTAGCGATTGGCTGAATAAGAAGTAGGACTGAGTGGATTTGTAGGCTCTAAAGTTTTACTTTGTTTTGTTTTTGAGTGCAGTTATGTAACAAAAAAATCTATATTTGTAAATTGCACTTTCACGATAAAGAGATTGCACTACAGTACTTGTATGAGGTGAATTCAAAAATAGTATTTCTTTGTTTATCATTTTTACAGTGCAAATATTTGTAATAAAAAATATGAAGTGAGCACTGTACACTTTGTATTCTGTGTTGTAATAAAAATCAATATATTTGAAAATATAGAAAAACATCCACAAATATTTAATACATTTCAATTGGTATTCTATTGTTTAACAGTGCGATTATCACAGCGATTAATTGCGATTAATTTTTTTAATCACAATTCATTTTTTTTTGAGTTAACCGCGATTAATTGATGGCCCTAATCTCTACCAAGAGCCAGTTGCCCACTGGTTGTCATAATTGTTGCAAGATGTTAGTACTGGAAGTAGTTTAAGAGAAATGTAAAATAATGAGTTTCCAAAATTGCTGAAGTAAAGCTTGTCACTGGAGTAACAGAGAGACTCAGGGCTGACTGAATAAGCATGCAGAACAACATCCAGGGAGACAGATTATGTTTCCTGTCTGGGCCAGGTGTAGGCCTGAGAATTTGCAAAGACAAATGAACCCCAAGATAAGTCTCTGAAGAGGGGATGTCATGGGTTAAGAGACAATAATATGTAATTGCATAAAAAATGAAGATGGGACAAGATTTTATCCTTCACCTAGGAAACAAACTGACAGCAACGTGTCTTGTCTCATAAAAAAAGGTTTACAACCTGCCTCCCTGGAAGAAGCACTGGTGAACAATAATTTATTAGATGTGAGAGTATCCTGTTAATTAAGTCTGGGCTCTAGAATATGTGTTGTTAATTTTATTTTATATGTAAGCATTTGATTCCAATACCTCTAGTTGCTATCACATGAATCCCTATAATTTGTTAAGTAAACCTTTGCTTGTTGTGTCTATACTAGGGTGACCAGGTGTCTGGTTTTTGACCGGAACACCTGGTTGAAAAGTGATCCTGGCGGCTCTGGTCAGCACCGCTGACTGGGGTGTTGACTGTCTTGTTGGTGGCACTGTGCAGCGGGGCTGGCAGACTCCCTGCTAGCTTCCTTGCTGCGCAGCTCCTGGGAAGCAACTGGCATGTCCCCTCTCCAGCTCCTACATGTAGGGGCAGCCAGGGGGCTCTGCACGCTGCCTATGCCCCAAGCACCTCCCTGCAGCTCCCATTGGCCAGGAACCGTCGGACGGGGCAGCGCGCAGAGTCTCCTGGCCTTGCCTCCGTGTAGGAGCTGGAGGGGGGACATGCCGTTGCTTCCAGGAGCTGCTTGAAGTAAGCACCACCCAGAGCCTGCACCCCTGATCCCAGCCCTGATCCCCCTCCCACCCTCCAAACCCCTCGGTCCCAGGCTGCAGCACCCTCCTATACCCCAAACCTCTCCTCCCCAGCCTCACCCCAGAGTCTGCGCTCCCACCCAGAGCCCTCACATCCCCCAACCCCCTACCCCATCCCGGAGCTACCTCCCGCATCCTGAACCCCTCATTTCTGGACCCACCCAGGAACCCACACCCCCAGCCCAGCGCCTGTACATCCTTCCACACCCCAGCCTGGAGCCCCCTCCCATACTCCAAATCCCTTGGCTCCAACCCCCAGCCTGGAGCCCTCTCCTGCACCCCAAACCCCTAATCCCTGGCCCCACCCCAGAGCCCTTACCCCCTCTCATATCCCAATCCACTGCCTCAGCCTGGAGTCCCCTCCCGCACTCCGAACTGCTAATTTCTAGCCTCACCCTGGAGCTCTCACCCCCTCCCACAGCCCAGCCCAGCCCCCTGAGCCAGCTTGGTGAAAATGAGTGAGTGAGTGAGGGTGGTGAGAGCAAGCAACAGAGCGTGGGGGGAGCCTGTGGTGTGAGCGGGGGCGTGGCCTCAGAGAAGGGTGGGGCCTCGGGAGAGGGGCAGGGCAAGCCTGTTCAGTTTTGTGCAAGTAGAAAGTTGGCAACCCTAGCTTCAGACACTTCCCCAGGATCTGTCTCTATCTGCCATGTCAGTCTCCCTTACCAGGAAGAGCTTACTCACAACTCCCCCTCATCTCTCACCAAGTGTGCTTTGAAACTTTTAGTGTCCCTTTGATCTCTAGGCTCACAGCCTTGGCAAAATGTATGTGTGACTATGAGATGAAGCCTGCAACTCGGCCACTCTTTGCATTGCCCCTGCGCAAGTGTTTGTTGCAGGGTTGCTTATCTGTAGCCATTGGGAGTGCATTCCTGGTTGTTTTTCCAACAGCCCCCTAGCAAGCTAAATCAATACATACAGGAAAGTCTAATCACCCAATATATCTATGCAGTAACTCACTGACCCAGTTACGTGCAGCGTTAATAAAATTGTTATTGATCAGTATTCTTAGACCATTACATAGCAGCTCCATTATCCACTACATTCACAACATATATAGACAATGCTATCAATTAAATATAGGGTGACCAGATGTCCCGTTTTTATAGGGACAGTCTGATTTTGTGGGACTTTTTCTTATATAGGCACCTATTACCTCCCACCCCCGTCCTGTTTTTTCATAGTTGCTATCTGGTCACCCTAATTAAATAGCATATTTTATAGAACAAAAACTACTGTATGGTTAGTCCTCATTTCTGGCCCCACCCCAGAGTCCATACCCCCAGCCGGATCCCTCACCCCATCCTACACCCCAACCCCCTGAGCCAACCTGGTGAAAGTGAGTGAGTGAGGGTGGGGAAAGGAAGTGACAGAGGAAGGGGGGGATGGAGTGAACGGGGGTGGGGCCTCATAGAAGGGGCAGGATATGGGTGGGGCCTCGGGGGAGGGGCAAGGCAAGGGTATTCTGTTTTGTATGAATAGAAGTTCGGCAACCCTTGTCTATAAACATATCTAAGTGCTGTGTGTTAAATGCAGCAGTGATCTGAGGTATAACTGGTATACTGGGGTCTACTGCTCCTGTAGAAGCAGTGAATCTGTGAATACTGCATATGTCTAGAGCTGGTGACTCCAGGCAGGATGGCTGGAAGGCTTGGGGACTCGAGTGTGCCAATCACTAACCGATAGAGAGGCAGTCAGGCCTGTGTAGGCATGGAGGGGAGTGCTTGTGTTACCCATGGCTGGTGAAGTTGGGGACTTGACCCCTGGCAGGTACAGACCAGGCTTCCTCATGGTAAGGGCAGCCCTGGGTAATCCTGAGAAGTGTCATAATCTCTCAGTCCTCGGAAATGGAAACTACTGGTTGGCCAGAGCAGCATCCTGAGCCGAGTGATTCCTACTCATATAAATTGTAATTTTCTGAGTAAAGTTGGATTTTTTTATGGCTAGTTCTTATCAGATAAGTGTCTCATTATGGCAGATGTTCTGATTTACTTTGCCTAAAAATCCTTACATGCAAAGATGTCCCCAGATTTGTAAATACTTGGGGCAAATATAGTAATGACTTGCATCTGATGCTGCCCTGTTGACTTCAAAAGGTTAAAAGTCATCAAGGAATGTGATAATCTTCTGTTTAAAATTTAAAAGATCCCCACTCTGAAAATGACTCTGTTGTCCAGCTAGAACGGCAAATTGTTCAAATTCCATAACCGGATCCTCTTGCTCTCCCTTTAATTCACTAGGGCAGGCATCACAGGTAGAGGGCCTATATCCTAGAACAGAAGAACTCTAGCAACCGTATTGCATTTAAAATAACTCTTCATATTTGGCATTGCCTTAGGAAGCCACCTCTGCTTGTAACTGTTTTCTATTGCACTAGGGTTGAAGACTGTAGTTACAATGCAACAAGCCAGCTGGAAATAGAAGGCACAGAGATAAATAATACATCAGATGAATGGTTAATGTATGCAGATAATATTCTAATACGAATTACGGCCCATATATTATCCTACAATATTTCCTGTAGAGCAGCATAGAAAACCTACATCTTTTGAGAAAAAGGCAGGAGCAGGTGGGGAGTTGAGGCAGAGCAATAGGAACCCTCTTGCACTCATCCTGCCAAAGCTCCTGTTCAAATTTTTGATGGCTGATTTTCTGTTGAGTTTTGTGGTGGAAACAGGGCTGGAGGATGGAGGAAACGGCCAGCAATTTTCTTCTTCTCACTAGGAAAGTTATTGGGATTTTATGCCGCAAGTTGATACAGAAAATATCAGCATTGACTTATACCAACTCTGGTTCTGACACTTCAGATCTCCTGACTGGGATGTGAGTGGTGTAAGCAGAGAGAAGAGACACACTACCAAGGGGATATGGACAAAGGAAGGACTTAAGGAGCAAACAGGAGGGCATGGGCTCTGAGACTGACAGCAGTTCCTCATGGACCTTGGGACATCTGCGGATTACCAGGAACATGCCCTCTGCTTGCTCTGCCAATTGACAAACCCCGCATCATGAGTATATGATAAAGCAGGCATTAGCCCCCTCCCCTCCGCTACAGGAGAACATGATCTGGGATCCAAAATCCAAGCCAATGTCTGACACATTTATGAATTAAGCAATATCTCTGGCTAGATAATCCCAGAGAAACCTAAAGTTTTACCCCTTTCAAAAATGTTGCCTTCTGCCCATTGCTGTTTTGGAAATGAAATTCACAATAGTCACATGAAGATGTAAGTTGTGTTGGAGTTAGGTTAAATCAAGGCTTTTAAACCAGGTTGGAGATAATGGAGTGTGATTAAAAAAAAATACTGAGCACCAAAAATAAAAAAAGGTGTGTGGGGAGGGGGGGGAGAAATAGATACAGTATTATATCTTGGAGTCAGAATACTCTTCAAATGGTTTCAGTCACCAAATTAAATTACATTTCATATGTGCTGCCATTATAAATCTAAAAACTGTACTTTGAAAAGTTTATGAAGATATTTTCTATTTATATAGGTGAGAAGAAGCCCAAATCGAAATAGAACAGGAGGACTTGTGGCACCTTAGAGACTAACAAATTTATTAGAGCATAAGCTTTCGTGGGCTACAGCCCACTTCATCAGATGCATAGAATGGAACACATAGTAGGAAGATATATATATACATACAGATAAGTTGGAAGTTGCCATACAAACTGTGAGAAGCTAATTAGATAAGATGAGCTATTATCAGCAGGAGAAAAAAACTTTTGTAGTGATAATCAAGATGGCCCATTTAGACAGTTGACAAGACTTAAACTTAGGGAAATAGATTCAATATGTGTAATGACCCAGCCACTCCCAGTCTCTATTCAAACCCAAGTTAATGGTATCTAGTTTGCATATTAATTCAAGCTCAGCAGTTTCTCGTTGCAGTCTGTTTTTGAAGCTTTTCTGTTGCAAAATGGAAATACTTTATTTTGGCCTTTTAATAATTGGGAGTCATGGTGCTACACCTGTAGAACTACCAGTATGTCTTCATGGTGGTGCAAGAGAGGAAGAGCAGGGCATGGGCTGGGAAGAGAACTGGAGAGAGAAACTGCAAGGCAGAGGTGCTGTGCTTTGTGGCTTAGCCCAGAACTTGCTGCCCAGAGGGAGTGGGCTAACGTGACTTTAAGACACCTTTGTGCCTGCCTACTCTTGGGCTGTTCTGGGGACTGGAGACACCTCCAACATAATTTAGACAGCTCTTGGGGTGTGGGGGGTTGTCCAAATTATGTCAGTCTCTCCAACCTACCCTGTGGGCTGCAGAATTGCTCAAAATCTCTATATCGCTGTGTTCTCAAAATCTCTATATCGCTGTGTTCTGCAGCCCCACCCTAACACTCTCCTCTCCCATCCCCTAGGGCTTGCTAGAGGGTCCTTGGAGGAGAGTCTGTGGTTGTCTTCCTTAGTTCCTGGGTCCGAGGAATTCTCCCATGGCTGACTGTAGTGCTTTCGGAACCCATTTCTGCTGCTCTGGCCCTTTTACCCAGTGGAAAGGATAAAGGAGCTGGAGAGGGGATGATAAGCTCCCCCCTGACATGTAACCATATGCTGTCTCCATCTGTAGCCTTGGGCAAGTCACTTCACCTTTTTATTTTATCCCCATTTTACAGATGGGGGTAATAATACTTACAGACCTCCCTCACAGGGTGGTTGTGAGGAATTCTCATGTAGGATAAAGTTTTCAAATAAAAGGGGCCTAGGTGTCCAAGTGACTTAGGTGCTTTAGAAAATGTTACATGTAATGTTTGTAAAGTACCTTGAAGATTAAAAGTGCTATGTACGTGGCAGGAAAATATGTTTCAGAAGATACATCTTCTGTAACACCCAGACTAGCAAGAGCTTCTGCTTGCAGTCTGCAGCCTTGAAGGTCGCTCTGACTCCTTGTGGTACTGAATGCCCAAATAGCCATGGTGTCAAAAAACACCCACTTCCAGTCTGACCAATTACATCCGATCCTGTCAGACTCCAATCTGGACACAGTGATGATTGCATTAATGACCTCCAGGCTTTAATAGTGCACCCCATTATATCTGCGAACAAAGGCCTGAGATCCCTAAGCCATCCCCTCTCTCTCCGTGAGCACTGCCTTCCATGATAGCAGTGCTCCACTGAAATGATTACAGTGCTGGCCAACAATGAGAGGCCTATTAATGTGGGAGGCAGAAGTCTCACAAGTGGAATCTAGACTATGGAACTCATTTCCTTGAGAGGTAAGAATGACCATGGGCCTCGCACTTTTAGAACTAACTACAGAACTCATTTATTTGACTTGCCTTTCCTTCAGTAGAAATGCGAAAACTTCAAAAATCCCTAAAATTTAATCTGGCTGTTTTTCCTAAGAGCTGGGGAGGAAGAGAGAGAGAAATTGTTATATGTGTAAAATACTTGGGAGGCACTTGGCTATTATGGCAATGGAGGCCATGTAAGTATTTAGATATATATTGTTTGTTATTACAAATGCTAACTTTCAGCCTGATTCTGCTACCCTTACTAGTACCTTACCACATGAATGGTCCCATTAGAGTAAGGTGACGAAGGATGGCAGAAACATACCTTTTGATTGTAGATGCTCATAAATTGCTTGCATGATTTATGTTAGAAAAAGAAATACTTCATAGTGATAGCATGTTAATATTGAGAGTAAACCAATTAACAGATTAGGAATACGAACTATGTGATTGTACAGATAGGAAGTATGGGAAGAAATGTTCAAGGGGGAGGGGGGAAAAGGAAGTCCTGTTTCAAAAGAGAATTAGCTATGGAATGTGTCTCTCTATTTTCAGCACAAAAAGAGTGGACCATTCTAATACAAGACTGGCAATTCAGATTGAAAAGGACCCAGGTATGGCATGGGATTTCTTCTTACATAATTTAGAAAATGTGATTGATTTATCGTATTGTAGCTTACCTGTAAATGTAAAATAGATGCAAAGTGTTTAAGCACTGGGTGAATGAAGCAGATAATTTAAAATATAATAGCAATTAAAAACTATGCAAAGCTCCTGATTAAGTCATGTGATTTGGTATGTTATTTAGAGTTGATTAGGTAGCTGCTGAGTTATAAATCAGTTTCAGTTTATGTATAATAAATAGCAGACATAGTAAATCAAATCCAAGGTCAGTCTTTGTTCAAACAGGGTTCTGGAATAGACAGTGTAAGATGGTCCCCTACAACTAAGCAATGTAACCTATGATCTTCTCTAATTCTATTTGAAAACTGATTTATCAGATCAAGTAGAAATTTTTCAGGAGGAGAGGGGAAGATAGGAGCAGGAAAATGAAGTGACGCAGTGACAGAGACCTTGCTTAGCAGTCTGTAAGGCCAGTCCTGATAAATGTTAATATAGATAGGCTTGTCAGAATTCAAATTTTATGTATACATTTTTTATAATTTTCATGGATAATGTAGATATTTATTTTAATAATTTTTTCTATTTGTATCTATTTAATTTTTCACAGTTGTATGAAATTAATTGTGGTGGGGGAGTCAGACAGTAACCATTTAATGACAGTAGATGTTGAGATTCAAAAAGTTAAAACTTTATAACCATTAAAACACAAATTGTCCACATCATCTATGTCAAAATATACAAAGTAAATATCCTTTAATCAAACTCTAATAAATTCTCAAGCAGCATCTTTCTTACTTTCCCTATCTGTACATTTTGATGATGATAAATGGAAATATTTTTGTAGTGGCTTGTGTGTGTACTGTGAAATTGACGTTTACTGATGAAAATCTAATCCTTCCAAGCCCAAATACAGAACATAATCTTGCTTGATGCTGAGCAGTTCCTGGAAAGTAAGAAGTGCCTTCATCTCTCATTGAAGTCAATGGGAATGGAGGGCATGCAGCAACTCGGAGAACTTGCTCAGCGTCCTGCAGCATCAAGACCTCAGAGAAGAATCTGAAGTAAACATATCAGGTGAAATCCTGGTCCCTTTGACATCAATGGCAAAATTTCCACTCAGTGGGACCAGGATTTCACCTGTGGACTTCCCCTTATAATATACTATACTGTAAATATGTTTTTGTCCTGTCATCAAAAAAGCAGTTTTACCCATGTGTCAAATATTACTCAGTTTTGTAACGTCCAAAGGATGTTAAGAACAGCTTTGAAGATACATTTTAATTTTTTCCTCTCGTACAGTCAGTTCTATTACCACAGCATTTTCAATATTTTTTGAAGTAGAAATTAGAGTGAACAAATGTGTCTTTAGATAGTGGGGGGATGTTAGCTCTTTGAAACTGTGGGACATCTTAATGATCCAATTTCAACTATTTATCATGACAAGGCATGTAATAAAGGTATTTCCCAAGTCTGTCCTACCATTTGATAGCAAGTCTTCAGCATTATGAAATATAATAACAAATGATTTAATTGTGGTTTTAAACACATAGCTCAGGCAAAACATGCATTTGCTCTAATATGGTTTAAAGCTTCATTTTCTGACTCGTTAGATCCTCATCAAAATATTTCAAGGGGACTATAGCTGAATGTTTTCCATATACATATATACTCTGTGTGAGAGAGAGAGAGACCTTGGATAGCCTTTAATTGTACCACTGATGTAAAGTTGAAAATGAATACGCTGGCCAAACCAAGCATACTTATTATGTAAGAGAATTCAAGCACACTGACACTTTATTAGACTCTATGGCACTGTCTTGGCATGTGTGAAGATTTTATTTAATTTCACTAAGTATAATTAAGTGCTGATTATAATCACATTTTAAATGCCCAAGCACGCATTCCCCATGAGTTTTTTAGACTGTGATTTGGTGCTACTTCACCCAACCTTCTGAAGACAAGTTGATCTGAGAACTACACATCAGGACAGCTGATTTGGTTCAACCTGGATCTTTTTTTCTATGTGTTAAATTTGTTATATAAAAGTGGTTTTCACATAAGTTTAATAATAGCAACAAATTCTTAATTACCCATCATACATTGTAGTGATGGAGACTTTCAAAACTAATTAGGGCCGTTAGCCACACAACTCCAATTGAAATTAATGAAAGTTGGGTGACTAAATCTCCTGGATGACTGTGATAAACTCACCAAGTATTTCCCTACAGTTAATGACAACACAGAGAAGTGAAGCTATCTTAATATAGCAGAGGGCCTTCAGCCCAGCTAGTCAGGAGCTTCCAGAAAATGCCTGCTCTCATAAAGCATGAAATATCTGAGGTGGTTCAGAGGTGAACTGCTTGTTGTCACTGGTACATTGTTCTGTTTTACAGTATTGTTCTTATCAGCTAAAGACTAGGGGTCTGATTCTATGAGGTGATGAGAACCAAATAGGAGCAGAAGGTGTAATTTGTCTCCAAGGAGACATTCTCATCACCTCACAGGAAAAGGTTCTAGTACAGGAAGCAATAAGAACATAGGACTCCTCTCACAAAGGCACGGTTTCTAATACATTTTACCTTTTTAAAATCTTTGTTGCTCTGATTTTAGGAAATGATGACAATAATCTCAACTCCATTTTTTATGAGCATCTGACAAGGTCTTTGCAGGAGTCTCTTTGTGGAGATTTGATTCTTGGCCGCTGGGGAAACTACAGCTCAGGAGACTGTTTTATTCTGGCATCGGATTATTTAAATGCCTTTGTTCACTTGATCGAAATTGGAAATGGCCTCGTCACTTTCCAGCTCAGAGGGCTAGAATTTCGAGGTAAGGATCTGCATACCTGAAGGAGGAAAAGACAAATACAAACAAATTAATTGTCAGGCTTCCTTCACATACTGAAACTCCCCAGCTAGTTTGCAGCATAGCATACTGTTGAACTTATTTCTCTAGGTATTTATAGGGAGTACTGCCAACCCCAAGCATTCAAAAATCAGGAGTCAGGCCCCTCAAAATCTTGAGATTTTAAGAACAACAATAAGTACTGAGGATTTTTTAATTGCCTTCTAGTTTCTGAGCCTGTTGGGTGCACTTGGATCACATTTTCAGGATTTTTTCCCACAATCAGGAGGATTAGAAAGTTTATTTAAACTGAAAGCTGAGATTCTCATGACATCACCTGACTCTACGTGCTGAGGCTTGAAGAAAAACACCAAATATCACAAGACTTGCAATCAAATCCTGAGAGTTGGCAACACAGATGTCATTTCCATCAAATTAATGGCATGCTTGTGATTTGTTCAGGGTTTGCTGACCCTTACTTCCATGCCCAGCTCAGCAGACCCTACCCGCTTTTCTCATTCTTTATTCATAAACAATAAGCCACAACAGGAAATGCATTAACTTATTGGTGTAACAATGAAACCACTTGTGTATGTGGGCAGCCTGGCCCATGTCAGTTCTGCTTTTAGCAAGGAGTGTTACATAGCTCTGATTTCCAACACTGAAAAATCTGAGTGTCAAATCATTAACTTTTATGAAGCCAATTAGCTTTCTAGACACCCTCTCATTCAGAATATCTGCTAGGTGTAGTCTAAAATAAGATACACAGTATCTTGCTCCTTTTTTTTTTTTTTTTTTTTTTTTTTGCTAATCTGAAAATAAAGGTAACATCCAGTAACAATTATCCTATGTTAAAACAATTACATTTATGAGAAAAAGCTTGAATTATTTTTGTTTCTTTTGGGGTGGGGGCATATTTGAACATGGACAGAAGCATCTCCATTATATTTACTTAAAAACTGCTAACTTGATCTTCCCTTGAGGTGAAAATATCTCATTTAGGCCATCTCCCGCGGCTAGCTGATGTAGTTAGTTTTGTTCAGGGTTCCCACCCTGCTGATGATGCATGGTGGGTTGTGGTGTTACAGTTGTACATAACAGATTTTTTTCACATTTTTCCTTAAAATAAATCTAGGAAGGCACAAAAAAACATTTAAAATAACATTATTTAGTTTGCAAAGTCAAACAGTCAGAAATTAAGAAATGCCAGACTTACGGTTGCATGTACAACCTTAATTGTGCTACTTTGTGTGCATGTAGAATTATCTTTAATTACATGATCATTCAGTGCACAAGGAAGCAAAACTAAGGTTGCATGGGCAACCATAAATCTCACATTTCCAGACGACATCTAAAACAAGATGTGTATTGAGTGGTTCCAGATTTTGTTGTGAACATTTCTTACTGCTGTACCTGGAAAACTATGTTGATAGTATAGATGAAAAAGTGAGTGTTCTGGAGGGAAAAGTTGTAGGTTTCTGAACCACAGTAGGCTTTCTTAAAAAGGTTTGCTGAAAGGATGCCGTTAAGTATATTGGAGGCTGAAACATGAATTGCATTTCAGCCATTTGAGCCTCTGGTTCAAACTCACTTCTAGTTTATGATAACACAAACCCATTGAAGTTAAAGGGATTGCATCGTTGTATCTGATAGGAGAATTTGGTCCAGCATTTAACTGAAAAAATCTCTCAGGTCACGGTATGGATATAGGCCAAACAAATTGAAAGACGTGGGTCAATTAGTAACTATACCAGATATCTTGGACTTCTACTTCATACTAAGAGCAATGTGCCAGATAAAAATAAAATGCTAGTCATGGAGTGCTGTTTTTCATTTGATTTGAAGCCAAGAACAGAGAAGAAATCTGTGATAGAGGAAGGAGCAAACGCACGGTCATTATTTCCAGCCAAACTGGATTGGGGGGATCTTTCTGTTGAGTCCGTACATCAAGAAAATGACTTTTGGAGAATGTCTAGGAAAGCAAAGCATGTGGGGAAATCACTTCTGGATAGTGGTGTTGGTATTATTTTTTAACTAACTCCCTTTGTCTTTCAGTACTATAATTAGCTACTAAATTTCTCTTATGATTTTTGTTACTGATGATACAAATGTAATATTCATGATTCACTTGGAACTTTGTAAGATGAATTGGAAAAGTGGGCACAGAGCAGGCACAGATGTAACTGCACATCTGGGGAAGGCAGCTGTTACGGTGGCAATGGAATCACCCATGGGGTTTTCTATGTAATTTCTAGCTTATCCCCCCACCAAAAAAAAAAATGGTTCATGAACGTGGCCAGTTTAAATGATACAGTCCAGGCACAGTAATGTCGTTAAAGTAATAAGGCCAGATATTTTTCTGTTCTACAGTACATTTGTACTTTATGTAGTTGTATTGCAGTAGCAAGCACATTACGATTGTAGGGAATATTTATGTGAATTTTCTGTCTGAAGTCTCTGTAGTATTAGCAAGCATCATTTTTTATTTAAAGAATGGCTTTAACTCTCTTTTCATTTTTAATAAACAATAGTTTCATGCTGTAGGGAAGTAAGAGTCCCTATCTTTATGGATTTTGTGCAATTGCACTTGTGATACTATGTTTCATTCTCTGCATCAAATTGCCAGAAAGATATTGATTGACAAACTGAAGGGAGTTCAGAATAAATAAATAAATAACACTTAGGTATCTGGAGCAATTAGGGTGAGTAGATATCCCGATTTTATAGGAATAGTCCCGATATTTGGGGCTTTGTCTTATATAGGCGCCTATTACCCTTCCCCCACACCCCCACCCTCCTGTCTCAGTTTTTCACACTTACTGTCTGGTCAGCCTAAGAGCAAATCACCTTTGAGGAAAGACTAAAAGAATTAGATATATATCATTTACCTAAGAGAGAGCAAAAGCTGGGAGACTTAACATTTAGGCCTTCATATACAATCCTAAATAATTCCTCTGGGGGTTTCACACCTTTCTAAAATTAATAGATATTTCCTCTGCACCAAAGAGTTTCATCTTGGCTCCTTCCGCAACAGTGTTTCTGATCAAAGAATTTTATGTATTCTGTGCAAAGAGAGGGGGGCCCTGAGGCAGTCAGGTCCTAGTGCACAGAAGGTTTTGTAAATTAGGTCTCAGCCCTCAGAGGTGCTCAGATATCATGGTAGGTAATGAATGGAATAGAACTAGAACCATTACTGATTGGGTTGAACTATTAGCTGTAAAGATGATTTCTAGGCTCCAGCCCAAGTTACTCAGCTGTTTTGCTGAGGCTGGGAACCTAGAGATCAAAGGAACACTACATGGTTGAAAGGACTCTCTGCAGCAAGAGAAGGGGGAGCTGAGTCAGCTATGCCTGAGGAGAACAGACTGATATGGAAGAAAGAGGCAGGTCCTCTGGGAGTGTTGGAAAGCAACTGCGCTTTCCCTGACTCCCAGGGAAAGGCAGCCAATTTATAGACTCGTGTCATAAATATAAAGGGAAGGGTAAATACCTTTAAATCCCTCCTGGCCAGAGGAAAAACCCTTTCACCTGTAAAGGGATAAGAAGCTAAGATAACCTTGCTGGCACCTGACCAAAATGACCAATAAGGAGACAAGATACTTTCAAAGCTGGAGGGGGGGAAACAAGGGCTCTCTCTGTCTGTGTGATGCTTTTGCCGGGACCAGAGCAGGAGTGCAGGTCAGAACTCCTGTAAAGAGTTAGTAAGCAATCTAGTTAGGTATGCGTTAGATTCTGTTTTGTTTAAATGTCTGATAAAATAAGCTGTGCTGAATGGAATGTATATTTCTGTTTTTGTGTCTTTTTGTAACTTAAGGTTTTGCCTACAGGGATTCTCTATGTTTTGAATGTGATTACCCTGTAAGGTATTTACCATCCTGATTTTATAGAGGTGATTCTTTTACTTTTTCTTTCATTAAAATTCTTCTTTTAAGAACCTGATTGCTTTTCACTGTTCTTAAGATCCAAGGGTTTGGGTCTGTGTTCATCTATGCAAATTGGTGAGGATTTTTATCAAGCCTTCCCCAGGAAAGGGGGTGTAGTGCTTGGGAGGATATTTTGGGGGGGGGAGACGTTTCCAAGTGGGCACTTCCCCTGTTCTTTGTGTAACACTTTCGTGGTGGCAGCGTTTAACCTAAGCTGGTAAGAATAAGCTCAGGGAGTCTTTCATGCACGTCCCCACATCTGTACCCTAGAGTTCAGAGTGGAGAAGGAACCTTGACAACTCGTTTAGTGTTTTGAGGTCTGTTTCCTCTTAATGCTTTGGTTCTAAATGTTGTTGTTACTATTTATATTCTTGTAGCACCTAAGAACCCCAGTAAATAATTAGGGCTGTAATTTACTCACAGTTAATGCATGTGATTAACGCAAAACAAATGAACAAGATTAAAAAAATAGTCATGATTAATCGCAGTTTTAATGTCACTGCTAAACAATAATAGAATATCAGTTTAAAAATATTATAAATATTTTGGGGTTTTTTCTACATTGTCAAATATATTGATTCAGTTGCAACACAGAATACAAAGTGTACAGTGCTTACTTTATTATTTTTTATTACGAATATTTGTACTGTAAAAAAGATAAACAAAAGAAATAGTATTTTTCAATTCACCTGATACAAGTCCTCTTAGTCCTCCTCCTTGTTCAGCCAATCACTAAGACAAACAAGTTTCTTCACATTTGCAAGAGACAATGCTGCCCGCTTCTCATTGACAGTGTCACCTAACAGTAAGAACAGGCGTTCGCCTGGCACTGTTGTAGTTGACGTTGCAAGGGGGACCTTTTGTAGTGATAATCAAGGTGGGCCATTTGCAGCAGTTGACAAGAACGTCTTGACAAGAACAGTGGGGGGTGGGGGGGGGATAAACATGGGAAATAGTTTTACTTTGTGTAATGACCCATCCACTTCCAGTCTTTATTCAAGCCTAAGTTAATTGTATCCAGTTTGCAAATTAATTCCAATTCAGCAATTGGAGTCTGTTCTTGAAGTTTTTTTGAAGTTTTCATTACACAAAGTAAAACTATTTCCCCAAGTTTATCCCCCACACACACCCCACTGTTCCTCAGACGTTCTTGTCAACTGCTGCAAATGGCCCACCTTGATTATCACTACAAAAGGTCCCCCCCCACCCCGCTCTCCTGCTGGTAATAGCTCCCCTTAAGTGATCACTCTGGTTACAGTGTGTATGGTAACACCCATTGTTTCATGTTCTCTATGTAAATAAATCTCCCCACTGTATTTTCCACTGAATGCATCTGATGAAGTGAGCTGTAGCTCACGAAAGCTTATGCTCAAATAAATTTGTTAGTCTCTAAGGTGCCACAAGTACTCCTTTTCTTTTTACTAGGGGACTGCAGCCCAGGGCCCAGACTGAGAGTGGGAGAATTGAGTGATTCCACCCTGTGAGAGAGAATGAATTTGGGCTTGAGACCTGAGGGGGGCATGCACTTGACAAGACTAGGAGGGGTCAGAGGTGCAGTTTGCTTAGTAACTCTGACAACAGTAAGCAACCTGCCTTTCTTTCGCTTCCCTTTGTACCTCTGTTTCCTCACCTGTAAAGTAGTGTTGTCCGTTTGCTAAGCAGTAGCAGAGTTTTCGGGCCTTGCAGGCAAGTTACTCATGTGGAGCAGTGGAAAGCAGTGATGTGGAGTTAGGTATTTTCTTAGCGTAATTTCATTATTTACACAATATACACTGGGCTGGGGTGGTATCAAATGACACATAGACAACTCCCTTCCCGCAGAAACCTCATGTAAAGCACCTCTGTCCTGTCCCTATAAGCAGATGTGTTAGGCCTCCCTTTCTCACCAGGACCTCACTCCAGTCCCACTGCTTCATAAACCATCTCCACTCCTTCCCAACCTAAGAAACCCCTAGTCCAAGACTGCTTACCAAGACCACATGGCCTAGAAAGGTGAGCCTGGATGTGTTGCTTGCAGCTGCTCTGCAACACAAAGAAACCTCAAAGCTTCATTTGCCACACACCGGGGAGTGCTCCAGTCCATACAATATCCTTAATGGCTATCTGAGTCTGGTTACTGTATGGCATCTTACTATGCAGAGTTTCCCACTCATATCAGTAGGTTTAATAATATTAATCTCCCTCATTTGGTGAGACAGGTGTGGCAATTTCCTGCCATAACATTGGAATACCTTATTGAATTAAGTTTAAGTATCTTGGGGTTCATTGTATTAAATTAATGGTATATGTATTATTGTGGGCCGAGATTGTAACCTCTCAAGGGGGCAGATATGACAGATGTGAGATTTGGGGGTTCAAAGGACTACACTGAACAACGTGCCAGACATGAATGGACTTTTGGAACAAAAAGTGTTAAGTGATTTTCCTGGGGAATATCTAGATGAATGCAAATTCCCCACCTCTAGTTATGCAACCCCCCCCCCCCCCCGCCGCCTTTCGAAGCCTGAGAAGGGGGCCATTGCCTGCTGATCAGCTGTTACATAAGGCCAAGATCAAAGGCCCAAGCTGTATAAAGGAAAGACCGAACTATTCATGGTTGTTCTGGTTCTGAATCTGAGACAGTTATGAACTTTTAACTATGGGGAAAACCCAGATATGGGTTTTGAAGGACTGACACCTACCAGAGCCCAAGGCTGGAGCTTGGTGATCTCTGGTAAGCTTTTTAGCATGCATGTAGGTTCTTCTATTGTTTTTAATGTTTTCTCTCTAATGCTGTCACCTTAAGCATAAATGTGCTTGCTTATAACTGGACAATTATGCTGTTCATAACTTCTGGAGAGAAAGCAAAGCAAAGATGCTAGTCTTTTGGGTGCTGTGGCTTGCTGGGGATATCACCATGTAGGCAGGACACTATGGACTAGATAAACCCCTTTCAGAAGGGAGAGAGAAACATGGATCTCTGCCCAAGAGAGGTGATGGCTGAGGAGCCAGAAGCCTAGAGTGGGTACCTTGGGGGACCAAGGAAGGAGAGTACAGGTGCAGTTGCCCTGATCTGTGACACTTGGATGTTGTGAGGTTTAAGTATATAGTCTGGAAATGAAAAGTCCTGTAGAAGTACTATATATTATAGTGTTAACGTATTTGATGTATTTCCCTGCAAAAATTAGAAAGGTTTTCCCCTCTACTCAGCATGTTTGCAAGTTGAAAATCAAAAGTATATTTTTATTTCATCCATTATTTTTGCAACAGTGAAATGCTTTTTGCTGGATAGATGGTCATCAAATGGGGTCAGTTTGTATATCCTATTGAGTAAGTTAAGAGTCATGAGTTTCAATTTCCTGACTTTCATTTAGGTCAGGTAATTCTGGCAGAGTGCAAGTGAGTTTTTAAATCCTGATGTGTCAGGAAAAGAGAGAGGTCCAGTTCTTACACTGGTTTTCTCCTGGGCTCAAATAAATTGACCTTGCTTCACTGAGCTGGCTCACATTTTTATATTAACAGGAGATTTTTGGCAATCATCCAGTGTGGATATCTTGTAAATGAACCTGTCTCATCTATACTAGCAAGTGTCGCAGCAAATGATTAATGTAGTGTGAGAAGTAATAGAACTTATTTTCTTTATAAAATGTTAAAGATTTTTCCCTTGGATTTTAAAATCACTAATTACCAGTAAAAATATTTTCCTGTATTTTAATATTTAATAGTGGTACACTTAATTATTGCATAAATTAATGCACTTTCTGCTCCACTGCTCTTTAGTTTTATGAATAATTCTTGGCTCAGATTTTTGAATGCTTGGGGTTGACAATACTGACTGATTCTGCTAAGTCAGGACCCCTCTTTGGAGGAAGGACAGGATTTGCTCCTTAGTAAATAAATCTTGTTACCCATACATAAAACACTCTGGCCTGTCATCTGAAAGTCAGTGCCCCCTTCAAGATGATAAATCTGAAACCTGCTGAAAGCAAGTGTAAATACTGTGATTTGTCATTTAGAAATTGGCACTAATCTCAGATAGGACTTCCTGTTCAAAAAGACTTCCTATTTATTTCTCAGGCTAAATCTGCAAAGTAACCAGCTGGACTGCTTGGTTTTCTCCCTGACTCTTTGTAAGAAAATGTTGACACATTTAGAATGTCTTTTCCTTTCAAAGTCCAAATGCTAACGAAAGTGAATATCGCTATCAGTCCGGGTGGCCAGAGTTCAGCACACAGTTTTCTGCAACGTGGCCTGTGTTTGCCTCCATCTGTGAAGGGATGCTGCATGCTGCGATCTGTAGTTTTCATAGGTTGAACTTCACAGATAGTTTAAAGATGGTGGTGTCCACAATCTGCCTTATTTTATGCACATTAGCATAAAGCAGGGCTTTGGGCTCCTGGCAAGTTGTCAGATTGGCCCTTAATTCACAAAATATGGGTACTACCTTTTTGGTTATAATTCCTGCCTTTTGGAGCACCTCCTGCTCCATGACAGCACAGTCATTATATTGTATATTGGTTTAATTAATGGTGAGGATTGCCATGTATGTGCTGCTTGCATCAAAGTACGAAAACAACACCAAGTCTCTTCTTGATACAAATCAACTCAGCCAAATTTAGGGCTCTTTGTTTTGCTTTCATTTTACATCAACAATAGCATAATATCAGTTTTATGTAGTATTGTTTACATTAGGGTCGAGGATGGAGATTTATGTTTTGTTAATTCCAGTTTAATATCCTACGCAAGATATTGTATTTTTATTTAGCATCCAGAATATATAAGCCATGTGCATAGGAATATTTCTTTGCCCAGTTTACTTTGAGTACTATGTCTTTTGACTTTATTTAAGAAAAAGATCCATTGACCAAGAGCAGTTGCTGCCTTTTTTTATAGTTGAGTGTTAAACCTTAATTCACATAGAAATCTGTGAAATGTAAAGTAGAAGCAGCTCTCTTTGTATCTGTCCTGTAGATGTCATACTCATAGGTCATGGTTTATACTTTGTAGTAGACTGGAAAAGAGAGATGTTTATTTCGGTGCTACCTGAGGGGGTATATTAATCTGTTTTATTGTATTTACCTGTAGTGCTTAAATTGTCCAAACAGTAATGCTTATTTGTGTAAAGAGAAAAGGGGTACTTGTGGCACCTTAGAGACTAACAAATTTATCTGAGCATAAGCTTTCATGAGCTTCAGTTCACTTCATCGGATGCATTCAGTGGAAAATACAGTGGTGAGATTTATATACATAAAGAACATGAAACAATGGGTGTTACCATACACTGTAACGAGAGTGATCACTTAAGGTGAGCTATTACCAGCAGGAGAGCTGCGGGCGGGGGTTGGGGGGGGACGGGAAAACCTTTTGTAGTGATAATCAAGGTGGGCCATTTGCAGCAGTTGACAAGAACGTCTGAGGAAAAGTGGGGGGAGGGGGAATAAACATGGGGAAATAGTTTTACTTTGTATAATGACCCATCCACTCCCAGTCTTTATTCAAGTCTAAGTTAATTGTATCCAGTTTGCAAATGAATTCCAATTCAGCAGTCTTTCGTTGGAGTCTGTTTCTGAAGTTTTTTTGTTGAAGAATTGCAACTTTTGGGTCTGTAATCAAGTGACCAAAGAGATTGAAGTGTTCTCTGACGGGTTTTTGAATGTTATAATTCTTCACGTCTGATTTGTGTCCATTTATTCTTTTACATAGACACTGTCCAGTTTGACCAATGTACAACCGCTTATTTGTGTGTGAACTACTCTAGAATACCCTCAGGTTGCATACATTAGTAGCTTTCATTTAACGAAAACTAATTGGAGAACTTAAAAAAAAATCCATTTTTTTTTAAATTTTCAGTGCTGCAAAAAAAGATAAATATTTGCTAATCTTATTATTTCTCCTAGAAAACCATTCAGTCTCCCGCCTCTACCACCTTATTTTCTAGATACTT
Source organism: Eretmochelys imbricata (assembly GCF_965152235.1). Classification (NCBI taxonomy): domain Eukaryota; kingdom Metazoa; phylum Chordata; order Testudines; family Cheloniidae; genus Eretmochelys; species Eretmochelys imbricata. Next base: position 132,675,002 of record NC_135574.1, on the reverse strand, counting down.
TTGCTAATTGGATTATTAGATCTTGGGATGTATATGGAGGAGAACTTAAATACATTTATATCGCAATATATTTTGAAATGTTTTGCTATTAGCTTCATTGGGGCCAGGATTTCACCCTATATCATCATCTGTGTTTAGAAAGCACTGAGCACACTCTGAGTGTTACCTCAATCTAAATAACAATGCTAATTATAAAACACTGATATAGCCAAATTCTTCTCTGTTACATGGGTGCAACAAAATTGACTTCAATGTGTTCATATGATTAGATGAGAAGGGAAGTTGGCCCATAATAAATCCTCAAGGGGGATTTCACCAAATTGGGTTTTGTTTGGTAGTTCTACTTTTTGTTTATGTGATCTAAAGCAATCACATTCTCATTAGGAGTTATAGAAATCACTTTTAACCAATGCTAACCAAAAGAAAAAGCCCAAAGTCTTTTTAAACTAGTGAGTTTTTGTTCTAACTATAGAACTATAGTTTTGTTTTAACTATAGAAACATTGTGCATCATCTGGGGTATACTTGCTGGCATGTGAAGAGCAACAGTCTATGTTGCTCTGCCCATCAAAATTAAAGCTAAATGATGATGGAGCTGCAAAAGTAAATCAGCTAGTGATTAAGCTAAAGAAAAGGATGATGATCTTGTAATAGAAATCGTAAACAGCAAGCAAGAAACTGCCTGTAACCATGGTCACCTTTGCTTCATATCCAAAGTGTTGTGCTGCCAGTGTCCTGTTTGGCCAGGTAAAATTTAACTGAGTAGGTCTTCTCTCTGATGAATGACATCTCCAGCAAATTTCTCGACTATTACGATCAGTTGAAAGCTGAATTCAACCACTCTCTTATTGAGTGTAATTCACCATTTGCAAAGGGTCCATTCAAGATTTATGCACCACTTAAAGCTGACTTACGGCCTCAGAATAGGGTTTATGTTGGATTTATGTGGTCACATGGGTTTTGAAATGGTCCATAACATGGGTAAATGTGCTCACTAAACCAAGCCATGCATCAATAGTACATAACACAGATGTTCTGTGAGCTGCACTGGTTACCTATGGGTTTCCTGGTGCCGTTCAATGTTTTGGCTTTGATTTTTAGTGCTGTAACTTGTTTGGGACGAGATGAATGGATTTTTAGACTGGAGGGAACTGTTATGGTAATCTACTCTGACCTCCTTCATAAAATGAGACTTAGAATGTCATCAAGTGTTTCCTGTATCAAGCCCATTACTTCTGGATGAGCTAGAGCATATTTTTCTAAAAATTATATCCAATCTTTATTTAAAGACCATAGGTAATCGCCTGCTTCAAGACCATAGGTAATAGCCTACTTCTCTCCTCATGGTCTACTCTCACAGTAGCTATCAATGGAGGCAGTTAAGCTGAAGCTGCTTTGAATTAATTGAGAGGGAGCTGCTGGCTGGGCAGTCTCTCTGGAATCTACCACCCAGCTGACCTGCCAGAACCCAGGTTGGTTAGTCTCCTCTAGTTTATTTACCAAAAAATGCAGCTTCAGCTGACTGAAACTATTGGAGAATTTGACCTGCTAGTTTTGGCCATTGAAAAGTTTTCCAGACCAGCACATGGGTCTGTCTGTTCCTTTGTAACCTTTAGTCCAGTGCTTAGAACACTTGCATAGGATGTGGGAGACTCAGGTTTGAACCTGCATTCGGGAGCAGAAACTTGAACTCAGATCTCCCTCCCAATGAGCATCCAAATCACCAGGCTACAGGTTATTGTGGGATGGATGGTTCTCAATTTCCACTTTTTAGTAATTCCTAAATATTTATTGGGCCAAAGGGGGAGAGAGTGGGAATGACTCTCACTTGGTGATTAAGACACTCACCTGGGAGGTGGGAGATGTGGATTCACTTTGCTGGTTGACCCAACAAAATGAATTATTCACCAACCTCTACTTGTGACATACTGCAAAATCTGTGTTTGTCTTTTGTGCATTTTGGGGGAAGTGGGTTGAGGACTGAAAGGGGTTTGTTAACATGCCTGGTATAAGTCTAACCCCCTGCCAAGTTGCAGGATGTGAATACTTAGATAAGTTAGATGTATTCAAGTTGGCAATTCATTCTAAGTCTTTATGGCTGTTTTCTGGTGAGTTTTTATTAGGGGAGATTGTGTAGTCCAATATGTGATATTGTGTAATCATGCCAGGACACCCAGACCACGAGATTGAGCCTTTTGGATTGAAGTAGTAAATAAATGATGTATCCCTCATTATTCTCTGCTTTACACAGATCAATTTTCACATTTAATTAATTATTGTAGCTCTTTTTTATTTGCCTTTAATTAAGTGCTTGAAGTGTTTGGTTACACTTTTAGCTTTGAACAGGGTCTTCGTTTCTTCCTCCCATAACTGCCATTGTGTTATCCTTTCTAACTCTAAAGGAACATATTGCCAGCAGAGAGAAGTGGAAGCTATAACAGAAGGAGATGAAGACAATGAAGGCTGCTGCTGCTGTCAGCCAGGTCACTTGCCTCACTTGCTATCATGCAATGCAGCTTTTAACCTCCGGTGGCTGACTTGGGAAATAACACGAACCCAATATATACTGGAAGGATATAGCATCATTGATAACAATGCCGCCACAATGCTGCAAGTGTTTGATCTGCGAAGAATACTCATCAGATATTACATAAAGGTACAGTATAAGTGATGTGAGTTCTACCTACTATTCCTAGGTAGGAAATTTACAGTCTTCAAAAGATAGAGAATGAAGTTTATCTATAAGAAGTATTACATTTTAAATAGCAGGATTTACAGTAGAACTTTGCTAATTTGCACTGATTGGGAGACCCATTGTAAATTAGTGAAGAGTGTGATTTGTTAGGTAAATGAACAGTACAGTGAGAATCAAGACTACTGAATCATTGTTCATTTATTTTGACTTTTATATAAAACACAAATGGGAATTTCTTAAACAATTTTATATACAGTAAGGCCTTGTCCACATATAATCTTGCACTGATTTAACTAAGCAAACACTCATATTTCAAGTTAAAAGTGGTTAGTTTAAACCTGTTCCTAATTGATTTAAGCTAAACTGAAATATGCCGTTTTTAAATTGAAATAAGAATGTCTGCATAGCCATTTGCACCAGTTCAGCTATTTTTTTAAAACCATACCTTAACTTAAACTTGTGTGCAACTCTCAGTACATTAGAATCTTCATGCTTGGCTTAACTTTTAAGGGTCAATGAAATCTGTAAAACAAGCCTATTTAGACTCAAATTGGTTCATTAGTTTTAAAGTACTGAACAGCTGTATTTGGCAAGTTAAATTTTTTTCTTTAGCTCTCTAAACTATAAAAGAATTTAAGAGTGGTAGCCGTGTTAGTCTGTATCAGCAAAAACAACGAGGAGTCCTTGTGGCACATTAGAGACTAACAAATTTATTTGGGCATAAGGTTTCGTGGGCTAGAACCCACTTCATCAGATGCATGGAGTGGAAAATACAGTAGCAGGTGAGTATGTATATATATTGGTCAAACTGGACAATCTCTACACAAAAGAATACTGCATATTCGCAGTATTCTTTTGTGTAGAGACTGTCCAGTTTGGCCAGTGTACATGGGCAACAAACCCCGATGCCAACTCTGTCTGGTACCCAGAAGTCACCTACTACAAAACAGGCCCAATAAAGAAAGTAACAGAATGCCACTAGCCATCACCTACAGCCCCCAACTAAAACCTCTCCAGCGCATCATCAAGGATCTACAACCTATGCTGAAGGACAATTCCTCACTCTCACAGACCTAGGGAGACAGGCCAGTCCTCGCTTACAGACAGTCCCCAATCCTGAAGCAAATACTCACCACACAACAAAAACACTAACCCAGGAACCAAACCCTGCAACAAACCCCGGTGCCAACTCTGTTCACATATCTATTTGAGGGACACCATCATAGGACCTAACCACATCAGCCGCACCATCAGGGGCTCGTTCACCTGCACATCTACCAAGGTGATATATGCCATCATGTGCCAGCAATGCCCCTCTGCCATGTACATTGGCCAAACTGGACAGTCTCTACGCAAAAGAATAAATGGACACAAATCTGACATCAGGAATTATAACATTCAAAAACCAGTAGGAGAACATTTCAATCTCCCTGGTCACTCAATAACAGACTTAAAAGTGGCAATTCTTCAACAAAAAAACTTCAAAAACAGACTCCAACGAGAAACTGCAGAACTGCAATTAATTTGCAAACTGGACACCATCAAATTAGGCCTGAATAAAGACTGGGAGTGGATGGGTCATTACAAAAACTAATTTCCCTCTACTGTTACTTACACCTTCTTGTCAACTGTTTGAAATGGGCCACCCTCATTACCACTACAAAAGTGATTTTTCCTCCCTTGGTATTCTACTGTTAATTGAATTGTCTCATTAGCACTGACCCCCCGACTTGGTAAGGCAACTCCCATCTTTTCATGTACTGTGTATATCTACCTGCTACTGTGTTTTCCACTCCATGCATCTGATGAAGTGGGCTGTAGCCCACGAAAGCTTATTCCCAAATAAATTTGTTAGTCTCTAAGGTGTCACAAGGACTCTTCGTTGTTGTTTTTTGGAAGAATTTAAGGAGTTGATAATATGAGGTCATCAGAAGAAGTCAGAGGAGGCAGAGTTTAACAGAAAGGTAATTTGGTAGTTTAGAGCATCCAACCTATGGGTGTTCACAGTGGAGCTAGCATGTAGCAGGACTAAAAGATATGCAGTAGTGAGGTATGTGAGTGGTTGTGTTTCCAGTAGGCTTCAGGTTCTGTGGTGTTCACAGCGTATCATTTGGCAGGTGTTAGAATCTGTTCAATATTTTGCTTTGATTTAACTCTTGGTTTGTCAAAGTTGAAGTGCCATTTACATTGCACCACATTTCTTAGAAAACATCCTTTGTTCCACTGTGAAACAAAAACACATTTTGAAACCTCTGAATTTGCCATGAAATGGAATAGTCCACCAGTCCGCTCTTGTGTTAAGCATAGGTATTAAAGAGATCCCATTTTTCTTCTTATTATACAATCAATAGGAAGCAAAACAAAATTATTATTGCAGAGGGAAGACAGCAATTAAAAGAGGGTTTTTCAGAGCTATATTCTACACTCTTGCAAGTTCTTATTTAATAGTTAAATTGATGGATGTGTTCTTGTTGAAGAAATGGGGAAACTGCACCCTCAGAAATCTGAAAGTTTGCTTGGGAAAAAGCAAACATTTATGACCATATAAAACTGCATACTGTTTTTGAAAAATATGTATAAGCTTTTATCATCATCATCATCCTCTATGGTATACACTGTAGACACAGCCACATTTTCCAATAACTTCCCCTTGACACTATCTACACTATTCAGAGTATGATGCTTGTGATTCATATTCTTTTTAAGTTTCATTCATTTAAATTCTGTTAGTATTTAGCTGACTTCTTTCTCATTTAGACATAAATTATAACAATCACACAAAATAAATACTCTTATGAGTCAATGATGGCAAGTAGCAGGAATATTACATAAGATTATGGATAGTCAGTGTCATCTTCTTATTCTGATTTGTTCTCTTCTGTGTTGTAAATGAGCTGTTTCTGGTTTAAACACAGGTACAATGACTAACCACTTTGCATTTTGTCAACAGAGTATAATATACTTTACAGCAAGTTCACCCAAAATCTCACACTGGATAAAAGATGAATCAATCCAGAAGACACTACAGCCTTATGCTAAATGGCATTACATTGAACGTGACCTTGCAATGTTCAACATTAACATTGATGAGGACTATGTTCCATGTCTTCAAGGAATAACCAGAGCTAGCTTCTGCAGTGTTTATCTTGACTGGATTCAGTACTGTGCTGGAAAAAGAAGGGAGGTAAGTGTATGTCTTTAACACCTAGAACGTTGAATTACTGAATAGTTACTCTTCTGTTGACTCAAGAATAATACAAGTATATTCATTTCTGACTAAACTGTACAGCATAACACTGTGGGAAAATGTATGTTTTTGTACAATAGAAAAATGTTTGTAGGGAATATTATAGTGAAAATATGAGTGAAAGACATTCCAAAGGGAGTGAATCTTTGAATTTTGAACAGTTTTCTTTGAATACACTTCCCCCACCATCATTAGTTTTGTTCTCTGCAGTAATCCTGCATTTACACCTTTTCAGAAAATATTATTTCTCTTCGTTAGGGAGAGTCCCACTCAAGGAATACCAGAGATAGGGTCAGAATGCCCAAATTATCATCATTTCAATGCTTTAGGTCCAATGCAATATATGATTGCAAATTTAGAAAAAAATACCATTCCAGTGACACATGGATAAAACCTTCAACTGCTAAAGAAATATACCATTTATCCAAGAGTACAGGTCAAATCTGAGAAGTCCTGGTACAAATCTGACACGTTATTGCAAAACTGTGGAAAATTACCATTCAACTCTAGAGAGCCAAGTGGGAGCTTACAGTTACCTGTTCTTACATTCTGAGCCCTCAGATAATGGATGTTCAGCCATTCCCAACTAAAATGCATCATTATATTTCAGTGGGATTCTGTTGACAGCACACAGAGTAAAATAGAGTCAGAGACATGCACATTTTATTGAGTATTCTCAGATTATTGATGACAGTGCAAATAAATCACCAACACAGTTTTTTCACCCATCACATCATATTATTTGTGCACTTGGTATTGTTGATTTGCACATTCCATTGCTGCCACTGTCCACAAGTTTGGCTCTTCCTTGACTCTTAATACTCCTTCTCCCGTCTGTCATGTCTGTAAACCTACCTATCACTGCTTCCACACTATTTCCCATCTAGATACTACTTTGATTCCAGTTCCATTGAATTTCTCCCCTGTGTCTTCATCTGCTTCTGCTTTCACCTTGACTATTATTTTTAAATCTCTACCTGGACTTTCTGTACTCTCTCTCACAGAACTTATTTCTTTCTCTGTTCTTCTGTCTGCTTTCTGCACTCGTTTAGCGCCTACACTGCCAAGTGCTGAGTATCTGTTGGGAGGTGCTAAGCTCTTGAGTTGAAGGGACATTCATCACCTCCCAAGAGAGATGCTCAGTCCTTCACAGGGTTGGGCCCTTTGACCCTGCCTCCTCTCCCTTTTGTAATGCAAGGACATTCTCCTCTATTTCTTGACGTCTGGAACAACTTTCCTGAATTTCTCTGCTTCATCAATACTCCACCTCTCTTTAAATATTTAAATCTTGGAATATTTCTGCTCTCCATCTTAACTTGTTTCACCCTCCCTTATTGTTAAGTGCTTTAATTATTTTCTCCATACAGTTGTTGAGATTTTCAAAGTTTATTGATTTATAATGCAGTTTTCATTGAAGTTCATGGGACCTGGGCATCCAAATCCTCTTGGTGGCCTTGGAAACCCTACCAAATGTCTCTACACAACTGTTCTCTGCAATTTGTGTCTCTCTTGTATTTTTTTAATACTGTGAAACATGTTGTGAAACAGTTTGTGTGGAAGATGCTGTATAAAATAGAACTGCACTGCACCGCACAGCTCTGAAGATCAGTGTACTTTATAGAGGGAGTTTGCAAAATGTTTGCCTCAGTTTCAGGAACAAGGTAAGGGCAACAAGAAGAATTCATCAATGTATGGGCTGAAGCAGAGCAAAATTTAAACTCCTGGTATGTAATTTCCCTCCTGTTTGATGTCAAGCTTTTTGGAAGAGTTGTAGAAAAGGGTCTGCTGAGGTGGTGAATGTAAAGCAAATGGTTGACCACTTGTCGAAATGTGATGTCATTGTCATCATTGATATAACTGATGATGTCAGTCACTAAAGGCCCAATCTTGCAGATTGTCTCAGAGCCAGATTGTGCTTCTAAGATCTGAACACAGAGTATGGATTTCAGACACATCCTGCTTCCCATGTGGAAACAGATGTATTCACTCCTCAGTGATGCTCATCAACCTCTTTCCAAGACTCTGATCACTAAAGCACAAACCCTGGCATCCAGCCAACTCATATTAAAACTTCTTGTTTCCAGCCATTATTTTAAATGAGCTTTCATTTGTTTAGCAGCAGACCCTCGGTCATGATGATCATCCTTCCTATTCTGTTTAACTGCACAGCAGAGTGCTTTGTTTGGGTATAGTTACATGACAGCATAAGTCTTATGAATTTAGTCATGCGTTGATCTATTTTAATTATAGGATTGTCGTAACACTTTTTTATAAGGTTGCATGTAGAACTAACACACTGTCCTTAAACCTTTGCAGCATCTGGATAGTGATGAGGATTCTCCTTTAGTAACTCTTTCCTTTGCCCTGTGTATTCTGGGTAGAAGAGCTTTGGGAACAGCAGCCCACAATATGGCCATCAGGTAATTTCTAGAAATGTAGTAAAAGTTTTCCAGGGACTCAGGAGTTTCCTTGTCTTAAAATGAGAAGATGTTTGGCTCTTTCACATATTTTGAAAGCTAAAAGGTCATTAGATCAGAGACAAGGGCTATTTCATCCATAAATTAATTTTAAACTCTGTCCTTGACCACCTTTTGTCTCTGTAACATGTACATAATGAATATTACGGGTTTTTTATTTAACAAAATAAAATCATACATGGCAGAGTAATTATTCATTTTAGGTTGAATCTTGACGTGAGATACTGCAATGATGACCTTCTCAAAAGGGCAAGAAGCTGCTAAATTGTCTGGCAGTTGACCTGTCAGTAGAGGGTTGCAGCGAGACATGGATTCATAGGCTAAATAATAAATCTGTAGGCTTCCTAGGTTCAAGAGAGCTGTGTTCCCTTTTGTTGTGCAATAGGATGACTTGATGGAGCTTTGTGGAGCTTTCCTCAGTCTCCAGCTCCAGAGCATGCACCTCAGCTCATTCTTCTCCACTTCTATATGTTGTTTCAAAACACTTCTCTTTGAGAGTTGTGTTCAGTTTTCATTATGCTTGGCCCAGGTATGGGACTCTCTTCATCTCCCACCTTCACTAGTGAATCTGGTTTATTTGGCTCTTGCTAGTTTGTGTTTTATGATGTCTTAATTATTGTTGTTCAGCCTGAGCAGCTCAGAAATATAAAGGGTGCTTTATAAATAAAATTATTGCTACTTCAACAGGGTGTGGGGTTTCTATCCATATCAAGGATATTTGAATCACCCAGGGAAACAAGTCACAGCCTCTGCTCTAGATACTAGTGTTGCATGATTAGGAGAGTGGTGTTGCTTGCTAAATGGATACAGTTGCCTGGAAAAGTAGTAGGATCATTGATTTCTAAAGGAATGTCTTGGATTTATGGGGACTAAATGGACACAAAGACAATGACAAAAGGTCCACACCCTTTACACTTCTTAGACTTAGAAGATATTTGAATGGAGTGAGCAAGGTACCACTTAAATATCAGAAAGGCATCACCTCAGACAAAGGAAACCTAGTCTTAGAGCTCCAAAAAAATCTCATTTAGAGTAAATTCAGCATTAGGGCAATGACTACTAGGTATCCTCTAGGTAGCAGATTGTAGGCAAGCATTGTGCTCTAGGGGAAAAAAAAAATTTAAGCTGAGACTACTGATGATGTACACCACGTTCATTCTGCTCTTATCTCATCCTTCCCATTGGTCTGTTTTTGTCCGCTTGTTGAATCCTATCAGAAATGCAAAGAGACAAGGTGGGTGAAGTAATAGCTTTTATTGGACCAACTTGTTTTGGGAAGAGGCACAAGTTTTTGAGCTCACACAGAGCTCTTCTTCGGGTCTAGGAAACATAATCTCATGAACAGAAGTTGGTCCAATAAAAGATATTACCTCACCCACCTTGCCTCTCTAATATCCTGGGACTGACATGGCTACAACAACACAGCATAAACTTAGATAATAAGCTGTCTGAGACAAGGACTGTCTGTATACTTCTTTCTGTATAGTGCCTTGCACAACAAGGCCCTGACCCTTGGCTGTGGCCCTTAGGCTCTACTGGAATGCAAGCAATACATTACAACTTGTGAAGGTCTGGGAATATAAGACCTACAGATAGCAAGACAAAGGCAAAAGGTTGGTGCTGAAACAAATTGACACGTTAAATGTTGACAATCATTGGAGCTGGTGGTACTAATATTAGACTATATCTACACTAGTGTGTTTGTCCTGTAACTTGATCTAATTCCATCTGTTTTGCAGTATTTTTTTTTTGCCCCCATCACCATAGTATCTAAATGTCTCACAGGCTTTAATGTATTTTTCCCTCACAACTGCGCTGTAAGGTGGGCAATGCTATTATCCCCATTTTACAGATGGGGAACTGAGGCACAGAGAGGTTAAATTACTTGACCAGGGTCACACAGGAAGTCTATGGCAATTGCTAATTAACTCAAGGTAGCTAACAGGATTGTAAAGTCTACTGTAGAACCTCTACAATGTGTGTTTCTGCTTGTGGTTCACCCTGCCATGAGTCTTGATGAACCACAAAGAGGAACAAGCATTTGTGGAAAGCCTACTCGAATTCACAAGTTTTTTCTGAATATCTATACTAACATTTACAGTTAATTTGTGCTAATTGGCAATCAATTAGCTCAAGTTACAGCATGACCAAAAACTCTTCTGTAGACTCACCCTAAGGCTATGTCTATAGGGAGATACTGGGGAAATTTAAGGTGAATCAACTAAAGGTGTGAAGTTCAGTGTGCATAAATTAAAGTCCATTAAACCACGGCTATGTCTACACTACACAGCTTTTAGTCACATGGCTGTGTCGCTACAGCCATGCTGCTAGAAGTCACGCAGTGTAGCCACACACCAGCAACTTGTATGACTTTGAAAGCATTTTATGTTATAAACCTGTCCCTTCTCAAGATAAAGCAATCCTTTAAATATTTGTTTTAGCTTTCTCATCTTTATTTGAGATGTCTATAAAGTCTGCTTTTATGTCTTCCTCTTTGAGCCAATGACTCAAAACATTCATGGCCCACATTGCTTATTTCTCAGTATGTTGCTTTTCCCTGCTTTCTTGAGAGGTTTTTTTCTCGTTTCTATTAACAGCTGCATGCTCCCTTGCTTCTTTATTTTGGATCGGGTTGACTTTTTTTCTTTTTGCTTTTAACCACTCAAATTAATGTGATTTTTAGTAAGCGAGCAATATTCCAGTCTCTCCCAAAGTTACACTATTTTCTCTGCGAATCTAATTTTAGAATATGTGGACTTCATGGAAAAACTGTTGTGCACAGATGAGATTTTCAGGGAAAAGATTAAAGCAGTCTTGGTCTTGCCTACCAATAGATATACCACAGTGATGAGGGTATTAGAAATGCATATATAGATACCAGTAAAGCTGCCTAAAAGCATTGCTACAGAGCTGTTACCCTCAGGGACCGAACTCTCCATTACTGTGCATAGCACTGTAGCAAAGGCAACTACATTTAATCAGCCTGGATGGTTAGTAGATAGATGGAGTGGCTGCCAATAATATCTTTGCTACTGCAAATAGATAATTTTATCTCAGTCTTTCCTAAGTTTAATATAGAGAGAATACTGCAGGTAAGGTTCATTATCTGCAAAGGCTTTTGTACACATTTTAATTGTGACCACTGGAGATAGGTACTAGATACTCACACACACAGAAGGATTATCAGCTAATTGGATGTCTCTTTTCCTGAGCCTACTTCATACTTAACAATACCTTTCTTGGGGGGGTAGGAGAAGGTGGGAGAAGCATATACATGAGATATGGAGTAGCCACGTGGTTGTACATCTATATCAGTATTATGATGATTTTGTTGTCCTCTTATGGATATTTTGGTACCTCCAATTAAGTTTGTGTCTTTCATTTTAGTAAGATTGTACTAATGAGCTGACCAGTGTTGTGGACAATAGTACCTTGCAAGGGTATGTGTTAACAAAAAAAAGCGCTTAAAGTGAGACATAAGATAGTTTTACCAATATCTTCTTTGCTACCACCTCACAAGACACATCCCTAGAAACCTTTCACTTAGCCTGTCTTTTTATTTCATAAATCTTATAATAAACTCAGAATCTCTCAGAATAGATTTTTTAAACAATGAAGCCTACTACCAAGATCCAGGCTATGGAGTGACTCATCTGGAACATATGTCTTAGGGCCATGTTGAAATAATATATGTGTGTCTTTGAGGGTCCTTTTTAAAAAGAAGCACATAGAGATGAACTGAAGAAAAAGGTCAGAATAAAGTACATATGGCTGTTATAGGGACTCTGAGAAAAACAACGCTAAAGTTGGTACCAAGGTGGGAATATTTCCCTGTTGACATCAAGGCTGTTACCAACAAAGAAAACTACAGATCCACTCTCTTCTGCACCAAGCATAGTTCTTATCATATTTATCATGTTTACCACTTGAAACACTGTCACAAGTTGTTAGGAACACAAAGAAGCCAGAATTCAATGGAACTCGTATAGTAATGTATCCAGATTATACTGGCATTGTATTAGTGTTGAGACTTTTTGTCTACTCAAAGGAACAATGTTGAGGACTTGGATTGTATTGCAGTGCTGTATTAACACAAACTGAGGGAAGAGAAGGTAGGACAAGTATGCATTTGATACTGGAGAACACAGATAAATTCTTTGCCATGGGAAAGGCAAAAATTCAGCTCTTTTCCATGGAAGGACGTCAGGTCATATTGCCGATCTTATTGGATTAATGTTTTTTATTTTTTAAATTAGTTTGGGTTTGGTGCACAGATTACATTCAAATGGGTAATAGTTGGTAAACGTAGACAAAGGTATGTGTTAGTGGTGTATAAAATGACTAAAGGGACGTAGCCCCAATTTGTAAGAGGTCAGGACCACTGAAACATTCTCTGCCATGTCCAAATGCTAAAAGATTATGTATGGGCTTTCTTTGACTTAGATACAACCATAGGTAGGGTGTTCAGAAATAACTTTGGACCTCCAGTTGTACTTTCCATTGTGCTATACAATAACACAGTGGAATCTTCCCCTTCTGTGATCCCTGTCTACATACTTTCTAGAGGTTCTCTATGAATTCCCATTAGGAAAACCTGAGATGTAACAGGTAGTCAGGATTGTAGGGTGCTAGCTCTTTCTATTCAGTAGATCTCATGGGAGGAGGCACAGAATTCTGACAGATGTGAATGAATCAGTAGAGAATCTGTGAAGCTAATATATATACTGTTTGGGCTATATTCTAATCTCTGTTACACTGGTGTAAATCTGAAGTAATTCCATTGATTGCAGCAAAATTACTTTGGATTTACACTAATGTAAATGGCCCTTTATGTGACTTAGGGAGTGCTGAGCATGCTGGTACTTAACAAAAAATAGTAATGCAAAAGTAGTGTTCAAAAAGCTGTGTTGAGCTGCACACGCTTACATCAAAATGGAAGTTTACACAGTGGATGTAAACTATCAATTTACACTCATTTACACAAGATTTTTGTCCAATCTATTAATCAGTAAATGTTATTGTGTAAACCAAAGTTTTAAATCTTCTTATATAATGTATGTAAATAATTTTTCAGTGTGCCTGTTCATGTAAATGTCATTACAACCCCAGAATTAATACTAGATTACACAATAAATTTATTCATTAAGGAAGCAGAACGTTGCTATACAAATCACATATGTTCTTAAATTGTGTTTAGGCAGCATCTTGCACATCTCAGCAGGGTAATTTGAAGAATGACATCATATTACCATTAGTTTATTCAGGTGTAAATGTCATTTTTCATTTAGTGTAGGGGGTTTTGTGTATGAGAGTTAAAAAAAGAAAGAAATATGTTCATTAATCCTTCAAAAAGAAAAAAAGTTTACATTTTAGAATCTTTAATATAAATTTGGACTCTGGAAAAATTCCAGATATGTCAATGTCTTCCAGTAAAGAGTCCCCACGTGTCATTGTTTTGGAGAAGTTGTGAGGACCAGATATCTGATGAAGATTAAGAAAAACAAAACAGTATTTTGTAATCCAGAAAATAAGAAATGAGATAGCCCTGAAATTAACTGAGTTCCTCGAACTTTGAGGGATTCTCGGGTCTGCAGAGTTCACTTTGTGCTGCATTACTCCACCCAGCTGGAGATTGTCCCTGGAGAATTCCTCTGTGCAGGGGAATCTCTGGCTCCAGTAAAGCTGATGGAGGCAGCTGGCTCTGCTCCATGATCTGTGACCACCACCACCTCCTTCCCCATCTGGGCTGCACTGCCTATCATAAGGGGGAAAGAGGTAGGGGAGGGGAGGCACAATGAAGCAAGACTCCACTATGCCTTTAAAGATGTTACAGGTAGATTAAAGCAGCCCCTCTGTGGCTTTGTCTGCCAAGACTGAACAGAGCAGAATCAGGGAGCCATGATCAGCTCACTGTCAGCACACCCATCTTTGCTATGCTCCAGCTCTGGACTGGTGCAAGGGGAGAGTTCAGTCCTAAATTTCTTTTAGTGCGTGTATCATTGTGATTTCTCTCAGTTTAATCTACTTTCTCTTGAGGCTTTAAATGAGATTACCCTAAAGGACAGTGCAGGTCTAGTGCAGAGGACAAGTGAAGAAAGGATAGGATAAGAAGTAAAGGATAATGTTTTTAAACTAAACAGAACAGAATAAGGGAGACACATTTTGCTATCTGTTACATTTGTGTATATTCCCATTGGGATAAATAGGAGTTGCACTTGTATAAATGATGGACGAATCTGGCCCATGATGTTTTTATAACTCTGTCTATGATACTACCAAATAATTGTTAAGTCCCTGTTGATAAAATATGTTGTCTAATGATAATACATGTAGATTTCTTTTTTTTTAAATATGCCTAGTATGAAACTTTGAGGTTCCAGAAAGTAACGGGACAGAATTGTTGAATATTCACCATTATAACTTTTACTGTTGTTAAAACTGTAAAGTAAATTAATCCACAAATTCTTTGTCTAAAATCTATAGGATGTGTGTATTCTGTCATAGTTGTTTGTGAACTATTCCCATGAATGCATATGGGAGTTACATATACTCATTAAAGCAAAGTAAGCTCTTATCTAATAATATTTTAGGATCCAAAATATCCCATGCAGGTGATAGACGTAAATGTGTCTAGCACAACAGAAAAGATATCCCCAGTGTCAGCTAAGACATACAGATCATTGTAAAATTTAAGGGAACCTTTCTTTATCACACAGGGGGACAGAAATCCTCATATAAATCTAGGGCTAAAGCATCCCCTCCTGCAACAAGACTGCAGGGAAAGTAACTTACTAGGGAAAGTTCATGTGGCTTCCTCTCTGGCATTTCCTAGCTGTTGTCTCCTCAGTGGGGTAGTGTTGTGACTTTGCAAAGAGCACATTCGGAATGGTCTGTGAACTGCATGGATTCTGCTTTGGTCCTGCTTTGAGCAGGGGGTTGGACTAGATGACCTCCTGAGGTCCCTTCCAACCCTGATATTCTAGGATTCTGAGTTCTTGAGGAACTGAGTTCTTAAGGTTTCAGTGTGATGTTTTTATTGGGGCTTGCTCTCTTTCTCAAATATATTTACCATCTGGTCTCTCATCACCAATCTGTAGAATTCTCGAGGAAGCAAGGAGTCTCAGGTTTCAGTAAACAGTTACTCTAACAGCATAATGGGTGAAACCAGAGTCAATATCTTACTCAGATAAATCCTAAACTCTCCATCTCCCTGTCTCTGTCTAGCTTCCTTCTTGTTAGAAGTCTGAAGAGTCCACAAGTAGACACTAGCCCACACTGAGGCTCAATGGAAAATTCTGTTACCAACGCAGGCAGAGGGCTTGTCCCTCCTTGTTGCTTCTCACCTGCCCTCACCATCCCAGGAGCCAGTATGGACCGCTGATTGCCTGTGTTCCCCTCTCCATTCAGGGGGTAGAATGCTCAGGGTGCGAGTTGGAACTAGCTTAGGTTTTAATCTACTACCTAACACTATGGTATCTAATGAGGAGCAGTGACTCCCTCTAAAACGTCTGCCAGAAATGGGTTTGCCAGGGGAACAAAGTTTTGTCCTCCTTTGGCTCCATACATCCCCACCCAATAAACCCAGAGTCCCATCTGTAATAGCATTTTAGACTGAGGAATGTCCAAGCATTTCTACCATCTCAATAGTGGTTCAACTAATCTAGACAAGGTACCAGCATCTTTTTTACCACCATGCCATACAGACTTCTGCCGAGCAGAGTGACATGACACGGTGGTGAAAATGCTGGTGGCTGTCCAGAGCCCTGTCTACACTACCTTTCCTACAATTGCTACCACTAGTGCGGAAGATCCAGTGTTAGCAACACCAAGGTATTTTTTCAGAACAAAAAGTAGTGTGGACACGCACAACCATTGTTTGTGTAGAATGTCTGCCCTGGACTCAGAGAAAAGGAGGACAATTCTGCTTTGGCTTGGTTGCCCTGCCTCTGATAACTATGGGGCCATCATGGCAGATTATCCAGTCTCTTAATCCCCTCCTCACTGGCACACTTTAAGGGACAGTTCAGTCCTAAGTATTTTATAATTCTCTAGAATAGTCTTTAATTTAATTGACATCAGTTTTTAATGCTTTTACCTAATAGGGTTAGAAACACTGCCATATGTAGCATTTACATCTCCATTTAGTAAATGTAATTTCTTTGGCATGAAAGTTTATTGTAGCCAGATGGGTTTGGTGTGAACTAATAACTACAACAGAGATACTAAAATGTGTATGTTAAAACTGGGCCAAGAAACTAAACCCAGCCCTGAGAGAGGCCAGAAATCAAAGAACTTGGCTATCGCTTCATGATAATCTCATGTGAGTCTTCAATACGGAGCATGTTAATGCGAGAAATAACAATGGCTGCATGTTGTGTTGACTAATAAATATATGGTACATGGAAGTGATGAATTGAGACTGTGTCCAACTAGAGGAAGGATGTACCACGTCTAATTATGATCAGCATAAGAAAAAACTTGTTTAAATTTGTTTTTATTTTTTTGTTTTTTTAGAATAAATTGTCTCCGTTGTCTCAGGAGACATATATAATCTGTCAGGGATGATAAATAGACACAAACATCCATCAGGGTAGTCTAAGTGTATTTAATCCTATATCAGCATGGGAGACTGGACTAGGTGACCTCCTGAGGTCCCTTCCAGCCCTATGTTTTGATGATATATAATATTTAATGTAATTGTCCTCTAGATTCTCCACCACTACTGTTTTGTTCCTGATATGGATCTCCTTTGCAGTAGCAGTAGTGGTTCTTAGGAAGTTTTGGTGGATGAATTTAGTATACATCACAATGGAGGTTGACAGTTCTTTCTAAATCCAGGCACAGTGAGAGCAGGTGCTATGCAAGCTTTCCACTCACCACTCTGCTGATGCAGTTGAATTCTTACTTGCAACATCCATAGCCAGTCTAATCCTGGACCTTTCTTTAGCAGGTGTTACCACTCACACCAGATTGTGTAACATGCACAAATGTCTTTAAGGGTCTTTGATGAGAATGCAAACTCTTCATCAGCTGCGATTTTAAGAATTGGACTTGAATCTCTGGACATGAAAAACCAGTTCACTGTGCTGTCTACTCTCCTCCCATCCCAGACAACCTCCTGCTGCAGATTTGATGTTTTTGCATTAGAAAAACTACACTATAGAATCTCATTATTAGTAGCTTTTTCTTAATTTTTATCCTGTAAAAGGATAAAATACAATAGCAATTTCTCCATGTGAGGATTCAGTTGTATGCTGGATGTTTGTTCAAATGGGTGACTTGGCGGGCGGGTGGGCAGGCAGGCAGGCAGAAGGACTTCTAACCAGTTTTAAGTAAATATGACTCATTCTGAAACATGTATTTGTCTAGACTGGATATACACATTAATCTGTTTTCTAAACTGGTTCCTTATACTGATTTCCCAGGTACAAACCAGGATGTTAGCATTTTCCAAACTCTGGGTGAGATTGATTGAAAGTCAAAAGGAGTTAGGTGTCTAATTCGATTAGGCCCTTTTGAAAAAATCCCACCCTGTATTATTATTATTACTCATAACCATATGTAAACTCAGAGGGGCTTGCCTGTATTTATAACATTCCCAGCAGTGACACCGGTCTCTGCCTTTCAGTCTACATGCAGTATGCTTCAGTTCATGCTGATTAGTTGGTTTGTGTTACACAGCACCTTTAAAGACAAAATTGGTATCCAGCTGGTAATAGCCTATATCTTTCTATTACAGTTTTTAAAACATGCTACCCACTAAGGCCAAAATTAGAAATGTATTGCAGCTGAAGATAGACCAGGCAGTTTCCTAATCTCCCTGTTCTCTCCCTTGGAAAGAGAATTACTTTCCACCCCGCCCCTTCCCCTTTTCCTTCTCCTAAAATAATTACAAAAGCTCAATTAAGTGGAGAGCTCACACATTCTCTGGAGAAAGCCTGGATGGTAATGGAAATCTCTAAGATCTTATTGCTTTTCTCATAAGAGTCTTTAAAATGTAAAAAAACCTTCACTCTTGTAAAAGTGAATAAAATCATGTCAGGTAGTTTAAACAATGTCCTGTGGTTTGTAACAGATGTCCCAAGGTCTAATTCTATTTTCTTGAACACCATGGCCTGCTTTTTCTGAATAGTTTTAGGACTGTAATTTAAGTCATTTTCATTAAAAATACAAACTTTTTGTAAACATCTGTTATAGTCCTGGGAAGCTTTTGGTGTTAGATAAGCATTAGAGCTGAACTTAGTAGTTTTGCCTCCCAGGTGTCTGTGCAAACATTTTCTTTGGTTTTGATCTCCTGAATTTGCACCCCATGCATCTTGCTTTGAGTATGTCAAGCCCAAGCAAACTCAGAACCTCCAAACCAAGCTCAGTCAGAAGCACCAAGTTCCATCTGGTTTCTTATCAAAACCTCGCAGAACAGTGTAGTTTTTATTATTTCAATGCAAAACACCCCAAAGTTTCCTCAAAACTGTTACCAGATTTCCTTGAAATGTTCATGAATCTTAATGCACTTTACAGCATGCCTGGTTTAACTTTCAGGTTTGTAATGAAACCCTAAACCAGTCAGGTTTCAGGCTTCATTGAAAGTATTTTGTGCAGCTGTGTTGGCATCTGCATATCTATATCTAAAGTTCTGTGCCTTGCCAGTGCAAACCACTAAAGTTAATGGCACTAGATACATTTTAAAGGTCAATAAATAAGGAGCCCAATCTTGCAATGTATATTCATGTAAACAGACCACTGGTATCAATGGGAGTATTCTCCTAGGTGTAGGTCAGATGATCAGCCCAAGATATACCTAAAAACCTTTCTAGTAAGCACCCGCACTTGTTTAGTAGTTGCAATCCAATTTACTCTCATTTTGAAGTCACTCATTTACTGTGCAAGCTGCAGGAGAAAGTAGTTAAAGTTGAACCACAGCTTCTAAACAGAACTACGTGTAGCATTTCTCACTTTTTCAGGGATGCTATCAACTCCTGGAACTTGTGAAAATGGAAAACTATTTGCAATGATTGGTTCAATACGAAACTGTTGTTCTGGGAATAACTAATGTTGTTGTTTTACAGTTTAGATTCCTTTCTTTATGGACTCCATGCTCTGTTCAAAGGAGACTTTCGAGTTACAGCAAAAGATGAATGGGTGTTTGCAGACATGGATCTGTTGCATAAGGTTGTCGCTCCAGCAGTCAGAATGTCCCTGAAGCTACATCAGGCAGGTGTATTGTACATGTTTTCCTAAGGAAATGCAGGAAAGCTCTGAAACTGGCCCAAAATAAAATGAGAGAGGAATTGTTGTAGTTGTGGCTTTATTCTGAATAGCTTGCTTGACAAAAATAGAAAAGCTTAGACCACGATTGTATGTGTCTGGCATACATTTCACCATTTGATCTTTTTTTCTTTGTCTTCCCTCCACGCACGCACTCAATTTTAAATCATTTATATTCCAGACTCCTTGATCTTCATGGAGACAAAACTCCCATTGACTTCAGTCAAAGTTTTACCTGCATAGGAACTACAAGACTGATTCCTAGATATTTTTTTTAATTAGATGAATTTGATTGCTATTTTATTAACCATTTATGTGCTAAGAAAGAAATGATTTGATATTGTTGTCTTTTAAAAATGTAGTTGAGGGGAAAATTGTTTGGAAGGCTTAAGACCCTTCTTATCAGTCAAATGGCACAGCTGTTTCATTGATTATACCATGAGGTTTCTGAACATGTAGACAGTGGGGCCATGTTTTGATCTCAGTTACACAGATGTAAACCTGGAGTGTCTCCATTGAGCTCATTGCAGTTTTCCAGATTTACATCTGTATAACTCAGAGCAGATTATTGTTCATGTAAACTAACCATACAGTAGTTTTTGTTCTATATAACATGTTATTTAATAGATAGCATTGTCTATATGTGTTGTGAATGTAGTGGATGGTGGAGCTGCTATGTAATAATCTAAGAATACTGATCAATAACAACTTTATGAACACTGCATGTAACTGGGTCAGTGAGTTACTGCATAGATATATTGGGTGATTGGACTTTCCTGTATGGATGTATTGATTTAGCTTGCTAGGGGGCTGTTGGAAAAACAACCAGGAATGCACCCCCAATGGCTACAGATAAGCAACCCTGCATCAAACACTTGCGCAGGGGCAATGCAAAGAGTGGCCGAGTTGCAGGCTCCATCTCATACTTACACATACGTTTTGCCAAGGCTGTGAGCCTAGAGATCAAAGGGACACTAAAAGTTTAAAAGGATACTATGGAGAGAGATGAGGGGGAGTTGTGACGCTGTTAAGTTACACACTGATAACTTATAAGGGAATATTAATAATGTCTTAGCTAGACAGGAACAAATCTTTTTTTTCTTTTAAAACAGCTATAAACAAGTTTTTAAAATTGCTGTATAAAGCATATGAACTCCCACGCTTCACTGACATTGTCTCCTTACATTAACAGTGGTAGTATTACTTTGTATCAGATAAAGATCCAGCACAATAATGTGATATCTCTCTAAATGTTGTTCAGCTTTGTGGGGGGTGGGGGGGTTGTTTTGTTTTTTTAATAAATAATGGAGTTCCACTAAAGTACAACATTTCGCAGGTTGTTCTATTTCAGTCACATCCTACATGAAAGAATTTGCAGGTCTATCTATTTCAATTCCATATTTAAGAAAAAAGTGGTTAAACTGCCATTCTTCGTGTCTATCAAGTAAAGAGGCTGGATACTCTGTAAGTTAGTTGTAATCATACAAACATTTTCTTCATGTAGCCCTCTATAGTACTAGGGTGTTAACAGTTCCATTCCTTTTCCCTCATCCAATCCCCAGCCTCTCCCTGTGCTATCGCTAATGTAGTCTTTATAGACACAAACCAGTTCCAACTGAAGTCAACAGGTGCTTTGTCACTGACTTCAATGAAAGCAGGAACTAGTTTATCATCAATAACGGTTCTCTTTTCATGGAACTGTCTGACCATAGTAATATTCATTTCATTTAATACCAGGACCAGTTCACCTGTCCAGATGAGTATGAGGACCCTGCAGTTCTGTATGAGGCAATCCAGTCTTTTGAGGAAAAGGTTGTAATTTGTCATGAGGGTGACCCTGCCTGGCGCAGAGCTGTACTCTCTAACAAAGAAGAGCTACTCACCTTGAGACATATAGTGGATGAAGGAACAGATGAATATAAAGTTATTATGCTCCACAAAAGTTACCTGAGCTTCAAAGTTATCAAGGTACCAAAGACACCTTTCTAGTATTTCAGATTTGTATTATTTCATCTGTGTTTAGGGCACTACACAAACAGGCAGTCTTCACTTGGTGAATTCTTGGGACCTGGATACCATTGTTGAATAAGTAGGTTTAGCTAAGAGAGGGAGGTTGATCGGGCTGTTGGGGCAGGGGACTGGGAGCCAGGACTCATGGGTTCTATTCCTGACTTACTGTGTGGCCAGAGTCCATTCACTTAAATTTCCTGTCCTTCTGTTTACTCATCTGAAATAAAAATTCAAGCTTATCTGAGTAATATTTGTAAAATTTCTTGAGACTCGTTGATACTATATAAATGCAAAGTACAGTTCTGTTTGGGTTATACACCCATCATAGTATTTTTTTAAAATTGAAAACATTTTCAATGGTCCATATTTTTCTATTTAACTGTAGGTAAACAAGGAATGTGTCAGAGGGCTTTGGGCTGGGCAGCAACAGGAGCTAATTTTTTTGCGCAATCGTAATCCAGAGCGAGGTAGTATCCAGAACAATAAACAAGTCTTGAGGAACTTGATTAACTCTTCATGTGATCAGCCACTGGGATATCCAATGTATGTTTCCCCATTAACCACATCATACATAGGGACACACAGCCAGCTGATGAACATCTGGGGTGGACCTATCAGTTTGGACAACATTAAAACATGGTTCAGATCCAAGTGGTTAAGGTAGGTGGTTAGACAATATTCAGCCTGTATTATGATCTGCAGGGGAGGAAGTCTGCAATCACGTTATTTTCTATTAAGAGAGTTTCTCACTCTGTGGGAAAAATTGTTATTTCCTGACGGGTGCAACCGTAGCTAAATATATAGAATAGCTTCCCAACTACTGTGAAAATAAAACTCTGAGCTCCATTAATGACGTTCAAGTACAGTCCTCTGTCATCCAGACAGCATCATCATCATACTCCTTAGCCTTATTGACAATGATCTTATTCAGAAAGGAGTGATTTCTCTAAATAAAAATGATTCCAAGGCATTTTGCCTTTTATTTTTTGTAAATAGCAGTATAGATTTTCCACATTGCAGTGACTCTGAACAAGTTGAAACATGAATATAGGTGTTGTGCTCCAAAGCTCTTGCAGTTTGGGTCAGACCAACATTCCCAAGTTCTGATACTTATCCAAAATACACCAAACCTTTTGTGTGTGTGTGTAATTTTCATAAAGAAACAAATAACAAAAAATACAAAAAGATTAATGATTTATAGCTTGCATATGTTACCAAATACTGCAAATTTTGCAGGATATCCAATCAAATTATGCCACTCTGAAACTTTGTCACTTGTCAAAGCTGCAAGACCAGACAATGCAAAATCAGACAGTATTACACAGTCTAACCTTTTATTGAATATCCACTATCAGGCCCCAACTTTCAGGATATATAACCCCAATAGCTCTCGCTCTCTCCCCATTAACTTTGTGTCTCACATATTTCTTCTGTCACTCTTATAAGCACTCTTCATGCAGGAATAGTGCATTTGACCTGCCATCCACTCCATTCCTTTCATGGCTGTAGAAAAGGGACAGGACCCTGGTTTGCTTGCCCCCATCACTTCATCCCTGTTTGCCCTAACCTGCACTCTGGGGTTTGCTTTGTATATTAATCTCCCAGAGTGCACTTTATTTCCAGAGCATATGAGATTTGGGAGAGAAGAGCATTCCACTTGGCTACTTCATATAAAGATTCGCCTTTTGGGAGCAATTTGACATTGGATTAAGTATGCTGTTGGGTTTCGGGGCTCCAAGGCCACCTACCAAGATGGATTTGGTTTGAGCGATGAATGGAGTTTTATATTGCTTTTTATTTTGACTAAACCAAATTACCCACCTCTAACATAACTATAATGTAATATAATGACTATCCTCAAAACTGTCAGAGCCCTGTTATTTGCCTGTTGAATACACCTAGAGAGCTGGTCGGAGCACAGCTATTCACTTGTACTGTGAATTTCTCTAATGTTGGCCGCACAAATTCTAATAAACCACATTACTTGATAGTGTGTCTCATCTCACAAACAGAATGCGGAAGGACTGTCATGCAAGTCACAACAGTGGAAACAACATTGAAGAAGTGGATAGTGGAGGTGGGTCTTCATCCAGCAACAATTCTGCAGGTAATTCAAGCCAGAGTAGTAGCTCACAACACACAAGAAATGGATCCCCCCAGATGCAGCCGCCTTCACAAGATTCCCATCAATACGCAGGTATGTATACCAAAATATGAGCTCTTTTACCTGTCTGTTTAGGCTTGTCGTTCCTCAGGGAAGATGTGACTGGGGTGTTTGGTGTTTTATTTGATAGCTTTAGGACATGATGCAGTCAAGTACTTAGAGGAACAATGATCTAAAATTCTAGGTTCTGTGGAGTCAGACTATATAAACTGTGATTCAAATTACTACACCTGCTGGTGATTCTGACCTCAGAAAAGCTTCACAGCTCTCAGCTCACCAAATTTTACATTTATTAGGCCACTCCTATATTTATGTGCTCTGGTAAAGCTGAGGACAGCACACACAGTCCACTCTTCACCTTCTCATGATTTATATTACATTATCAAAGAGAGGAAGACAGCAGGAGACAGGGAGGAATGTAGTTGCTGGAGCTGAATTGAGTTTGAATGTTCACAGAAATTAACCAAAATAAAAAGAGAGTTTCTTTGCTCTGAAACTAATTCCAGAGTGATGGGCTAACTTATTGATGAGCTGGATGGGATGCATGAGCCTGGTAAAGATGGTGATGCTGCCCAGATCTTGCCAAATTATTCCACTTCATACCAAATACAGTGTTTTGAAAAGTTTAACAAATTATAAGTGACATCATGGGCCAGGTTCGCCTCTGTCTGAGATCCACTCAGTGTAGAGGATTAGAGGAGAGTTGTGTCAAGGAGCTGGTTAGGGTTACAGCTTCTTGATCTTGGGAACCACTCCACATCTTAAGGGACCATATGACATTAGCCACACCCCCTTCCTACCTCCAACTTGTCTCATATACTAGTAGTGCAAATGAGCACAGGAGCCAGTTCCCCTGTTTATACAGAGGGTTCCCTTTCACTAGGAGAACTGTCTTCTGGCTAGCTATGATCAGATTCTGACACCTTTGCAACACCTGAGCAGGGCAAAAGGGGCCAGAATGAGAACAAAAGAAATGTCCACTGGAAATCCTAATATAAGAAATAGAGATCTCAACTTCCCTAATTTCCAAGCAAATTATTAAGCAGGCATGTTTAGGGGGTGACCTTCTGACTTATTCTTCCAGAGGAGGGTTATTGGGAGGGCATAGGACAAGCAGAATGGCTATCAAAGAAGTTACCTGAGTCCCCACTGACAAACTACTGAATGCTAGATCCCTGGACCAGGAGATGCCTTTTGTAATGGTGGAAATTTGAACACAGATGGGAAGTAGTTAAAAAGTGAATTCAGTGAGCCCTGTGCCTTGACTATTTATTGGGAACTCTAACCCTAAAATTGTGCCAAACTCTTAACTAAATTGCTAAATGGGAGATATTGGGGAAAGCGAACAAAATGTCCTGAATTATATGAGCAAGAGGGTTTCCTGATCACTAATGCACGTGGGATTGTTTCTCTAGTGTAGCTTCCATTATATAAATACAGTATTCATCAGAAAAAAGCCAACATTTAGACCTGGCCAGTCAGTCTGATATGGAGTAATTCATGTCCTCATCACTTATGAACAAAACCATGCTTTGAACTTATATTCTGAGCCAAAAACTATTTTAGATTTGTGATGATCTGTAAGGCAGGGCTAGCTACCTGCTCGCTGGAAATACTGGTGTAAAATTATAAAACTGGTGTAAAATAAGTCATACTCATCATATCTCTGAGGGCTTAGGACTTGCTGAAAGGTTGAGTTAATTGACTGTACATCACAGTTGTGCTATAGGTTATAAATTAAGGCAGAGAACTAGGAACAGGATACTTGTTCATTTCTTGTTATATCTATTGGCTCTTACATAAAAATAATGGACAAGGCTGGAGCGAATCTTGCCATGAATATAAATTATACTGTAAGATTACAACTGCTGCTTTTGATTCCTGTGTTGGAGCAAAATCCCCCTGTGCACTTGGGCAGCCTCTCTCTGTTGCGAATAACATAGTGAAGGCAGGGAACTGTGCAGCCTGGAAATACCCCAGTCAGAAGGGAGTGAGACTTGGGTCTTCACCCAAGAAAGGCAATGGCTGGGGAGCTAGAAGCCTGAGAGTGGGTGCCCTTGTTGGAGCATAGAGGTGAAATACAGGTGCAGTTGCCCTGAACTGTGACAGATACGGTATGACAGTTTGATTGAGAAGCTAGAAAGATACAAAATTAACACGGCACACGTTAAATGGATTAAAAACTGGCAAACTGATAGGTCTCAAAATGTCATTGTAAACAGGGAATCGTCATTGAGCAAGTGTGTTTCTAGTGGAATCTCACAGAGATTGGTTCTTGGTCTTATACTATTTAATATATTTATCAATTACTTGGAAGAAAACAAAATCATTACTTGATAAAGTTTGCAGATGACACACAGATTGGGGGAGTAGTAAATAATGTAGAGAACAGGTCACTGATATAGAGCTATCTAGATTGCTTGATAAATGGGTGCGAGCAAACAATGTGTATTTTCCTACAGCCAAATGTAAAGTCACACATCTAAGAACAAAGAATATGGGGGATGCTATCCTGGGAAGTGGTGACTCTGAAATGGATTTTGAGGTCATGGTAGATAATCAGTTGAACATGTGCTCCCAACGTAATGCTGTGGCCAAATAGACAGATGTGATCTTTGGATGTATAAATGAGAATAGATTAGAGAGGTTATATTACCTCTGTATTTGGCATTGATGTGGCTGCTACTGGAATACTATGTCCTGTTCTGAGGTCTACAATTCAAGGAGGATGTTGATAAATTGGAGGGCTCAGAGAAGAACCAAGAGAATATTAAATGATTGGAAAACATGCCTTCTAGTGATAGACTCAAAGAGCTCAAACTTTTTAGTTTAACAGACTTGATTAGTTTACAAAAAGCTGCATGGGGAACAGAAATTTAAAAACAGAGGCTCTTGCAAACGTATAACAAGAGCCAAGGGCTAGTAGTTGAGGCTAGACAAATTCAGATTAGAAATAAGGGACACATTTTAAAAGTGATTGTATTTAACCATTGGAATAACTTACTGAGGGTTATGCAGGATTTGCCATCACTGGAAGTTTTTCTATCAAGATTGAACTAGAGCACATCTTTTAGGAAAACATCCAAACGGGAATTAATTCAGGGAAGTTCCATGGCCTGTTATACGGGAGGTCAGACCAGATGATCACAATGGTCCCTTCTGACCTTACAATTTATGAACCAACTGTATTTAGTGCTTCTTAATTTAATATTTCACTTTACTGGCTGGTGCCATTCAGTCTGCAAAATGCAATTACAGCCCTACATAAAAATGAGGAAAATCAGGAGCACTGAAAATATGTTGGGTGCACCAAAAAAAGTGTCTTGTCTTTACAATACAGCATATAGAACAGCCTTTGTTTCCAAAGTGTTTTCAGGGGCTATGCTATTTATGTGTCGATATGGGTGGTCTACTACACAGCACTGTAACTGCTGAATTTGGGATGAATATAGAATATTTTTGGACAGCGGTCAGGTTGGCAGTTTAAATCATGAACAGATGTTTGTCCGTATTTGACTGAACTTAACACATCACAGCCTCTCTGTTCTTAATTCATATCTGTCCTTTATATTTTAAGAAGATAACATTAAAATAGGCAACTGACCTAGAAATAGGGCTTAACCAAAACCCCAGAGTTCAAACACTTTGGATCTTTAGGAAAATCAGAACCACATCTAGCTCCAAACTTTGCAGCTCAGGCCTGTCTTTAATTACCATTAACACTCTCCCCAGCCATCCCATCTGAAGTGCGGAGAATCCATGGGCACGTTTCTTAATCAGTGCATGAGGCTTAGCTGCATTAGCTTTAGTGGGAGTCATGAGGCTTTTATTACAGGGGCCACTGCCCAGTATGCCATTTTTGCAAGTGTACTTTTTATTGTTCTGAATATAAAAGTAAAAATAATGTGGTGTAAATGGTATGGAAAATTGCTCACTACTTGCTGGGCCAACTAGACTTTATTCCAGTTCAAGCTGCTTCCATCATGTTATTGCCACTTTATATATGGAAAAGAGAGGAGGAGCCAGCCAGCGGATAGGGAGGGAATTTGCTGCTTATAATGGAACTTCAGCCCCTTTGCTTCCCCCCTTCCTGATTCATGAACTGGGGGAAAAAATTAACAACCTAGGAATCCCTGAAAGGCAAAATTCATGCCTGCATCGTTACGTCTTACAGGTTTTCTGTTTTCAAAAATATTAATACCCTTTTAAAACCCACAGTTATGGCTATGACATTGAAGTACCAGCATATGTTAACATTTTGGGTTTCCTGGCTATGGAATGCCAGGCTTGCACTCAGGTGAACAGGTGCTCTGTGTGTGTTTGACATAGCATCAATACAGAGAAGCATCAAGCATATTAGATGCCTGCTGTGTGTCCCATCCTGCTGTCTGTGATCTGGGGACCTGATTGTGTCCACAAGCAGGTATCTGGTGTGTTCAGTGGTTTGTGGGTGGGGTTTATTATTATTTTATTCTGTGAACATGCAAACATACAAGAATAAAAAATACATAAATCAACTCTGCATTTAAGTGGCTCTCATTGCTCAGTCACAATCCTTCTGTCCAATCAGGGAGGAGCAGAGGTGGACTCCAGCGGGAGTCCCGTGTAGTCTTTTGGCCATGTGGGTGATGGCTGTGAGTGTGAGGTATTGGGTTGTAAACATTAGGACATATCTGGAATTATGTACAAACATAGGACTCACCAGACTGGCTGAGACCTGGTGTCCATCTATACAAGTATCCTTTCTCTGACAGTAGCTAGAACCACGGGCTTCAAAGGATGGTGCAAAAACCCTGCAGTAGGTAGATGTGGAATAATCTGCCCCCTACAAAGGTCTCTTCCTCTTAAATTCTTGCCTCAGACAACTTCCTTTGTCATAAATACTCTGCCCTCTGACACTGAGGTGGAAGCGTCTTCACATTCCTAGTCCCCAAGCGCAAGGGTAATTCTGTGTAACCTTACTTTATTTTCATTTGCAATTTTTTGCAATTAAACTATATAAAGCTTTAGGAGTAGAATTTTCTAAGGCACTCGGTCTGAGTTTTTTAGAGGTATTGGAATGTTGCTGTGCTCAGCGTTGCAATGCCCAACTGATTCAGGAGCCTAAATCTCATTTTCAAAAAAGGATTTAGGTACTTAAGAGTTCCACAGTAGAACAGCTTCAACAAGAGAAACTGAGGGAGCCCCACATCAGAATATCCCATACCACAGTGGTCAGGGCATGCATCGGAGCGGTGGTAGATCCCTGATCAGATCCCCTCATATCCTAAGGGTCTCCAACAGCCTAGGTAAGTACTCTAACAGCTGGGCTAAAAGTTGGGGGAGAGCCTCCTCCACTTCTGGTAGGAATGGTGGAGGCACCTAACACCAAGAGAAGGTTTGTAGCTGAGAATCCCAAGCAGAGGAAGATACCTCCCTGCAGCCCTTAGGCACCAAACTCCCTGAGGGGGTGGGCTTAGGATACAGCCTTTGCTTTGGCATTTCCCATTGGCTAGCTTAGGTGAGGAGCCACCTAGCATGCTGGCTTTTGTGAATACCATGCTGAAGTACCCTATTCATTGTATAGGGAGCCTGAGCATCAGACTCTGGCTTTGTGGATTACAGTGATTTTCTAGACACCTGAAAGTGAGGCATGGTGACACCCAGCATTACCACACCCAAGTCTCTTTGGGAATCTCACTCTCTGTTTCTCCATTTATTCATCTGTGAAATGGATTTAATAATTATATTATTTATGTTCCTCACAAAGGATCAAATTCTGCTCCCATCAAAGACACTAGAAGATTTGAAACATTCTGCACTGCCAGTGGGATGAACCAAATGACTTCATAGGTTTTATCAATCTCTAATTTCTTTGATTCGCTGAATGTTTGTTTGTAAAG
This sequence comes from Eretmochelys imbricata, assembly GCF_965152235.1. Taxonomy (NCBI): domain Eukaryota; kingdom Metazoa; phylum Chordata; order Testudines; family Cheloniidae; genus Eretmochelys; species Eretmochelys imbricata. The sequence continues at coordinate 132,645,263 of NC_135574.1, read as the reverse complement.
TGTTTAGATCCACAGTATAAAAGTGTATGCGTGATAAAGAACACTATGTAAAATATACCCTAGTAAAAGGATAGAACTGTAATATGTGTGCTTTGATGGTATATAACTGAAAACATAATTTAAAAGAAAACTATTACTCTCTTTTAAAGGCAGAAGAAAATTCAGGAGTCAGTCTGTTCAGACACATGCTGCCTTCAACCAGAGGCCACCTGTTTCAAGTCATTCTGAACCAATTGTTGAAAGTTACCAGCCCATTATCCAAGCTTCCATATCTGCCCATGAAATTGTCCAAAGGCTTTCCAGAAGCCAGTTGTCCTTCCACAACTCTGTAACATCTGTGTTTTCTCAAACCCCTGCCATTCCTGCTGGCGGCCAGTTGACTGTCCAGGATAGAGCTGGAGCAATGTTCAGGTCCAGTCTGGCCTCTTCCACCAGCTCTACTCTCAGCCTTCTGTTTGGCAAGAGAAGTTTTTCAAGTGCTTTGGTGATTTCTGGGCTCTCAGCTGCTGATGGAGGAAACACAACTGATACCCAGTCATCCAGCAGTGTCAACATTACCATGGGTCCATCTGCTAGAGCTGCGAGCCAAGCAACACGGGTAAGGCAGAGTCATGTTAGCAGGAGCTATAATTCTGTTCTATTCTACTCATGTTCTTATGCTGCCCTCACCACTGTCGTATTCAAGCGTCTGCCAGGAGTGCATTAAGCAATGTGACCAACATCTGTCACATGAGTTTATTCTTTCTTTCTCTCAGTCTCTCCCCAGGGAAAATGTGTGTGTGCACTTTAGTATTTTGTTTGGTTGGCTACTTGAGTGTATGATTTAACTTTTGATTCCAGCCAGTCTCCTTCCTGAAGTCCATCATCCTCAATACAGACCCTCCAGACTGGTAAAATAAAATCACAGTCCTTAGACGTGAAGCGGTTTGGCAAATCCATTGAGAGATTGAGGGCATAATTAACATTAAATCATTTGGCATTACCAAATGGAACCAAGTAAGTTGATTTGTTGTCATTAGGACAAAATCACTGGATATGGATAGCCCAAGTCTGGTTTCTCATGTACACAGCATAAAAATTTATTAACCCAGAAGACACACAGGTTGTCCACTCCTGAAGTTAGTTTCATCCTAACCGCATCATGGAATGATCAGGCAATGAGTTTTGCCATGATCTCCAGCAGCAACTGGACTGAGCATTATTCACCAAGGGCCTACTGCTTGCCTTACTTATGCGAGTATTATTTTTTGTCTTTGTACAACACCAATAGACATGCAAGGCACTGCACAAACAGGTAAGACACAACCCCTGCCCAAAGAGTTTACCTTCTAAGGTCTGGATCCTGCCAACCATTCTCAACTCCCTTTGAAGCCATGAGAGCTAAGCTGAGCACTTTGCGTGGCCAGCCGCTAAGTGAGCTCTTGCAGTCAATGTGGCTACATGCCAGCGTGTGATGTGAAATAAGGCTTTTATTTAAACCCGCTGCTTTAGCACAGGAAGTCTTCTAGTGAAGTTGGAGCAGCATTAGACTCATTACATGTAGGGATAATTTGGGGCATCCTTTTCAGCCTTAACATGATCAGGCACAGTACAATGTAGGTATAACTGCACAATCTCTATCTGGTAGTCTGTTCTTGCGGGCAGTACTGTGCCGTTATCCCATGAAGAGGGACAAGTGCCGGGGTCTTCTCTAGTTCCTTTTTACCTCCTGAGGTTCACACTATAAATAAATGTGAATCTCACAAAATTACACAAAACTGTATGAAGTCCAGAAATCTGTCTGTTTTTGTTTCAAAATGTCCTTTTGAAAAGAACCAAATGAAGTGCCATCTAGACATTTCCTAAACTATTCTACATTTTGTTTTAAGCAGTTCTCCGAGACTTATGAAGTGACTGATGCTACAAAATCTAGACAGCGAAAAGACCGAGGTCCTGCCCATGCCATTTTTGAGAGTCATAATCTGGAGTGTAGAAGAGCCAGCCAGGAGGATATGGCACTGGAGGATACAGCTTCTCAACAGAGCCTCTCAGAAGAGCAGTGAGGAATATTCCTAGTTCAAGGGCCATATGTACTCCTTCAAAGTAAAGAAAAACACATCTAGGTCAGTCAGCTGCAGTTATTTCAAGTGTAACAACAAACCTCAAACCCCTTTATTTTTCTAACTTCGGAGAGAGAATCCCATTGTGCAGATGTTCTTCAGCAGAAAGGCTCAGCATGTGGGAATGGAAGGACCTTTACAGATTTTAAAGATGTCCTAAAATGCAGTGCAACTTCATCTCAGGTTCTTGACATTTCTAAAACAATGAATAAACTCTGCCTGATATCCTTCCCCCTGCAGCGGTGCTGACCCACTTGTGGTGGAAATCTGGACGTGCTCAAAAAGAAGCATGCATGGAAGTGCAAGTGAAAGCAATGGAAGATCTTAATGCAACTCGGCGAAAAGCACACAGACATCTGTTTCCTGCCATAACAAAAAAGAGGACTGCATGTTAAATAATTGGCATTTTATACATAATGCATCACAAAGAAAAATTCTGAATAGAACATGTAATAGGACAGTACAATACACACTGTAACATTAGAGCTAAATCTGAGAATTTTTAAAGGCAAGCCTCATTCTTCCTTTTCTTTAGTGTTACGCAGATGGTAATTACATATAGCAACATATTAATATAGGCAAAGATATACTGCATGCAGCCATGTTGAAATATTGTATGAAAGAGATAGATTACACATTGCCACAAGACAAGTTTTGAGAACAAGTATAGCCAGTGCATGGAAAGCCTTCACAAAGCATATGGTGCTCCTTATTTGCAAATAAAGCAGTTTTATATACAAGACTGCTCTAACATGTAATCTCGCACTCCTGTTGAGTTGACAGGAATGCATGCCTATATCTGAAGCCAAGAGGCTAAAACAAATCCTTAATGTACTATAGTATGTACTCACACATGCTCATACATTTTTTTGTAATTAAACAATTTACAATTATTGGTGTCTCAATGTTCCTCTTTACTGTAACTACAGCAGCGCCTGTCTAATACTTATCATGCTAATCCACAGCCATGGTGGTTTTCTACACAAAACCAGGTTGTCTCGTCCCACTTAATGAGCAAGATTGAATAGGCGATGCTGTAGTGAGCTCTCGTTACTTTTACACAATATACTTGCTGCCTTCACATTCACAGACCCTGTCCATTACCATGGCATCTATATGCAATACTGTAAAAAAAAAAAAAAAAACCTAAACGACACTGGTCAAAATAAGTGAGCCAAGTACACTCTCTGATGCAGCAATTGTCATTCTTTTCAGTCATATTTGTTTACTTACTTGCTGATTTGCAGGCTTTGGAAATCCACATTTTGTCTCCCACTACTTAATATAAATTAGCCTGGTGCTAAAGCTCTGAACATTATGGGCAAAATCCTGCCCTCCCTCATAATGGCCACACACAGGAGAAAGTGGAATGTGCTGGCCTCGAAGGCACCACTGAGAGATCCTTCGTCCACAGGGCCTGGATGGGGCAAGGTGACAGGAGCATGTGTTTTAGTGCTGCTGCACCAGAGGACAGCCCAGGCTTCTATTCCTATTTCAAGCCAACAGACCAGGTCCTCTTGATGCACCTGTGCACCAGGAGAGTGCTCACAATGAATCCCAACCTGTTGCTGCACAGGTGTGCAGATAAAGGCGGCTTCCTACCCCCCCAAGCACAGGGTCCCCAGGCCTCTCACAACAGGCTTTATCCCGACACATTTTAGTTGTTAAAAAAAAAAAAATCCCAACTGCCTATTGGGGGGAGGGGAGGATTTTGTCAAAGTATCCAGTTACTTTTCGTGCCTATATATAATGTTGCAGATATTTTTCTTTTGTTTTAAAACTGTTATTGAAATATCTTGGCTGGGTGAACAGCAGGAATGTTAAACTTTCCCAACAGTAACAATTACAAAAAACAAGCATTACTGGTATTCTCGGAGACAACAGCCCGTAGCTTTGTATTGACCATGTTGGCTATGTTGTCAATAAGAATACTTATATCGTCAGTGTATTTAAGGTGAGCAATAGTGCCCACAGCATAATCAAAGATGCTCTGTTGGGATTCATGAAATTGGGGTCTAGGTGGATGTTTTTATTGAATAAGAATGACTTTTGGTAATTGTCTTGTTTTTCTGAACACTGGAGCTAGATGAGCTACAAATAGATTATACAGCAGAACCTCAGAGTTACAAACCCCAGAGTTACGAACTGACCGGTCAACCACACACCTCCTTTGGAACTGGAAGTACACAATCAGGCAGCAGCAGAGACTAAAAAAAAAAAAAAAAGCCAGTACAGTGTTAAATGTAAACTACTAAAAAATAAAGGGAAAGTTAAAAAAAGAGTTGGCAGGTTAAAGAAACTGTCTGTGCTTGTTTCATTTAAATTAAGATGGTTAAAAGCAGCATTTTTCTTCTTCCTAGTTAAGTTTCAAAGCTGCATTAAGTCAATGTTCAGTTGTAAACTTTTGAAAAGAACCACCATAACATTTCGTTCAGAGTTACGAACAACCTCCAGTATGTGTTCACAACTCTGAGGTTCTACGGTGGATAATATCCATCCAGCATTGTATAGGACTAAGCTGTTACGGTTGAGCAGTTTGTCTGTGTTACATGTTCAGAGTGTGCAGCGACAGTGGTGTTTGGAGGATGGCTGTGACCAGCACCTTTAAATATATATTGCATGATCCCAACGCATCAATATTGGGTGACATGCTGAAATTTTCCAATACAGCAGGGGCAAGAAGTCACTTACTCAACATGCTGTGTAGCAAGGAGCCTGCTCACTGGTCATTCCCCTAATTCCAAAATGTGGTGGATATACTGGAGAGCAGCACTGCTATGACCCATGCAATGCAGCAGTGGGTAGCCAATCTGCTGCCAGGTGAATCCTTTATTGCTGCTTTCGAGTAGGACACCCCCAGCTTAATAGGCAACTGCACCAACCTTTGAGGAAGACAAGCTCCCACTCTCCAAGCACAATCAGTGTATGTGCTGCTTTTATGGAAACACCATCAGTGATGAGGGAATGACGGCACCACCCCATTCACTGATCCGCCTGGAGAGCCTTAGCCCCAAATTCAGTAGCTATAGGCAAAGATAAAAATAGTCAGAGTGTTGTATGGAGCCTGGGTAGGTGACATTTTACTGATGATCAAAGTGGGAGGAAAGCAGTGGAGGGATCCTTATAACGTCTCAGGACTGAGCGAGGAAGCAGAGCAGTGGGGGTATATGGTAAAATAAGTGTGAACATTGCAGAACTAGTCCCATTTTAGCCCTCAGATTAACTGTTTTTTCCCTCTCTTGGTTTGTTTCCTTAAACCTATTTTATTCTTTCACTAATTTGTTCTTGCTCAAGTCATGCAGTAAAGGTCAGGCGCTCATCTCATGGAAATAAGGTCAGAATCTGCCCAGAGTATCTAATCAATTACTTCAGCAACATTAGTGAAACCAGCCAGGGGCTGCTAAATCAGTTATGTTCACCCTAGCATCTGGTCACCAGTTGTCAGACCCCAAGCCTTGTTTATAAAAGTTATCTGATTGTACAGTCGGTAGGAAACAGAAGGACTTAATATACACTTACATCCAAGAGTGGGACAAACTTTGTCAGGCCTATTTAAGGTCAGTGTGATTTCCATTCTCCATGTCGGAACTGTTCAGAGTTCCTTGTAGTCATCAAGTTCTTGGGCGTCTTCGAGGTTTAATTCATAGCTCATCTGCTTAGGTTCTGAGGATAGGGGAAGGGGGAAATGGCTTCTTTGGTCTGACTTCAGTCTACCTCCAGCCTGCTTTTCTTTGGGTAAACAGGTTGTGTAAGTCAGGGTCAGGATTAGATGTACCAAGAAACTCACCTTAGGACATCTGAATAAATACTGAAATTTGTCAGCATGTAATAACCCTCTCCTTGTCAATAAATTATTCCTTTTAACTATCAAATTAGTGCCATTTTCATCCTGCTCCAGGGAAGGGAGACTGATAATTAATTAGAGCACTTTACTGTTACTTGTACTTAATTCTGTAAGACTGATATTTCTTAGCCCTATTATTAACTCTGCAGCAGGTCCAATGGTAAAGACTTACCCCTCTCTGACTTTCCAAATGTCACGAGTAAAAAACTGGCTGACACATGCTCAGTAATGCAGCCTCTATTTATGTCAGGCTGTCTGCACTGTTTTATGCTGGAATTGTTATAAACTTCCTTGCCAACAATGTCCTTGATGCTCGAGCTTAAACAAAATAGGTACTCGTGCAGGTGCAGTAACATTGTCATCAGGCGTCTTGCTGCGGTATCAGAGGGTTATCGTCACACAGTATTTGCTGTTGGTAAATGAGCTGATCAGGGAAATTGTCAATGCTCTAGTTGTCACTGTGCTCTTAAGGCTTTCCAAATAGGCTGCACGTGTGAGACCAGGCAATACATTTTTGCCTTTACAATGAACGTAGGGTACCATAAGAGCGGAACTTAATTTGGAACCATTCGTTTCTCACCCCCTTACTGAACATTTGAAACAGGCACGTTGCATTACCTTGGGACTGACTTAGATTTAAAGGCCAGAAGCAACCATTAAAAGCACGTCGTCTGACCACCTGCATAACACGAGTGAGAGATTTTCACTCAGTATCCCCTACATCAAGCTCATAGTTTATGGCTGTGCCATTGCGTTTTTTGTTTTGTTTTGTTTTTTAGAAAGAGACCCAATCTGGCTCCCATAAACTCAACTGAAAAACTCCTATTGACTTCAATAGGATGGGTTTTAAGCCCAGGACAAATTATGGTGAATCCACTAGACCCTTTGGTAACCTATTCCCATTTAAGTGAAAGAATTGTGCCTTATTTCTAACCTGAATTAATGGAGGAAACACTCACACTAGTTGGAGACAGTGGAATGTGTGGATTAAGTAATAGGGAATGTCCTCTGTCAGCACAGTATTATACCACTCAGATTTGGGGATATGGTAAGTGTAATATTATAAATTTTGCATGATAACCTGTTAATTAGCATGGCTAGTATGAACCACTAATACAGCTGTAACTCAAGAAACCTTGTTGGTTGAACAGGGACTTGGAAAACGAACTTTAGGCACCAACCCTTCTGGATTTTTCCCTGGGCAGTTTGAGAAAACTGCTACCAAAGCAGACCAGTGTTCTTTCCCAATTCACTTTGAGAAGGAAATTCCCATGATTATCTTCAGAATAAAGTTAGTTATGTGTAAGTGCTAGAAGCCAGGGGCATTGGTGCAGAAGTGCAATTACACCCACATTAGGAGGTATATTTTTTGGTTGGACCACTGTGTGCGCACACAGAAGACTGCACATGCAAACACTTGCCAGCTAAAACTTCTAATTGCACAAGTTTGTGTGCATCCGATTTGGAACACACACAAGTATAGCTAAAAATTTGACCCTATATATCAATGACCAGGAAAGGAGGGATTATATGTAGAGAGGTGGGTAAATCTGAGAATGCAGTAAAATAAAGGGCTCTTCTATTGCAAGAGGTGTCTGAATGCTAAGAGGGTTTGACAGATGGCTTAGCTAGCATTTATCATGGAAAAATTAATAGTAATGTAAAGTGCACAAAAGGTCCCCCTTAGGAGGGGGGGGATCCGTTATACTAGGTACTCTACAACCACATAAGACAGTGTCAAGTAAAAAAAAAAATAGCAAGAAGGATCAGTAATGCTAGAGGACAATTATATTAACACCAATTTCACAGCTGGGATATTATAGCATTATGAAAGCAAACAGGCTCTTGAAAGGTAGCATGAGTAATGGGTAAAGAGCTTCAGCAAGTCAGATTTGGCTCCTCATTTCACTTTACATACAAAAACACTATTTAATCAGAGGATTTCCAACTTCTTAGAGTCTCCAGCGGAGAGAGGTGATGGGGGAAGCAGCTGGTAAATTTGGCAAAGGTTCTGTCCATTCTCTTTATAGAAGAGAGGGAGAGTCACACCCTTTCTCAAAAAAATGTCCAGGCTCAGAGTTCTAGATTGGGCTGGGGCCCAACCTCTAGGACCCTGCGTGGTGGGAGGGTCCCAGAGCCCAGGTGCCAGCCCATGCCCAAACATCTACACAGCAATTAAGCTGTCCTACAGCCCAAGCCAGCTACAGGTTTTGAATTGCAGTGTAGACATACCTACCAATTCCCTAGAGTCAAGCGCTTGAGGACAAGGGCTTGGCTATTCATAATGGAGAAACTCGCTCTAACTCTTAGCTCTGACAAAGCCAGTATTTGCTGAACTTCAGGGTAAGGTGCACATCTAAACGCTTTACTCTTGGATAAGACTGGATCACCCAACAGCAGTATTTTAAGCGATAGCTTGGAGTTGTCCACAGTTCCTAGCTAATGTAGACAGCTGATGTTTAATTATGGAATCAATGAATTTATTTCCCCATGTTAAGTATCCTCACACCTTCTTGTCAACTGTCTAAATGGGCCATCTTGATTATTACTACAAAAGGTTTTTTTCCTCCTACTGATAAGAGCTCATCTTAATTAATTAGCCTCTTACAGTTTGTACGGCAACTTCCACCTTCTCTGTATGTGTGTGTGTGTGTATATATATATATATATCTTCTTACTATATCTTCCATTCTATGCATCCGATGAAGTGAGCTGTAGCTCACGAAAGCTTATGCTCTAATAAATTTGTTAGTCTCTAAGGTGCCACAAGTCCTCCTGTTCTTTTTGCGGATACAGACTAACACGGCTGCTACTCTGAAATATGTCTTTAAGGCACAGCCCTGTGTTGGGGTAGCAGAGAGCTGCACAAGCCCACAGGGAGCTCTGGGGGGAATTCTCCCTCCCTCGTACATACTAAGAACAGGGTCTTAGCCCCAACCCTTTGGTGGTGATGTGCACCTCCAGTAGCCCACGGCAGGACTCACTTCTAACAGACCCTTGCACAGGGTATGAGGAAGAGGAAGGATCCTCCTTGCATGCTTCCCACAGCCTCCTGTACCCTAGCAAAAGGGCTGTCAGAACCTGGCTTTATAAACACACACTGCTATTGGAGCGTAACTATGAACTGGTGTACAAATAAATGACTAACTACAATGCAGGTTTCCATATGCCTTTAACCAATGTGTTTATTTTAACATTTTTTACACTCCACAAGAAAGGAAGGAATTCAGTCCTTTCCATTCCTAAATCTTTGAAGTAGAAAACTCTTTACGCTGCATGAGAACAAAAGTACACCTGGCTGGAAATTTAGTTTATGACATGCAAGACTGATTAAGTGGTAAATGCTTTTTTCCTAAACACATTTACAAACTTCCTGGGGATATATGTTGTCTAATACTCTCATTTCTTGCTTCATCATTAACCAAAAAACATGCCCAGGATTGCAAAAGGAAATAAACAGAAATCATTAAGCAACAATAAGCCATAATGGATTGTTAAACTTGGATAGTCAAATGCAGCATTAAGTCTAATGTTTGATATTTTAAACATTTTATGAAAAACATCTGTCAAGATTTTATTAAGAAAGCCAGGGTCCTGAAGCCTTTTTTTTGGCAAAAAGAAAACGTGAAAATAGAGAGCAGGCAGCATTCCTATCAAGCACTGTCTGAGCAACTTAAAGTTAATATTTTCTCTAAAATTCAACACTGTAAATGACAATTGTCCAGTTATATCATGTATTTGTCTTAGGATTTCAGATCACATTTGCTCAGTTTACTTATCCGGGGATGTGAGAATCAAGCTATTGTGTTTTGTTCATCATCATTTATAATGCTGACCCAGCTGAGGCACACTGGAGAGTTAGCTGAGGCACACTGCAGTAGGAGCCCAGGGTCAGTGTTAGTGGTGGCGATAATGCACAAAGCAGATTGTGCAAGATTATGCTCGGACTACGTTCTGTTACACACATGTCAGCCCCCAGTTCTGCAATGTGTCGTGTGCTGGAGGACTGTGGGACCTGCGCAGAGCTCTGTTGACTTTAACGCGTCTCTGAAGGCACAGCAGACTACCCTCACCATATGTTGCAGGATTAGGGGCTGAATCAATAGTTCCATTGAATTTAATAGTTAATTGAATTTGCGCTACTATAATTGGAATCAGAAACAATTGCTTGACTTTCAGATCCCAGGATGAGGGTTTTTTTAAACCTTGTGAACTGAGTAAATTCTACGCAAATGACAGACAAAAACACATGGAAGCCCACCGTCTCATTTTCACATTTTACAGTGCTACAGACTCAATCCTCCTCATATCAAAGACACTGGTAAAGTTGCCCCAGGCCTGAGTAGGATTGGGCCCTCCAATATACTTATATAAGAGCTTATGGTTACAAACAAAGAAATGGTCTTCATTTCGTGCAATTCTGCACAGTTGTCACAATATCTTGCAAAATGTTGTCTCTATTTTCCTTCGTAACCTAGATGTGGGGGGGAATCAAAATTTTAACATATTAGGATTTGGCTTACGCTTTAAATAACCATCTCATTGTCATTTGAATTTTTTTTAAATCAAGTCCAGCATATATTTCCATATTGGGAGAGGAATAATTCTGTGAAACATCTGCTTCCTCTTGCTACCTACAGCAAACAGACGACCCCCATCTGATACACCCAGAAACCTATGTAAAACTGTTAGAATAAATCTTTAAAAGTACTGCAAATACAAGTGATTACTCACTTGTGAATGACTGACAAAAATCATTCAAAACAGCGACCACACACTTTCTCCATTCCTAGAAATGCTTAAATCCTTAAATCATTACCTTATACCATAAGATACCTTAAATCATTCACATACTGTATAGTAGTGGTTTTTCTGCCTTCAGTATTTGATAGGATAATATTTCAATAAGGATGACTTACTCGTGTCAACTACCCCTGCAGCGAAGAATTAAAACAAGCTCTCGAGTATTATGCAACACTGCTCTGATGCGAAGATACCTGGGTTTCTCAGAATCTTTGGAGAATTTTTTTCAAAAGAATTCAAAAACCAGTTAAAGTTTAGGTGTTACTGTAGCTGTGTTGGTCCCAGCTTATTAGAGAAAGACACGGTGGGTGAAGTAATATATCTTTTATTGGACCAGCTTCTGTTGGTAAAAGACAAGCAGGTTCAGACCTGAAGAAGAGCTCTGTGCAAACTCAAAAGCTTGTGTCTTTCACCAACGGAAGCTGGTGAAATAAAATATCACCTCATGCACCTTGTCTCACAACGTTTAGGAGCCTTTTGAAAGTGCAAACACCAGAGCTGATTAATTCTTATGCCTGTATAACTGTTGGGTTTTGTGAGGGCGAGGTCTAGCACTTGTGCACATGCAAGTGTTTGCACTTCAGATGTACATGTACAAAACTACTTGTGCCTGCACAAGCGGAGACCTAGGGTAACATATGGTACCACTAGAGTCAATGGCAAGACTCCCACTGACTTCAGTGGGGTCAGGATTTCACCTCTTGTACGTCAGTGCAATAACTGGGTCAGACCATGGTCTACCTAGTCCAGTATCCTGTCTCTGATAGTGGCCAGCACCAAATGTGTTAGAGGCAGGTGCAAGAAACCCCAAAGTAGGCAGATGTGGGATTATCTGCCTCCAGTAAATTCTCACCGTAAATGAAGATCGAATTGGCTTAAGCTCTGAACCATGAGGTTCTATATTCCTTCTGATACAACAGTTAATGCTGAAACGGAGAGTAACTCTGGATATTCTTTTTATACATATAAATGTATTGGTAATGTCCCAATCTACTACTCTATACAATAAATGAAGCCATATGTAACTGTTGGCAACAGACATTGTGAACCTGAAGAGAGAGAGAGTGTTAGCAATTTGACATAGTACTTTCATCCAGGCCGTTTTAATTCCAGGGAGCAGATACAACAATGGGCAACTGAAAAAGAGACATGGAAAACAGGAGGGAGGGACGAAGTCTTCAAAATGTTACTTTTATTGACCAACATTCTGAGTAACAAACACACAGAGAGCGAGGCACTCAAAAGTGCAATCACTCTACAGGGTATTTATCATGGGACACAAGGTACAGTGAACAACACAGGTAAATCAGATGCCATGGTCCCACAGTAAACCTCTTGACTTCACCCATTATCTCGACTTTCAGGTGATCCGCCAAACATTTAAAATAGCAATATCCATATGTTCAAGGCATGTAAAATACCTGTGTAGCCAAAGCTTTTATGTACATATATGCAGCAAGAAATTTTCTAAACTGAGAATACTGGCAAGCATATTGTACAGATTGGGAAATCTTCATGGCTATTTTGCAAGACTTTTTGCTCTCATGTTCTGCTCTTATTAACCTCTAGAGATGGTCTAGACCCAAGTTGTGGGCTGACTTCCAGACAACAACATGGCAGAACAAAAAACCCCAATGCTTATGTTATATATTAGAAATGTCAGTATTTATATTCATATCCAGAGAGCTGAAAGTGTTTGTGAACATCACTGTTACAAAGCATCTGCGTAAGATAGAAGGAACCCGCACCAAGATTCCAAACATGCAAGAACACTATGAAGTCCATTATCCCAATAAAAAGACAAGTACGCTCAGGGAAAGATCAGCTTGCAAAAAATCTCTATTTGGAGCCCTTTTCTCTTCTGAGCACAGGAAGAAACAGGGGAAACAAGCAGACAAAAAAATCCATATTCCTCAATACTTTTATCAAAATAAACTGACACAGATGGGTCAGGAACATCTCGGGCATTTGACTTTAATGATTTTGTGCCTGGTACCTCTGATTTTACTAGGCACAATACAAATAGGATTTGACATGTAGTTACCAGATGCCACAAAAACCAAATGCAAGATAACTATATCAAGAGCTGAAGACAGAGAAAAGGAAGTGTTTTGTTATTTTAATAAAAAAAAAAATTCTCCACGAAAATGTTGCGACAGAAGGGACAAGGTGAAAATTGAAAAGGGAGAAATGTTGCTTTCAGAAAACAGCATAAGTGTGGGGCTTAGAAAAAGGTCAGGTTTCAGAGGGATGATTTTCTAGGTTAGAAATACACCTCTGATGATGGGTGCTTTTCATTCTACTAGTAAAAAAATATACTTCTAGTAAACTGAATTTATGTAGAATTATGATATATGGACAGTTCATAAAGATGATGTATTAACAGTCCATAAACACTCTTACTCCATGTCATACAGAAGCTGACTGAATATCAGGGAAAAGAACATGCATCATTTATAATTAAAGATGTTAACTTTCTGTAGCCTCTGGTTTCTAACCTCCTGTGATGCAGTGGGTCTTGCACCACGGTTGTATGATGATGCTATATTTTCTACACTGAAACCTACTATGGATTCTTGTTTTCGTTCTTTTTAAAAAGACAGCTGGAAACCCAAACTTCACTACTGTATTTTTCCTAAAGCAAAAGGAAGGGTTTAAGGAGAAAATGGAGGCAAGCCAGCTTCGGAGTATAACCTGGGCCTCTATACTATGTATAATACTGAGCCTATAAAGGAAAAGTTCTAGGGAAATGGGCAGTGAGGGTGAACTATCCTGCATTATCACTGGGAAGATTTAGTTTCCTCACAAAGATGGAGCCGTGCAACAATAGAAGGCAAGTTCTTTAGGGGCAGGGACAATCTTTGTGTTTGGTGCTTGTACAGCATCTAGCACAACTGGGTCCCGATCTAGGACTAAGGCTCCTAGACGCTACACTACAAGAAGTAATTAATAATACCACCACCAATATAAAACCACTCTTATTACACAGGAGTTTCATACTCAATAATCCCAAAGTGCAGTAGGAGGTAATACGTTCAATATTAAGGGCTAGATGCTCAACCGCTGTGAGCAGCGCTGCACCCATTTACACCAGCTGAGGATTGGGTCACAAGAGGACAATGGTGGTGCAAGCAAAAGAACAGCACCCTTTGCATGCTCAGCTTTGGACATTGGAACTCCTATTAAAAGATTAAGTAGAGGACATGGGAGAACTATGCTAAATTCCTCACACACAGCCTAATTCCACAAGAAGTCACCAAGGTGGACCAAACTGGTTTGGAGTTACCTGTCTACCTGTACACTGGGAGGCAAAAACGAATCAGCAAGAAATGGCTGACACTGCTTGGCTGTGCAAGGGCTGCAGGGGCACTCCAAGTCCTCCCCCATGTTATGGCAATTCACGAATGGAGACGGTGATCTATTGCTTACAGTAGCCAGCAGAAACACCTGCATCATTACAGACAGCTTCGGTTCCTGCTTCATGCACAAATTTGAACCAGCAGGGAATGAACAGGTAAATATATTCATGTTAACATGCAAGGCAGATATCCTGCTAGATGATGCTTCAGTACCTTAGGCCCCTGTGACCTGGGAACATCACAGTTTGTTACATTCCTCATCCCCAGCGCTTTAGCTAATGTATTAAGTAAGCAGTTTTCCATAATCAGAACGAGAATAACTGTAGATCATGATCCTAGCAATGTAAACAGATTGACAACTTTCTCAGAGAATGTGATACAGTTGTCTACAGTCCTAGTCCCAGTAAAGGCAACAGCAAAATTCCAGTTGACTTCAATAGTGAATGGAGATGGCCTAGTGTCCAGAAGTCTGCTGAGACATAGTTGGAGATGTCATGAGTGACGCTGTGATATTCAGTGAGGAAGATGTGGCCTGCTACCAACAAGAAATGTGGCTTTCCTGGGTTTTAAAGTGAGCAGACATTAAAGCATATAGTGGTTGATGACTAGCAGGTGAAGATGGTGATGGATAACTCATAATTGATGCTGCAGATACAGGGCACTGATTCTTAGGTGATGCAGAAATGGTCAATGGCATTCCTAGTAAAGACACAGTTATATTTCCAATGCGGGGCAGGGGGAGGACTATCCCATCCCATCAGTATAATTTCACACAATCACATAACATTTGACAACAGAAGTAAATATTTAGGGGAGCTCCATTGCTCAGTAAGGCAGACATTTTCATTATGTATTTTAAAACAGCACCACTAAATAAGATCATTCAGCCTATAAAGCAGCATCAAAATAATGACTTCTTTTCTTTCATCTTTCATTCAGTCTTAATTACGATGTTCACAAAATATAGTAATCTACAATACACTAGTATCTACTTGTATGGTGTATTGCATTAAAACATTCTTTCCATGCATATTAATTTTCTGACAAGTCACAATTATTGAATTTTTATATTTCATAAGAATATATTGTTCTGTTCTGGAAATATGGTTTAATTCTGTGTGCTAGTTTCAATAAATATCAACCAAAATTAAACTGAAGGGAAGAGACCAATTTTTTAAATTTTATTTTTTTTGCTTGTTTTATTAAATATTTAGCATCTTTCTGGATGCTTAATAAATAAACCTCTTAAACTGGTATTTCTATAAGGAGACTACATAACTGTTAGGATAAGGATTTGAGAATTTGTCGACACTTGATTTGCAGGGTATTAAAGTGCAGTTCCTATCTGAAAACTAAGTGTTGTAACAATGGGTTCCATGTTATTATGTCTCCATGACTCCGGATAAAGCATGCTGAATTTACAAGGAGAAAAAAAAAAAAAAAGCCTTCTTTCTCCTCTAATTACCAATCCTGCAAACTCAAAATGAGCTAGTTTCAAGGTAAGTTCTTTTCTTCTCACATATCATCATTGTGGCAAAGGTTCTGCAGGCCAATTTTCAAAGAAGAACTATCCTTAAAAGAATGAATAAATGCTGGTCTGGCACTTTCACACCATGGTGATGGGAACACTAGAAACAACAATACTAACATTCCTTCAACAGACCCATTCATTCAATCTCTAGTTTCTCTGGTAAGAGTCAGCCAACAAAAGTGCCCAGTGTGCTTTTTTTGTGTGGGATGTGAACATCTGCCCATTAAGAACTCAACTGAGAGCACTGCCTTCATTTCACTGGGGCTATCCAATGGGCATCCATTGATAGCATTCAAATTGAGCCAGCCAGATTCACACTGGTGACCTAGAGGTGAAAGGCTCCTTACAGGTATCAGAGATTACTTACATTGAACATCATAACATCCTTCCGACTTCTTATTTCCTCCACAAGACCCAATGGCTTGCCTTTAGGTATTGGTATAGTTCCAAGAATTGTGGTCCCTGGACCAGTCAGAGTTTGACGAACTGCTTGAATAAAAGACCGGCTGAAGAGTTCCATTTTACCAATCTCATCTATTACGTACACTTTTTTCCCTGTGTCACTGCCAAAGTCGACCTATAGGAATGATACACAAATGGATTAAACAGCAGAAAGAAATCAAGACTGATGTAAGAGCCACTCTTCTTTGTGGGAGAAACGTCAGTTCAGGAGTAACATTTCTTTGAAACAGTGCTGGAGCATAAGGGCAGAAAAGCCAGTCATCCCAGTTCCTAAGGATGCCAGCAGCCAACCAGCCTGTTACTTAGCAAAGCAACAGGATCCCAGATGGGAAGAAAGGAAGAGCCAGCTCAGTTCCTTGACTGAGATTTGCAGTTTTAGGGCAGCAATCACCTGATTGCACAGTCATACAATTTTACATGTTATTTTTCTTAGCATGTGAGTAGCGTAGAATCTTGAAGATGTAGTACATTGTTTTTAGTTTTGTGATGTAGATCCTTTGGGGGGAAGCTGTTGGAAACAGCAGGAGAGTTGACTCTAGTTAGGGAGATTAAGTTGGAGAGCAAAGTCTTGGTGAAGAGTTGCTTCCTATGAACAAGTTATTTGTGTTTGGGCTAAGATTTTAGAAAGAGGAGAATGTCTGCTTTGTGGTTTGTGACCACCTCTGTTCAAGGACTGGTGTATAAAGAACAAGTTACAATAAGAACAGATTCAGACTCCAAGTTACTGATAGCTTCTCCCAAGGAAACTGACTTGCAAGGCCTCAACATCTGCTACCACTTGGCAAAGATGTGATAGTATTTTTGCATGCCAGCTACTGTAGTTAAGTCTGAGGGGCACTAGATTGTCAAAGCTGCATTCACATCACTGCACCCACAAAACCCTGAATTTTCATGGGTCAACAGATAAATACACTTATAATTAGGGCAGGGGTTTCCAAACTGTGGTATGCATGCCATTGGTAGTATAAGAGCTTGATTCTTCATCCATTCACTTCACAACTATTTTTTAAGATGGCACATAAACCAATCGAGTACAGAAATCTGACAGGCTACAGACTAGATGAAAGTGAGCTCACCACCCTCTTCTGAGGCTATTAACTGAAAAATCAAGTTCTATTATTTGTCTGTAAGCAGCAAATCAATGCAAGTCAAAACTTCACTGTTAATCCACGAATAAGTGCAGACACCACATATGAAGGTAACTTAAGGAGAAACCAGTCAACATATTGTCCCTTGTGAAGATAGAAAATGTTAGCTCCTACGAAAATGGATGTACTACATAACATACTTCCTAAAACCTTTCAGAGCTGAGTCCCTACTGACATCCGAGTCCCTGCAGAGTGGGGTAGTTTTATCTAAAACCCTTTCACAGATCAGTGAACTGAAAAGTCAGTACCTGCCACTAGGAAAAGTGCTAAGAAGTGGAGCTTCTACTTTGTACAGAATCCCCAGTCCCTTCAGGTGATGTTTCCAGAGCCCCAAACAGAGCCCACTTTAGCATCCACTCTCTTTCCCAGTGAAGACAGTGGGAGCTGGCTCATAGAGTCTAACACAAATATGTAAAGTAGCGTATACCAGTTTCAAGACGCTCTGTGATCAAAGCAGGCTAATCCAACAAACTGTAGTGGAGCCTTGGGACTCTGAAAAACTAACATCTGATATATTTTGCCATTTCTACAAACCGTCCACAAAAAAGGACTTTGACTATCTGGCATATGCTGCTGTCCCATAGTCCCTACAAAAATATTAATGAGATCCCTGTAGATTTACTTCAGAGTAGCAGCCATGTTAGTCTGTATTCGCAAACAGAAAAGGAGTACTTGTGGCACCTTAGAGACTAACAAATTTATTTGAGCATAAGCTTTCATGAGCTACAGCTCACTTCATCGGATGCAACCGATGAAGTGAGCTGTAGCTCACGAAAGCTTATGCTCAAATAAAATAAATTTGTTAGTCTCTAAGCTGCAACAAGTACTCTTTTTATCATAGAATTCTATAGGGACCTCAGGAGGTCATCTAGTCCAACCCCCTGCTCAAAGCAGGACCAATCACCAATTAAATCATCCCAGCCATGGATTTGTCAAGCCTGACCTTAAAAACTTCTAAGGAAGGAGATTCTACCACCTCCCTAGGTAACACATTCCAGTGTTTCACCACCCTCCTAGTGAAAAAGTTTTTCCTAATATCCAACCTAAACCTCCCCCACTGCAACTTGAGACCATTACTCCTTGTCCTGTCCTCTTCTACCACCGAGAATAGTCTAGAACCATCCTCTTTGGAACCACCTCTCAGGTAGTTGAAAGCAGCTATCAAATCCCCCCTCATTCTTCTCTTCCGCAGACTAAACAATCCCAGTTCCCTCAGCCTCTCCTCATAAGTCATGTGTTCCAGACCCCTAATCATTTTTGTTGACCTTCCCTGGACTCTCTCCAATTTTTCCACATCCTTCTTGTAGTGTGGGGCCCAAAACTGGACACAGTACTCCAGATGAGGCCTCACCAATGTCGAATAGAGGGGAACGATCACGTCCCTCGATCTGCTGGCTATACCCCTATTTATACATCCCAAAATGCCATTGGCCTTCTTGGCAACAAGGGCACACTGCTGACTCATATCCAGCTTCTCGTCCACTGTCACCCCTAGGTCCTTTTCCGCAGAACTGCTGCCTAGCCATTCGGTCCCTAGTCTGTAGTGATGCATTGGATTCTTCCGTCCTAAGTGCAGGACCCTGCACCTATCCTTGTTGAACCTCATCAGATTTCTTTTAGCCCAATCCTCCAATTTGTCTAGGTCCCTCTGTATCCTATCCCTCCCCTCCAGCGTATCTACCACTCCTCCTAGTTTAGTATCATCTGCAAATTTGCGGAGAGTGCAATCCACACCATCCTCCAGATCATTTATGAAGATATTGAACAAAACCGGCCCCAGGACCGACCCTTGGGGCACTCCACTTGATACCAGCTGCCATCTAGACATGGAGCCATTGATCACTACCTGTTGAGCCCGACAATCTAGCCAACTTTCTACCCACCTTATAGTGCAGTACACCTTATAGTATAGTTCTTTTGTAGATTTACTGGTAACCATCTGAGATTATTTGTGTTATTATATTTCTACTAGCTTACCACCTTTCTACAATACCTGTCCTCCCCTTTAGTTCTTATATTTCTACTTTGTTTCACCTACCCTTACTTTCCACTGGTCTCTTCCTATTCCAATCTGATGCTTTCCTTCCCTGTAACACTATTCCTTTCCCATTCTGTACCCCACCTATAGGCAAGATCCTGCTCCCACTGAATCAACAGGACTTTTGCTACTATTTTCAATGGGAGTAGGATGAGGCCCTATCCCAATTCTCCAACTCCTTTCTACTCTTGATTCTTTTTCACACATACACACAGCTCCATTATGCTTGCGAGCAAAGTGAATGCTACTTGATTCCTTTTAGTAAGATCTGTATTGAATTTTGATTATTAAACAATCACAGTTACATTATCCTTTATAAGTATACAAAGTGCAGCCCTTGTTTAGTGAGGTCTTTTCCCCAGACATTAAGTTTACTATAAGTGAGGTTTCATTTTTAAATTAAAAAAAGAGAAAAAAATCTAAATCTGTAAATATTATTAATGTTGTCTCTCCCCTTTGTCCTCCTACCCTCTTTACAGTCCTTCTATCCTCTTTGTTGCCATACAGCTATGTTTTTGTTCCTTCTCCAAAGTGTTAGATAAGCAAAAAACCTCAAACTCATCTTAGTTTCCTACCCACTCTGTTTCCCTGTCCTCTCCAGGTGCCTTGCAAAATTCTCTTCTCCCCTAGCCTAACCTGCTTTTAGCAATGTAGTTAAATCACCATCAAAAGGATTTCTCTGGTAATGGTCTCAGCAGCTGTTGCACTGTTTACTTGAAGATGCTGACAAAAAAATCTGTTCTAGTTTAATTTCAGGGTGAGGGGTGGGAGAGTGGCAATTCCAGTAAGGACATTATCTATTATTCACTACAAGCACAATATCGGATGTATTAACACCTACCTACCTCACATATGATTCAAACAAACTTCAGATAGCATGCGAAGGGAAGGAAAGAGGATGGAGCACAAAGGAACACACGCATTGGAGGCATTAAGCCATTTCATTGTGTTATACTTCAAACACCTGGTTGTGCAAATTTTGTCAGCAATAAATTTCAAGTGAAGAAACATTGTTCCCATTACTGTGTGAGTGGAGCCTGGAAACAGAAATTGTAAATCCAGACCTACACTACTGGATTGATGGTGAAAATTCTTTAAACCTATGTTGACAACACTTGTTCCAATGGAATGTGCCTTGAGCAGATGATACCTAGAATGGAAACTAAAATACAACAACGGAGGTCCCACACTGATGCAGCCAGAGTGCTCCAAAAGCAGCAATAGACAGATCCTCAAGTTACTATCAGCATTACTATCAGCAACTGAAGATGTAACAAGTTTGTAAGTCTCTTGAAACAAGGCTAATTAAAAAGGAAAACAGTGATAAACAAAAAAAAACAGCAACACTGTGCTTCTACGAGATATGTCCTGACAGAGGGATGGGGGACCAGAAAGAGTGGTTTTGAGGAGGCAAAGGGATCTCCTGAAAGTCTCACAGATCATAGGAGAACCACTCCCCACACCCCCTTCAGGTCCTGCAGTGAGTGCAGGACAGCCAAATCTAAAAACAAGAGTCATTATCGCTACCCAACAACTTTAACCTATCAAGCCTTCTTATAATATTCTGTTTGTTGTACTTGCTTTCCAGAAGCTTTCATAAGATACTCACATTTCTCAGCACAGGAAGCACCAAGTGCTCAAATGAAACCAGGTCTACTATGTATTGTCCAACACGATATTCACGTCTTGCAGTAGAAGAATCAGAACTGAATTTACAAAAAAAAAAGAACACCCTGTAAATAATATGAACCACAAACATATTGACAATTTGCTGTAATACCTTTCGCTATGTGAGGATAGAAGTGGTTATCTAATAAGCCAGATTTCCTTTAAAATTCAACTCTTCCCCCCTGCCCCCCCCCAAAAAACCCCACCATATACTGGATATGCTGCAGATGGCAAAATAGAAAATATACAGCTTTTCCTCCTAGTATATAGACACTATCATAGATTATTCACAGTGTCATCTAAATGTGGTATTAAACATTGTTCAGAAAGACAGATAACAGGGTGAAGAGGCCAAAGTTTTGCATGGAGTGTTAAATCCTGAGAATATGTCCAGTGAAGCAGGAGAGACTTTGAGCTCGTATGTATTTTAGACCTTCCACATGGGGATCTGAAATACCTGCCTAGTTAAAAACCCAGTTATAGGATTTATGGGACAGTTGGTAGCTTGTTGTAGACAGCTTATCTGAACTTATCTTCTTTGATTCGTGATCAGGTCTGTCCCTTAGAAAGTAATTGGAGGAAGCAAGTTATTTTCCTTCCAACCTGAAAAAAAAAATAGTGTCTGGGATCATGAAACCAGTTTGCATGTTCTATTGTTCTACAGGGACTCAGAGCCCATTCTAAAGTCAGAGGACCCAGTTCAATTGCTGTTCTGCACCAGTGGAAAGCTGGAGGACCATTCTGAGTTGGTAAGGTTTTTAGGTTAACTTGGCAGAGATGCAAATGTCTCCATAAAGTGAAGGATAACAGTGAATCAGACCCAGAGAATCAAACAGACAAAGAACGTGATCCTAAAGCCCTCGGTGTGTGGAAATCCCACTTACTTCAAGGGGCATTTAATGCATGGAGGGGCTTGCAGGACTGCCCCTAAAGCAAGAACCACCTTAATCTATAAAACAGCAGTACCCAAGTCTAGATAAAGTTCCTCGTCTCCCAGACAAAGTGACGACATCAAATCCTATTCTCCTGCCGCCTTCTCTGACTTCCTCCGTGTAAAATCCATCAATAGGGACCCCAGAGGATTTTAGGGCTTCAGTGGCTTTCTGGATCAATGTCGTCTTTCCAATCCCTAAAATAAGGAAGTGCCCATTATTAGTGCAAGCAAAGCATAAAGCCTGGTTTTAAACTTGCCCATTCTGAGGCAGCAATCACATTTGGCAGACAGATAGCTGGCTACACACATTTTATACAGACTGATGTTTTTCCTGATTCTGATTTCTCCAAATATTAAAACTTTTTATCCTGAGAGGGGAAAAAAGAACAAACAGAAGTCAGGTTTCACATTACATTTTGAAGGTTTGTAGGCCTCTGTCATACACAGCCTCCCTTTATTTCAGTGCCATTTGTTCTCTTGTTGGCAAAAAGGTCAGAGTTCATCACATCTACAGAGTAAATGGTTAAAAATAACTGTATTCCCTATGGGCCTGATTTTCACAGATGCTAAGCATCTGCAGCTCCCATTGGCCTCAGAGGAGAGGTAAGTGCACAGATCATTGCCTCTGAAAATCAGGCCCTAGAAGACAAAAGGACTTCTAATGAAAGGAATAAACTTCTAAACAAACAGAAGGGAAGATAATCCATCCCACAGTGGATCTAGAAATCCTTCTCACCACATACCCCACCAGGGAGGACAGATTGTATTTAATTTGCCTCTTCCTCTAAGTGAATGCTGGCAGTCTTCCAGAGGTTCTCTCCAATCCTACAATGGAAGTGTCCCTCCAGGCCTCATCAAAAATACACCTCTTGGCTGTCTCTTATTTTAAACTCAAATTTACCTCCATCTCATACAAAATCCGGTGTCATTATTTCATCCCTTTTATCATACCAGTCAGCTGTCTTGTCGAAGCAGTTTTATTTATGGATCAAAAGTGTCAAGTATCTGGCAGAGTAGGCCTTTAAACTCCTGGAGGCAGAGACTATGGGCCACATTTTTAAAGGTATTTAGGTGTGTAACAACACAGACAGGCATCTAGTGGGATTTGCAAAAGTTGCCCAGGCGCCTAATTTGATAGGGGTTAGACACCTAGGCCCAGATCCTCAAAGCTACTGGGGCTCCTAACTTTTGATTTAAATGATTTAATGGAAGCTAGGAGCTTCTGAGAATCTGGGCTATAGGCACTTTTGAAAATCCAAATAGGTGCCTATCTGCATCTTTAGGCGCCTAAATGCCTTAAAAAATCTGGCCCATAGTCTATCATATCTTGTACAGCACAAGCATACTAGCATAATTATTATTTGTATTACTGTAATGCATAGGAGCCCTAGCCATGACCCAGGACACCCTTGTGCTAGGCGCTGTACAAACACAGAACAAAAAGACTGCCCCATAGAACTCCCTATCTAAATAATAAAGGTAGCAGTCATTTTATCTTCAGATACCGGTCTAATCTATATCACAGTTTGCACGGGGTTAGGCTAGGTAAGGTAAGAGTTTTTTTTAAAACACAGTTATAGCAGCCACATATCATGCTGGTGAGTAACGTAAATGCCTATCTTTGACAGAACTTAGTTCAAACCAATTTGTAAAACTCTAAACATCTTTAGACTGTCCCTTTAGAGAGATTTATACTCTATGTTAAAAATGCTCCATGCTAAACATAGTTTTCTAATCTGTTATTTGTTTTAGTAATTACTTCTGCAGTTTACAGCTTTGCAACAGCTGCAATGGACATTGAAAGAATGAGAAATTAATGGGATTAATACCTGTACTTCATTATTCTCACTAATCACATGTATTATCTTTGTATAACTATTACATTAATCTATAAAAAAAGCATAATCCCTTTAAATTTTTTGGAAAACCTGAGACCAGACATTTTTAACAAAGACCATTCATTTGAGATTAGTGGCTAAATGAGATGCACGTATTCTGGTGGGTTGCACAGAAAATAAAATAGATAATGAAGAAGAATGTCCCTCACAAAGTTTCAGAGTAACAGCCGTGTTAGTCTGTATTTGCAAAAAGAAAATTGGTTAGTCTCTAAGGTGCCACAAGTACTCCTTTCCTCACAAAGTTATGCCTCATCCTCACCAACCAGCATTAGCTTTCACAGAAACCAATGGCTTTTAAGATTGTGCTTAAAAATTGTTTTCTGATTGCAGTATGATGGTTCTCGCCCTGTAATATGGCACCACCCTCTTAAATAGAGAAATCTAATGATTCTATTACTATCTAATGTTTCCCTAAACAAAAGCTCACTGTTGTAATGATTATTGTTTTGTCTCTAATGTTTACATGGCAAGGATCTGTGAATCTGTTAAGACTTCCTAAATAAACAAACAGTTTTAAAAAACTGTTTTCTAAGGGGCCAATATTTCTGGCAAATCTCCAGCTGGCTTCACTGGGATCAGCAGCAGGTCACAATGCAGAGGAAACTGTAGCACAGATGAAGCCAAAATGACAGTGAGCATTCAAATCGAAATAAAATTACTAGTATGGCAGTATCAGCTTCCTCGTCACTCGGAGGCCTTATCTACATGAGACAAGTCGCACTGGTTTAACTAAATAGATTTTAAATCTGTAACCAGGTCGTTTAATTCTTCAGTGGGTTTTTTACCCACGAAAGCTTATGCCCAAATAAATCTGCTAGTCTTTAAGGTGCCACCGGACTCCTGGTTGTCTTTGTGGATACAGACTAACATGGCAACCCCTCTGATACTTGGATTAATTCAAACACAGCTTTTATACTTTTTTGTGCTTAAGGGTTTTGTCTGGCCTTTCAGTGGAGAATTTGAGAAATCAAGGTAATTACCAAAACTTAAAGAAAAAGAAAAATATCCCTCTCTCATTTACACTGCCCCAGGTTGAGAATCCAGTAGAGAAATAGCTGCTCTTCAGGGGCAGGGTTTTTGCAACAGTGTAAATGAGGGAATTCGTTACACTGGTGCAAACGCAGTCAAACCAGTTTAAACTGCATTAAGATTGGTAAAAGAAAAGGCGGACTTGTGGCACCTTAGAGACTAACCGATTTATTAGAGCATAAGCTTTCGTGGGCTACAGCTCACTTCTTCAGGTGCACAGAATGGAACATATCTATACATACAGAGAACATGAAAAGCTTACGCTCAAATAAATTGGTTAGTCTCTAAGGTGCCACAAGTCCCCCCTTTTCTTTTTGTGGATACAGACTAACAGGGCTGCTACTCTGAAACCTGTCATGCAGATTGGTGCCACTTCATCTGGAAATGTACCTCACTGAACTGGCTGGAAAGTGCATCTACGCACAGGGGACGCAACGGAGTAACCAGGCGGGCTGCGTAACACGGGGGCAAGTTTTCCCAGGGGCTCAAGGGAGGCCGGTTCGGAGGGGACACTCGGGGCAGGCTGCAGCTCGTTCCCCTGGGCCCGCGGCGGGGCGGTGACTGCCGCTGCACCGGAGGCGGGGCGGGGCGGTGGCTGCCAACAGGGGCTGGCTCGGGGCCCCCAGCGCTGCGAGCCCCAACGCCGCCCTGCAGGAGAAGCCCCGGGGCGGGGCCGCGGGTTACCTGGGGGTCCGGTGAGGAAAACATGCTTGGCCATGGTGAGGGGCCGGGGGCCGCGCTGCAGCGATCCCGCCCCCCGCGCGCGCCAAGGGCGGCCGGAGCCTGTCGCAAGGGCCCGGGCTGCTGCTGCGGCTCCTCCTCCTCCGGCAGGCCCCGCTCCCCTCCCGGCTGCCTGCAGCGCGGCAGCCGCCGCCCCTTTTCCAGAAGCGGCCTGGCGTCTGTCGCTCAGCCGCGCTCTTGCTGCCGAGGAGCGGGTCTCTTGTAGGGGTTTCTTGAGGCTGGTTATTGACGTGGCGCCCGCCCGGCAGGGGCCTTTCCAGACTCAAAGGCGAAGTTCAGCGCTCACCTGCCCTTTCTCTCCTGGGTGGGGCCGAGGGAAAAGCGGGTGCGGAGCGGGAGCCTGGCCCTGAGGGGCACCCCCATGAGGAGTTTCCCTTGGGGCGCTGTAGGCAATGTTGGGTCATGCCTTAGAGCTAGGCTGAGAGTCTTTTAAAGGAGCCTTTGCTTGCTAGACTCTGTAAGGGACTGGGGACTGCCTGGTGTTTGTTTACCAACACCTCATGATCAATAGGCTGTTGCCAACTCTCCTGCTCGGTCCTGTTTTTTCTTAGAGGCCCAGCTGCAAGAATCCTAGAGTTACATGAGACTCTCAGCCTTTATTAAACAAGAACAAGTGAGTTTTTAGAACCCTTTTGGCTGTTGAGAAAACTGTGTGAACATGAAGTCCTTCATTTCACTGGGTGTTAGGCCCGTACTGCGATTTTCGCTTAGCTGCCTATTGCCATCTGTAGACTCAAAAAACACCTTTGCTTGTCCAAATTCCTGTAATCGGAGGTGTCTCTCCACTTTTAAATGAGAAGAGACTAGTGACCGCTTCTTGGAGCATCTAGTTCTGGAACCCACAAGAGGAAAGGCAATTCTTGATTTAGTCCTAAGTGAAGCACAGGATCTGGTCCAAAAGGTGAATATAGCTGAACTGCTTGGTAACAGTGGCCATAATACAATTAAATTTAACATCCCAGTGGTGGGGAAAACACCACAGCAGACCTACACTGTAGCATTTTATTTCAGAAAGGAGGAATACACAAAAATGAGGAAAGTTAGTTAAACAGAAATTAAAAGGTACAGTGCCTTAAGTGAAATCCCTGCAAGCTGCATGGAAACTTTTTAAAGACACCATAATAGAAGTTCAACTTAAGTGTATACCCCAAATTAAAAAAACAGAGAGAATCAAAGAAGTGCCACCGTGGGTAAACAAAGTAAAAGAAGCAGTGAGACACAAAAAGGCATCCTTTAAAAAGTGGAAGTTAAATCCTAGTGAGGAAAATAGAAAGGAGCATAAACTCTGGCAAATGAAGTGTAAAAATAATTTGAAGAACAACTAGCCAAAGACTCAAAAAGTAACGGCAAAACAATTTTTAATTACATCAGAAGCCTGCTAAACAGCCAGTCGGGCCACTGGACGATCAAGCTGCTAAAGGAGAACTGAAGGATGATAAGGCCTTTGCTGAGAAACTAAATTAATTATTTGCATCGGTCTTCATGGCTGAGGATGTGAGGGAAATTCCCAAACCCGAGTCATTCTTTTTAGGTGATGAATCTGAGGAACTGTCCAAGATTGAGTTGTCATTAGAGGAGGTTTTGGAACAAATTGATAAACTAAACAGTAATAAGTCACCAGGACCAGATGGTGTTCAGAACTCTTGGGTGAAGGAACTCAAATATGAAATTGCAGAACTACTAACTTTAGTTTGTAACCTATTATTTCAATCAGCTTATGTATCAATGACTGGAAGCTAGCTAATGTGGAGCCCTTTTTAAAAAATTGGCATCAGAGGTGATCCCGGCAATTACAGGCTGGTAAACGTGACTTCAGTACCAGGCAAACTGATTGAATCTATAGTAAAAAAAAAAGACACGTAGATGAGCATAATTTGTTGGGGAAAAGTTAACATGGTTTTTATAAAAGAGAAATCACGCCTCACCAATCTACTAGAATTCTTTGAGGAGATTAAGAAGCATGTGGACAAGGAGGATCTAGCGGATATAGCATACTTAGATTTTCAGAAAGCCTTTGGCAATGTACCTCACCAAAGGCTCTTAAGCAAAGTAAGCTGTCCTGGGATAAGAGAAGGTCCTCTCATGGATTGGTAACTGGTTAAAAAATAGGAAGCAAAGGGTAGGAATAAATGGTCATTTTTCAGAATAGAGAGAGGTAAATAGTGGTGCCTCCAGGGATCTGTACTGGGACCAGTCCTATTCAACGTATTCATAAATGATCTGGAAAAAGGGGTAAACAATGAGGTAGCAAAATTTGCAGATGATACAAAACTACTCAAGATAGTTAAGTCCCAAGCAGACTGCAAGGATCTTACAGAACTGGGTGACTGGGCAACAAAATGGCAGATGAAATTCAACATTGATAAATACTAAGTAACGCACATTGGAAAACACAATCCCAACTATATATATATATAAATGATGGGGTCTAAATTGGCTGTTACCACTCAAGAAAGAGATCTTGGAGTCATTGTGGATACTTCTCTGAAAACATCCACTCAATGCGCAGCGGCAGTCAAAAAAGCAAACAATGTTGGGAAATCATTAAGAAAGGGATAGATTAGACAGAAAATATCATATTGCCTCTATACAAATCTATGATAGGCCCACATATTGAATACTGCATGAAGATGTGGTCGCCCCATCTCAAAAAAAGTATATTGAATTGGAAAAGGTTCAATAAAGGGCAACAAAAATGAGTAGGGGTATGGAACGGCTTCCATATGAAGAGAGATTAATAAGACTGGGACTTTTCAGCTTGGAAAAGAGACAACTAAGGAGAGATATGATAGAGGACTATAAAAATCATGACTGGTGTGGAGCAAGCAAATAAGGAAATGTTATTTACTTTCTCCTAACACAAGAACTAGGGATCACCAAATGAAATTAATAGGCAGCAGATTTAAAACAAACAAAAGGAGGTATTTCTTCATACAGTGCGTAGTCAACCTGTGGAACTGTTTTCCAGAGGATATTATGAAGGCCAAGACTATGACAGGGTTCAAAAAAGAACTAGATAAGTTCATGGAGGATAGGTCCATCGATGGCTGTTAGCCAGGATGGGCAGGGATAGTGTGCCTAGTCTCTGTTTGCCAGAAGCTGGGAATGGGCGACTGGGGATGGATCACTTGATGATTACCTGTTCATTCCCTCTGGGGCACCTGGCATTGGCCACTGTTGGAAGACAGGATACTGGGCTAGGTGAACCTTTGGTCTGACCCAGTATGAGCGTTCTTATGTTCTCTTTGAGAAAGTCCACTTGCTGAGTTACAAAGATACCCCAACTTTGTTATCTGTAACAAGGTTAATACAAAAGGCTCTTGGAAAGCTGAGCTAATTGGGTCACAAAAGAAAATGAATTTGGCAAGCTTAACAAAGACTCTGATGGAAGTATACCCACCTCCCAAAACACCACATGTGCTTGGCCTCATTATTTGTTTGTGCTGAAGAGATGAAGATTTGTAATAGAACAAAAGGATGTGGATGCCAGTCAGGAGTGAAGTGTACTGACAAAACTCTGCGGAAGTCTGCATAGTACTTGCTGGAACTATGCTTGGCTATAATGTTATTAGTTCTTCCCTTTCAGAAGCACCAAAAAGAATACCTAAAATACTTACCTAGAAAAAGGCTGACATCCTCTTTAGTGCTTCCTTTCAGTAGAAATGCTCTCTTTCAGTTCACTGCCTTTATCACATCTTTGTTTTAAAGGTCATTGTTCTCCACAATTTAAGGGTTATTCATCATTTTCACAAATTATTGAGAATATTCATTTTTAGCTTCAAGAAGCATAGATCAGGAAGAGAAAAGTACATAGTGATAGATGGGTATTTCCGTTATTTTAAAAAATATTTTAGATGTGTACATTACATGTGGCCACCCTTGGATAGTTTTGCACTATTGCTAGGATGAAGAACAGCCTCTTTTCTAGTTACTCTACCTCTTTAAGCGTACGCTATTTCTTTAGAGGTCAGTTAGGAATGGGGGTCATCCAAAAATATGATAAAAACAAGTTATTTCAGTGTATGATAATAGTACTTTGCACTTTTATGGCTCCTTTGTTCCGAGGAACTCAAAGTTCTTTCCAGACACTAATAAAGTAAGGGTTAACACTTATGTGAGGTAGGTAAATTATTATTCCCACTTTACAGATGGAGAAACTGAAGGAGAGAGAGAGAGAGAGAGAGAGAGAGAGAAAGATTAAGTGACTGACCTGAGGTCTCACAAAGAAGTCAGCAGCAGAGAGGAGAACAATTATTGGCCAGATTCCATTGGTGTCTTTGGAAAGAAGGTTTAATAGAGCCAATAGTTACCATAGCTTCTAAATGCTAAACTCTTAATATATATATTCTGAAACTTCAAACTGGATTGCTCCATGAAAATACTGCTCTTCTGTTGTAGAGAAACTTTGCAACAGTGAACGCTTCACCTGGCAGAACAGCTTCCTTTCGATTCTCACATTTCTTGGATAGACTATGTCAGGGAAGGCTTTATGGTCTCAATTGCAATTCAAATCTGAACAAATTCTAACTTAAACCCTAGGTCTACAACAGGTAGCCAACCTGAGCCTGAGAAGGAGCCAGAATTTACCAATGTACATTGCCAAAGAGCCACAGTAATACATCAGCAGCACCCCCATCAGCCCCCCCACTCCCAGCACCTCCCACCCACCGGCAGGCCCGCCCATCAGCGCCTCCCCCTCCCTCCCGATCAGCTGTTTTGTGGCATGCAGGAGGCTTGCGGGGAGGGGGGTGGGTTAGGGGGAGGAGCAAGGGCATGGCAGGATCGGGGAGGGGGTGGGAAGAAGTGGAGTGGGGGCAGGGCCTGTGGCAGAGCAATGAGCACCCCCCGGCACATTGGAAAGTTGGCGCCTATAGCTCCAGCCCCGGAGTCGGTGCCTAAACAAGGAGCCGCATATTAACGCCTGAAGAGCCGCATGTGACTGGAGCCACAGGCTGGCCACCCCATGTCTACAAACATTTATGCACGTGTTTAACTTTACCTTCAAAATCCCCACTCAGCTGCTACTTAAAGTCCAGAGGAGAGCAACAAAAATGATTAAAGAAAACTTGAAGAAAACTTGACTTATGAGGCAAGATTGTCACTGGAGGTTTAAGAGCAGGTTAGACAAACACCTCTCAGGGATAAGCTAGATAATGCTTAGTCCTGCCTCAGTGCATGACTAGACTATAGGACCTGTCGAGGTCCCTTCCAGTCCTACATTTCTGTGATTCTAAGCTGTAGGAGAGGTAGTCAGAGAGCTGGAGCAGAGACCAGACTCCATGGAAGTAGAAGGTGACTCCAGCCAGGTAGGGGTGAAAGAGGCCTGCCATAGCAGGCTGCTGCTGGAGCAGAGAGCAGACTCCCAGGGAAAAGAAGATTCTAGCTGGGAAATTTTGAGTCTGAGGACTCCATTTTAATTGGAACAGTTCATGATAATAAAGCAGGATATTATTGGAAGAGAAGACTTTGTTGAATTTTTAAGGAGGCTAAGAAGAGAAACTGAGGCAGTGTGCTGCTGATCTATGCATGGCCAGGAGGGGGTGCAACAGGGTAGGTGTGCCCTTTACACCTAACCACTGGGCTATAGAGTGAGTCTCATGCTTTCTCACCCAATTAATATATAAGTATTTTATATGAAATAGAACAGCTTCAGTAAGAGCTTAAGAGCCCTAGTCTAGAATGCCCCATAGCTAAGTGGTTAGGGCTCTCACCAAGAATGTAAAAGACCTGGGTGTTCAAGTCCATGCTCCATGTCAGGCAGAACCCAGGTGTCTCATACCCAGGGTGAGTGCTCCAACCACTTGGCTATTGGGGTATAAGGAGTGAGGGTGACGCTACCATTTCCTCTGGCTATGTTTTGTGAGGGGGCCCTATCCCCTGGGTGTGCAGATTTGATAGGCAGGGGAATGTCTAGTTTGTAAATCTTGCCAGGGTTTAGATGTGAGTTAGGCACCAGATATCAGGACTGAAGTGGGTTTGTACATGTCAACCAGCAAAAAAAATGTAGGCTTTGAGACTTGCTGCAATGGGTTTTAATTTGTTGTTGGTTTTTGCAGTACAGAGGTATCCTCAGTTTAATTACCTTATTAAAATTACCTACAAATTCCCTTCCTCATATCACCCTGTTAATTTCACAACAGGCTTTTAATAGTATTGCTCAAATACATAGTAAAATGAAAACAGAAGTGCCACTGAGGGAAGTAACCAGTGAAGACAGCTCTAGGTGCTTTCTAGAAATGAGAAGTGAATCTTGATAGTTCATATCCTGCAAAATTTCTTGTTTTCATCAGGAGCAGTGAAGTGCTTGTGATAACTTTTTGCTCGCTATATATAGTATGTGTAATATTTAAATTCTTTCAGCCCACTGGCTGGCCGCCCAGTCAAGTCACATAAAGAGCTCCACATAATGCTTTTTTCCCCCCAACATACTGTTTTCACTAGGTTTTATAAATCAGCCTAATTTAGCATTTCAGCATTTCCTAGGGAAACTTTTAGGCCTATTGCTACTGTGGGACAGAATCCTTGATTTTCCTTCACCATGCTTTGAGAGCAGTTTTGGTCTAGATCCAAAAAAGGTGAATTAGGCTCAGGTAATTTGTTCCAGTGCGTAGCTACCCTTAAAGTTAGGAAGTTTTTCCTAAATCTCTCTTGCTTCATTTTAAGCCCATTACTACTTCTCCGGTCTTCAGTGGCTAAGAAGAACAATTTATCATCTTCCTCCTCCTCATAACAATCTTTTACATACTTGAAGACATACGTCCCCCCCCTCAATCTTCTCTTCACCAAATTCCCAGATAAGTTGACACTAACGAAACAGACTTCCTGGGAAAAAGTTAGCAAACATGTTTTCTTTCATAATTTGAATGGGCTGAATCTGAAAACATTTACTAAGCTGAATTTTAAGATAATAATAATAAATTTTAAAAATCCCTACCATTTGTAACTTAAAAGTAAAATAGAAAGTAAGGGAGAGGCACTAAATATGGACTACATTCCTAATTTGGAATACTGTGCTATCAGAAAATGCAGGGAGCACTCAGTGTTGAAGATCATACTCTCTGCTTCCTCTGGTCACATGATGAGATCCACTTGAATTTTGTTGGTTTTACAGTAAGGTCAACATTTATGATTAAGTAAGCTACTTTTCAGGTATTTTGATGTGTGAAGGAGCTAATTGCATTGCTATGCATCACACAAAGTATCATGCACAACACCGTATGATCGAGTTTATTTCTGTAAATTCTCCGCTTTCAAAAAGAGAAATTAGCTCTAACCACTAACCTAACGCTGACTTTTGCTTACGGTGTGAGTTAGGTATCCAAATCAATACTCATGGCATGGCATAAGCTACATACTTGTAAATATTTGTATTATTTATTGAATACCTGATAAATATTAATAGACAAAACAATGAGGCAGTCTTGAATCAGAAGCATCCCTCAACAGTATCTTATGAACAATGTATTTGCCAACAAGTGAAAAAACAGAGTTTTTACTTCTGGTGAATGGATCAACCAACCTCAACAGTTCTTCAGAGCATAAGAACAGCCATATTGGATCAGACCAATGGTCCACTTAGCCTACTATCTTGTCTTCTGGCAGCAGCCAATGCTAGATGCTTCAGAGGGAATGAAAAAAATCGGGCCATTATCAGCTGATTCATCTAGTCATCCAGTCCCAGCATCTGGCAGTCTGTGGTTTAGCCATCTTGGCTAATAGTCATTGATGGACATATCCTCCATGAACTTTTCTAGGTTTTTTTTTTTAAACCCAGTTATACTCTTGGCCTTCACAACATCCCCCCGGCAACAAGTTGTACAGGTTGTCTTTGTGAAGTAATAGGTTTGTTTTTAAACCTGCTGCCTCTTAATGTCCACTTGTGATTTTATAGACTTCTATCATACCTCCCCTTAGTCTCTTTTCTAAGCTGACTAGTCCCAGTCTTTAATATGGTTGTACGGAAGCTGTTCCATACCCCTCATTATTTTTGTTTCTCTTCTCTGTACCTTTTCCATTTCTAATATCTTTTTGATATCTGGTGACCAGAACTGCACACAGTATTCCAGGTGTGGGTTTACCATAGATTTATATAGTGGCATTATGCTATTTACGGTCTTATCACTTTCCTAATGGTTCCTAAAAAGGGCCCCCCAGTGAAATGGAGTCTTTGCATTTTCTGAAGTTCCAGACAAAAACTTTGTTCTGCAACAACATTCAAAATGAACAAAAATACTTGAGGCAGCAGAGTATAAACACAAGCTCAGTGTATATGTAGCTGGGGTAGTGACCTTATAGCATCAAAAAGAAACACCATAATTACTATAAGCATTTCTTGAGGAAAAGTAACAAAAGCTAAGTGTGAAACCACTCACTGTGCTACTGCCTTAGCAATGGCCTGGCTTAGTAAGGAGTTAAAACATTGCGCAGAAAGGCCATATTTTGGAACTTTCACAAGTGTGGACTCAGTACTGTTTTCTCTCAAATGAAGCTGGTGGAAAGGTCCTATATTCATTTATAAGCTGTATGGCAACCTTCAAAGAAAAACTTAATCTACATCTGTCATAAATATAAAGGGAATGGTAAACACCTTTAAATCCCTCCTAACCAGAGGAAAAACCCTTTCACCTCTAAAGGGTTAAGAAGCTAGGATAACCTCGCTGGCACCTGACCAAAATGACCAATGAGGAGACAAGATACTTTCAAAGCTGGAGGGGGGGAGAAACAAAGGTTCTCTCGGTCTGTGTGTTGCTTTTGCCTGGACCAGAGCAGGAATGCAGGTCAGAACTCCTGTAAAGGGCTAATAAGCAATCTAGTTAGATATGCGTTAGATTCTGTTTTGTTTAAATGGCTGATAAAATAAGTTGTGCTGAATGGAATGTATATTCCTGTTTTTGTGTCTTTTTGTAACTTAAGCTTTTGCCTAGATGGATTTTCTGTGTTTTGAATCTGATTACCCTGTAAGGTATTTACCATCCTGATTTTACAGAAGTGATTCTTTTACTTTTTCTTCAATTAAAATTCTTCTTTTAAGAACCTGCTTGCTTTTTCATTGTTCCTAAGATCCAAGGGTTTGGGTCTGTGTTCACCTATGCAAATTGGTGAGGACTTTTAATCATATCTTCCCCAGGAAAGGGGGTGTAGGGTTTGGGAGGATTTGGGGGGGGAAAGATGTTTCCAAGTGGGCTCTTTCCCTGTTATATATTTGTTAGATGCTTGGTGGTGGCAGCAATAAAGTCCAGGGGCTAAAGGTAAAATAGTTTGTACCTTGGGGAATTTTTAACCTAAGCTGGTAAAAATAAGCTTAGGGGGTTTTTCATGCAGGTTCCCACATCTGTACCCTAGAGTTCAGAGTGGGGAAGGAACCTTGATGACATCTTGATGGTACTTACTAGACCACTGTCTTACATGATCAACCTGCTTCAGAGAGCAACCATTATTAGAGACTGTCAAATTCCATTACATCCCTTTCTGTAAATTGTTAGACAATGCAGGAGAAGAAAATTTATCATCCATTCCAGTTTACAAGATGACTGAGCTGGAAGGTGAATTTCTCTCAATGGTATGTACTGCACTGAAATTACACTTAGATATACTTGTTCCTCCTGGATACCCTGGGCTTAATGTCAGTGAGGAAGAGGCACTAACACTGTTTGTCACACAGGCATGCAAGTTTTTTGCAACTCCTTGAGGGGCTAGTCTGTTCGTGACATAGGGGAAGTTAAGAGGGGAAGTTAAAGAAGGTGGTGTGGAGGAGGAGGAGGACAGAAGATAATGTTGCAGAAGCATATGAAGGTGAGAAACAGGAATCATGCAAGTATTGCATAAGATTTAATATACAGTGTAAGTGGAGGTAAGAAGTGGACACCCAAACATGTTGGGCTTGGAAGCGCACCCTTCTCCAGGGCACAAATCAAACAACTGTCCACATGTTTCACAATGCTGGGCACTGTATTCGCTACAAAGAGGTACTTAGAGTTGAGAGAGCGCTGCCCAAATTGCAGCCCAAAATTGTTCAAAATTATTCAGTCATGGACTTGATGACCAAATGACTTGCAATGAATCTACACCAACATGAAAGCAGCATGATCCTGTTGATGAAAATTAAGTGTTAATGACACTTCAAAAATTCAAATTATTAAGTAGTGAGCCAGCTTCCAACACGCTGCAAAACATTTGGCTACAGAAGTAAATACAGAAATCTTTGGGCAGGAGCGATAGAATATCTTTGTTCAGGAATGACTCATGATGCCAAAGGAGGGAAGTGTCCATACTGAACTCCATGAGCCACTGAAAGAGACAAGGGCTCTGACATTTCCCACTCTATACATTTGGGAAAGAAAAGGAAAAGCAAAGACAAGGTAGTCATGATAAAGGCTGATCATGTCATACTACTGCGCATCACTACTGCCTATAATGCAGGAAGGACAGTGGAGTTGCACATCATGAGTAAGCCTGCGAATTTGTCCTGGAGTTTGTGGTAGTCACAGATTCCATGACTTTCTGCAACCTCTGACATTCTGCAGTTACCAGTGTGGCTGACCCCATGGCTTCTGGAGCAACTGGCTGTGGGGCCAGCTGCTCAGGCAGCCCTGGGGCTAGCTGCATGGGCAGCTCCAGGAGCTGCCCCCTCAACCAGCTGCTGGAGCAGCCCCGGGGACAGCTGCACCAGCTGCTGCTTGGTGGCCTCTGGCAGCTGGCCCTGGGGACTGCCTGAGCAGTGGCTGTGGGGGCGGCCACACCAGCCACTGCTTGGTGGCGACGGGCAGTGGTGCCTTGGGGCCTCCCCAGTGTAGTGGCTCTCTGGGGCAATTAAAATTTAGTCAGGGGTGTTTATAGTAAAAGTCATGGACAGGTCACTGGCTGTGAATTTTTGTTTATTGCCCATGACCTGTCCATGGCTTACTAAAAACACCTGTGACTAAATCTTAGCCTTGGTCATGAGCTAATGCCAGTTCCACTTGCTCTTGCTGAGATAAATGGGCATCTTAGAGTTGTAAATAAGTCTGCTATGACAGACATTTTAACCAGAGACATCCCTTATCCTCCTGAGATTACACTTGATAGTACCCCCTTTCTGGGGATCAATGGCCAAGTATGGGTAACAGCACTTGGGAAACCTCTTCCATGAATAACCTTTGGAGACTTTGCAAACATTTTTGGTGAGTCAGTTCTTCATTCTGGACAGCTCTTTAGCAGGTTTGATGTAACCTTTGACAGATACAGATGGGATTCTATTAAAGGAATGATGTGACAGACACTCTCCAAAGCTTCCAAGCTAATTTGGAAAAATCATTGATGAGAGAGATTTCTCTTCCCAACAGCTGACCAGACCTCTTGGTCCATTTCAAAAATAAGGCTGATCTGGCTTGCTTCTTCTTGAACTCCTAGCCAGTGCTTCACAACACATATCCAGAGGATTCACAGAAGCAGCACGGTTAAATCATCAAACCCAACTCTGGGCACAAGTCAGTTGAAAGCCGACCATGAAGAGCTCAGAGTAACAGCCGTGTTAGTCTGTGTTCGCAAAAAGAAAAGGTGCCACAAGTACTCCTTTTCTTTTCAAGAAGAGCTCGACGCCCGGACTGTACTGCCCTGCATGCACACAGATACTGACCATGTTGTTGAGTCAGCACAAGACACGGATGTTATTCTTCTGTTAGTGGCATGCTATAAAATGCCTTGCAGTAAGTTGTGGATGAAGGCTAGATCAAAAAACCCAAATGCATTCCTGTGTATGCTAGTCAAGAGAAGCTTGTAAATGCCTGTAATTCTTCAAGCAGACATAGATCCAACACTTTCCTTCTGCGCATTGACAGGCTGTGATACTGTTTCTGATAGTGCTGTGCCCAGCACGAAAACTGCTTGGACAATATTTATGGAGAAACATGGACTTCTGAATGAAAAAATCATTTCAGTAGAAAAGTTCATCTTCTTGATTTACAATTTACCTGATGAGGAGAGCTGCGACAAGGCACAGGTGGTGCTGTTCTCCAAATGCCAATCACCAGATGCACTGCCCCGCACAAGTGATGCATTGTGCTACCACATCCAAAGAACTCACTTTCAAGCCATGGTGTGGAGGCAGTCAAACTGCAACAACCCCACCATACCCTCGCCAGAGAATGTGAGTTGGAGCAAATACAATGGAAAATCAATACCCAAGTAATGTCACTAGAGCCAATCCCCAACAGCTGTACAGAAGTTGTTACTCGTGGATGTGTCAAGGGGTGTGTATCACAATGCTGTAGCTGCAGAAATGCCACACTGGCAGGCACTGGGACCTGTACGTGCAAGGAGTGTGTAGGGACACGTAGGAACTGTTAAATTATGCTTGTCTAAACAATGTGCAGGATATAGAATAACTGTATTGGAATTAAAACCATAGAAATTTACTAATTTTTCAAATTATGCTTAAGTTTTGACCTCTCAGTTAGAAGGCTAAATATTCAAAATTCAACCTGGGAAACACTTTTTTTCAGATAACTTATGTGCTTACTTTCCTGCCCAAAAATCTCCTCCCTCTTATTTTATAGAAAATGGGCCCAGTCTCTAATCACACTCAAGTTGCTGAGCTCAACACAGGAGTAACTGGTTGAAATTCTATGGCCTGTGTTGGAGGGGAGGTCAGACTAGACCTACTAGTCCTATCTGGCCTTAATCTGTGGATTTAGGAATTTTCCTTTTTCTAGCAATGTAATTGGCCCCTATACATTTCTTCCAGTTCACCAGCCCAATTTGAAACTGTGATGTTTCCATCTGGGCAGATTTAGGGAGTACGGGGCTTCAGGTGCCTTCTTCAACCTTGCCTTATGCAAAGACTTAAAGACACTAGTAACATGGTGTCACAGAGTACATCACTCACCACTGGTCTGGCACCTCCTCCTGGTCACTCTGGGGATTAGCTCAAGGCTGAGACTCCCTATCTGTGGTTTGCCCACCATCACTCCTCTCTGTTGTCTGCCTACAGCCCCTCTTGTAGCCTCAGGAACCTCAGCATCCTCTTCATGACTCAGCCCTCAGACCACATCACCATCTGTGTTTCCCCCTTCCAGCAGGCAGGAGGTGGGAGTTAGTATTGCAGTCAAAATCCTGTCATTTTCACAGTGGCAAGGTGGGGGAGGGGGAAAAGAGGTACGCCCGGGTACACGCACTACTCCGGGTCTCAACCCAGGCACCCTATAGATAGCAGCCTCTTGCTGCGACTCCTAACTTCTCACTATGCTGCTATGTCTCCCTGGTCTCCTTCCCCATGGCCCCGGCCCCTTCTTCACCTTTGTCTCAGGACATGCAACTACTTAGTCCCAGCAGCCACCTAGAAGCTCCCTCTTGCTTCCCCGGTCCCTGCCAGCAGTTGCTCTGTCCACAGTGCTGCAGGTCTCTTTGCCTGCTAGAAATGCAATCTTCACTCCTTAAGCTCACAGCAGCAACTCACTCATTCTGACCCTGCAGCTCCTTTTATGTGAGCCCGCTGGGCCCAGATTGGTTGCTCCCTGCAACTCCTCCCTGGTTGGCTGTGCCTCACTCAGCCTCTCTGGGCCACTCGGAGGACTCACTCCACTGCTTCTGCTGAGGTTAACCCTTTGTAATCTAGTGTGGGGGGCAGACATCCCATCACACATGGGTAGAACATGAAATGACATTCAGCTTGGAAAAATGCAAGTAAATAGATCCAGGGGGAAATTAATCCAAAACATAAATACTTCAGTAGGGGAGAGAAACTTGTAAAATTCCATGGCCTGTGTTATACAGGAGGTCAGACTCGATAATCAGAATGGTGCCTTCAGGACTTGGAATCTATGAATAAAGCATTAACGCTGAAAAAAAATGTAGAGTCAGGGATAGCAAATTGGATTAGACATGAACTTGCAAGAAGTTATACTAACAAATCACCAGTGCCATTTTGGGCTGCATGCACAGAGGTATCACATCACAAAATAAGGAAGTAATAATACCTCTTTCTTCTGCTGTAGTGCAACAGACCCTGGAACGCACATTCAGTTGTGAGCACCTTATTGTAATATCACATTGGAGGGAGCTCAGAGAAAAGCGATACAAGTGTTCAGAGGCAGGGTGGTTTTCAATTAAATACTACCATAGCATTTTATAAAACCCAATAGGGTGCTTGATGTCCCATAGTAGAATGGGAATATAATCTATGACCTGAAAATCTTGCATTTAAGGACCCAGTCTTATAAGCACATGCTTATCTTTTCTCATGAATAGCATAATCTACTACTGTGAGTAAAATTTGCAGGACTGGGGCCTAATTTCAGACAATGAAGGAAAAAATGGAGCAGCAGAACAATAGGGTGGGGGTGTTACAGAAATAAAATTATACAGTTTCTTAGCAATGAAGGAGCAGGATTTCTTTTCGCTAGCTGTAAAAATAGTTGTCTTTGACTCCCTTGTGACTCACTTGGGAGTAATTGTAACTTATTTAAAAGTTAAGGATAAGATTTTTTTTAAATGCCTAAGACTTAAGAGCATATGTCTCATTGTATGTTAAGAAAAATGAAAGGGAGGCACAATTGTCTGTGGATATCTGAAAGGTATAAATACCAAAGCGGGGAATCTATTATATCTACTATTTGCCTAAATAATTGAACTCAGAGTAATGGTACAAAGTCAAGAAAACTGAGTTTAAGCATTTAAGTGGCATATTTTGTAAATGCTTCCTGGCTATAAGAAGCATCTTTCAAGGGAAGTGGCAAAAGCTCTGTTTGGGATAGTTAAAACTAGACTGGACAACACTCTAGTAAATGTATACCGGGATAACACCATATTGGTAGAGAGATGGATTTAGATGCTCTAACAGGTCTTCTTCCACTTCTACCTTCTGTGAGTAGAGCGGATACATGATCAGTTTCACTAGTGTAAATCTGAAAAAAGAAAAGGAGTACTTGTGGCACCTTAGAGACACAAGTACTCCTTTTTCTTTTTGCGAATACAGACTAACACGGCTGCTACTCTGAAACCTGTAAATCTGAAGTAATTCCAGTGAAGTTAATGGAGTCAATTGCCCCATGCTACAGTCATAGTATATGTTTCTTCCTAAGCATGCAGTGCAGACCACTATGAGTTCATGAGACTTTCCAAATGACTCCTAAAGCTCTTTTTCACTAGCTTCCAAATCACTGAAACAGCTACAGTCATTTTAAACTGAAGCTGAAGTTAGAATTTATCCTGGGAGGTTTTCAGGCAAGGGGAAATCTACATTTAATACAGAATATTGATAGTACATTGAAAAGCTTGAATGAATTTCTAAAGCTTTAGGTTGAATGGGAGAAACTAATTAATAGCAAGTTTCCAGACCAGCGGCTAAGAAACGAGGTCATTTATGCCAGTGATGTTCCCTGGGGTAGGAGCTGAAAGGAGATTGAGAGCAATCTTCTATCTTTGACCTGCCCCCTCTATTTGGGTCAGTATCTTACACTGGTGAAAGCCTGCTAGAAGGAATGCTTACCACAGTGCTACAGTCCTAGGTTTACTATTGGGGTACCAGTTTTCACTATAGCTAGAGTCACTTTTTAGTTCTTTTGGGAGAGGTTGTTGAAGTCCTTTCCTATCCATTAACCTGATCTAAATTTTTCAGTACATGCCAGACTGAAATGAAAAGCATTCTTGTGCAGCACAGTGGTTGAGTCAGGCCAGAAAGGTATACTTTGGTATCTTAATACTGGAGATCTTTCAGTATCTTTGTTTTTGTTCTCACTGTTGCTCTCAAATGCTGTACATGGCTGTGCCTCGCCATGTATCTTATAAAATCAGCTTTATTATCATTTAGCTAATGTGACAAGAATCTGCACAGAGAATAGTGTTATTCATTAATATCTGATAGAGGACACTGAGTCTCCACTGCACATCCTATATCATCTTGTCTCTTCAGACAGATTAGCCAACTTGTCCACTGGGTAGTCCAGAGTGCGTCTGTAAAGGCAGATTCTGCTTATGGAATAGGTTGGAAGCAGCAGAAAAAAATGTTCCAACCACTCTAACCATGTGTTGTTTCACACAGTATTTGTGAGAGCAAGGAGGAAAGCCTTAGTGATGGATGGGAGGCTGAGGTACAGAGATTTGCTCAGTGGTTCAAGCAGCCAGCCTGGCATCCCACAGAGAACAAACACCCATGAGATGGGAATGCTACCAGGGATGCCTACTGTTCAGATTTTGAGTTATGTCTCTGAACATGTTAGCCTGGGAGTGGGGAAGAGTGTTGGCACACTGCAAGCACTGCATGCTATTGAAAGTATGACTCAATGGATCTACTGTAAAGCTTTTTTTATGAAACTGCATTTAAAACCCAATAAAGCTTTAATGAAGCCAATGGAAAAACAATATCTTTGTATTTGGAAACACATTTAACAAACCAATTTTCTTTGTTAACCAATTAAACACAAACCTTTAATTACTCCAACTGTGCAAACAAAACTCAAAGTCCAATAGTAAGAACAGTTCAAATACAACAGATTTGGGGGGCCGAGAGGGGGAGTGAAAGGTGAGTAGACTCCTTGCCTTTGGCTCTTCTTGTCTGCATGGTTCTGGGGTTGTATGCCTTGGCTCAAATTTTTCAGGGGCATTGCAGACTGGACACCCACATGCAAGTATTCTCAGTTCCCAGAAGTTGGATCGGAAAGATGAATGGGAACTGCTACACGCACTCTTGTGGGGATGCAGTGGTTAGGTGTTGCTGCTGGTTCTAGTAGCCAGCATTGTCCAGGGGCAGAAGGACTTGGCTGGGTCCCAAATTATGGAACTGCAGGGCCTGCTGGCCTAGCAGGAGCATGTTTTGGAGGAGGATGTTCTGGCTCAGGATAGCATCCATGAGTTTCTTCTGCACCTGTCTCCTTCCATGCTCTCTTTCACCATGGTGACATGCTGTCTTTGGCAACAGCCGCTGTGATGCTGTCCTTGGCCGCTGCCAGAATCTCCTGGGAGAGCTGCCTTTCTCCTTCTGGGTCCTTGTGTATAGCCTCGCCCTTTCAGCCAGCCTGGTTTTCCTCTGACTCTGGTTTGCGCATTGGCCTGCTAAACCCAGGGTTGTGAGTTCAATCCTTGAGGGGGCCATTTAGGGATCTCGGGCAAAAATTGGGGATGGGTCCTGCTTTGAGCAGGGGGTTGGACTAGATGACCTCCTGAGGTCCCTTCCAACCCTGAGATTCTAGGATTCTAAATGAGACTCTGTCATAGATAGGCATTTTAGGGGTGAGCTGCATAGCAATCCCCTCTACATCCTCTTTAGGCTGTCCTCGCTCTCAGTGTCGCCCACCTCAGCATAACTAGCAGGCAGAGCGTGGCCTTATTCAAAACGGCAAAGGGCAGACCAATGAGAGAGATCCTGGTGAATAGCCTCACAGGGTGGTCCTGCTCAGAAGAGTTGCAGGTGTGGAAGGGCCTTGCAAGCTACACTGGGGGGCGCATGGGGGTGCAGTTATTTCCTACAACGTGCAAAACAAAAAATCAAGCAATTTCTCATTGCAGAACTGATGACTATCACCTCTGCAGGCATGGAGAAGGTGTAGAGGAAAATAATCAGCCTGCAACGATGGTCAGTAACAATTGACCTTCAAAGTCAGCTGTTGAAAGTACCAAAAAAGTGGTGCACTGCAATTGCATATATATGAACAAAAGTCCTAACTGAACTAATTCAGTTCGAAGCAAACCCAGTCCACACTGCAAGCGGACTCCAGAATTCCTGATGAATGCAGAATTAGTGTGCAGTGTGATGGGTTGTATTGTGCATACACAAGCATTTTCGAACTGGATTGAGTTCATCCAGTTTAAAACCCCCATGCTGACAAGCTCTCAGTAAAATCTCTTGGAGCAGGCTCTATTAACATGCAAATGAACAGTTCACATGAGTAACTAGCTCATTAGCACAATGCAAAGCATAATTCCTCTGGGGAAGGCAAAGCCTTGTATATTTGTACAATGAAGACAGAGCTCTTGGTATATAGGCTGGTGAAACTCAAAAGTATAGATGTCAAACCGCTTTAAACTTGAGAGTGGGTGGTTATTTAATGGTCCCAGTTGGGATGGGTCAGGTTCATCCCCCAACATTGCAGAGAATGCGATCTGAGCAGTTGAGGTGACCATGCCAGGGGAGAGAAGTCATCTCCTTTGGACAACATGGCTGCAGAAACTCATTTTTAGTTTCAATTGATGTCATAAGAACTGTACAGTCCATAATCAATCTGGGTTTGAAACCAGTCCCAGCTATTGCTTGGGAGACCAAGATAACTTCCTTTTTCCCAGTCCACTTTCCCCAAACTCCTGACATCAGGCAGCGCTCACAGTTGCAGCTGCTCTCATAGAGAAAGGACATAAAGCAGCATTCCAGTTAGACAAAAAAACCCCATAGGATGAAGTGAATAATAAAAATCCAGGGAAAAGGAAGCAAAGTGTGTCTCACTAGAGCCTAATTTCCTAGAAAACAAAATTAATAAGCATGAATTGCTAAGTGTTAGCTTGGGGGAGTGCACAGCAGAGTAACGCTAGTTTGATAAGGTGTATTTTCTTTTAGAAGGAAGTTCAACAAATGTTTTTTAATGGTGAGTGCTCCTGTGATCAGGGTGCTTTGTTGGGCTACACTGAGAATGCCA
Source organism: Eretmochelys imbricata (assembly GCF_965152235.1). Taxonomy (NCBI): domain Eukaryota; kingdom Metazoa; phylum Chordata; order Testudines; family Cheloniidae; genus Eretmochelys; species Eretmochelys imbricata. The sequence continues at coordinate 132,601,110 of NC_135574.1, read as the reverse complement.
CACTCAGGGCAGACTGCAAGAAATAGGGCAGGCAATCCCCCAAACTGGTGGTTTATTCTGTAATTAGATTCAGCAAGCCAGTAACAAAACAGCTTCTACAGTACCACACTGGTTAACAAGAAGGCAAACATAGTCCTATTTAGGCCTTCCAGCCCTTGGCTCCCACGTAGACAATCAAGTCTAATGTAGTGAGGGGTTACTGAAAACCTGATTCACCATATGTGAGGCTCGTCAATCCCAAAGGACCAATCATTTATCCCCAGGTCAATATGAGTCTCAGATCTTACCCAATAATCATGTTGATGCCAATCCACTAGTAACTAAAACTAAAGGTTAAATAATAAAAGAAAGAAAAGAGTTGCAAATTGTTAAAAGATCAATATACGTACAAATATGTGCAATGTCCTTAGGTCAGTTTCATAGCAGAGATAGTGAGGCTCCTGATTTTTAAAAGTTTTCCTGGAATCAATTTAAAGGGTTATAGTCCAATAGGCAATTCAGGTGTAAAGTCTGTTCAAGCCCTTCCGTGCATTTTCCAGGGTATTCCAAATAAATATTTGCAAGATCTCTGTTTTACAACTTATACTTTCCCTGTTCAAAGTTTAATCAGCCTAGAAATGAAAGGAACAGGTCTGAAGTTTTCCTATATAGCTGAAGCAGGCTGGGCGCTGACAGGCAACTCCATCACATGGGCTTTGATGAAAACAAGCTGAGAGTTTCGCAAAAAGAAAAGGAGTACTTGTGGCACCTTAGAGACTAACCAATTTATTTGAGCATGAGCTTTCATGAGCTACAGCTCACTTCATCGGATGCATCATGCTCAAATAAATTGGTTAGTCTCTAAGGTGCCACAAGTACTCCTTTTCTTTTTGCGAATACAGACTAACATGGCTGTTACTCTGAAAGCTGAGAGTTTGTGATGTCTATTCAATGGGTCCTTTTTCACACAATACCTTTAGCAACAGCCATTTAAATGATTAAGACAGTTCACAGACAGTTTACTGTGTGGAATTACAGGTTTCAAAGAGAGCTGAGGACAATAATAATATTACACCACAAGTCCCATCTAAATGATTATATCCCCTTTTGATCACCGAGTCGATAAAATACAGTAGTGAAGCATTATAAGACAGGAACTGGATTTAGCATCTACAAGCTATCACACTGTTAGATTTCTAATAGGGTGCAGGTAAACATATGTAAGGGGACTGTTGCCCCCTTACTAACATTCAGTGGGGGTGTTTTGGTTGGCTAGCTCCCAGTATTAAAAGGGTTTATGGGAAATCAGGACCCTGAAACTGATAGTCCCCAGGAACAATGCAGAGAGGCCAATGGTCCAGGTCAGCCTGAATGACAGGGCGGGCAGACTAATCAGGGAGTCAGGAGGCCAGGGAGGTCCTGTCCTCCATGTGAGCTGGAATTGCCTGGGTCAGACAGAGTGGGGCCCAGCTAAAGAGAAAGCAGGGGTGCCAGCTGAGCTGGGGAGCAGAGATGTGCCAGATGCAGAGAGAGCAGACGCTGTCTTAGGAGCAGAGCTGCAGCCCCAAAGCCAGAGGCATAGCCCAGAGAGAGCAGACTTGCCCTGGGAGGAGAGCTGCAGCAACCGGAGCCAGAGGGGCCAGAAAAGCAGCCCAGGAAGCAGGTCAGTGCTGGGAGCAGAGTCACAGAAGCAGCCTGCAGAGCAGACCTGTCCTGGGAGCAGAGCTGCAGCAACCAGAGCCAGAGGGGCCAAAGAAGCAGCCCAGGGAGCTGGAGGCAGAGCAGCAGCAGCAGTGCAGAGACAGAGTGGTGGAGCTGGGGCTGGAGCAGTCTGGAGCTGGGTGCGGTGAGCAGCTGGGGAGAGTGAGGGGGACCCTGGGCAGCGGGCCCAGCACAGGGAGACGCCTCAGCCAAAAGGCTCTGCAGGCCAGGCTTGGATCGTAACCCCGACAGGGCGGGGGCAACACTGGGAAGAAGGGTCCTACCACTTAGAGCCTGAGAGCGTGTGGCCACCACCAGAGCAAGTGTCCAACCCACAGCATCCCTACAGCACAGCCAGGGCCTGAGAAGAAGGCCTGGGACTTACAAGGAACAGATTGTGAACTGCCCTGACATTCCAGAGACATGTTTGTGATGTTCCTTGCCACAGAGCGGGTTGATGTGTTTCCTTTAACCTTTCCCATTTTTCTTTATTCTTTTTAAAATTAATTGTTGATTAAATAACTTGAATTTGCTTTAACTTGTATTTAATGGTCAGTGGGTCAGAGAATTGCTCAGTGCAGAGAGAGTACCCCTGAATGGGGACACCTTAGCCCCTGTCCTAGGTGACCACAGCAGGGTTGGGGGTCGAGCCCCCCAGGAAGCCTGGGCCCAGCCTTGTTGGGCTTACAAGGACTTAGCCAGACAGGAGAGTGGAAGGGGAGTCCTCAAGGGCAGGGAGGCCACTGGGTAAAGGAAGTGGCAGCGAGGACTCAGATCCTTTCGCTAGCCCTCTTCACCAGGGTAGTGCAGAAGCCAGGAAAGTTCCCCACAATCGCGGAACTATTCCCCCGCTTACACATAGACACATTTAGCACTTACTCTTTGATACTGTAACAATACAGGTAAACAGGTTAAAGATTCTAGTCTACTTAACATGGCTTTGATAACTCTGTCTACAAGGAATGGCCCTGTTTACCATTGCAATACCCTTTTGATATGTCCTTAAGAGTTGCTTACAGGTCACCCAGCTTGCTGATTGTTTAACCTTCGTTGGGCACAGCGTTACAGTTCCTACTTGGATATTCATAAAGGATGCAATTGTGACTCTGCAGCATATCGGCACAGGAGTAGCGAGTCCCCATATGCCTCTGCATGGACTACTTGCATCACTAGAGCCTGTGCAGGGGAGAAAGCAGATGCTATATGGAGTGATCACTTGATCAATCAGAGGTGGGAGGGGACAGAGCTTTGGCTTCTGCCCTGTGATGCACTCCAGAGGGGTGTGCAATCTATGCTACCCCTTCTGCTGACCGAGACTATGCCCTCCCCTAGAACAAGGGGGAAGCAGAGACCAGATTGTCACCCACTGTTCAGTTCTTGCCCTGCTTCACAGGCAGTGCAGCTAAGCATTGCCCCTTATTGGGACTCAGTTTTAAGGGTTTGGGTTGGGTTCAATATAGAATAGGTTGGTCATTTTTTGACAGCTGTTAGCCTTTGATTTCTATTCAGTAGCCCTTTCCAAGTCTTCACCGGAGTGCTAACTTGTTTTCTACATGTGAGTTACTACTTTTGAGTTAGCCCAGCTCAAATGAGAGCAGCCATATTGCAAAATAACACTTGAGCTCATGCGTCTACACCAGCACTGCATTTGTTCATGTGTGGCACTAAGATTTCTGGAGGCAATATCCTATGGTTCTTTACAATGTAGTAAGCTGAGCCACCGTATGAACTTTTCTCCAGTGAATTATGGGAGAACTTGTCTGTCTTTTCTGGGCATGTGGGGGGAATCGTGGGATGTCAGTGGAGGACTAGTGGTAGAGCATCCATGCTACAGTGTGATTGCGTTAGCAACTCCTGAGTTGTGTGAACTCAGGCTTTAGCCTATTCTCCCAATGGGTTAGCCAGGTTGAGTTAAAAATACCACCACACTCAAATTAAGGGCTTTTATGTGTGAATGAGACTAGAGTTAGGGGTATTGCGCCTTTTGTCTCAAGTGGTTAGCCAATAGTTGGGATCTCATGGGTTATTTCCCTTAGAGGGAGAACCTGAAGATGGAGTCAGGTATTTCTCTGCAATCCTATTTACAAAGAACATACACAAAGTCCTGTCTCCCTGAACACAGGGGAGTCAATGTCTTTGCTTACCGTCCTAAGCTTCTTTCCAAAAAAGCCCCCTCTCTCAGCTATCTCTCAAGGCCATAGTGTACGTTCTTCTGACCATCTCCTTCTTGCTACTTCTCTCTGCCTGTTCTCTGCCTCGAATGTGTCCCTAATTTGGATCCATACTTCGATCTCAGTAACACTCAGCTGAAAATCCACTCTCTGGTGGGAGATATTGTGAAATCATCCTGATCAATAAATGCCGGCTAGTTCCCCTGTAGTTACAGCGGAGCTGTTTATGGTGCTAGTTGCTCACATTAATAGAGGAAGCTGAAGTAAGTGAAGTTCCATAGATGTGAGGCCAGAATCAGGCCCACTTTCTCACCACAACTATTGCCTCTAGTCAGTGGCTTTTTCAGTTCACTTTTCTTGGCACTCTGGCTGTGACTGATGGTCGTTAAGCTACAGTCCATAATGAGACATTAGTGCATGAATGAACAGCACCAGATGGATTCCTAGAAAAGAAGCAATTAAACTTGTAGTTGCTTTCCCCCCTCACCTTGTTATGTCACACTGTTACACTCATGTGAAACAAGTCAGTCAATCCAGAACTTCCGAAAAAAATATTGTTTCTAAACACTTGTGATTATTTTCAAGTGTGCAGTAAAACATGATAATCCAGTAGGCTTCTTTCCCAGAGCATCTCTCTAATCTTATTAGTTTATACAGTTAATTACTATATCTATGCGGTTCCTTCCTTTTTGTAACCAAACCTTTTTCAGAAAAGAAAGAAAATCAACATCTCCTGGTCCTCTATCCCCCATTCCCACACAGCATATGCTGGTCAGTTCTCTTGTGGTTCCCTAACCCATGCTCCCCAAATTTCCTCTCCTCCCTTGTATATATTGCACTGTTCTCCTTTCTTTTCCCCATCCCCAGATCACCCACCCCTGCTCCTGGCCCCAAGTTGCCTATTCACCTGCCCAGTTCCTGTCCTCTGCCTTGGCTACAGTGGATGTTGGCTTCCGCCTGCTCACAGGCTTAGAGCTGAGGGCAAGGTGAAGGAGCCAGTAGTGCCATGTCACCCACAGGCCTTCAGTAGGCCACAAGTTGAAATCTCTGACATGGGGGAGTTTAGTATTCAGTACTGGCAGTGTGGCAGCAGCCATGTGTTCTAAATATGCATGTGGAATTCAGGAAAAAAGGATTGCTTGAATCCTGAGTGGAGTAAACCCTTTAATCCTGAGTGGAGTAAACCCTATTTTTCTAATACATTGTTGCTCATATGTCTCTTCTCTTTTTTTTTTTTTTTTTATTACTTTTACTTGGCTTATCACTTGAGAGGTGCACGCTTCAGTTTTTACCCATCAGTTTTTACCACACAATATTCTGACTGAGCTATCCAACGACTATGTGTGAGAGTCCCCTCCCTGCCATGTTTTTGAGAAGAAGGGTTATTCTGAATATTGCATTTTTTGGTCTTGTCTACACAGTGATTTTGTGTGTGAGAAGCTGGGATATAACTAGACAGTACACCGATGCACCAGACACTAAGTTGCTGTGTGGATCCTGCTATCACGCACAAAGTGCCATAATGTGCTTCAGCCTACTGCTGAGCAGGTCAAAGCACACTAAGGAGTTTTTATCCACAGTAGAAAGGTCCACATGGGTCACTGATATGTGGCAGCTGTAGATTTACAGCTTCACATCCCAGTTTGATATGCACTAAATTGTGGTGTGGACAAGCCCTTTATCTTTGCTTGATATTTTTACTACCAGTTGATATAACAAAATTTTACCACTAAAGCCCCGATCCTCCAAATACTCACACGCAGTCTTAAAGTTTAGCATGTGCACAAATGTTTGTGGAAGGAAGGCCCTATCACATATGAAGGATTATCATCAATAAGGGTCAGATTTTGCTAGTCTTGTTCACAAGCAGAATGCCCTGAATTGATTTTGATTGGGTTGTTATGTAGTAAGATACTACTCAACATGAGTATAAGTAGCAAAATTGGGCCTTAAATCATTTCTTTGTTATTTTGCATATTAAGTTAGATTCATAGTTTTTAAAGCCAGAAAAGACTATTCTGATCAACAGACCTCTTATAGAAGTCAGACCATAGAATTTCATCCAGTCACCCATGTACTGAGTCCAATAAATCTTGGTTGAACCAGAACATATCTTTCAGAGAGACATCCATTTTGATGAAAAGACTTTAAGTGATGGAGAATCTATGACATCTTTTGGGAAGATGTTCCAATGGTTAATTATCCTTATCATTTAAAATTTGCATCTTATTTCCAGTTTGAAGTTTTCTAGCATCATCATTCAACCACAGGATCTTTGTACATTATCCTCTGCTTGATTAAAGAGCGCTTTAGTATCAAATACCTGACACTACAGGTCTCCATTTCAGTGTCTAAATTGAGAGAATGCTTGAATGTCTTTGTTGTACCGCTCTGCACATCGTTGATTTGAACATTCTTCTCAGGTCATACTAACTGTAAGAAAAACAAATTCTCTGTTTCCACCAAAATAAGAAAATGGAACGAGAGAAGAAAATTCCACTTGCTAAGCAAATACCACTTGGTGCCACCTGTGTTTTTGTCAAAGAAACAGAGACATAGAAAAGTTACACAAAATTAATCAACAGCTTCCCCTGTAATAAATCTGCATGAACTCTGTAATGACAAAAAGAAAAGGAGTACTTGTGGCACCTTAGAGACTAACAAATGGCTGTAGCTCACGAAAGCTTACGCTCGAATATATTTGTTAGTCTCTAAGGTACCACAAGTACTCCTGTTCTTTTTGCAGATACAGACTAACACGGCTGCTACTCTGAAATCTGTAATGACAGTTGGTCATCTGTTGACTGATCTGAAAAATCAGATCCACTTTTGGCTTTTTTGTATCATGAGATTATGGTTGCTCTGTGGTCCTTCCAGCTCATGGTCACTTGGAAAAAATTGGTATAAACAACCAGATGTATAAGAATTTTATTCAAAAGATAAAAACCATCTTCATGGTTACCATTTGGTTTAGTTACTATTTGTTAACATGTGTTTTAAAACTTAGTTACATTTTTCATGTTCTTTATAATGATGTGGTCATTATGCCCAATTTCTCCCATAAACTGTTCTAAAAGGCTGCTCTACAGCTCTGTTGCTGTCATCATAAACCCTGCTTCATCATTTTAAGATTATTCTATCATCTCAGTTGCTAGGTATAGTGGCTTGTCTTCTAGCCAGGGGATTTGTTTTCCCATGAGTAAACCTCATTTTACTTTTAATGTTGTTGTGCATTCTATATGCTTTCTAAATTCACACCTGCACGACTGAGAGTTGGATCCATTTCTAGTGTCGTTTTCTAAAGTAAAAATCCTATGGTCTAGTACAGTTGTGTCCAAAACTCCAGTACTCTTGGGGTCCAACTCCACTGCAAACACTTATGAAGGTGTCTAATTTTACTACTGTGAATAGTATCACTGACTTCAATAGGACAGTTCATGATAGTAAAGTTAAGCACATGTGTAAGTGTTTGCAGGATTGTGGCCAATCTGTACGCAATGGTAGAAGGTACCTTTCTTCTCATTGTTTAAATATTTCCATGTATTTCCATGTTATAATATTTTTACCCATTTGGCGTTTATCCAGTTCCTTCAGAAGTTTAAATCCAAATCACAGACAGAAGCTATATTAAGCTGGAGTTAAGGCTGACAGTACATATCAGAAACTAGCCCTTAAAGATTAGGTGAGCTGCCAGACATGGAGAAAAGAACTGACAGCTGTGCCTTGTTAAGCTGTTGGGAAGTGAAACTGACACCTGTACACCTGTGCCTCCTAAGTGAGGGAAGCCATGAAAAGGAAACAAATCGTTGTGGGGGGAGGTGAAGACTCTTGAGCCAGACCCTCCACCCCCCCAAGGAAAGGAGAATTTGTTTGTCTGGCTTGCACCTAAGACTACACTGATTCCCAGAGACTAACTATGGTAAGAAGTATTTTTGTGTTTTTCCTAACTGGATCCTGGGCTGAAGGAAGTAGTCACTTTATGTGGCTTGTGGGTGCTCAGACTAGGAGGAAAGATGCTGGCCTGCATTATTTGGTGTTATTTGGGCCTGTTTGCAAAGATAGCTGCCTTATGACTTTATTTTCCCCTTGGCTAAATGAAGGTGGAATTATTTTCTCCTTCTTGGAACCTGTCATAAATATAAAGGGAAGGGTAAACCCCTTTGAAATCCCTCCTGGCCAGGGGAAAGCTCCTCTCACCTGTAAAGGGTTAAGAAGCTAAAGGTAACCTCGCTGGCACCTGACCAAAATGACCAATGAGGAGACAAGATACTTTCAAAAGCTGGGAGGAGGGAGAGAAACAAAGGGTCTGGGTCTGTCTGTATGCTGCTTTTGCCAGGGACAGAACAGGAATGGAGTCTTAGAACTTTTAGTAAGTAATCTAGCTAGGTATGTGTTAGATTATGATTTCTTTAAATGGCTGAGAAAAGAATTGTGCTGAATAGAATAACTATTTCTGTCTGTGTATCTTTTTGTAACTTAAGGTTTTGCCTAGAGGGGTTCTCTATGTTTTTTAATCTAATTACCCTGTAAGATATCTACCATCCTGATTTTACAGGGGGGATTTCTTTATTTCTATTTACTTCTATTTTTTATTAAAAGTCTTCTTGTAAAAAAACTGAATGCTTTTTCATTGTTCTCAGATCCAAGGGTTTGGGTCTGTGGTCACCTATGCAAATTGGTGAGGCTTTTTATCCAACATTTCCCAGGAAAGGGGGGGTGCAAGTGTTGGGAGGATTATTCATTGTTCTTAAGATCCAAGGGTCTGGGTCTGTAGTCACCTAGGCAAATTGGTGAGGCTTTTTACCAAACCTTGTCCAGGAAGTGGGGTACAAGGTTTTGGGAAGTATTTTGGGGGGAAGGACGCGTCCAAACAGCTCTTCCCCAGTAACCAGTATTAGTTTGGTGGTGGTAGCGGCCAGTCCAAGGACAACGGGTGGAATATTTTGTACCTTGGGGAAGTTTTGACCTAAGCTGGTAAAGATAAGCTTAGGAGGTTTTTCATGCAGGTCCCCACATCTGTACCCTAGAGTTCAGAGTGGGGGAGGAACCTTGACAGAACCTGACTTAAAAGGAATGTGACCCCCATCCCTAACACTTTAACCTAAACTATGGAGTTGTGATCAGCACCTCAAGGAAACATTTTTTCCACTACATTTCCCTTATCTGCAAAGGCCTTCACCTGTAACTCTTTATGCATACAAGTAGTTCTGCTTGCTACAAGAGACAACTCAGTGTCTGGGAGGACTACTTGCTTGAGGAAGGGTTGCAGGAACAAGCCTGACATTAGTAATTGCATTAAACAAGGGTTTTGGAATTAACATAACTCTTTTTAAAATGTGCTTGTTGCTTTGGCAATCATTATTATTCCACAGTGGTGACCATTAAGAAGTTGGCATTTACCAAACCGTGGTAGCTGAGACTCTGAGGGGTTATGTCAGCTACCACTATTTGGTAGGTATTGGCAAATGGTGTTTGTGTGTTCGTTCTCTCTCTCTTTAAAAAAAAAAAAAAAAAAAAAAAAAAAAAAGGTGGCCACAGTAAGAGGGTGGGTGGTGTCTGACAGAGAGAGAAAATCTACTTGATGACATGCGGAGATGGCAAAGCAAGATCGTCCTGAAAGACATCATGACATTTTTTGACAGAATAAGTCTGTTAACCCCAGTATCCTGATCAAATTGTATTTGGAGTATTTAGTCTGCCTCCTCCAAAGTCCCCTCCACAGTTACAGTTGGATAACGTAGTATTTTCCATTGCCTGTCCTAATCCGTCTTGGTTTTGTTGGTCTATACTAGAGTTGCTACGCTTCACTCCAGAGATGGCTGTCTAAGTATTTCACCGTTGGAGTGATGAGGGAGAAGGAACGTTATTCACACAGTGTATACAGTTTGTAAAGGAATCATTCTGGATGATAGGTGCTCTATAAATGTAAGATCATTATCAAGATAACTATAAACACCTATTATACTGTTTGGAGAGTCTTAAACTACACTTCTGACAAACTCTATGCTTGCTGGTATTGCTGATTCTTCCAGGTCATTCTCTCTCAACCTTAGTCATAAAGTTTGTCAAGTGAGCAGTCTGGCAAACCTGTCTCTGTTAACTATTATTCAACGCTAACAGGTGCCAAAGCCTTCCCACAAGGAGTCGTTAGCTACAATAAAGACTATAGCAATCTATAAACTTTTCAAGACAGGCATACAGTTCCTTAAGGGACAGAGTGATATTTAAGTATCACGCCTAGTGAACAAAGATACTAAATATTCACTGAGAACTTCAGTTGTTAAGGATGAACTTTGGCTTACATCTAAGCCATCTGTACCATGGCAGTACGATCTCTCTATAATATGTACTTTATTTTATTTTTTCACTGGCCTTTACTTTCTCTCTGGACTCCTATTTGCTCTCTCTAATTTTATTGGCAGGTTTTATGCTTGATTTGCCATGTGCTAGTGGGCAGCCCTTCTTGCAATCAAAACAGCTAGAATCTCTTTCCATACTGGCACATGCAATTCCCTCCCCCCACCCCTCCAAAAAATGCCAGGTCTCCTCCTAAAACTGAAATTTCCCACCCAAGAGGCTGGAAATCCTGGGAGTTTGCATTCCCAATTCCATTGTTGGTGGGACAGTGGGTTTACCACCACCATGCTGGAGGTATTTGGACCTGGAGACCTACAGATTGCCTGATATCCCTGCTGAATACAGGGTACACTGGTGACTAGGGCAAACTGCATAATGGCTCTGTATTTGCACTGGCTCCAAGGGCCCCCTTTCTCTAGCTCTTGGCAGCATGTCTTCAGAAGAGCTACCACTTCCCCTGAACCTCCCCTAGTGTATAGCATGGGAAACAGCTCTGGTGCTGACTAGATCAGCATTAACTTGTATTGGTGTCAGGGAGGAAAATGTAGCATAGTGGCTGGCCTACCCCCTACAAATGTGCAGATCTAGAGCACTGTAGAACTAGCCAGGGGCTGGGTTGTTATGTGTGCTGGGTGACTTTGAACTGTGCACATCAATCCTTGCTACAACATCCTGTTTTTGTTATACTATCCCATGCTCCCACCTGCTTGTTTATTTAATGCACCTGTGGGTATCTTGTCTCTTAGATTGCATGCTGTTTGAGGCAGAGACTGTCATCTGATATGTTTGTACAGTGCCTGGCACACTGGAGCCCTGATCTGGCTGAGGCTTTTAGGTGCCCCTGTATTATAAATCATAGATGTTAACAAACCTCAGTAGAGTGACTTCTGCGGGGTTGGGAGGAAGAACAGGGTATGCCCTCCAGAGCTGGAGGTACTTCTGACCCTTTGGATCAAGATCTGCTGATCTAGGCTTTCCTCTGTTGCTATGAGCAGGGGCAGGGGAAGTATTTGGCTCACTGATATCATGAAGCTTGAATAGGTCTCTAAAATAATGTGCAGGGGGATTTAAGACCAGACAAAACAATGGCAAAGTAAGAACATCATGAAGAAGTCATATCTATAGGCCCTTCCTGTCCCCAATACTCTAAAAGTGTACACACACTGCTGATTAAGGTGGTCAAAACCAGCATAATAGCTAATGTCCCATAATGAATGAGAAGCAGCAACCATAAGTAATACCAGAGTATTTGGAGAGCAAGTATGGTGGCTCAACAGAGCAGTCTTGTATTAGCTACTCTTGAAAGTTACATGAAGAAAAAGTATTGTAGGCTCTTTAGAGAGGAATGTAATTGTGCCTTATGGCAAGTCAAGGCGCCTTGGAATTTGTCACCCTTTGTCAAGGCAAATGGTGTTCGGCTTTGCCTTCCAATATGCATCAGAGACACAGCAGTTAATTTTTCAAGATAAAGCGCATGGCAATATGCTTTGCCGTATCAGAGAGAAACAGACTGAGACCTAAATGCTTCCTCTGGGTAGATATAATTCATGTGTCCAAACCCAAGGCACTAAAGCATTTTGCACTAAAGCAAAAATAAAACAAAGAAAATGACTTTGTAAGGAATTTCATTCTGAACAGTTGGAAATAAATAGCTTCTCTAGATAAGGCTGTCTCGGCCATGCTTGGAAACACTGCCACAGCAAAGCATAAATTACACCTGCCAGCACCTGTGGGTCCTATTGAATCGCACCAGGTGGTGTACCTTGGATTTCCATCATTGCCCTTTTTTAAGGCTTTTGCTATAGAGAAAGTCTGTTAAAGCCTGGTGGGAGACATTGAATTGGCACACTGCCCAGCCATTCCAGAAGTGCCTTCTTCCTGGCCACCACTGCCCACTTCTTGGGTTGTGCTGGTCCCGTTATAGCAGCCCCAATTCAAGGAAGGTTGTAGGTTCTGTGTGCACCAGCCCTCTCTTCTTGGGGACTTTTTGCCATCAAAGCCTTCCTCCTGGGTTTATGGTGATAGAAACCAGCATAAATCCTCGTGGAATAAGAGCCACATCTTGAACGGTAGCCTTGTCCTCTAACTGGCTACCATGAAGCCATAATTACTTTAAATGCCTTTGTGCTGAACCTGCTAGTGTAGTTTGAGGGGAGATCCTGACCATCAAGGGGTTCTGACCACCTTGCAGGAATTCTTAGATCAGATTATAACAGATTAAGGCCATGCTATAGAAACAGACAACTGAGTGGGCTGTCTTTAACACGGTTAAATTAGTATGGTTCTGGGCAGGGGGAATTCCCTTCTTGATGATGGTTAGGAAGATGATAGGAACAACATTGTTTAAATACACTTTCCACTAGCACAGTTCAAGTCATGGGCCTAAGAGACACTGATTGTCTCCTTACAGAGCAACTGCCCCAGAAGCAAGGGAGCACTTAATTTCCTGAATGTCCATTTTAATAGTTTTGGAAGAAATTGCCAATGGAATGGATGGGGGCAGTGATGAGCTGCAAAAATCTTAACAACCGGTTCCCTCCTCACCCCACGAGGGGGTTGTGGCCCACCCCTGCCCCCTGGAACTCCTGCCCCGTCCACCCCCATCCCTGTCCCCTTACTGCCCCCAGAACCGGGCAGGAGGGTCTCGTGGGCCACCGTAGTGGGTGCCCACCCCACCCCTAAGAGCTAGAGGGACCTGCCAAGGGGCGAGGTGGGGAGTCCCAGCAGTGCTTACCTGGGGCAGCTCCCAGGAAGCATTCGGCAGGTCCCTCTGTCTCCTAGAGGCAGGGTAGTGTAGCTAGGGGAGGATCAGGGGGAGCAGCTGCTCCCCCCACTGATCACATCAAAAGTAGCACCTTAGGCACCGACTCCGTGGGTGCTCCGGGGCTGGAGCACCCACACGGAAAATTTGGTGGGTGCTCAGCAGCTCCCCGCCGCGCGCCTCGCCCCAGCTCACCTCCACTCCGCCTCCTCCCCTGAACGCGCCTCCCCGCTCTGCTTCTCTGCTCCTGCCCCGCCCCCCTGCCCCTGCTTCCCGCGAATCAGCTGTTCGCGCAGGAAGCCTGGGAGGGCTGAGAAGCAAGCAGCAGCTTTGCGCTCAGACCGACGGTGGCGGAGGTGAGCTGGGGCAGGGAGCAGTTCCCCTGCGTGCCCCTTCCCCCCCCCCCCGGGGTTACCTGCTGCATTGCAGGTGGCCCTCCTCATGCCCCCCCCCCCCGCCCCAGCTCCCCTCTGCTCTGCCTCCTTGGGCCTGAGCGCAAAACCGCCACTTGCTTCTCAGCCCTTCCAGGCTTCCCGCACAAACAGCTGATTCGTGGGAAGCCAGGGTGGCAGGGTGGAGAAGCAGAGCAGGTTGGTGCGTTCAGGGGAGGAGGTGGAGGTGAGGTGAGCTGGGGCTGGGCGCGGGGTGGGGAGCTGCCAGTGGGTGCTCTCCACCCACCAAATTTTCCCCGTGGGTGCTCCAGCCCTGGACAATCCACGGAGTCAGTGCCTAAGGCGCCACTTTTGGCTGGTTGTTAAATTTAGAAGCCCTTTTAGAACCAGTTGTCCCTCGTGGAACATCCGGTTCTAAAAGGGCTTCTAAATTTAACAACTGATTCCAGCGAACCAGCTCCAGCTCACCACTGGGTGCAGGGCCATCATCTTGCTGTCTGTAGATGCACAACAAGCAGAAGCCTAGGGCAGCTTTATTGCCTGAAAATGGCAGGAGGAGAGGTCTGTAGCTAACCATCTTTGTCATTTATGTCAGATTTTGCTATATAGCAAAAGGAAACAAACATTTGTAAATTCTAATGAACAGAATGGAGGGAAGAAACTGTGAGCAGTTATAATGAAGTTGGACTGTTTGCCTATCACACGGCTCCTCTAGTCCAAGTTTACTAGCATCCCACAGATTTGTATCAGCTTAAGCTATGCTGTATCCCTCACTGTGGTTTTCTGTATAAAGTACTTTATGCCAGTAAGACTTAAAATGTGTTCTGTGTTTGGCACTCGGTTTAGTGAGTCTAATCCTAATGAACGTATTGTCAGTTTGCAATCTGTTCCATGAATGCATGCTTCTTGCACGGGTTAACTGACACTCTAGAATACTGTTACCAGGGAATGTATAAAGAGGCAAGCTTAATGAAGCAGAGTAAAATGTTCTACTGATGATGCCTCTCTCCACCTCTGGTGCTAACAGGGATATAGAGTGTGTATCCTGCTGCTTGTCACAAAATAATTGACCTGTTTATACAAGGGTGCTAGGTGTGCATGAAGGAGCACTTAATCTTTTTTTTTATGCCATGACGATAAACTTGGCCACTTCCATCCCATCTGCCTTAGATTCACGTCATCCTCTTTAGCACTGGCCCTTATAGTACTTAATAGGAAGTCCTGGGCCCTGTAGTGCCTCAAAGGGGAAATCAGTGCAATGGTTCAAGGGAAGCTCTTGGCAACTGTGGAGTACCGGAGAAAAGTGATCCCACAAATACTACTTGGTGGATAACTAGAAATAGAGTTTCAGAGTAACAGCCGTGTTAGTCTGTATTCGCAAAAAGAAAAGGAGTACTTGTGGCACCTTAGAGACTAACCAATTTATTTGAGCATGAGCTTTCGTGAGCTACAGCTCACTTCATCAGATGCATACCGTGGAAACTGCAGCAGACTTTATATATACACAGAGAATATGAAACAATACCTCCTCCCACCCCACTGTCCTGCTGGTAGTAGCTTATCTAAAGTAATCTTCAGGTTAGGCCATTTCCAGCACAAATCCAGGTTTTCTCACCCTCCACCCCCCCCACACAAATTCACTCTCCTGCTGGTGATAGCCCATCCAAAGTGACAACTCTTTACACAATGTGCATGATAATGAAGTTAGGCCATTTCCTGCACAAATCCAGGTTCTCTCACTCCCTCACCCCCTTCCAAAAACCCACCCCCATACACACACACACAAACTCACTCTCCTGCTGGTAATAGCTCATCCAAAACTGACCACTCTCCAAGTTTAAATCCAAGTTAAACCAGAACATCTTGGGGGGAGGGGGGGTAGGAAAAAACAAGAGGAAATAGGCTACCTTGCATAATGACTTAGCCACTCCCAGTCTCTATTTAAGCCTAAATTAATAGTATCCAATTTGCAAATGAATTCCAATTCAGCAGTTTCTCGCTGGAGTCTGGATTTGAAGTTTTTTTGTTTTAAGATAGCGACCTTCATGTCTGTGATTGCGTAATCACAGACATGAAGGTCGCTATCTTAAAACAAAAAAACTTCAAATCCAGACTCCAGCGAGAAACTGCTGAATTGGAATTCATTTGCAAATTGGATACTATTAATTTAGGCTTAAATAGAGACTGGGAGTGGCTAAGTCATTATGCAAGGTAGCCTATTTCCTCTTGTTTTTTCCTACCCCCCCTCCCCCCAAGATGTTCTGGTTTAACTTGGATTTAAACTTGGAGAGTGGTCAGTTTTGGATGAGCTATTACCAGCAGGAGAGTGAGTTTGTGTGTGTGTGTATGGGGGTGGGTTTTTGGAGGGGGGTGAGGGAGTGAGAGAACCTGGATTTGTGCAGGAAATGGCCTAACTTCATTATCATGCACATTGTGTAAAGAGTTGTCACTTTGGATGGGCTATCACCAGCAGGAGAGTGAATTTGTGTGGGGGGGGTGGAGGGTGAGAAAACCTGGATTTGTGCTGGAAATGGCCTAACCTGAAGATTACTTTAGATAAGCTATTACCAGCAGGACAGTGGGGTGGGAGGAGGTATTGTTTCATATTCTCTGTGTATATATAAAGTCTGCTGCAGTTTCCACGGTATGCATCTGATGAAGTGAGCTGTAGCTCACGAAAGCTCATGCTCAAATAAATTGGTTAGTCTCTAAGGTGCCACAAGTACTCTTTTTCTTTTTAGAAATAGAGTGGGAGTGAGCTTGCAGCTTGCGTTCCTTCACCAACCGCTGTTGATCCCTGTACTTGGTGAAGCTGGTATAAGGCTGGAGTACGGAAAGACTTAACACTGACTTTGTACTAGGAATTAGAGAAAAGGGAAACCCATTATACTGCCAATGGAATGTGTCTTGAATAGCCACCTCTGGAGTTCCTGTCCTGTTCCTGACCCCAAGGCACCCACCCTTGACTTTTCAAATCCCTTTCAAAACTCACTGCTTCAGTGAGGCCCACAAGTGCTAAGTCATTATGGCAAAAATGACACATCTCTTCCTCTATTTAAAAGAATTGGCCTCCGGGTCTGTTAGTACTTTGTGTTGTCGAGCTACTCGGACTAAATTCTTTGGAGAAGGGACCATGAGTTGGCTCCTGCACCCACTTTCAACACCTAGAGTTTTTTTGCCTTGAATGTCAGCAGGAGCTAGGGTGACCAGATGTCCCGATTTTTTTTTTGTATACAGACAGTCCCAATATTCAGGGCTTTGTCTTATACAGACGCCTATTAACCCCCACCTTCTGTCCCAATTTTTCACACTTGCTATCTAGTCACCCTAGTGGGGTCAAGATCAGGCCCAGTACCTTGATTCTCTGGGCTCAAAGGTGCCATGTAGAGGTTGGCTGTTAATTTTCAGTCCTAAGATCAGCACTTCGAATGCATGTCTTTCCTGATGTTGGATTGTGTGTGCAATTGGAAGAAACATAGTCTTTACCTAATAATACTTTGCACATCTGCAGCTCCTTCCAGTGGAGGATTTAAGCATTTTACATTCAAATGAAATGAACTTCATAGCCTAGCTTGTGAAGCTGGTAGGCAAGTTTACTCCCATTTTACAGGTTGGAAAAAACTTCTCTGTATGTGACTTGCCCAAGGTCACACAGGAATTCTATGACCTAAACTGACTCCCATCGCATGTTTTACCCACAAGATCATGCTTCCTTTACCTATGCTATCTGCATTCCTTGAGTGTTAAAAAAGCAATTGTTTTGAATCTGCAGTGAGAATATTCTAAAGTACACAATGTTTCAAGCCCCTCTTAGCAGTTGTGAAGGGATTGACTCCCCACTAGTGCCTCCTTGTGGCCAGGTGTGGCATAGCAGCTCTCTCCCGCTCAGGAATCGCCTGCTGATGGTCACTCCAACACTGCGGTGATCTGCCTCTTCCTGTGACTTGGCCCTCTAGCCAGTCACTTGAAAGTTTCCCCCCTTCTGGAGTATTCAAAAAACAGCAGCATTTTTGTTTCTGAAGCAGGAGATAAACAAGAAATGAAGGAACTAGCTGAGCTTGTCCGGACCTCAACACAAAGTCAGCTGAAGTGCAGTTTTAATGAGTCTAAGACTGAATGGGTAGGAGGTAGGTGAAGAGAGAAGGAGGATTCCTGTGTATCTAAGCCAGTGGTTTTCAACTCTTTTCATTTGCAGACCCCTATAAATTTTTGAATGGAAGTGTGGACCGCTCTGGAAATCTTAGGGATAGTCTGCAGACCCCCATGGGTCTGTAGTCAACAGGTTGAAAACCACTGATATAAGCTATTTTGTTCCTTCCCGCTAAAGACATTTTTAAAAAAATCATAAGTGTTTTTTTTTAATAGTCCTATAAAATATTTTAAATTCCACTCAGAGGGCAGAATAACACACACTTTCATTGAGATGGCAGCTTGAACCTTATTTCAAGTTATACGTAAATATCGCCAAAAAACATTACGATGGCGTGGAAGCTTTTTCATGGGATATAGATTATTTCCTCCCACTTCAATGTGCCAGTGTAACTAAATCACATTGGAGAACAATTCCCTATTTTTTAATGTAACTGGTTCCATTTAATTCAAACAGTCCCCCTCATTACAAATAGTTAAACAATACCCACATCCTAGGGAAACAAGCAACTGGAACCTAACATCTGCTCTAATACACTGGCAAAGGCTGGGCTTAATGGTTGCCAGTATCTAAACAAATGTCAGGTTTTTTTGGGGGTGGGGGGAGGGAATATATTAAACTATTTAACTCTAAGCAAATTTATACTTAAACTCTTAATTAGCATTATGTGTTCAAATTGCGTTGCTCTCAAGTACACATGTATTCCTCTTGTGTGCAGTTTGCTGAAAAAATATTAGCAGTTAAAAGGACTCTATTCCCCTTAGGAAGTTTGACTTGAATATTTGTCATCTAAACTGGCGAGGGACAACCGGTTCTAAAAGGGCTTCTCAATTTAACAACTGGCCAAAAGTGGCGCCTTAGGCGCCTACTCCGTGGGCGCTCTGGGGCTGGAGCCCCCACAGGGAAAATTTGGTGGGTGCAGAGCCCCTACCAGCAGCTCCCTGCCCCGCGCCCGGCCCCAGCTCACCTCACCTCCGCCTCCTCCCCTGAACGCACCGCCCCGCTCTGCTTCTCCGCCCCCTGGTTTCCTACGAATCAGCTGTTTGTGCAGGAAGCCTGGGAGGGCTGAGAAGCAAGCGCGGCGGCTTCACGCTCAGGCCCAGGGAGGCGGAGGTGAGCTGGGGCGGGGAGGAGGTGAGCTGTGGCGGGAAGGGGGGGCGCAAGGAGGGCCGCCCGCGCCGCAGCAGGTAACCGGGGGTGGGGGTGAGGGGGATGCAGGGGAACCGCTCCCCACCCCAGCTTACCTCCACCGCCCTGGGCCTGAGCGCAAAGCCACCGCTTGTTTCTCAGTCCTCCCAGGCTTCCCGTGCGAACAGCTGATTCGCAGGAAACCGGGGGAGGGGGACGGGGGGGGGGGAAGCAGAGTGGGGCAGCGCATTCAGGGGAGGAGGCGGAGTGGAGGTGAGCTGGGGCCGGGCGCGGGGTGGGGAGCTGCCGAGCACCCACCAAATTTTCCATGTGGGTGCTCCAGCCCCAGAGCACCCACGGAGTCAGTGCCTAACGTGCCACTTTTGATGTGATCAATGGGGGGGATTGGCCACTCCCCCCAGCTACACTACCCCGCCTCTAGGAGCCAGAGGGACCTGCTGGTTGCTTCCTGGGAGCTGCCCCAGGTAAGCACTGCCAGGACTCCCCACCTCGCCCCCCAGCAGGTCCCTCTGGCTCTTAAGGGCAGGGTGAGCACCCACTACCGTGGCCCATGAGACCCTCCTGCCCAGTTCTGGGGGCAGTCAGGGGACAGGGGCGGGTGTTGGATGGGACAGGAGTCCCGGGGGGTGGGGGTAGGCCACGACCTCCTCATGGGGTGAGGAAGGAACCGGTTGTTAAGATTTTGGCATCTCATCACTGAATATATATACTCAAATATAGGTCTACAAACTCTCTCTGTGCAGCGCCCACACACCACATAAGCCCCACACACCCAACCATGGGTCACTCTTTGGTCAATCCACCCATTGTTAGACAGACACTACAGCATGTTGCCTCTCACCCTCCTATATATAGTTTGGTGACTGTTCTTCCATCCAAACTGTTCACTATGGACAAGAGATGACGACAACGTATTGACAATGTATATGGAGAATAAGATGACTTGCAAACTTCTTTCCGCCTCAGCTGTGAGGCATAAAACCCATTCACCTTCCCTCATTGGACTCCAGGTGGCACTAGAAATGATGATGTATAGTCAGGATTTTGAGTATGTCCACAAGTTACATGCTGTATTTTGTCTTTGTAACAGTTTGTTTTCTGTCTGTGATAATGTCTTAGTAATTTACAATAATGTGTAATTAGATTACCTCCAACTCTGCGAGAGAGAGAGAATAACAGTGGTGAATGAGATCTGTTACTTCGTTTAAATGTCTGGAAATAAAGATGGATGAATAGAATCTGATACCGTGAGGTGTTGTCCATGCTCTTGTTTTTCTGTTCATAGAACCTCAAAATACCGTGCATAGTTAATGACCAGTACTGTGCAATGAAAAATGTTAATATGATTAAAAGTTCTATGTCTCTTAATTTAAGCAGCCTATCTTGCCTTTTATGACAAGAGTGTATCTGATCAATACAGACTCTGCACTTTACAACAGAGCTAGATCTCTAAGATCTAGGCTTCATGGAGCTTTATATGAGGAACAAAAAGTAACCTATACACGTCTTATCATAAAGGATTCTTGGTAAGATGAACCTAAACAAATGCAATGAAATCCTATGGGAGAAGTTCCCCCAATGATTTCTGTCTTCACAAAGTAGATTTCCCTGAGCCACTCACCACCTCTAAAAAATCCTCTCTGATTTGAATCTCTAGCAAGTGTAATGCCCCGATCGTCTTGTAAGACACTGAACTGACTTCCTATTCATTTGCCACTTCTTTTGTTCAGATGATTCTCCAGCACATCTTGAAACCTAAGGGGGAAGAAAATTGGCAGATATACCCTTCAGTTAAACAGGAATGAAGCCATGAACCCTAATCATCCTAGGATTATTCATGACAAATGCACTGGCTGTGTGTGTGGAATCCATGCAGAATTTTTCCAAGTGACAGTTGGTCCCTTATATTTGGCAGGAGCACTTAGCAGGTATTGTTGGTCTTGTGTTGTAATACATTCTGGGACACAGACAACAAAACAGACTATTGTGTTTGGCATCACTACCATTTTTCAGCACCGTTTGTGATGCTAGTACACCGATTCTACTGTGCTATAGGGCTTCTGGTGTTCTAAAACCTCTTCAATATTTCCATTTGTACAGTTTCCCCCTCAACCTACATAGATCAAAACTCACAGGGCTCCATTTGCCTTCTTACACACAGATAACACTGTGCTGACATTGACTTTAGTGAGGTTGCACAATGTAAAGGGCAGAATGCCCCCCACCTCTGGTGTAAATGAGGGAAAGAATTTGGCTCAAAACATTTCAAATTTCACCCTTCCTATATGTATAGGGATTTTAGACTCTCTCCTCAGGCCCTACGCTACCAGCACTCCTAGCTGTCTTCGAGACACCACTGACTTCCTGAGGAAACTACAATCCGTCTTCCAGAAAACACCCTCCTGGCCACTATGGATGTAGAAGCCCTCTACACCAACATTCCACACAAAGATGGACTACAAGCCGTCAAACAATATCCCCAATAATGTCACGCAAACCTGGTGGCTGAACTTTGACTTTGTCGTCACCCACAACTATTTCACATTTGGGGACAATGTATACCTTCAAGTCAGCAGCACTGCTATGGGTACCCACATGGCCCCACAGTATGCCAACACTTTTATGGCTGACTTAGAACAACGCTTCCTCAGCTCTCGTCCCCTAACGCCCCTACTCTACTTGCGCTACACTGATGACATCTTCATCATCTGGACCCATGGAAAAGAAGCCCTTGAGGAATTCCACCAGGATTTCAACAATTTCCATCCCACCATCAACCTCAGCCTGGACCAGTCCACACAAGAGATCCACTTCTTGGACACTACAGTGCTAATAAGCAATGGTCACATAAACACCACCCTATACCGGAAGCCTACTGACTGCTATACTTACCTACGTGCCTCCAGCTTTCATCAAGACCACATCACATGATCCATTGTCTACAGCCAAGCTCTACGATACAACCGCATTTGCTCCAACCCCTCAGACAGAGACAAACACCTACAAGATCTCTATCAAGCATTCTTACAACTACAATACCCACCTGCTGAAGTGAAGAAACAGATTGACAGAGCCAGAAGAGTACCTAGAAGTCACCTACTACAGGACAGGCCCAACAAAGAAAGTAACAGAATGCCACTAGCCATCACCTTCAGCCCCCAACTAAAACCTCTTCGGTACATCATCAAGGATCTACAACCTATCCTGAAGGACGATCCCTCACTCTCACAGATCTTGAAAGACAGGCTAGTCCTCGCTTACAGACAGCCCTCCAACCTGAAGCAAATACTCACCAGCAACCACACAACAAAAACACTATCCCAGGAACCTAGCCTGGCCACAAAGCCAGTTGCCAGTTCTGCCCACATATCTATTCAAGGGACACCATCATAGGACCTTATCCCATCAGACACACCATCAAGGGCTCGTTTACTTGCACACCTACCAATGTGATATATGATATCATGTGCCTGCAATGCCCCTCTGCCATGTACATTGGCCAAACCAGACAGTCTCTACGCAAAAGAATAAATGGACAAATCAGACATCAAGAATTATAACATTGAAAAACCAGTCAGAGAACACTTCAACCTCCCTGGAGACTCAATTACAGACCTAAAAGTCGCAATTCTTCAACAAAAAACCTTCAAAAACAGGCTCCAACGAAAAACTGTAGAACTGGAATTAATCTGCAAACTGAACACCATTAAATTAGGCTTGAATAAAGACTGGGAGTGGATGAATCATTACACTAGCTAAAAACTATTTCCCCATGCTAATTTTCCCCCTACTGTTACTCACACCTTCTTGTCAACTGTTTGAAATGGGCCATCCTGATTATCACAACAAGTTTTTTTTTTCTCCTGCTGATTAGTCTCGTTAGAGTTGGTATGGCAACACCCATTTTTTCAGTGTGTGTGTATGTATGTATATTGTGACACAGTTTCTGCTCTACCTTGGTGGGTATTGCGGTTATTGGCGGATTTGCTCACCTTGGAGCTTCACGGCAGTCCTCAGCTTGGCTGGTTTTCTGAATTCACAGTCCAGGTTGACTCCTCCCTGTGTCTGACCAGGAAGGAGTTGGGAGGATTTGGGGGAAACCTGGGCCCACCCTCTACTCCAGGTTCCAGCCCAGGGCCCTGTGGAATGCAGCTGTCTAGAGTGCCTCCTGGAACAGCTATGCGACAGCTACTTCCCCATGGTCTCCTCCCAACACCTTCTTTATCCTCACCATAGGACCTTCCTACTGGTGTCTGATAATGCTTGTACACCTCAGTCCTCCAACAGTCCGCGTTCTCACTCTCAGCTCCTAGTGTCTCTTGCTCCCAGCTCCTCACACGCACACCACAGACTGAAGTGAGCTCCTTTTTAAAATCCAGGTGCCCTGATTAGCCTGCCTTAATTGATTCTAGCAGCTTCTTGATTGGCTGCAGGTGTTCTAATCAGCCTGTCTTAATTGTCTCCAGAAGGTTCCTGATTGGTCTAGAACCTTCCCTGTTACCTTACCCAGGGAAAAGGGACCTACTTAGCCTGGGGCTTATATATCTGCCTTCTATTACTCTCCTATAGCCATCTGGCCCGACCCTGTCACAATATATATATAATAATCTTTCTACTGTATTTTCCACTGCATGCATCCAATGAAGTGGGTTTTAGCCCACGAGAGCTTATGCTCAAATAAATTTGTTAGTCTCTAAGGTGCCACAAGTCCTCCTAGTTCTTTTGCTAACCTCCTATATATTTCTTTTCGATTCACTGTAGCTATGTCTTGATACAGACAAATAATGAAGTGCACTATTAAATCAGAAAGCAACAAGTCACCAAGATGGATCAGGTAGTATTTATCCAAGAATTCTGAAGAACATAGAAATGAAATGGCTGATCGGCTAACAAAAGGTGCAATCTTCTGTTAGGCTACTATTCTCAAGGACTGGAGGGTACCTATTGTTGAACCAATCCTGATAAATTGGTTGAAATGCAATTGAAGTTATGGGGGGGAAACCTAGATGAACCTGATAGGATAAGGACAAACCAACATAACTTCTGTAAGAGAAAATCATGCCTCTCCATTCTACCAGAATTCTGTGTGTCAGCCAAAGGTGCATAAAGGAGACGTAGAAGACGGACAGCAGAAATTTACCATCTCGCCACCATTATTTTGTATATCACTCCAATTTATGCTTTCTCACAGTACAAGAATAAGGGAACATGCAATTAAATTGAAAAGCAATATATTTTAAAACAGAAAAATGCATTGTGAGTAAAAAAGAAAAAAAATAGTATCTGCATAGTTTAAATTGTGGAATTCATTGCCATAAGACTTCTTTTCACTGAAGCCACGTGATTAGGAAAAATGCATAAGATATAAAACCTCTTCCTTCAGGACATAAGCCAACTACTATAACTGATGGGCTTTGGAAGACATTTCTGTGGGAAAGCTATTTAATCATTCGTCCATCGTTCAGTGTTCCAGTACATTCCTCTGAAACACCTGATACTGGCCATTGTTGGAGACAGGATACTAGATTTTGATCATACTTTTATCAAATGAATGTGTTCAAGTCCTTATGAGCCTATTAAATGGCAGAAAATGGTTGCCCAGATATGTTTATAACCCTCTCACTTCCCTAAAGTGAAAATTAGCCATTCTTAATTGAATAATTAGCCAATATTAATTGAAGCTCAGGGCCACTGAACATAACTTCTTGTAATCGCCAACCATCATAGGGAGGGAGTTGTGCAACAGTGCTGTTTACCTAAAGCAGTGATTCCCAAACTTGTTCCACCGCTTGTTCAGGGAAAGCCCCTGCTGGGCTGGGCCAGTTTGTTTACCTGCCGTGTCTGCAGGTTCGGCCAATCACGGGCTCCCACTGGCCGCGGTTCGCTGCTCCAGGCCAATGGGGGCTGCTGGAAGTGGCACGGGCTGAGGGACGCTGTACCAATTTCTTATTTAGTTCTTCACTTGGTCTATAGATGCCAGCTGATTAGAGACCACACTCATGCCACTCTTAATCAGCAGCACTCATATATACCTTTTTACACATGGTACCATGATTCTGTACTACACCAATCCAGCTTTGCATGGGTGTAACTCCTTTTAAAATCAATTGAGTCACCCCAGGGTAAAACTGCTGTGGTGGAGCAGAGGATCAAGCTCAACACCTTAAAATGTACAGCGGTGTGAGAGTCTGAGTTGGGTAGTTCATGAAATGGGATTGGCCTGTTCCCTCTGTATCTGTAGTCTTCAGTCCACCTTTCTGCAGTGAAATGAGTCTGTTGCTTTTTGAGCTTTCTATAGTATACTGTAGTCAAGGTTGCATATTAATGTAGCACATATGATCAGATACCATCGGTGTACTTGTGAGATGAAGCCATGTAATTGGCTTTCCTGCTTTTCCAAGTATGATAGGTACAGATCCATGTTGGAGCAATCTAGCACCATCTAGCCCTTAGTATTTAGGATTTGGGAAGATACCACAGGTCAGATTCTGCTCTCATTGCAATTCCATGGGCATTGTGCTGGTGTAATAGAGCAGGGTTTGTACATGAAAGGTTGTTGCATTCTGCTAATCACTTCCTAAAATGGCCATTCCAGATTGGGGTTGCAGGGAAGCCTGTGTCCCTGTTCTGAGTGTGGTAAAGGACTTGAATCTCCTGGGCTGTCTCAACCAGCATTACATTCCCTTACTATCCTGCAATTAAAAAAAAAAAAAGTACTTCAGTGGATTTAAAAATTAATAATAATCACTGAAGACTGACCCCACTTAACACCTATCCACAGTGTCTGGCTGCAATAAAGCAAATCAGGCTCTTGTTGGAAAGGGCTATTAACAACATCATCCCTTTTATATTAAAATCTGGAGTTTGAGAAATCTGACTTCACCTCCTATTTGGAGGAAGGGGAAGGCTAATATTTATCCCTTTAACAGAAAATCACCATTCGTGGATACTATCAAAGAAAACACATTTAGTTGTCCAAGAACTATGCTCATTTTATTAGCTGTCATTTAATCTACCACTAAGATAGCTACATGGTGCCAGCAGTTGGGATCCTGATTATTGTTGCAGTACTATTTACCAAGGCCATATTTAATTTGTAGAAGTTCTTATTAAAAGTTTAAACTTCAAATACACAAGTGCTTCTAGGGAGCAACTTAAAGTACTAGCACATGGGAGATCCACAGTATTTCTTTACCTTCTACAAGAAGAGCATACTGTGACGGGTTAGATTCCCCCCATCCAGGATGCCACCTGATGTACTGGGGTTTCACTGAGCCCACCTGCTCCACTAGCCTGGGCTACCTCTCCCGCTGCGTGCACGCGTGCGCACACACACGAAGGGACGCACCAGCTGTAGAATCTCACAGAGTCTGCAAACAGCTCTCTATAGGAAGATTCAGCTAGGAAATTGCCCAGCACTCAAATACACACCCGCTTTGGGGAGTAAACCCAAAATAATATGGTCTTGTACTGTATAGAAAAGTCTGCACAGCACAAGCTCATAAAAAATTTACGCCCCCCCTCAATGTGTGGAGAGAGATGCATGGTTTCTTGCAGCCCCCCATCCCCAGATATGAATTGCGCAAACTGAATCATAGAATCATAGAATATCAGGGTTGGAAGGGACCTCAGGAGGTCATCTAGTCCAACCCCCTGCTCAAAAGCAGGACCCATACCCAATTAAATCATCCCAGCCAGGGCTTTGTCAAGCCTGACCTTAAAAACTTCTAAGGAAGGAGATTCCACCACCTCCCTAGGCAACGCATTCCAGTGTTTCACCACCCTCCTAGTGAAAAAGTTTTTCCTAATATCCAACCTGAACCTCCCCCACTGCAACTTGAGACCATTACTCCTTGTCTTGTCCTCTTCCACCACTGAGAATAGTCTAGAACCATCCTCTCTGGAACCACCTCTCAGGTAGTTGAAAGCAGCTATCAAATCCCCCCTCATTCTTCTCTTCTGCAGACTAAACAATCCCAGTTCCCTCAGCCTCTCCTCATAAGTCATGTGTTCCAGACCCCTAATCATTTTTGTTGACCTTCCCTGGACTCTCTCCAATTTATGCACATCCTTCTTGTAGTGTGGGGCCCAAAACTGGACACAGTACTCCAGATGAGGCCTCACCAATGTCGAATAGAGGGGGACGATCACGTCCCTCGATCTGCTGGCTATGCCCCTACTTATACATCCCAAAATGCCATTGGCCTTCTTGGCAACAAGGGCACACTGCTGGCTCATATTCAGCTTCTCGTCCACTGTCACCCCTAGGTCCTTTTCTGCAGAACTGCTGCCTAGCCATTCAGTCCCTAGTCTGTAGCTGTGCATTGGGTTCTTCCGTCCTAAGTGCAGGACCCTGCACTTATCCTTATTGAACCTCATCAGATTTCTTTTGGCCCAATCCTCCAATTTGTCTAGGTCCCTCCGTATCCTATCCCTGCCCTCCAGCGTATCTACCACTCCTCCCAGTTTAGTATCATCCGCAAATTTGCTGAGAGTGCAATCCACACCATCCTCCAGATCATTTATGAAGATATTGAACAAAACCGGCCCCAGGACCGACCCCTGGGGCACTCCACTTGACACCGGCTGCCAACTAGACATGGAGCCATTGATCACTACCCGTTGAGCCCGACAATCTAGCCAACTTTCTACCCACCTTATGGTGCATTCATCCAGCCCATACTTCCTTAACTTGCTGACAAGAATACTGTGGGAGACCGTGTCAAAAGCTTTGCTAAAGTCAAGATACAATACATCCACTGCTTTCCCTTCATCCACAGAACCAGTAATCTCATCATAAAAGGCGATTAGATTAGTCAGGCATGACCTTCCCTTGGTGAATCCATGCTGACTGTTCCTGATCACTTTCCTCTCATGTAAGTGCTTCAGGATTGATTCTTTGAGGACCTGCTCCATGATTTTTCGGGGGACTGAAGTGAGGCTGACTGGCCTGTAGTTCCCAGGATCCTCCTTCTTCCCTTTTTTAAAGATTGGCACTACATTAGCCTTTTTTCCAGTCATCCGGGACTTCCCCCGTTCGCCACGAGTTTTCAAAGATAATGGCCAATGGCTCTGCAATCACAGCCGCCAGTTCCTTTAGCACTCTCGGATGCAACTCATCCAGCCCCATGGACTTGTGCACGTCCAGTTTTTCTAAATAGTCCCTAACCACCTCTTTCTCCACAGAGGGCTGGCCATCTATTCCCCATGTTGTGATGCCCAGCACAGCAGTCTGGGAGCTGACCTTGTTCGTGAAGACAGAGGCAAAAAAATCATTGAGTACATTAGCTTTTTCCACATCCTCCGTCACTAGGATTATGTTATAAACAAGAAATAAGCTTATTAACTATAAAAGGTAAATTTTAAGTGATTATATGGGATAACAAACAGAACAAAGCAGATTACTAAGCAAATAAAACAAAACCATGCAAACTAAGCTTAAGATCTTGAAGAGACTGGTTTCAAGAAGTAATTTCTTACCCTAAATGTTGCTTTTGTGGCTGGTTGCAGAAATTCTTGAAGGTTAGCTACCCTGCTTGCATCAGGTATTTTATTCACAGACCAAATCCCTTTTCCAGCCTGGGTTCAGTACTCTTCCTCCTCTCCCTTTGTCCTTGTTCCTTAGGTGTTTCCAGAAGTCATTCTGGGTGGCGTTTCAGTGAAGAGTGAACCTAGATCAACTTACTCTCCAGCCTTAAATAAGATTTACATAAGGTGGGAATCTTTTCTTTCCCCCTCCCTCCTTTTAGTGGAAAAGTACTAGAAGTCCAATCTGGTATTTAGTACCAGGTAACATGACCACATGACCTAGTAGTGTCACTACAATGCCCAGGACTCCTCCCAGGAAGGAGAGAGATTAGTATCTTCAAAGTCTTATTGTTTCTTCCTAATGGCCCATCAAGGCTGATGGCCTGTTGTCTCGTGGGTGTTTCCCAAGTACACTCCCAGTTGTAATTGTTACATAGTCAATATTCTTAACTTTAGATACAGAAGTGATACATGTATACAAATTGGATAATCACATTCAGTAAATCATAAGCTTTACAATTATACCTTACAAGACCCATCTTTCATAAAATATATCTGATATGCCATATCATGAGCATATTTCTATAAAGAATATGGGGTGTAACATCACACATACCATATGATAGAGGTTATTTTCTCACCAGATTTTTTCCAAAGCAAGGATACAACTCTGAACTACTTACTACATGTGTAGTTCTTAAAACTGTAATCCTTCTGGCTTCAGTGAGATTACACAGAGTAATAAACATTATACGTGGTTTACAGGATTGTTCCTTATGTCAAAAACTTCCGTTAATTAAGAGACACTTTCTAGTTCAACATGAAATGGCATGATCAGCTCATCAGAGAATTACTTGCATTTGACCACTGATGTCAGCATCTGCTGTGGTGAATGTCAAACTGCTATGCATAACTCTTACATAGACCACTTTTTCCTGTGGAAAAATATTTGTTTGATCTTCATCAACATTTGACAAGTTGTTCAAGGAAAATCACAACTTTTTTTTATGAAAAGAAATTTTTTTTACAAGTTATCATTTTTCAGTGAAAAGTTGCTTTCTGACAAGCGTCTTTGTGTTGCTCTTAATTTCTGACCAGCCTCTCTCTGTACTAGGAAATGACTTATCTAAAGAAGCAATTTTCAATAAAAAGTTAATAAAATTAATGCATGGACTTATTAATGCTCTCATAACTGAAAATAGCTGAAGGAATCATGGTCAAGCCCTCCTGAAAAGAGTTAGTCTTGGACAGACTAAACCCAGAAGCTTTCAGACCATGGCAAATGTTTCAGAAAATTTTATAAACTCTTTGTTTTAAGGCTTATACTTACAGTTGATCTGCAGGTACTGTTTTAAAGAAGAGGACGACTTGTGGCACCTTAGACTAACAAATTTATTTGAGCATAAGCTTTCGTGAGCTACAGCCCACTTCATCGGATGCTGTTTTAGAAACCTCAGGTCACCAAGGAAGGCAACATACTTCCTTGTAATCTTGAATTAAGCTAAGGCGTTTTCTCCATGGAAGGATTTTAGCCTTTCTCTGGCACAAAGTTAATAGCTTATTAAAGAGGTGTTTAAAATGACTTCAGTAAGTAGGAGACAAGGAAGATGTAAAGAAAAGGGAATGTGTAATTTGTCCTCTGAGCTCTCCTGACCATGTTGTATTTCATACCTACTGCTTTGGGAGGGAGTGGGGTGAGTGGTGCCTACACCACCACAGAAGGGGCCCCTGGGTGTGGCGGGGCAAAAGAGTGTAGCAGGCAAACCTCAGCTTGGGGTCAATACTTAAGGACCCCCTGTCTCTCCTGGGAACCTCTGCTGTGGTTGGGGCCCCAGATTACTTTAATCTGTCCCTGCTTTAGGGTTGTCTCTTAGGACAAGAGGTTGCCTAACAGGCATGGGCTCTTTT
Organism: Eretmochelys imbricata; assembly: GCF_965152235.1. NCBI lineage: Eukaryota > Metazoa > Chordata > Testudines > Cheloniidae > Eretmochelys > Eretmochelys imbricata. Next base: position 132,571,014 of record NC_135574.1, on the reverse strand, counting down.
ATATAGATTTCACTATAGCTGTCTGGACACCCGTAGTCACTTGTGAATTGCATAACGTATGTCCTGTGACTTTCTGGTACTGCCTACTGTGATGGAAAGTACCCCACACTTCCAGTGAAAGGGTTAACAGGAGCTAGAAAGTAATTGGTGTACATGGGAGAGCCAGGCCCAGGTAGGGAGGATCTGGTGGATGAATTAAGGATGAGTCCCTGATGAGCAGAACAGGGTGACTAATAATGGAGAACTTCAAAGCAGTAGAGGGAGACAGGGAGTCAAGGGGGAAAGTAAGGTGTGGGGTCCTTGCCTGAAAAAAGAGCACTGGCAACGGGCCAAGGCAGACACTGAAGAGCCACAGAGATGGACTGAGCTACTGAGTCACTCGACACCAGGGAGGTAGCCTGGACTGGATTTCCAGAGGAAAGAGACATGGACACCTAGAGAGCATTGGGGGAGGCAGACAGGAGCCAACCCTCCTGGGAGATGTAGCTCAGTACAAGAGTTAGAAAAATGCTGCAGAGTTTGGGAAGGGGCAAAGAGTCTGTGGAGAAGTGATCCCAGGTAGGGCTTAGAGAGGGCTGAGAGAGCAAGGAGCCTGAGGGAACAGATCTTAGCTGATTGCTACAGGGTCCCTGGACTGGAACCCAGACTAGAGCAAGAGCCTGTGTTTCCTTACTAGCAGCTGAGAAAGGTTGTATTGAGAGCCCCCAGCTGTAAGAACCATAGAGCCCAGGGTTGGGCCAAAAACCTGGCATAAAGTCACTGGACTATTGTTTTGTGGGATTCTGGTGCCCAGGAAGGGGTGGGACTGAATGTGACTTGGCAGAAGGGCCAAGTCATGAGAAGATGCAGAGCACCACAAGATTGGAGCAGCTGTCAGCAAAGGACAGTAGAGGGGGAAGAGCCTGTTCCAAGCACAAGTGGTGCTCACCAACTAGCGAGTCATTCTTCTGCACCCCTATCGCAACCCTACTTCTCTCTTTGCAGCATGTAACGATGTTTCTGTGAAAATTACGTCAAAGAACCCAGCTGAACAGCAAGAAAGGGGTGGAGCATTGTCAATAAACCAGAGAACATGCATGATACAAATAGGGAACTGATCCATCACCTATTGGAGTTAACAGACGCCAACTGACTTAAATGGGATTGCATCAGACTTGTATCTATCCCAGAAACAATATGAATTCTTAACGCCAATAGAGAATTGGTGCCTAGGTATTAGAGTGGTGCAGGTTTGAAAATCCTTTACCATAACAAAGGAACATAAATTAGGAGCCTAACATTCACTGCTCCCATAGACTGTCACATATTGAGTTGTTCATTTTTTGCAGTCATTTATATAACAATAAAAGCATTGACCCAGTGGGAGCTCTTGGGTGCTCATATAACCCTCTAGTGAATGTGTCACTGGTCCCCATCTATCTTTGATTTGCAGAGCATATGAATATGTTGCAGCCCCACCTAGCAAGCCTTGAGCTGCAGCAGCTTATGCCTTTAGCTCTGAAGGTCCTTGGGTCAGTTCTTGGTGGTTCAGCCAAGATGGTGGTCATCCCATTCAGCACTTTTGAAAAGCTGCCAGGAACCTAAATATGGATTTAGGAACCTGACTTCAGGCTCTTATGTTCGAAACTGTTGGCCTAGATTGATAGCATTGTCTGTGCTTATACTTGTCTGTAACATTGATTTAGGTGATCCTCTACTGTGGAGAAGAAAAGATTAAATTGTAACTGGCGTATGTAACAATCCAGATTTTTATTTTATTTTTGCACTGTACCTTAAAAATTCTAGGGGACTCTGCCAATCTGCAGCTGTATAGTGTGAGGCAGAGTTGCTGCAGGCTTGTTAGAGGAGTGGTCTCATGGAGACTTTTTACTTAATTTCATTCATGGTTTTTGTATCTTACCCTTCTCCCCCCCCCCCCCCCCACCCCATCTAAAATACTTTCCTCTGAAAGAATATGGCTGCTGATAGTGTGGGTGAAAACTTCACAAACATTTTGGCCGTGGTTCTTGTCTAGTGATTTTGGTGATCTCAACTTTTATTTGCCCAGCATGAAACCATTTGTAAGAGTTAATTTTGAGTGCTTCATGGCAGTTTTAAAGTGTCTCAAGTTGGGCACTCAATTACTAGTCACTTGGGCCTAGGCTTTCAAAATTAGCCAAGGACTTAATCCTGCAAGCAAGTCACACAGAACTCTTATGACTTGAGTGAGAGTCCTTTGTGTGGAGCACCTTGAAGAAGACACCCTAAGGTAAACTATTTCTGTGACATAAATGAGCCCCTCTGTCAGTTTTGAGTCTGCTCTCCCTTCCATCTGAGTTGGAGTTACATCAGTATAAAAGGAACTACCACAGGTGTGAGGGCAGAATTAGCCTTACAATATCCTATTTACTTCATGCACGTGAGTCCAGTTTGGAGAAGACCAGACTGGGTCCCAAATCAGCAAAGAAATTGAAATGCTGAAATACATGTTGGTAGGTTGGGGGACATTGTTATACCAATAAAATAAAAACCAGCAGGATCTTATTAAAGGGGGAAAGGCAAAATACCACATTTATTGTGAATACAGAAAGAATCATAGTAAGCAGTTAATTATAGCTATAACATTCCATTCGATCTCATATTTATTCACACATTCATTCACACACACAGGTTCTGCAAGGTTGTTATCATAGTTACCAGCCTTAGAGTTGCTCATGCCAAGCCACTGGCCAGGTGGCCTGGACATGAGGAGGGAGCAGGGTCTTGTCAGATGCTCATCTGATGCTCCTGGAAGTTGGTTTGCAGAATCAGACCCCAAAGTTCTCACTTTCTAGAGTCCATTTTTATAGGAGTTTCTTCCTATGCCAGTCTATGGCTGTTGCTGAATCAATCAGCAGATGGCACATTCCTGATGGCTCCGTGCCGCCAGATGTTATCTTGTTCTTTGGTTCTCCCATTCTTGAGGCTGTTGGGTGGATTCCAGTCTGCCCTCCGGGGGTCCTCTGGTTATTTCCACTTGATGCCTTCTTCAGCTGATGGACACTGCATGCTTAGGCTGGCACCTCCCTGATCATTCAGTTATCCACACCAAGCATCCATCCGCATACATTCTCTATCTCTATTTTAATCACAATTGTTAATACAACGAAAGGGAGGGGAGTCTCCGGGTGCTGTTTCTGTTGTTACAGAGTATTGCTTTGAGTCTCTCTCTGTGTGAATTGCTTTGAGAACAGACTCTGTCTTAGAATGTACTAGCGCAATTAGCAGCTTGCAAGTTTCACACATAGAGGGAGAGAAACAGTACCAAAAACCAAGAGACCTCTTAATTAGTAATACCCTGGAATTTAAACTATGGGGAATCAAACTCATTTGTGATTTTTAATACAGAACTTCTTTAATATGATCCAACATAATAACATAGAGATTCTTCATGGGTCTTGCTTCGTGAGGGCACCAAACTTTTCTCCACTGAAATTCCTCTGTAGAGCTAGAAAATTTTCCAGAGAGTGACTAAGAATCTATCAGTTCCACAAGCACGTGATGTACAGTATGCACTGCTTTAAACAGTTAAGGCTCATGTGAAGTCAGTCTTTTGAAAGAGATTTTTGGTATGATTCATGTGTTAGACTGGGTTGTCCAGGATCAATTTACAGCTACATCAAAATATCAGCCCCCCTGCCCCCCACCATGGAGAAAGTAAAGTGGGGGCAAGGATATGCTCACCTTGAAAACTGGTCTATGTATGACTGATGAAAATAGGGGCAACATAGTGCATAGGTGAAGGATCAAGCAGGGCGAGGTGTGTACATTATTGATGACAACAGAATCTTAAACTAAGCACAGCGAGCAGGACCGCCTAATGTGTGTTTTAAAGATAACACACACCCAGACACCGACACGTTTTCTTTTTAAAACCTGACCTCCTGTGTTGGTGTTTTCATTGGCAGCATGGAAATAAATCTGGCCTTGCTTTTTTTTTTTTTTTTTTTTTTTAAATTCCACATAGCATTTCCTTTTCGCCGAGTGCCAGTTGTTACTAGGAGAAAATGAGAATAGTGGCTTGATTACACCAAATTATGGCCTCATTCTGCACACTTTTATTTGAGTCATAGCTTTGACTCCTGTTCTGAGGCTTTTTTCTCTCTTGGCTATACGTTTGGCTTCAGTAGGATTACTTGCATGAGTAAGGCTTGCACAACTGAGCTCTTTATGAGGACAGCTCTGAATACTGTAGACCAAAATGACCTATTTATGCTATAAAGCTGTAGCACTAATTCTTTCTGGATTGTACATTACAGACACACCACAAACTGTCTTAAAAGAACATTGTTAAGGTTGCAAAGTCAAGCACTCAGTAGTTAAGAAATTGCAGAATTAAGGTTGCCTGTGTATGCCCCCTTGTGCTTTATACACTGATAGTCTTTAATTACAAGATCATACTATTTCTTCCCCCCAGATCCCTGCCCTGTTCAGTGCACAAGATAGAGTGTGCTTTGGTGGTGATTCAGAGTTGTATTGTGAAGGAGACTGTCTGTAGGGCCACTGCTTCCTTGTTGCAGAAGCTGGAAGGGGTGAAGAAAGTGAGGCAGGGTGTTGCAGGAAGAGAAAGGACACTTGTCTGGTTATGAAGCTGAGTGCTGCCTGAAGACGTGCACTCTCTTGCTGGCTCTGTGGCAGAGTTCCTATGTGATGCTGGGCAGCTTGCTCACACCTGAGTTTTCACAGGTGGTCACTAATTGTGTGTTTCTCATTTTCTGGATGCCCAACTTGAGACCCTCGGATCTGACTTGCAGAAGTGCTGAGTGGACACAGCTGCAGCTGAAGTCAATGGCAGCTGGGCTTTGAACATATAAAGTGCTATATAAATACTCTGAAAAATCAGATCCTAGGTGTTTCAAAAAAGAAAAGGAGTACTTGTGGCAGCTTAGAGACTAACACATTTATTTGAGCATAAGTTTCGTGAACTACAGCTCACTTCATCAGATGCATGCAGTGGAAAATACAGTGGGGAGATTTATATACACAGAGAACATGAAACAATGGGTGTTACCATGCACACTGTAACAAGAGTGATCACTTAAGTGAACTATTACCAGCCGGGGGGGGAGGGGGAGGGAAAACTTTTGTAGTGATAATCAAGGTGGGCCATTAAAATCAGTGGATGCTTTTGTCCTTAATCTTTTTGTGCCTCAGTTCCCCATCTGTAAAACATGACAGTGTTGTGAAAATGAAAATCTGTGAAGCATTGAGACACTAGTGATGAGCACCATAGAAAAGCCCGTAAGGAAACTAATAATCCTGCCTTCAGAGCGGGGTTTGACTAATGTGCAATAAATAAGACCTGGAGCCACACATGGATCAGCAAAGAGAAAACAAAGTATTGAATCACTCATTAAATGAGCACCATCCATCCCGTGCACTGAATGAGCCAGTGTCTTGTGGGGAAAAAACTGTATGTCATCAGGTAATTAAAGACAGTACCATAATGCATATGCACAAGGAGGGCCAAATTAAGGTTGTACCAGCAACCTTAATTCTGGCATTTCGTAACTTTTGAGTGCTTGACTTTGCAGCCACAATAATGTTCTTCTAACATTTTTGTTTAATTTTCCCTCCCCCCCGAAAAGTGGGGGAGAGAATTGACAAAATAAACAACCAAAAAAACCGGATTTCTATCATGTGGCATCCTATTGAAACCCAGGTGGGTTATAAGCAGGGTTGGAACCTATCCCCGCACAGTCCTCTGCCACCTTGAGCTAATGGAGTAACTGATAGGGGATGACAAGCTACTTCTGCAATGTGGGCCAGCACTAGAGGGGGATGAGATATTTGCTGACTGCAGAGGAATGTTGAGTTTTGGGAATCTTGAGTTCTGTTCCATGCTCTGGAGGAGAGTCTGCTGTAATGGGCAGAGACTTTTTTGTTTTATCCCTTTCCATCCAACCTGTCACCATCCTGTCTTTTCCTCATCCCTGGTTCTTCATCCCCCATCCCAATCTCCTCACCTAACTGGTCCCAGCCTCCACTCCTTGGGTTCCCATCCTGTCTCCTTGCTCAGCAAGTCCCCCCAGCTCTCTGTGTCTGTCTCCTTCCCCTCTCCCAACCCCAGCCTTCAGTCACCTACACACCCACCTTCCCTGTACTCACTGGTTCCCCATTCCAGTCTCCCTTCCCAGGCTCCTTGTCCAATTTCAGTGTTCCCAGTTCTCCCCTTCTCCAGCTACTCCTCCTCCTCCCTTTGTTCTTCACCCCCCATCCTCTAGTTCCAGGCCTCTCATTCTGCATTCAATTCAAGCAGTTTCCTCCTCCATAGTGCCTGAGCCCAGCAGGGGGGATTGTTGAGAACAAAGGACAGACTGGCTCCCAACTCCAGTCCCTGAACCCAGCTCTGGTATGGCCTGGAGCAGCAGGGAACTGTAATTAGGGAAAGTCCTGCTCAGCCCCAGGCTGGAGCACAGATGGAATTTTCAAGGAAGGAAGCTGCAATGCTCTAGCAAGTTTACTGAGCATATGTGAACTGTAACTTTTTTTTCAAAGGCTTACAACGTGAGCAAATTTGGATGGATTTTCATGCAGCTGACAAGTGACATCCCTTACAGTAAGACCACACACTCTCAAAGTTCAATCCCTGCTATAAAGCAGGGGTTCTCAAACTTCATTGCAGCACAACCCCTTGCTGACAATGAAAATTACTACACGACCCCTGGAAGGGGGACTGAAGCCTGAGCCTCGCTGCCCCCAGGGTGGGGTGTGGCAAAGCTGAAGCCCTCAGCATTTGGCTTCAGGCCTGAGCGGTGGGGCTTGGGCTTTGGCTTCAGCCCCAGAAGTCTAACACCAGACCTGGTGACCCTACTAAAATGGAGTCATGACCCACTTTGGGGTCCTGACCCAGTTTGAGAACTGCTCCTATAAAGCATCAGGATGATACAGCTTCTCAAATAAAAAGTTACAAGAGTGCGTGTGGGTGTGGTGTTTGGTGTTTTTTTTTAATATGAGCAAGAAATGTATTTTCCTCCCTAGGGCTCATTCTCTGAAAGCGCTCAACCATTTTGGCTGCAGTTTTACCCTCCATCCTCTGCTCCGTGTTACAGATTCAGCCCAAACAGTTAGACTGGCAAAGTTATGAGCAACTGAAAACTAGGTCTTCATAATGGGAAATGTTGGGCAACCTTAAATAAATAAATAATAAAAAAATCCTCTGAGTTAAGGTTGCACACAAATATGCTTTACACAAAAGCAGGGGAATTAAAATTTAAAGCGTCTGTCATGGCCTAACTTCTGCACCTCTCCCCAAAGATTCACAGTGCACCACCAGAACAACCCCTCCACAATAGACGACACAACACCCTCTTAACTCTGGACTCAGCCACTAGGACTGTCAGCACTCCACCATCTCAAACACTTCTACCACTAAAAGAAAAGGAGGACTAGTGGCACCTTAGAACGCATCCGATTAAGTGAGCTGTAGCTCACGAAAGCTTATGCTCAAATAAATTGGTTAGTCTCTAAGGTGCTACTAGTCCTCCTTTTCTTTTTGCGAATACAGACTAACACGGCTGCTACTCTGAAACTTCTACCACTGCCTCCACTCAGACCTTCCCCCTCTCTCTTCTCCCCTGCCCGCAGCTGTTCTACACAGTTCTGGAAAATCACTGTCATTCAAGTGTGGAGAAGGGGATGCATGTTTTGAAAAACACTTTACTTTCAAGGGTAACATACAGAACGGATAGTAACAAGATTCTTAGACCTGGTTTTGACCCAAAGTTGCACTGGCCTAACTATTTGATTTTTATACTGACTTACACACATTGGTGCAACTTCGTTTGTGGCCACTCTTAAATTGGTTTAAACTTGCCTTTTATTGGTTTGGTTTGTGTTGGTATTTGTACAGCTGCAAGCTAAACCAGCATAACCAATTTAAAACTGACATAGGAGTGCCCATGTAATGTTTTCCATTGACTTAAGTAAATTGGACTTTAACCAGATTTAAATTGGAGTAACTTCTGTGTGTAGACAACCCCTTAGCTGCATCCGTAAAGACTTAATACAGAATCTCCTATTCAATTTCAGCAGGAACAAATGAGATAACAGACAATTTCACAACAGAGCCATTCCCACTTGCAAAAGGGGGGGGAAAGGGTGAATATTCACTCCCTCAGTTAGGACCTACACTCATGTCAGATGTAATAGGCTCAAGTACAAAGCTTGGGCAGATCACGCCATGAAACAGATGGAGACAAGCTGTGAATTAAGCTGCTGGAGGAAACAGCTTCTAATGGAATTAGAACAAACGGAAAGAGTGAACTAGGATCCCACTATGTCTGGTAATCTAAACAGCAAAGTGGGAATACATGGTGGGGGAAAACTGCTTCCATATATGCATGTTTGTATAAATGCAAAGGATACTCAATAGAAAACTATGAGTTATGGGGCTCTAGATATCAAATGGATCTTCAGACTTTGAAATACACAACTATTGTTGTAAAGAGTATTTTTAACACGAACATTTAAAGTTGGATGAAAAACTGATTTATGATAGCTCACAAATTTATATCATTCTTAAAGAGTATGGTCCCTGCCAGCAGGACTCTTAGGTTAGGTGTTAAAATAAACAAAAATCCCTTTTATTTAAAATGCAACTTACTGGTTAAATTGTGGCCTCAGTTCTACTGCCTGTAATGGTAGCAACATGAATGGATTTGAGAACAGAACTTGGCTCTGTTAATAGGGTGTTAGAAGAGGAATTTAACACATTGATCCAAAATCTGCTGTCCTCATTTGAGCAATTGATGCTTGGTGAATCTGGGGTGAATCCTGTCCTTTGGAAGTCAATGGGCAGGCCAGCAGTGTAAATTAGAGCCCCCTTGTACTGCCCAGAGCTACTAGTGACAACAGGAAGCACAGAATAGCTATATGTCCTTCTGTCATGTTCCCTATGCCTGGGGCTGCAAGGGGGTGAGCAGACCTAAGCCCTTTCAGCACCTCTGTGCTGGTCAGATACCCCCCCAGATGCTGAAGGTATTCACAGAGGCCATTTCTGTGTGGTTAGGGCTGCTTGGCATCACCAGTGAAGGGATCAAGAAAATTGGGTCCACAATCTATTTCATGTGTCTCAGAATTGGGGGCGTAATACATGACAGCTCAATATGTATCATATGTATTAACTACCTACATAGAATAGTCATACATAGAGCGGTATAGCACATGTGCTCGTATTTGGCTACCCACCTGGCTTCCCAGCTATAGATTTGCTCATGTACCTGAGCTTTTCTCTTCCATTATCAGGTCTGAATGAATAAACAGTGATAAGAGTTGCTTAAATATTGTGTCTGAGCTGTGTTTTGACAGCTGTCTGATGTACCCCCAGTCAGTCTTCTAATTACATCACATTAACACAATGTTTCATCTGTCGGCTTTGGTTGACTGCAGAAAGGGCCAAATTCAGCCCTGGGGGGTGTGAGTACGACACCTTTACATCAAAGGAGCTGCAGTTGCAGACACCAGGGTGGAATTGGGCCCCAACTGTCTGTTATCATGGCTAGAAAAATAAATGTTCTGTAGAAGGATTGTTAGAATAATGGTGCAGTGGGGTGGTTAGATTTGTGCTTTGCATAATGTTTTAATCTAGCAACTGAGGCACTGGTTATCTGATTTTATTGCTCATGATTTAATTAAAATCCTAAGAACCTACTGAGGGCTTATTGGCTACAAGTGCCTAAGAATTAGAGCTGTGTGAATAGCAAGGAGAAAAAAATATTCTTTGTAGTTCAGTGATTTGTAACTAGAATTTCACTTCAACTACTGCCGTTTTTTGGTTGAACATTCATGCCAGGAGTCTTGTTTGGTTGAACAGTCACAGAAAACAAACTTTTGAGCCTTTTAAGATTCATTTGCCCATTAAGTGCGAATCTTTTTCATGAAAAAATACAATTTTATTTTGGCCAGAAGTAGATGATTGAGTCAGGGAACAGAAGAAGTTAGGTGATCTGTCGCATACCGTAGCTCCCATCTCAAATTGCAAGGAGTGACAACTAGCAGGAATGCTTGCAGAAAATAGCTCATGAGCAGTCCACAGCATGACATTAATTTACACAAAACATTCACTTAAGTTTTGAATAAGAAGAAATTAAAAATTGTTATAAGAACTGTTACAGCTTATCTGTGTTTAGCCTCGGGCCACAGCAATGCAGGGTTCCTCACATCAGAACAGAGTCTGAGCTGTCTGGAAACTGCTTAGATTATTGTTCTGATTAAATTTACTTTCAGTATTAAATCAGAAATGAAGAATTTTGCAACAGAAATCCAAATGCCAGCTTTGTGATTCTTCCATGCACAACAGAGATAAATAAAAATAATCCTGCCTGATAAGTGAATTGTATATTTATCATTCTAGATCAGAATTTATTTAACACCTCCCAGGAAACCTCAAGCTCAGAAAGGGGAGAAGAGGGGGAATTCTGCCTACTTTTAGCCAAGGAGGGGTAATTGTATTTCCCTGGTTTTCCTCTTCACTTTAAACACCTCCACAACTGGAACTTTTGTTTTATCTGTCATAGAGGAGAGGGAGAGGCCAAGGAATGAATGGGCTTGAAAACTAAACTATGCTCCTGTGAGTAGCTGTTTCCAGATGTGGGAAAAATTAATAAATAAGGATCTAGAAGTGCCCTGTGCATCATCACCATTACTATATGTCTTGATGCAAAGCCTGTACAGTTCCATAGGGCTGTCTGTTCTCTATGGTGACAGAAAAGATGCCTGTCTACCTTTCTGATTTATCAGTGGGTGTTACTGGCACAGGATTTGATTCCTGTGTTCTAGTCACTCTCCCCCTGTGAGCACTACCCCCCCTACACACACACACACACACGCACACACATTAAGGCTACCACTCCCCCCTTCCCTCCCTAAATAATGCCGGTAGCTTCCCCCCACCCCCTCCAACCATTCGAGCCTTGACAGCTCCTGTGTCTCTGTTTGATCTGGCAGTTTTCATGCTCTGGGTTGTCTTTGAGAGTTGTTTTGTTTCAGTAGCAGATGACTTACTCCATTCTCCATCTCCTCTATGACAGGTCTTCCCTTTTCCATTCAGTTGTGTTCTCTCTCACGGTTGGGAGGTATGGGGTGAGGAAGGAGGGAATAGGCAGTGTGGATGATTGAGTGTGCTGTATTCAGCAAAAACACACTTAAAGTGTTTTGTTTTAACCTCTTGCCAGAGGTCACCTCTCGGTCAGATGGGTGAGTCAGAATGAATCATGAAGGAGACTGAGAACAGTCAGTTTGGGGTCATCTTTCTCCACCTTTTCTGCTTCTCATGTTTCTCTTCTCACTGAAGAGTAAGATCTTTCAAGAAGACCCTTTGTGGGAGTAAAAGAACACAGATTGCTGCTTCCAGCTTCTATTTGACAGAAGACTGCCAAACTTCCCGCCAATAGCACCCATGTATCCACTGGTCCCCACATCCCTGTTGCAAATAGCTGCTCACCTTTGGACCAGCAGGGAAGGGGAAAATTGTCAGACACTCTGTGCAGACACAAGAGGCTCCTGACAGCCATCTTAAGGAGGGAAGAGGTTTGTGGCTGTGCAAAGGCTGTGTAGAAGCCATCTCTCTCAACCTGTGGAGCCTGTGTGCTCCACAAATCAGTGGCTGCCATGGGAACCATGCTATGTGCCCCCTGATCCTCCTTACCCCTTCCAACCACTGATAGCATGGCCCATTTAACATCTAGGCTGCCAGAGCCTTCCCCACTACTGCCGAGCAGTGCACTACAAGAGGAGGCAAAAGCCACTGAAATGCAGCTAATACTGCTGCAAGCAGCATTAACTTCTGCTGGAAAACCTGCTGGCTGTTGAAGTGACTGCTCTCTGGTTCCCCTGAACCGCACAGAGCCTGATCTGTGCAATGTTAACAGAGGAGCTTCCACTGGCTCCTGGGAAACATGGTACAAAGCTATTGCTCCCCTTTCGCCCACCTCCACTGTTTGTTTTGCCCTTTGTCTGTCTGTGCAGCCCTTTGCTCCCTTCCTCACCATTCAGCAGAGAGGAATGTTTGGATCTTTGTAATCAAAAGCAGGCATGGGATTATTTTTGTATATAGCCATTGCACAAATATAGTCCTGACAGGAGTGTATTCTCAGATCCTAGAATCAAGAGGTCAGCTCTTCCTCTAACATACGCTGGGGTAATGCCACTGAAATCCATGGGGTTAAACTTACTGCAGTATATGTGACATTGAATCAGGCCCATGGACTTCAATGTAATTAGAAAATCAATCAGAATGAACAACTTAGTACACCTCAGTTTAACAAAACTTCTTCACAAAGGCCCTGGACTCAATGAATATGAGGCAGTCAAATATGTAGAGAAGTTGGTGTGTGTAGAACCAAAACGGAGGGCATGTGACCCTATTCAGAACCCACAGAGCTGAGTTCCACCGGTGGTTAGGGTAACCAGATGTCCTGATTTTATAGGGACAGTCCCGATAGGGCTTTGTCTTACAGAGGTGCCTATTACTCCAAACCCCCGTCCCGACTTTTCACACTTGCTATCTGGTCACCCTACCCGTGGTTAACTGCCACTGACATTGGATTTGAATGAGTTTTAACTACAGGCAGAATTAGGTCCCTAATATTGAGCTTTGTATGTGGGTGTTTGATCTATGCCAAATTCTGCTTGTTTACACCAATGTAAATCCGAAATGACTCTCATTCAATCTTTGTCAGCCAAAAGTGATTTGTTACTCCTCTCCTAAAGACTGCACTGAGCGTTGCAAGAGCCCAGATTTATTAGCTTTCTGAGCACTGTGCAAAACCCCTCTTTCCCCCCTCTTCATTAATGCTGTTCAGAGTGCAGGTTGAGGAGGGAATATTTATGGGCAGTCCTTTGTCTATATCAGCTGTACATCTAGATGTATTTTAAGGACCTCTGCTGTACTTCACTAGCAAGTAAACAATCCCTTTATGCTTATGGACTGCAATGTGTTTTGGAATCACTTCAGAAGAAAGCTGCTACATACAGTATATATGAGTAATTACTACAGAGACCAAAAGGACAGAGAGGTGAAAACAAGTATGAGTAGCTCCATGCATTCTAATCAAGAATAAAAAGACACTCTAATGTGGGGAAAAACAGTTGGCGGGTGTGGATAGGTAGCTTTGTGGTTTAGACACAAGGCTAGGAATCAGGTTTGTGGTTCAGACAGTTGGGACTGAATGCTATTCCTGGCTCTGCCATACATTATTTCTCATTGGAATGGGATCTTGGGAAATCATACCTCTATTTCTTCATATCTGTTTTGGGGATACTTTACTTCTGTCAAGTAGGTTATTAGTTTTTGCTTTAATTTGTATGCACAGTCTATGATGCTCAGTGCTGCAAAAGACACAAATAAAGACCGTCCCTGCCTTGGGAAGTTTACAATCTCAAAAAGGGAGACAGAAATGGAGGCTGGTGACTAAAAGATTTTGACATCGTGTAATGTTTTGTTTTCTTGTATAGGTATAACCTGCAGACCTACCTAAGAATCATTTCTTAGTGTATCTCACACACAAAGGCCAAAAAAAGCTTACTAGTCAGATGCACACCATCCTAACTGCTCCACAGCTGATAATCAGCATTTCTTCAAGAGCTAGCTGCTGATTCATTCAGAAAAACCTCACTTGTAACAGTAGTAGGACTAGTGCCATCTGTTGATTCCTGATAATGTTATGGTGATAAATTTTAAAATGGTTTCAGTTGGAATAGAAATAGCCACAATTGAGTTTGACCACAATTGAGTTTGTGGGCATTTATGTATTACAAGGCTGAGTTAATTGGTGTTTGTAAAGCACTTTGAGGTCTGTAGATGGAAGGCAGTTCAGAAATGTTAAGTTTTATTACAGATCCTGTTAAGGATACAGTTATATTTTCTGAAGCTTTAATTACTTCTAAGGAAATACTCCCCGTTTTGGGGTTTTTCTTAATGTAAAGAATCTTCTCCTTCAACAGTAACAATGTTGCTCCAGGCAGTGTATCCCCTGCATAGTCCTAGAAAAGACACATGTGAATGTTCAGTTAATGGAATGATCTGATTGGCTGAACATCTGCTGGTCCTTTATTATAATTACAATAATTAAAAAGCTATTCTGAAGCTATTACCATATGAAATTAACTTACTGTATGCTATTACATTTGTATCCCTCTGCAGGTCTGACCTGGCATTCTGGGAGGTATTCTGCCTGCCAGGGGCCCCTACCAGGGGCCCATGTCCGAGACATTACGGAAGGATTGCTGGGGATGATCCAGCCCTCTGACTACTACCCCATGCTGCTCATCCATGATACTGAAAGGTATGACCCGGAGCAGATCAGAAGTGACTACAGGACTCTGGGAGTGAGGGAGGAACAGGGGCTGTTTTCATCAATCCTTCCAGTCAAGGGGGCCTGGGCAAAGACATCATGGAGGTAAATACATCACTGCATGGATGGTGTCACCAAGAGGGCTTTGGCTTCCTTGCCAATGGGGTCCTGTTGGGAGAAGGACTGCTGAGCAGAGATGGGGCCCATCTATCGAGAAAGGGGAAGAGTCTCTTTGAATACATGCTGGTTAACCTAGTGAGGCAGGGCTTTAAACTAGGTCGGAGGGAGCAGGAGACAAAAGCCCATAGGTAGGTCTCCATATTTTGGACTTGGATCAGAATCTGGGGGGGAACATAAGCAATCACAGCAAGGTCACAGGAGAGACAAGAGGGAATATAGAGGTGAAATATAATAAACATCTTAGATGTCTATATACTAATGTAAGAAGAACTGGAAATACTAGTGAATAATAACTGACATAATTGGTATCACAGAAACTTGGTGGGCTAATTCACATGACTGGAGTATTATTGAAGGGTACAGCTTGTTCAGAAAGGACAGGCAGCGGGAAAAGGGAGGAGATGTTGCCTTGCATAATCAAAGATGTATACACATTAAGACTGAGATACAAAATTCATCCCATCTTATTTTGTGATGGGAGCACCTCAAAAGGTTTAGAGTTTCAGTTTGGATAAACAACTATAAAAATTCAGATATAGCTGTTGAAATTTCTTGAGATTGCAAATCTAGGCTGGAAAATGGGCAAGAAAAGGCTCTCATAAGATTTCCTCTACTCTCAGTTTCTTGTCAGGACAGAAATACTGGAGAGGCAACTCAAGTTTGTTTGCTTTTTATGGCATCTCAGCTTTCTATGACTGGAATTGGTAAGCACAGAAGTTGGAGATATGGGGGACATTATCCCACCATTTTTCAGACTAGCAAACAAGTTTGGTCTGAGTTGGGGCCAAAACATAAGGAGTCTCTTCCTATTTTGTGCAAATCAAGTCTTGAAACCTAATCTTCTATCATCTCACTATTCATAGCTGTCAACACAAACAAAAGTTTTCCCCCATCTATATGTGAGCAAGTATGGTTTCTCCTTGAATAAATAAATTTGAAGTTCTTATGCAAACACTTTGTTTGTTCACTTTGCAATTTCAACAAGGAGTGAAATGTGTGAAGCAACAGAAATCTCTTCAGTGGGCCCCACATGAAATCCATGAAGATGTTTCTGTTTAAATATCAAACATTGCTTAGACTCAAGTGTTTTAAATCAGACCTAATTCCCTGTGCCCCTTAAGCAAACTACAGCACTCCATAATTTTAAAAATAGTTTTATATATACAACCAGAGAATAATAATCTTGACAGACCGCCCTGGTTGTCTTCATAAAATTTCTTAGGCAAGCACTCAAGCCCCTCAGAAGCAGATGTAATGGAGAGGAGTAGTAGGATGATGATTTAACCTCTCTGCGGCTGAGTTTCTGTAGAAAGAAGTGACAATAATACCTGCTTCATGGGTCTGTTGTGAGGCTGGGTTAATTTAATGGACACAGAGCATTGAGATTCTTAGATAAAAGGAGCTGTAGACATGCTAGTACAATGTTTTTGATAATCTTGCCTGCTTTTTTGACAATTTCTTTATTTGCAGACGCTGTTGTGTTAGACTGGAAATGGCTCAGTGACTCACTGGTGTGTGGCTCAGTTTCCAGCAATCCTTTTTCACTTTCAGAGTAACAGCCGTGTTAGTCTGTATTCGCAAAAAGAAAAGGAGTTCTTGTGGCACCTTAGAGACTAACCAATTTATTTGAGCATGAGCTTTCGTGAGCTACAGCTCACTTCATCAGATGCATACCGTGGAAACTGCAGCAGACTTTATATATACACAGAGAATATGAAACAATACCTCCTCCCACCCCACTGTCCTGCTGGTAATAGCTTATCTAAAGGAATCATCAGGTTAGGCCATTTCCAGCACAAATCCAGGTTTTCTCACCCTCCACCCCCCCACACAAATTCACTCAAATTCAGCAGGAGAGTGAATTTGTGTGGGGGGGTGGAGGGTGAGAAAACCTGGATTTGTGCTGGAAATGGCCTAACCTGTTGCTCACTTTAGATAAGCTATTACCAGCAGGACAGTGGGGTGGGAGGAGGTATTGTTTCATATTCTCTGTGTATATATAAAGTCTGCTGCAGTTTCCACGGTATGCATCTGATGAAGTGAGCTGTAGCTCACGAAAGCTCATGCTCAAATAAATTGGTTAGTCTCTAAGGTGCCACAAGAACTCCTTTTCTTTTTCACTTTATTCACTGCATTGAGAAAACGGCAATGCTCTTATGAAATTTAAAAGTGTCGTGTCAGCCAGGCTGCTCTAATCTAACTGGGGATTCACTTGAAACATCTTCGCATCTGTGGTGCACCCATTCACAATCGCTCTAACTTCCTGTTATTTTTGTCCTATTGTCAAGACTGGGACTTGTAAAGTGTGGGAATGGCTTATCAAAGGTATTTACAACTTTGCCACCTTTCTAGTGGGACAGACTCTCTAAGTGTATAGCGGAGACCTGGAATTGGAATTTGCCATTTCCACCTTTGCATAAGAGACCACTGTTACTATATACAAACCCATTTCTGTTGCCTGACGCAGAAAGCAAGGAAACACAAATACATATTTCAGCACATCTAATGACGATTGAATCTGACCTGGATGCAGTTTCATTCCCAGTAAGCCTGGCATAAACTGTTGCATCCCTGCTTACAGGAAGAAGCTCCTTACATTCAAATGCTAAGATTTGGTAGTGAGACATATCTTAGCTTTATGAATCTCTGCATGAAAATTCCACAGCTCAGACTAAACTCTCCCCATCCCACCCCAGATCATATTACACTCAATGTAAAGTATAGGTTTCTTGGTGGTTTCATGCTCTGGAATCTGGAAAGGATATATTCCACACAAGCTTAGCATTATGTCCTGGGGATCTGTCTGCTTCAGCATATAAGGGAAGGAATGAAGCTTTGTTGCTTTTTGATGATTAAAACAAAGCCATCAATACATGAGACACAAGTAAGGAAAACAAACCAAAAAGCTTAAAATCAGTGTTCTTCACTGCATGAGCGAGAATTCAGTTCAATGCTCCTATACCACAGAGCATTTTGGGTATTACTTTTAAAGAGGCACCTTTTTGAAGCTTATCGTAATCTAATTAAGTGTCTGTTTTCCCCTCAGGGCTGACACTTACTAGATGAGATAACAGCTGCATCTCTGTGAAAAGCCTTGTGAAGGGCAAAATATTTGTTAGCAGTTGCTATTTTCTGTCTTGACAGAATAAACAGAAAGCTCAGCACCTGCAGTCCTTTCTTTTAAGAAGTCAACCTAACTTTGTACATGGGCTGGGGGTCAGTAAGGAGGGGGTGGGAGGAATGGGCAGACTCACTCATAAGGCTTTGGGACGGTGCTTTTGAAGGGAGGGACAGATTCCTCTGTTTGGAGACCTCTGGGAGTGTGTGGTGATAAATAGCTGTCTTCCACAAAAAGTCAAGCATCCACAGAAGAACTGAGTGCTTTGAAATTATTAATCCACTTTGGGATAATCCAATGTGGAAGTAAGTATATCCGTAAACAAGAGAGCAAGGGGGGAGGGGAGGGGAGTTCAGACCAAGGCTAATATATGGGAGAAAAAGATACTGTATGTGCTCGTTCATTAGCCCTTTTGTTTATGAGCCGACCCCCCCGCCCCGCCCCCAAAGATGGATAGGTAAAAATGGCAAAAACTGTATGACCCTTTCATAAGCTGACCCTATATTTCAGGGGTTGGCAAACTTTGTGTCCCGGCCCGTCAGTGTAAGCCGCTGGCAGGCCGGGACGTTTTGTTTACCTGGAGTGTCCACAGGCAAGGAGCCCCATAGCTCCTAGTGGCCGCGATTTGCTGTTACCAGCCTCCTCAGCACTGCACATAAGTCTTTCTAGATGTCTCAAGATCCACAGCCTTCACACCGAGCAGGCAATTCACCATGCAGTTCTCCTAGTCATCACAAACCCAGTTAGCTATATTTCTAATAATAAAATCCCTGATTACTGTCCCCCAGGTCAATATCACATGTCAAAATACACAAAGTAAATACCCTTAAATCAACAAATCAGACCTGTTTTTAACTATTCATTCACTAAGGCATTTGTAACAAACCTAATTCAGAAGTCTGTCATTGGATTTTGATTCTAATATGTTTACAAGCATCATGTTTCTTTGCCAATCTGAGAATTTTGATTATTATTGATGGAAATATTTGTCAGTTTGTGTGAAATGTGAAATTGACATTTATCCATAAAAATCAAATCCTTGCAAGCTTAATAATAAGCAGCTCCTTAAACTCCACCCGGAGAGCAATATGTAGTCTGTACACTATTATCATGTGTTCCCAACATGATACCCCTCTCAAGAATGAGCCACTGCATTCTCCACTACAGGTAGCCTCCAAGTAGTCTTTTAGGTATAGCCTCTGAGCATGCTGCAATAGTCTAATCTTGAGGTAACAAGACCATAGATAACAGTGACAAGTTCCAAGTCTGAAAGGTAAGGTTGAGAATTCCTAGCCAGATGCAGATGGTAAAAAGCTGACTGGGTTACTGCTGCAATATGATGATCAAAGAGCAGCTGGAGGTCTAGAATCATCCCTAAATTGCAAACGCTAGTAACTAGTGATGGATGTCCTCCCTCAAAGGGTCTGATATTACCTTTGCTATCTCTGTCAGCTTCTTCCCCAAAACACCATCACCACCTCTCCCTGGTGTGGGTTAAGTCTAGGCCACCTTGCTCTCATCCGTGCCCATTGTCAACTACCAGTGATACCAGTTGATAGTTAGCAAGATTATCAGGGTCAAATGATGACTTCTTGGGGGTGGGGGAGTTTCCTTCAGAGCAATAGGCAGCCTGCTTTCATTGAGGGGCAATGACAGTCTTCATGTGCAAAGGACCTGCTACTTCCCCACTGGCCTTCACCAGACCGCTCAGGGATCCAAAGCACGGGTGGTGGGATGAAGTTCTTTCAACATCTCCAGTACCATCAATGCTGGAACTCTAGCAGAGGAAATGAGGCCTTTGTTTTTTCAAGACGTAGGTACCCCCAACATGGAAGCAGACAGCCCATCCAATCTGATCACTCTTGTTAACAGAACAACAATAACAGAATGGACTCAGGCTAGCTAACAATCCAGATATACCTGACTAGCTCAGATTATCTACCACCTGAAACAAATGTACCATCTGAGATCTTGCAGATACAATGATGGAGGAAAAGAACTTTCTTAACCTCTTCAAGATACTTTCACCACCAGAGCTCTAGCTATCTTCCCTCTTGCTTCATTTGTCACAGATCATCCATAAACTAGGGTGAGCTATAAGAATGAAGCCAGCAAAGAGGACACATAGGGACCACCTCAGTGATTGAGGACAATAGTATTCTAATATCCTGCCAAACCATCAAGGGAGAGAGGTCTATTGATAGAACAAGACACTCCTTCCTTTTCTGCTTACATTAATCTCTGACGGTCCTAATGCCTGCAAGCAGCATGGAAACATCTTAAAAACACCGTATTAGAGGCTCAAACTATTTATACTATCCCAAATAAAAAAACAGTCAGAGGACCAAAAAACATGGCTAAACAGAGTAAAAGAGGCAGTTAGTGGCAAAAAGGCATCCTTTTAAAACTGGAAGTCAAATCCTACTGAGGAAAATACAAAAGAACAAACTCTGTCTTGGCAACTGTAAAATTATAATTAGGCAGGCCAAAAAAGAATTTGAAGAGCAACTAACAAAAGACACAAACTAACAGCAAAAGATTTTTAAAGTACAGCAGAAGCAGGAAGCCTGCCAGACAATCAGTGGGACCACTGGATGATCGAGATGCTAAAGGAGCACGCGAAGAAAATAAAGCCATTGTGGAAAAGCTGAATGCATTCTTTGCATCAGTCTTCACCGCAGAGGGTGTGAAGGAGATTGCCGCACCAGAGCTACACTTTTTAGGTGAAAAGTCTGAGGAACTCTCCTCTATTGACACCTCAGTGTGGGGCATTTTGGAACAAACTGATTAACAGTAATAAGTCACCAGAACCAGATGATCCTCACCCAAGAGTTTTGAAGAAACTGAAATATGAAACTTCAGAACTATTAACTGTGGTGTAACCTATGGTTTACATTAGCCTCTGTACCAGATGACTGGGGGATAGCTAATGTGATGCCAACATTTATTTATTTATTTTTACGGCTCCAGAGGCAATCGTGGCAATTGCAGACCAGTACCATGCAAACTGGTTGAAACTGTGGTATAGAACTGTTATCAAACACATGGATGAACATGTTATCTTGGGAAGAGTCAACAGGGCTTTTGTAAAAGGAAATCATACCTCACCAAGCTATTAGAATTCTTTGAGGGGGTCAACAAATGTGGCCAAGGGTGATCCAGTGCATATAGTGTTCTTGGACTTTCAGAAAGCCTTTGACAAGGCCCCTCACCAAAGGCTCTTAAGCAAAGTAGGCAGTTATGGGATAAGTGGGAAGGTCTTTTCATAGATCAGTAATTTGGTTAGAATAGGAAATAAAGGGTAGGAATAAAGGGTCAGTTTTCACAGCAGAGAGAGGTAAATACCAGGGTCCCCCAAGGTTTTATATTGGGACCAGTTCTGTTCAACATATTCATAAATGATCTGAAGAAAGGGGTAAATAGCGAAGCAGCAAAATCTGCAGATAATACAAAGTTACTCAAGATAATTAAGTCCAAAGCAGACTACGAAGAATTAAAAAGGGATCTCACAAAACTGGGTGACTGGACATCAACTGGCAGATGAAATTCAGAGTTGATAAATGCAAAGTAATGCACATTGGAAAACATAATCACAACTAATGTACAAAATAATGGGGTCTAAATTAGCTCTTACCAATCAAAGAGAGCTTGGAGTAGCCATAAATAGTTTTCTGAAAACATCCACTCAATGTGGAGCAGCAGTCAAAAAAAGATAACATTAGGAAAGGGATAAATAATAAGACAATATATCATCATGCCACTGTTTAAGTCCATGGTATGCCCACACCTTGAATACTGTGTGCAGTTCTGATCACCTCATCTCTCAAAGATATATTAGAATTGAAAAAGATACAGAGAAGGGCAACAAAAATGATTAGGGGTATGAAACAGCTGCCGTAGGAGGAGAGATTAAAAAGACTGGTACTGTTCATTTTAGGAAAGAGATGATTAAGTGGGGATATGATAGACCTCTATAAAATCATGAATGGTGTGGAGAAAGTGAATAAGGAAGTGTTTATTCATCTTTCATATAAAACAAGAACCAGGCATCACCCAATGAAATTAATAGGCAGCAGGTTTAAAACAAACATAAGAAAGTACTTCTTTACACATTGCACTGCCAACATGTGGAATTTGTTGCCGGGGATGTTGTGAAGGACAAAAGTATATTTAGGTTAAAAAAAGATTTAGATAAGTTCATGAAGGATAGGTCCATTAATGGCTATTAGCCAAGATTGTCAGGGATGAAATCCCATGCTCTGGGTGTCCATAAATCTCTGATTGCCAGAAGCTGAATGCGGAAGACAGGGGATGGATCACTTGACAAATTACCCTATTCTGTTCATTCCACAAGAATCTGGCACCAGCTACTGTTGGAAGACAGAATAGTGGGCTACACAGACTATTAGTCTGACCCAATATGGCCATTCTTATGACAATTTGTGTTTTTAATGGTTTATAAAGCTCTAACTTGTTGAACCTCAATGTCTACTATCATTAAATAATTCTGTCCTTCCCCCACATAATTCCCTGCAACTGTGAAAATTTCAATAGATAAAAATCTTTTTTAAAAATGCTTAGAAATAAACCTTGATATTATAAAAAAATCAAATTCTGCCAGGCCCAGTTATTACCTATAAAGCTCCACATATCCCGATACTGGCCTACCTGAGTGATCTCCTCTTTCCCTGTACCATACTGCCACAGCTGTAGTCAGCAGGGGTGCCTGAGCTGGATCACTCTCATTATAAAAGAAGGGGGTGGAGGGAGGCTGGCAAAGTGTTCTCAGCAGGACTCTGGAAATTTCTCCCTCCCTCCCCCTCCCCCCGTCCCTTTGGTCTGAAACAGTATTAATTTGGTGGCCTTCTGAAAGGGTAGAAAGGAATCTCTGTAGGTGGCTGACTGGCTGAGCTCCTGTTGAAAAGACTATTTTTATGCTGCTGGGATTTTGTTGCACTATTAATGATGTTTCAGGGCAGGTAAAGACTTGGATAGGCACCTTTTAAAACTATTATTTAAATAAAGGACACCCACACTTAGATCCAATTTCACCAGAGGGGCAGAGAGTTTAGTGATTGCAACAGACCCCAGAGTGTAGCAAAACCTTGTCTCTTTTGAAAGCAAGCTGGAGAGACCTTACCACTGGGATTTGTTTCATAGTGTATACTACAGCTTCTCTTCTTTGGGAGTGTACTTCAGTGACATGCTCCAAGAGGTAGCATCTTTAAATATGATGCAGTCAAAGAGAATTGTCACCTTTATTAACATTGTTATATATATAAAAAAATAAAGCACAGGAAACATGAAGTAACATGGGAAAACACAGCAACCACTTTGCTAATCTGTTCAGTGGGAAACTGTTCATTCTATTGGAAAGTTCTTCTATAGATAAAAACAAACATATTACAAGTTACAAACAATCATTCATAGGTACCGTGGCCTGAGCTTGGTCTCAGAAGCTCATAGGCAAATGGGAGATAACAGTGACTACCAGTGACAAAGTTCGGAAATAATAACTGATTGTCCACTTCGTTCTCAGCTAGCTCTTGAGCCTTCTCCCTTTCTGCTCTCTCATGAAAGACTAAGAGTGGGGATTTTTGAACCATTGATTGACCATCCTGATAGGTTCATTTAAATTCAACATAAAATGGATTATGTACAAGGCTATCTAAGCACATATAATGGCCCTTTCCTTGTGCTTGGGGAAAATAACATCATAGGCAAATCTTCACCGTTGCCAAGAAATTCCCAGCTGTAAGAATTTTTGAATTTGTACCCTGTAAACAAGAGCACACTTTCCACAATAAATTCAGGCCTGAATAATTTAACAAGTACAGTATTAAGAGCCCAACTTTGTTTCTTAAAGCAACTGTTACTGAACTGCCAAACTACTTGAGCTAAACTACTCAGGATTTGGATTTTTCTTAAATTAGTTTAACATTTAATTTCTCATAGTGGGCTACATTAAAGAAAAAATAAACATAAAAGGCCATCCAATGATGTCCCATTATTTGTGAGATGACTTTCTGAAAGAAAAAAGTATATTTAACACTTTTCTTAAATAATTTCAGAGAACTATCTCTAGAATACTAAATAAAATCAATATTCAAAACAGAAAATAGAAGTTAAATTTGTGGGCTCTTGATTTTTGTTTTCTTTGAATGGGGAGTATGCTAATTATTATTTTGCAGACAAAGAAATCATAGCAAAAGCAAACAAGACTTCCTATTATGTAAAAAGTAAGGATGAACTACATCTGGCTTGATCAGATTGAATTATAAATATATCTAGGGAGTGGGCCGGGAGCCAGCTTGTCTACAGGGGAAGCTATTGTGTGAATTTAAAGTGCAATAGCTATTTCACAACAGTAATTATGCTAAACGGCACAAAGGCACTCTTAGTGCAGAATAAGAGTGCCCACACAGGGCACTAGGGTGGAACAGCTATTCTACAATAGCTCTTCCAGACTATTTCCCGTGTAAGCAAGCCCTTAGTTACATTCAGGGAGATTAACAGGATAGGGAAAAGTTTTAAACTCGGGGGGGGGGGAGGGGAAGAATGAGGGAGGCCCGGAGGTGGGCTGTACTCTCCCCACCCTGCCCTCTAAAATTTCTCCCTATCCTGTTAATCTCCCTCCATGTATAATGCATTCCTGGACTTTTCACACTCAAATGACTCAACGTAGTGAACTAACTTTGCTCACAAATAATTCTTGAAGATTTTTATTTTAAGAGCTGTAAAATATTGCCTGATGAGTGAGTTTTGGGAAGTTCTGACTGACTCAAAACAAGAACTTGGAATGGAACCCGTAGGCAGCTTTATCTATAGCTGCCACTAATGCACCAGAAACAATATAGTAGATTGGCTAAATGGGAATTCAAAAACTTTTCAGGAGGTTCTGAAGATGATGCCATTTTTTTTTTTTTTTCCAAATTAGCACTCACCACCCTAATCTTCTGAAGAAACTGAATGGCCAAATAGTTTCCCAACACTCATAACCCAGGGAGCAATCCATGCCTTGATTGTGCTGCTGATGTTTTGGCTGACTGCTGTGTGCCTGATTGCAATGAATAGCGGCATGTATGAGTGCTTGATTTCTGCATTTATTAAACAGGCTGGTTCATCAAGAAATTGGCTGGCCTATCAAAGCCCATTTTAAAAGGGAGGAAAATGCTTTTCTTGAGGTTTAGCTGCTGGAAAGTATAAATAATAAATATGAGATCAACTCTTCTCCAGTGTCCCACGATAGTTAATATCATAGTGGTGCTGTGAAATGTACAGTCTTAAGACTGTAGTAGCTTGCTTATACAAACTTAAACTAAGGAGTTGGCTTGACACCAATGTTTCATTTTTTAAAATGACTGGTCATGACGACAGGATGGTGGTGGTGGTAGCTTTCACTTCCACAGTCAACCCTGCTAAAGGATGAAAGTACCAAATACTTTAAAATAAGCAAATATACAAAAGAAAACCAACCCCACTACACCTCCTTTTCCGGCTGAATGATGTTCTAAATGTTGACCAAAGTAGAGTACCGCCTCATTTGCATGTTTGAGTATGTGCATTAAGCACATTCAAGAAGTTCTCCAATGCTTGGACCAGACTCTGATCTCTGTTACACCAGTGTAAAGCTGGAGTAACTCCTCTGAAGTAAATGGAATTACTCCTGATTCACACCAGTGTGAATGAGATCGGAACTGCGATGTCATTCTTGAATCTGCAACTGTCAATTTTGGAATTTAGGGTGCATGCAGATTAAAATATCAATTCCAAGGGTTGAATGAAGGCAGAATAGGCCTACCGTTGCTGTCTACATGTGCTGACAGTACAAGATTTGTGTGCTGAATCTGGCATTGACTTCACTGCTTCAAAACTAAGAAGATCTGCAGTAACTATCATGGATCAGCTGCTGCAGAGTATATTTTTGTTAATGGAATCAGAGCTGTAACTATAGCGTGGGGAAAGATAATAAAATAGTTTTGGGTTAGGTGACTGGAATTAATTTTTAACTGTTCTTTAGTATTATACTTTTTTTAAAAAAAGGGGAGGCATTCATAGCCACTGGTAGCTATTATGGCTGAGACAGAACAGGGAATGTAGCACTTGTTCATCCAGTACAGGAACATATTTCATAGTTGAAAGGCTAGTGAGCCTCTCCATGCTATCCCATTAATAATCCGTCTCTCTTTCCTGAAACTTGCTGATGGCACTGAGATAATCTGGTTTTCTCCTGGGACCACTGAGAACAGCAGCTGAATCACTGTCTGATAGCAACATGAATTCTTTGGGAGGGGATTTGTACTTTGTTGCATGATTCCAAATGAATGTAAATACAACTCCCTTGTGACCTTGGGCAGTCATTTGATTAGAAAGAGATATATATCTATATATTCAAAAATCTTGCATCTGATTTAATTCAGGCCTATCGGGCTAATGGGGTAACTCACTCATCAGTTATCCCACCCGGCTACAAACACAGTGTGACCAGAGCCGGACTTACGGCAGGTGACTCAGGCGACTGCCAGGAGTACTGGGCTTGGACGGTGCCAGGCTTGGGGTGCTGTTTTTGTTGTTAGCAACAAAAGGAAAAATAGAATGTTTGAAGTAACACGTTTGAGGTATTCCGTATGTGGATTCATTTTTCACTCACCTCCTAGAATGTTCTGGACCTTTGTATAATCTTGTGGAACTTTCCAGACTTTGAGAACTACATTTGCCTTGAACCTCCTAGAATGTTGTCAGCCATGCCCTCATGGGTATATAAGAGGCGGGGCATTGTCAGTCAGTGAGATATAAGAACGAACTGAAGTAAAGTGAGAGCCCAGCTGCAATATTTGTCTTGTATGACGGGATAAATCATGCATGCAAATCATGCCTCAAAGTTGTGAAATGGGCTACAAATGCAATAAAAAGGTATTCAAACGTTTAACAAATTGAGGGGTAGGAGTGCTGAAGATGCTCCTCGCCTGGGGCACCATTTGTTCTAGGGCCAGCCCGGAGTATGACTATTCCAATTTACCTGCCATATGGGCCATTCTTTAAGAAAACAACAACTGGATAAACAATTCATTTTAAAGAACAGTGGAAAGGAGCACATTATTTACAAAGTATGTAATCCGTGCATGTGATCTAACTCATTAACTGGATGACATCCCACTCTTTGTTTAGGCAGTTTACTGGCTATGAAGTTTCATATGAGATCTGTCATTTACACTTGCTGCTGACAAAACTTAATTGAAATTTCATTCCTGTACAAGCAAATGCCAAATTAACAGTTGGTCTGTAATTGTTATGTCCACATATTTTATTTCATACATCTGTTACCAATCTGAATGCTAGACATCCTTGTAAATTTTTAAGCCAAAACCCCTATTGTTTAAATATTGTAAAAGCAATTGTTTAAGCATTTAGTTAATACCACAAAGCAGTGAAAATAGCACAGGGAATTCTGAAAAAGCGGTATTTTTTGTTTTTATCATCAGCAAATTCGACTTACTTTAGAACCACAATAAGATAATGGGATCCTAGTCATCGAATTCAGGATTCTAAGGCCACAAGGGACCAATGTGATAATCATCTCCTCGGACCTCCTGTATAGAGTAGGTCATAGAACTTCCCCACAATCATTCCTAGAGAAGATCTTTTAGAAAAACATCCCATCTTGATTTAAAAATTGTCAGTGATGGTGAATCCATCATGACTCTTCGTAAATTGTTCCCATGGTTAATTATTCTCACCATTAAAAATTGATGCCTTATTTCTACTCTGCATTTATCTAGCTTCAACTTCCAGCCATTGGATTGTGTTATACCCTTTCCTGCTAGATTGAAGAGCCTATTCTTAAATATTTGTTCCCTGTGTAGGTACTTATAGACTGTGATCAAATCACCTCTTAACCTGTGATATTAAGCCACAGCCCTGCATTTGGGGTGGTACAAAACCATGCTGTCCCAGTTGAAAGGGTTTTGCCTCTGGCCAGGAGGGATTTTATAGTTCTGTATACAGAAAGGTGGTTACCCTTCCCTTTATATTTATGACACCATTCCAGGATACTTACGGAGCAACAAGCATGGTACTATATGACAGAACTAGCTGCCTGCTGGGACAAACGAGTTGAGGTGACACATAAACATGCAGACAGCTTTTGGAAATAGAGTGAAGTAACCGAGGATCTGGTGCTTTCAGGATTCCCAGACCACGTACGGGGTCTATTTTCCCCATGATATGTGGAAGTAACTCATTTGTATCAAAGGGCATTACTCTCCATATGTGCATGCAAGTGTCAAAAGTATTGCTGATGTTCTCAAACAACTGTTTGTGGGATGGGGAGAGCAGGTCATCTTACTGGCTGATTCACCACTATCTCTAAAACTGTTTAACTGGGTGGAAGTTAAACAGTTTCCCTGCTCCTTCTGGTGTTTTAAATTTGTTCTGCCTTTCTACATTTTCTGGAAGTGGGGGGCAAATGGTGTTATCTTTTGCTTCTAACTATTGGTGAGAGAATAATAGAATGACTGACTCCAAAAATGAAAGGTAACAAGGCCTATCAACAAGCAGTAGTGCTCATTACAGGGAGTGTATGAAACCTGGGCTCATATTCATTTTCTGGTTGCAAATCAAGCTGTTGGTTTTGACCTATAAATGGTTTGGGTCCAATCTACCTTACAAGCCACACCACATCACGATAGCAGTTGGGATCTGCTGAGGTGTTTGAGATATCACCTAGAGAAGGAGCCGGAGGCAGGGTATTCTCAGCAAGGAAGGTCCTCTTCTCTAGAAGGCCGCTCTCCTCCCTATCCCTGCATAGTTGGTGTTTGTTGAACTACAGGGCATGCTGCAGGGCCTATTGGGAGGGGTAAGGTTCCTCCTCTGCTATTTGGAGATGGAGCATAAGTGTGTTGTCAACATTGTATTTATGTTTGTAGTTTTGTTTTTTTCAGAGTAGTTTATTTTAACTGCGTACATGTGCTGAGTGAGCTTTCTCTGATCAGTTAATTTTATAATAAAAACAATCCTACCCATAAACTTTGGCATTTATTCCAGTTGCTGAATTGTTATGCACAACTGAGTTGGTTCAGAGAAAAACAGAATTGTTGTAACCTGAACAATTGTTGAAAACTCATAACAAAAAATTGTGCATGTCCCAACTTCCTAGTTCCACTAGGATCAGCAGTGAAAGTAACAAATACAGTGAGTGAGGCTGCTCTGACATTTAAGGCATGAATGGAACTGTGAAGTATTAAAAAATCTTTTCAGAAAGATCAGATGTCTTTCCTCCTAAGCATTCCCACAATACCTTTTAATATAGTATCTAGGCACTGTACATGGATTATAAAACAAGGAGGACTTTCTAGAAGGTGAATTAGTTTTCTCCTACTCTTGGTTTATGGGCCCCTGCCTGGACAGACTTCAAACTCTATTTTGCAATCTAAAGAGACTCAAAGGGTCAGAGGAGCATCTGAACTTTACCCCAAAACTTTACCTTGAACCTTTTTGAAGTCTGTCCATCACTCATGGTTATGGACATCCAAACATGAGGGCAGCAGGTTCATAAGAACATAAGAATGGCTATATAGGGTCAGACCAAATGTTCATCTAGCCCAGTATCCTGTCTTCCAACAGTGGCTAATCCCAGGTACCCCAGAGGGAATGAACAGAACAGGTAATCATCAAGTGATCCATCCCCTGTCGCCCATTCCCAGCTTCTGTCAAACAGAACACCATCCCTGCCCATCCTGGCTAATACTTTTTTGAACCCTATTACAGTCTTTTCCTTCACAACCTCCTCTGGCAAAGAGTTCCACAGGTTGACTGTGCATTGTGTGAATACTTGCTTTTGGTTGTTTTAAACCTGCTGCATATTAATTTAATTTGGTGACCCCTAGTTCTTGTGTTATGAGGAGTAAATAACACTTCCTTATTTACTTTCACAATACCAATATCAGAGGGTATCACTTTATGGCTGAATATTATATATGGCAATCAGATGCTGTAGAAGAGGAAAATTACATCTTGAAGGGAAAGGGAGGGCAGAAATTCAGAGTAATTCAGTCCTCAGAAGAATACATATGATTTTTAGTCTAAACTCCATGTTTTTACTTGATGAAGTAAACTAGTGCTTTGATGTAGTTTAAGAAATAATCAGATGGTTAGAAAAAGGAAACAGCTAAAGATGACTTCATAACTTAGTGCTCATTCACAGTGAGGAATCCACTGAGTGGAAAATTTGCTACTTCTAAAGAGAATGGACTGAACTTACTGTGACAAAGCTCTGTCCTTGCCTCCGTGGGTCCCATGTTTCCTGGCGGATTTTGCTAGCCTCAGAGGCTCACCGTGACCCTCCGCAGGTCCCATGTTTCCTGGCGGATTTTGCTAGCCTCAGAGGCTCACCGTGACTCTCTGCGTAACCCTTCTTTCTCTAGAGACAAGGGTCACAGTCTACTGAGCCATTTTCATCATAAGCCATCAAGGGAGGTGAGGAGAAGTTATCCTTCCTTGCACAGTCTCTGTTGTCTCCCAGTCTCAGTGATTAATCAGGGGGGCAAAGGTGGGGGGGGGAACCCAGGCCCACCCTCTACTCTGGGCTCTAGCCCAGGGACCCTAATAGTATCAGCTATGGTAGCTGACCTTTTAGAAACATGACATGTACAATTCCCTGGGCTACTTCCCCCACAGCAGCCCTCACTTCCTCAAGCTCCACTTCACCCTTACCTCAGGGCCTCCTTCCTTGTGCCTGATATGGTGCGTACTACTCAGCCTCTCCAACAGCACAACTTCCTCCCACAGCTCCTGACATGCACACCCACCTGACTGACTGGGAGACTTTTAACTAGTTTCAGCCAGCCCCTGATTGGCTTCAGGTGTCCCAATCAACCTAGCATTCTCCCTGCCTTCTGGAAAGTTCTTAATTGGCCCCAGGTGTCTTAATTGACCTGGAGCAGCTTCCATTTCACTTAACCTGGTACCAGGGATTTGTTTAGCCTGGAGCTAATATATCTATCTCCCACTACTTTTCTATAACCATCTGGCCTTGCCCCGTCACATTACTAATGGTATAAGCATGTACTAATGGAGAATCTGCCTCAATATTTCCATTTTAAAAAGTAATGTTACAATCTGTTAAAAATTTATTTTAAAGAAGTCTCAGAGTTGTATCTAGAACTGGAGATAAAAACTGTGTAAAGCATACAGGACTGTAATTAAGAATCTTAGGAACCCTGCTAAAGGAAATAGGCTTGCAACAATCAATAGAGAGGCCCGCTATGATTGCAACTGTATCTCAGAAGAGGAGACTGTGAATCAGAGGTTTTCCTCCCTCACCCAAAATGATTAGTTATGTATTTTTTCATACTTTTCTAGAACTACATGACAAAGAAATTTAAAATTACTTCTAAGGTGTGGTATGCCAGAGCTTCATCTCTTATACCATGCAAGATCAAGAGAATGGCCAGGCACCCATTCCAAGAAGCAATCATCTTAGTTTGCAGCAAAGGAAATTTAGTTTAGATATTAAGAAAAGCTTTCTAACTATCTAGCTAAGCAATGGAATAGGTTACTTAGAGACATGGAATTCAAGTCACTGGAGGTTTTTAAGAACAGGTTAGACAAACACCTGTCAGAGATAATCTAGGTGTACTTATTCCTACCTCTGCGCAGGGGACTGGACTAGATGACTTCTGGAGGTCCCTTCCAGCCCTACGTTCCTGTGATTCTATATCATCGTATATACCATGCTACTTTATAGCAGAGTTTATCCACTGTTTGTGCAGTGGTGCTGAAGACAGTTTGTCCTCTGTTCTGCTTGCAATTAAATTGTATTCAGCACTGGTTAACTGCAGCCAATACTGACACCCATTTCCAGCAATTAGTAATTTGCTAGTGTAGTCAACCCCTCTGAGGCACACCCAGGCCATACTTCAGGCAAAAATACACACCCCAGAAGAACTGGGATGAAGGGAAAAGTAGATATGTGGCAGTCAGCATCAGACAGTGGGTTCCAGGCCTAAGGAGTTGCATGGAAATAAGTACAAAAATAAGAGTAAGAAGAGGTAGAGGTTAGTTTTATGGTTTGGGCAGAGACAAGGAGTGCAAGGTAGGCGTGAAAGTAGAGTACATAAAAATAGGAAGAGGCTAAATTGAAAGCAATAAGACAGATCTTTAGTTTGATGTGGAAGATGAGGGGAAACCAATGAAGGAATCTGAGTAGTGTCCGGAGATTCCTTCAGTCATGGATGTGCTAGATGAGTTTTGATGCTATATTCTAGAACAACTGGAGGAGTAGGGTGTGTGATGAGTTGGGGGTAGAGCTGTCTATAGGGAAGCCACTGAGAAGGGCATGGCAATAATCAAAGTGCAGAAAGATCAAGGCATGGACAAGAGTTTTGGTGTCAGGAATGGATGAATTTTTGAGATATTGTGGAGGGAAAACTGGCCGCATTAAGTGATGGTGTGAATGTTTAAGAAGAAGATAAATCAAAGATGAGTCTGAGTTTACAAGACTGTGGGACAGGAAGATGATGGAGTTGCCCGCAATAAAGAAGAAAAAGAGGAGAGTTCTGATTATTGGGGAATATAGTCAGGATTTCCCTATCTCTGGGGGAGTTCGTCCCTGACTCATAATAGTGCTAACCTTCCAGGTCAGCAGGAAATTTTATCCTTGGCTCATAAAAAAAAATACTTGTGAAGTACAATTTTTTGCCTTTGGAATGTAAAAATGTTGCTAAAAGACACTAGAGCTTCAATCCCCATGGGTTTGGGTTGTGAAAAATAAGAAGAGGGGGTGCAAACTTTAATCCATCCGTGGGCAAAAATTAGCTCCATCCTTGTGCAAAATTGTGTATCTTTAGTAAATAAAAATGTTCTTTGCTTCTGATAAAGAAAAGTATCTTTTAGATGCTGTCTCGAGATCTGAAACTAGAACATAATGAAGACTCTTTCTTTATATACTGAACTCATCTTGGAGCTGCTGCCTGGTAAGCCACTTACTAGTATTAGTCTTCATTCTGCTATCCCTACTTACACCAGGGTGAAATCCTGGCTCCATTGAAGTCAATGGGAATTTTGCCATTGACCACATTTCACCCCAGCAATCCCAGTGGAAGCATTATAGTCATCAGCTGTAATATTCAAGAGCCTGAGGTTAGGTGCTTAACTTCTATTGAATTTCAATGGGATCTGGGCATTTAAATCCCTAAGGCTCCTATGAAAACCCCAACATTAGTCTCACTGAAGACAATGGGACTACTCGCATAACGGCCGTTAAATATAAGAGAGAGGGTTTGCAGGCTCAATCCATTTTTGTCTAATATAGCCCAGAAGCTGATGATGCAACTTTACCAATGCATAAAGCAAACAGCATGAGGGTTTCCACCCAAAAGATTTGGGGTTATGAAATAATCACCTTATTGTGTCTGTAATTAAAGTAATTATGCTAAATTAACTGATACAGTTTGATATAAATTTGAAGTCCTTTCTTTCACTCTCACTTTTGTATCCTCTCTTTCTCATTAGGAAACTATAACTGAATAAATTTTTAAAATGTAATTTTGCCAAGAACAATGTTAATGTCAGATGTTTGTTAGAAATTTCCTCCACCAGGCTGTGTAATTTATAAATGAATCAATTGTGAAGGCCTTCTCTGCAAAATTGAAGATCGAAACACAATAATTAAGAGTTCTCAGGCAATGACTCAGCAATGAATCTTTCATATACATCTTCCATAACTTGCTAGAGAATATTCCTAATAAATCTTCTGGGAAGCTACAAATGAGCCTACAAAATTAGGAGAGGGGTTCAAATCACAATCAATATGTTGTAAGGGAGTAGGGCATAGGCAGTATGGCCTAATTGTTATTGCTGGGCCGGTATTGCAAAGTCAAGGGGTGGTCACAAAGCAGTGGTCTGTGAGCAAGGATCAGAGTACTTGCAAGAGCCAAAATCAGTAGGCAAGTGTCAGAACAGATTCTCCAATCGAAGATCAGGGAGTGAGGCAAAATGAAGCAATGTCTGGAGCCACAGCAAGTCAGTTGGAAGTTTGCATGATTGCCCAGATAACTTCCTGGGGCACCCTCCAGAGTTTAGGAGTAATGTGGGCCAATCAAAGGCCTGCAGTCTGCTGTCACTCTGGCCCTTTGGGCCATACTTCCTGCGGTGTCTAATCTCTACACTGCTCCTTGGCTAGACCGGACAGTCCCTACGTAAAAGAATAAATGGACACAAATCAGACATCAGGAATGGTAACATACAAAAGACAGTGGGAGAACACTTCAATCTTCCTGGACATTCTATAACAGATTTGAAAGTAGCTATACTTGAACAAAAAACCATCAGAAACAGACTTCAAAGAGAAACAGCAGAACTAAAATTCATTTTCAAATTTAACACCATTAATTTGGGCTTGAACAGGGACTGGGAGTGGCTGGCTCATTACAGAAGCAGCTTTGCCTCTCCTGGAATTGACAGCTCCTCATCTATTGTTGGGAGTGGACTACATCCACCCTGATCGAACTGGCCCTGTCAACACTGGTTCTCCACTTGTGAGGTAACTCCCTTCTCTTCATGTGTCAGTATATTTATGTCTGCAGCTGTAATTTTCACTCCATGAATCTGAAGAAGTGGGGTTTTTACCCACGAAAGCTTATGCTCAAATAAATCTGTTAGTCTTTAAGGTGCCACCGGACTCCTTGTGGCATCCTACCTAGGGAAATGCCAGCTATGAAGATGTAACTTGTATGGGTGTTAAAATTTCACAGGAAAATGTGTAAAGGAAATACAAAACCAGTCAAGTATGTGAACGGGGGTTTGGGAAATCTCAGGAACAAAGCTGAAATCACAGTAAGGGTGTGTAAGGAAAAGGGAATTAAATAAAAATGCCTGCAGCTGGGAGGCAGCTAACACTAGCAATAGCAGATGTGATTGGCTTCATTTTAACAAGCCTCTAGAGGTAACAGCAATCCACCCCTTCATAGTGATGAGCTTCAGTCATCTAACATAAGGTTATTCTGGAAGCTGCAATTTTTAAAAAGGATTGGAAGCAGGACCATTTGGTGAAGGGGAGTGGGGAAGGGAGAGAAAACATTTAGACCATGTGTCCCAGGAACACAGGTCACTGCTCAGCCATCATCTTTAGGGGTTTGTCCCTCAGAATCATAGAATCATAGAATATCAGGGTTGGAAGGGACCTCAGGAGGTCACCTAGATGGGAATACGCAGCATTACTCTTTTCAGAAGCCAATGAAAGTGCTGTAATGCAAAATTTAACAAAACCATATGAGATTATGAACATAAACTGTATGTCTAGAGACTCAAACCTGGAATCTTTGAGCAAGTAATAAAGTAGCTGCCAGTGACAAATGCTGAGAAAATGGAAAAGAAAATGAAGTCCCATGGAATTAGAAATAGCAAGTGGCAATTTATATATAAGAAAAACCATTAAAACTAACAAAGATAAGTAGAACTAATACAAAATCAGTTGTCATAAAAATACTAGGCCCCGGGCCAATATAAACTACAAATAGTGAAAACTTCAATGGAATAATTTCAATGGTAAATCTAATTGCATAATTGCTGGAAT
Source organism: Eretmochelys imbricata (assembly GCF_965152235.1). Lineage (NCBI taxonomy): Eukaryota > Metazoa > Chordata > Testudines > Cheloniidae > Eretmochelys > Eretmochelys imbricata. The sequence goes on along the minus strand of NC_135574.1, from coordinate 132,535,832 downwards.
TGGACATAAATGATCCCTATATTGAGTATTGCTTCAGGATATCTAGGGAAACAACTTTGTAAACTATGCCTAACTTGCAGTATATAAATCCCTCCAATGAGAACTATGGGCACAGGAGCCAATGAGAGTAAAGAAATGCTCAGGGACATGTTAGAGTTGAACAAACATGTAATGAAGGACATCACTGTGTTCATGTTACTGCCTCCAGACATGTTTAGTATCATGGGAGCAGCAGAGGAGTCAGCTATTGGGATTGAGTCAGGGAGATAGTGGGACAGTAGAACAGGATAAGAATCAGTGGTCAATGATTTGATGTATTGGTCTTTTCCCCACAGTTTTATAATATGGGATACGTATTTACCTGAATAAACAAGGATGAAATATTTGTAAAACTTTACATGCTTTGCCATAACAAATTATTGTACTAGTCATAACTGTTGCAGGACATTAGCATGTTTGGTTGGGGTTTTTTTTAAACAGTATGTTTATCTTTTTTTTTTTTAGCTAAAGTTTTGGGTGAAGGTTAAGGTTTAATTTTTTATAACTGGTTCAATCATCTCTAGCTTAGGTAACTGAAAACTGTTGCTCATAAACACCCACATGGCCAATCTTATCTAGGGTCCAGATCTGCAAACGCTCATGTGTGTATTTAACTTTACTACTACTACGAGGAGCCCGACTGATTTTCGATGGGACTACTTGCAGTAGTAAAGTTAAACACAAACATGTTTGTAGAATTAGGGCCTTAAAGCAGCATATTTGCAAGTCACAAGGAAAGCACCAGCTGAACAGTTTAGTAACCTTTAGTTATTTTTTACTTTTTCATTCATTTATTTTCAAGCATTAGGAGTTTCATTTTGACATTTGAAGGATGCAAGAGTTTGGCAGCATATGGCATGCTAAATATATAATTTATGCATTCTAAGTAACCATAAGGTAGTTGATTCATGGCTCAGTGGAGGAGTGATTACAAGATAAATTTTTAGAGTTCATGGGGCTAATTAGATTTTAAGAAATTACATTATATTTTATCAATTGATTTTAAAACTTGGAAGGATACTACAGGCTAGATCAGCAGTTCTTGACATAAGCAGTGCTTCTATATTACACTTTAAATTTTAATCTAGTTGTTGTTCTGACCTCTAACACTTAAAAGGCACTTAACTTTGTAATAAGGACAGCATGTTCAGGGGAATTATACAACCCTAATGTTAATCTCAGTCCATCTCGGGATGATAGTGATTGAAAGTTGTTACAATTTGGCAGCTGTTTGGCCAATGTGACATTAGTCCCAATGGACAAGAGTCTATATCTGAGTGGGCGGGCATAAAATTGCAACCATTATGGTGATCTTGATAGAGAACAAGGATAGAATGGATACGAGAAATGAACGGTTTTCTCACTCACACAGCTAGGTGTGAGAGTGGATATGCATTTGTGCAGCAGCACTGGGAAATTCGGTATCTGGTTTGTGGATCAGTCTTCAGGGGTGTTGACCAGGCACTTTCACGTGCACTAAAGTCACTTCAGGTTAGATTAGGCCTTTCAAGGCATGAAGATAGTATAGAACCACCCCAGAGAATGCCTGCTTGTGAGACTGTTACAGCTCTTTCTCCTGCTACCCTCACTCAGAAAGCCGGCTGTGCTGGCCAGCACAGAAGTGGGAAGTGGAGCTGTGGCTCTGCCTACTCTGTCACCTTTTGTGGTGGCAGCACTCCTTGTGCTCCTGAGTTCCAAGGCTGTAAATCTAGCCAGCCTTTATGCAGGCAGCACAAAGATAGCGGGAGGCGCCTGATTCTTCCTCCCTCACATCCTACCCTGTAGCCTTGCATAAGGACCAGCCAGGATCTTGCCCTTAACTTTTAAAACATCTTTTACTGAAGAAAATTTGTTCAGTTCAGCTAAAGAGATCTCTTATTATAGCTTCTGATGTTAGCTATTTGGTCATGAGAACACTTAATCCAAGTTGTACATATAACAGAGAAGCTAACTAGTAAGCCACAGGTAAATCTGTAAGTGAAGGGGTATGGCTACATTACAGAGCTTACTGCAGTGCATCTGCAACGCTTCCAGTGCGGATGCTCTAAGCTGATGGGAGAGAGCTCTCCCACTGACGTAACACTCTCACATCAGTGCTTAGGATGCTGTAACTTACGTTGCTCAGGGGGCTGGCTTATTCAAACCCCTGAACATCATAACTTACACCAATTTAAGCTGTAGTGTTTACATAGCCTAAGGTTCATGCAAAAAGGCACCTCTCCCTGATACTCTCCTGTAACTACTAGCCCCGATTTGTTCTGCTGGACAGAAATGCAGAAAATCATCCCATCACTAAAACACACTTCCTACATATTTGTGTTGGTTTATAAATCTTCAGTAATAGACTAATGAACAAATTCGTCCGTATTTCTCTTAATGGAGAAATATTTGAAGATTAGACAAGATTTTGAATTGATTCTCACAACAGTATTGCTAATATCCAATCAGTTTATCTTGCTCAAACTACTAATGCTCAAATAAATTGGTTAGTCTCTAAGGTGCCACAAGTACTCCTTTTCTTTTTGCGAATACAGACTAACACGGCTGTTACTCTGAAATACTAACATACTGTCATTCTGAAGGGTAAAAATTAGGCTGAATCTGTTTAGACTTCTCTCTCTGCAATAACACAAGACTAAATTTTCCTAGCTGGAATTTATGTGAAGGGTGTGTGTATAAAAGGTCTCCTTAAATCTGATATTCAATATTCATGTTGGTATATATGTCTCCTCCTCAGTAATAGTCCATTTATTATGCATTTTTCTATCCACTAGTCTTTCATGCTATACTTAGTCTCCCTAATACTTATTTGTGATTGATCCATAAGTGTTATAGAAATTAGCTGAGATGAATGAGAAATTCCATTATAAACATACTTTGCCCCTACCACAATGTTTACAGATGGAAACTACAGAGAAAATCTCTTGGTTTTGAGTTTCAACCTTCCTTTAGATGCTACTTTATAAAACTTTAAATGTATTATCAGTGGCTAAAAGAGTCTGAGATTTGAATATCACTATTTGTTTTAAGAAATACTGAATAAATATTACTGAAAACCGATACATCCATATACCAAAAATAGCGTGGCCAAGGATTCCAGCCATGTACTTCAATGGTTGTTTTGTCCATAAGGATGACACACAATTTTGTCTATCAGTAAAACAATTGAGTTAATGCTATATTCAAATACCATTCGTGTTTGATACACACTGGTAGAGCAACACCAAAGACAGCAGGAAACCAGCCTCCCTTCATTTCTGGAATTGAGGCGATGAAGTAGAACAATTTTAAAAAGTTATCCCCTGCCACATCTGACTGAAGATTAAAGCTGGGTGAATAACAGGTTTTCCAGTTTGGAGGCAGTTCGGAGGGTGGGGGTGGGGGAATGGTTCAGGTTTAACCAAATCTGAAACTGTGTGGAATGTGAGTCTCCCACAACCTAGGTGATTGCCCGAACCACTGGACTAAAAATGGAGGAATGAGGGTGTGACCGCACTACCACTACCTCATCCTCCTCTTCTGGCAATTTTGACTATTCATGTCTAACTGGCACATAGTTTCTGGTCAATCAAAACCGCATTTTTCATCAAATAACGATGTCTAAAAATTTTACACAGCTCTACCGTAGTTTACTTTGGGTACAGGAACCATGTTTTCTTGTTTTTAAATTACAACACGTCAGTTTCATTCTCAATAATGGGAATTCAATACTCTCATTAGAGCATGTTAATAATAAAGTGATTTAGGTAGAATAGGGAGGTATTGGCCTACAGGCAAAAGCAAAAAAAAAACAAAAAAACACAGTAGTAATTGGAAGAATACCTTGGACACTTAAGAGAATGGATTTGGACAGATGCTTAAAAACAGAATTAAGTCAAAAAGCAGAAAAAGGGCATAACCATTCGATAGCTGGACGTGGAAATCAAGAAAAACAAAAACTGGAAATGAAATATAAATGTAACAGGGGGTAACTAATCACTGGAGATTACCGAGGGATGTAAATTCTCCATCACTTGGCATCTTTAAATCAAAATTTAATGTCTTTCTAAAATATATCTTAGTTCAGTGTTTAGCAACCAACAAATCATAAAAGGCAATCAGGAGGGTTGTGAGGACTCTCAATTTATTACAATCTAAAGCAATGAAAATTTCTCTTCCACTCCCCACCCAAACTTATCTTTCAAGGTCAAATACAGTGTCAACCTCCTGAAATACACACAAATTGGCTTATCAACATTTTTGTTTACTCCTTTATAATAGATATAAGGGGTCATGAAAATTTATAAGGGGTCCCCCAACTTGAAAAGGTGAGAATACTTTAACCACAAGTTAATGGGATCAGTGTTACAAACACTGAGTGAAATGCTATGGCCTATGTTAGTCATTATGATAGTCTAGTCTGACTTTCATATCTACATTATCATAATGATTCCTTCTGGCTTTACAATCTATACTGCTATTGCCTATGACAGGCTGTGTGCATGAAGTAGCAGTTGTACTGCATTTACTTCCTGGAAGTGTAAAGGTTACTTTTGTGAAAAAGGTGACTGTTTAAAATATCAGTTTATAAAAATGGTTAGACATAATTTGTACTCATAACTTAACTGCATGGTTGTTTCTTTAGCACTAACATTTTCTTCTGACAAGTCTTTGGATATTCTAGGAAGGCTTACTGCTTCCATTTTCATTTCTACAATTGAAAAGATGAGGTATTTTAATACTTTTTTGCTTGTCTTTTTCCTTTAAACCTAGGCTTAGACTATTGAAGTTTTATTATATACACCAAAGTTACAATCTTTGTTTTTATAAAAACAAAACCAGCAATTTATTAAATTCATAAAGCCAAACATTTGTGTTATATATATCCAACTACAAATATCTTAATATTGTTTATAAAAATAAAAAAGTAAACATTCTGTTTTGACCAAGAGTGTATATTGATTACATCGTGTATCCAGGCAGCTTATTTACTACTAGTTCACTGATGTGCTTATATTGATTAGGAATACTCAGTGTCCCAAAATCATCATCCTCTTCCTTGTCTGATGTATTGTTTTCCATACCACTAAGTTCAAGATCAGACATGTTGGATGGCAAGTAGGAGCTAACTTGAGATGTCCTCAGTGACTGGCTCTTTTCCAAAGAGGTTTGGCCCTTTACTACACTATTTATATCAGAATTAGTTTGCTTACTCTCCACTTCAGGGGCCTGGAAAATATTTTGGTCAATTTTGCTATCTTCTTCCTTGATATGTGAAGCTAACTCCTGCTTATCTAATGAACCTGCAGGAGGAGAGGAGTCACTAATGGATACACCGACACCCGCACCTGTATTCTGTTTTTTTGCTTTTAAGTCATAGGTTTTTTTAAGAGAATGGACTGGAGATGCACTTGAAGGAACTGGTAGAGGAGCTGAAATACTTTCAGTTCTCAGACTTTTTTCAGAAAGTCTGGACTTCTTGGATTCTGATTCCATGTCTGAGCAAGCTTGCTTTGGGCTTACCAGTGCACACTCTGGGCTGCTATCAAGAGTTTCTGAGCTTCTGCCCGTATCGTCAGCACTGGTGAAATCTTCCGAATAGCCTGTGTTCTCAGGGCTGCCAACAAAGTCATCTGAATACTTGAGTTCAGGGTTACTTTCAAAACTGTTGTTTTGGCCTGGTTGATAATCACCTAACGGGGAAGCATTATAGTCATCTGTGTCTTTGTCATGAATCAAGTCTACTGCTTCCTCATCTACTTTATTTCCCTTTGCATCAGTATCTTGTGTGAAAGTTCTTGGCAGGTGGACTTTCACACCCTTTACTTTGTAAGGGATTTTAATTGTAGTTACTTCCAGTGAAGAGTTTGTATTCACTTCATATGGATTCTCTTCCTTAGCATTTTCCTCATGATTGTTTGGTCTATTGCGAGCAGCATGTTTCTGTAGGTCAGAAATGTCTTCCATTATAGTGGTGGAGTGATCTTTTTCAATACTACTTTGTATTAAAGTCTCAATATTTTCACCAACCTGAATATTTTGTTCTAAAATTCCTCCCTCAGCAGGATGCCTGTAAGACATCAGATGCTGTTCAGCAGTGTTTCTGAATAGTTTTCCTCTGGACAAAGACCCTTTGCTTTGCTTTTCTCTCAGCATCTCGACTTGCCTTTTTCTATATTGTTCTCTCCTTTCATGAAGTATTAACATATCTGGATTGGTCTGCTGTAATCGTAACCTTAGTGTATTTGTGAGTCCATAAAACAGTTTCTTCCTTGGGGGTGTGTTTTCTTTGGTTCCACTCTTCTTTTCAAAACAGTTGTTTCTTGATGCTGCAGCTTTCCTGGTTCCTTTCCCTGCTCCAGTCTCTCGTAAGGAAGAACCCCCCAATTTAGAAAACTGTTGCTGACTTCTTTTGAACCTTTCTCTGGGGTTAAGAAGTGTCTCCTTATCTTTCCCAGCTGGCCATCGGCTTTTAGTAAGAGGTTTTGAGGTCTTGATGTCAGCTTCTTCTACTTCTCGGTATAGCCAGGCCAGCTGGGGGTGAACAGTAGAAGGTCCCAAGTGCAGGGGCTGATTACTCAGCAGGGATAGTTCTACCAGCAAAGCGTTGACCAGAGGCAGCTCTCTTAGAGCATCTCTGAGCTGCTGGGCACTACCCAGCGACTGGGCCAGGGAACCAGAAGCCCGACCTCTGTCTGGACAAGCTTCCTGTAACGGTGCTGGTGTTGCACTTGGGCTCTGCTCCTGTGGTGCCTGAGGCTGGGCAACTGCCACCCGCCTAGGGGCCTGGGCTGGTGGGGGCTCTGTGGGCAGGTGGCTGTAGTACAAAGGGGGAGGGCAGAAGATGTTTGCTTCAATCTCCAGCTCCCTCACCTCCTCCACACATGGCAGATGGGTCTGGCCAGCGGGGGAAGAGGCTTGGCCGCTGTGCTCAGGCTCCAGCTCCCCAGGCAACTCCCTGCCCTGCGGCTCCGTCTGGATGCCGATAGACGTAGAGTGCCTACCATGCCCAGACGCCTGCTCCCCCGGGGTCCCCTGCGGCCTGGGCCCGCTCTGGCGCTGGGTATCCGGGGGGCAGGTGGGCCTGGGCGGCGGCGCTCCCCCGGCCACCCCCTGCCCCAGGCCCGCAGGCAGGTGTCCCAGCAAGGCCGGCCCCAGGCTGCTGAGGCGGTAGCCCAGGGCCAGCTCCCCAACCCGCTCCCCCATGAGGTCCCGCAGGGGGTAACAGCCCCTGCGGCCCCGGGAGCCGGGCGTCGCCCCGCCCTGCGGCGGCCGCAGCAGCTCCTCGGCGGCCGGGGCCAGGGAGACGCAGCAGCTGCCGAGCAGCCGGGCCGGGCCGGGCCCCGGGGGCAGCGCCAGCAGCAGCGCGTAGAGCGGGGCGCGGCGGAGCAGGCCCCGCAGGGGGCCCGGGCCCAGGCGGAAGAGGCAGGACTTGCCCCGGCCGAAGGGGACGAGCCGCCCCGGCGGGCAGCCCGGCTCGGGTGGGTGCACCAGCAAGGTGGGGAAGTCCAGCAGCCGCAGCGCCACGGCCGGGCGCAGGGGGCCGCGCGCGGGCAGCAGCTGCGGCTCCACCCGCACCCACTCCACCAGCAGCTCCAGCGAGAAGAGAGCCTCGCGCGCGCCGCCCTCCTCCTCCTCCTCCATCGCCCAGCGCGAGGGTCTCCGCACCGCCGCAGTCCGGTCAGGGTCTCGCGAGAGTAAGGGGGGGGGTTCGGTGGGATGGGGTTGGTGAAGTCTCGAGGGTATAAATTAAGTTCTCGCGAGAGGAGCGTGGCGGCTCCCGGATAGCGTATGGGAGCAGCGCACGAAGTTACCACGACAAAAACGGTCAGCAACCGGAAGACCTCGCAAAGCCCCTTGGGAGTTGTAGTCTCTGCCCTAGTGCTGGAGCGGGGGAAACCTCCTAGTGGTGACGCTGCAGCACACACCCGCCCGTCACCTGCGTCCGTTCGCCTCGCTGCTGCTGACTCCGGCACTGGGGCTGCAAGGAAGGACAAGCAACACAGGGGCGGGACTGGGGCTTGTGGGGCCCAGGCCCCAGACCCCCAGGGGGTAGCACCCAGCCCTGGAGTGGCTTGTGCCCATCCGCTGTCACTGCACGTGCCCCAAACGTGCTGTAATGCCATCTATTCATTTTTAATACATTCCTCCCTGTAGTATCAGAGCACCATGCACACCCATTGAAAACTACCAGACCTAATTCTCTTCTCATGCTCATATAAATTAGGAGGAGCAACTGGAAATTACTTGAGCTGTACCAGAGTAAAAACTGATGTGAGATACGCTCATCATATTCTAGCCAGAGCATTATGTGTCTTTGAACCTTTCTTATCTCCCTCTTCCATTTTAAACCAGTCTCATTGCCACTGATAGAAAAAAATGCTATCAATGAGGTGCTTACTTTCTGAAAACTATTTTGTTCAATTAAAATCACTGTAAAATAATATGACCTAGATTGATGGCATTAAATTAAAGATACAGAATACTCTTAGCATTTGCCAGCAGGGAGCTAGCTAACGGAAAAGAAAACTAATTCCTCCCTTCCTTTGTTCTGTTCTATTCCTTCCTTTCTCTCTCCTTCCTTTGCCAACAATCACAATCACCCATCTTAAAAAAGAAAAGAAAAGAGGAAACTGTGAGGCAGGATACTGGCCTTCCATTTAGCCAGCACTGCAGGCTAGAATCCAACTCTTAATTTTCAGCCAAATACACTTTGTCTTCATTAGCTATTTTGCCTGAGTAAAGAGTTACGGATGTGACCCTTTATTTGTGACCGGGATTGAGTGGGAAACACTTAGTGGGCAACAAGAAATCTGTAGTTCAACTCTGCTAGTATTCTGTTAATGCCATTGAACAGGCATTATCTTTGAGACAAAACAAAATGGCAATCTGTCCACCTCTTTAAATGAGTTGGAGGAAGTAAAAATACTTAGCAATTTACAAACAACCATCAGAATACCCCAAGGAGGTACATGGGTAGGGATCTGCATTTTTCAGATGGGCAAACTGACACTGAGGTTGTACTCCTAAATTTCAAGATTAGTGGAGACTTCTGAAAATGCCCAACCTGAGAATCTAGGGCCAAATTAATCCTTGATGTCACTCCATTGAAGTTAGTAGTTAAACCATGGATGAATTTGACCTCTGTCGCCTGATTTTCAGATGCTGAGCACCCACAGCTCCCACTGATCTCACTGAGAGTTGCAGGTGTCCAACACCTCTGAAAATCAGTCCCAACGTGTCTCATGATGGAACCCGAATATGGAAGCACAGAAAATTAGTGGATACTTCTGAAAATGTGACTTGGCCAAGGTCAGACTGTGAAGTAGCAGTAAAACAAGGATTAGAGCAGCGAGGGGTTTTTTAATGGCTCCCAGTCCCACAATCAGTTGACATGAACATGCTGCCTCCCCTGAAATCCCTATAAAAAAGATTCCTGATGTAGTTACAATTTGGAAAAAAAAAATGATAAACTTCTGTCCCACACATCATGATTTCTAATGAGAGCAATATTACAGGAACATTTATGGTACTGTTTGTTTCAGGTACTAAGACAGAAGCATTCTGAAAAGAGCTATTTAAGAAAAAATCATACAGCCGGGAGGCTGGATTTTGGAATCCAGCAGTAGCTGTAAATGAAACTATATGGGTAACAGGCAGTGTTTAACATTTGTTTCCCATTCAGGTGGATTCAAATAGTTCACGTAAGATATGGCCAAATCAATCAAACTACGTAAGAAACAAAACCACACTTTTTTTTCAGTCTGAATTATTTTTCCCCCCTCTGAAATTAGCACTTTCATTCCTCGGTTTCTCTCTTGGGAATCTCAGATTGCTAGATTTGACCTCAAATAGATGAATTTTGGGAGAGTAGTGAAAAAAATCCAGACTTGATAGATACACTTACGTTGAGTGTTTGGATGTGGGTTCTTTCAAATCCTGAAGAAAGACAGTTGTGGATTGTGGACTGCACCTTTAGCAATGCCAAATCCATGTTCTGGAAGGAGAAAGGCAACCAAATAATATGTCATGTTAGAGTGGTAATTCTAGCTTCAGCCTGCAGTGCCTAAGTGGAAGATCAGTGTCTTGTCCCATCCATTTTTGCCCCTTCTCATTCATTAAGCAGCTTCATATCTTCTGACTGGAGTAGTCTATCAGTTCTCCCTTTTTGTTTCTGGTCCTCAGTTCTTAGTGGGTCTTCAATTCTTTCTGAGAAGCTGGGAAGTAGGGGAAATTATCAATGGAATCCTTCACTTAACTTTTGTTTCAGTGTGAGTTATTAACCCTCCTTTCCCAGGAATCACAGCATAGAGAACTGGCTCTATAAACTCAGCAGCTTTTGATTTAAATAATTCTTTAAAGGATACAAGAAAAATGTTAAAGGTCCCCTTCAGAGAGAGTCTGAGAGTTTTTAAGTCTTTAGATTTATTGACACCCTGCAAGTGATTGATTCTTTGGTCAGATACCACTTTATGAATGAAGAGGTCTAACATTTGGAAAGAGATCCTGGAAAAAATTAAATTACACAGTCCTACAAATAGAAGATGCTTATTTTGGTGACCAAGGCAATTACAAAATGTTCTGAACATGAGAGACTGTGGCAGTTTATTCATCTTCCAACAATCTCTTGTTTTATTAAATATAAAATAATCTTCCCAGTCCTGGGCCTACATGATGGCATTTGGAATTTGTACAAATATTTAGCTTGACAGCATTCTTATTCAGAACGAGGTCAGTCAATCTGTTGGAATATACAATTGTAACAATAAGAACAATTCTGAAATACTGTATCTTACAATAAGTTCAAAGAAGTCTTATTTGGTCCTTTCTCAGCCACTGTGTTGAAACATCCACTTATCAAGTTAGTGAAGTACAAAAAGAAATTCAGAAATTCATGTGGCAGCCTTCAATAACCCCCTCTCAGTTCCTATCAGCATTCATCTTCTTCAGTTCAAGAGAATAAAGAGCTGTAAATTACAAGGGTAAAGCAGAGGGTCAGAGCAATAATCCTCAGATTTCCCTCTTGGAGAGTTCAGGAAGGGTTTACAACGGAAGCTAATTCAGGTGGGAGTGTGAAATAACTTTAAAAATTACTCTGCGGGTTTGTATGCATGGGCGGTGGGTATCTCAGGCCAAGGGAGGCTAAGCCTCCCCAAACAGCCAGGAGCCCACGCTCCACCTCAAGGCCCCCTCCTGCCTCCCAATTTTCTTCCGTGGCCCCAGCCCAGGTGGCTTCTCTTCCCCGAAGCTGGCTGGGGATAGGGTGGGCCAGCTGGCGGCCCAGGACTCAGGGCATCTGGGGCTGGTACTGGGGCCAACCGGTGCTCTGGTGCTGGGGCTGGCTGATGCTGGAGTGGGCCAGCTGGGGCAGGGTGGACAAACGGTCTGGGCCAGCTGGTGGGCCGGGACTTGGGGTGGCTGTGGCGGGACTTCTCCAGCTGTGATGGGGGGGATTGGAGCTCCGGAGGGGGAGAGGGGCAGAAGGAGTGGGGCCTCAGGCAGGAGGGGTGGGGCCAGGGGCTAGCCTCCCCCAACTGGCAGTTCACACACTGCCCATGTGTGTATGTAAGGTGATGAGTCATCCCTGAAATAGAGCCTGATTTAACACATGCATTGATGAGTCATTCCTGTGCTAGGCTTCAGCCAATCCACAATCCAGGGACTGGTCCAGTGAGCCTAACAGGAGGAACGGCAGCTCAGTCCGCTCAGCATCGCTCGAGGGCTTGGAATTCCTCCTTGCATGATATTGGCAACAGACCCCCCAGCCATAGCTTGCTCCAGCCTTTCATTTGTTCCAGCTCTGTTCCTAGTCCTGCTCCACCCTTGCTATCACTCTGGCCTCGTTACAACCTGGCTCTGGACTCCTGATTCCAGCTCCAACCACTAGGCATGACCATCCCCATCATGGTTTATGACAATGTGTCTGTATATATACACAGAGGATTTAATTATTACCTGCACCCAAGATCCATTTGGTGCAAGGAAGCAGAGAGTATTAGACTCTCTAATCCTTTTCTGCACCAGCTCTGGCATGAGGAAGAGGAGCCTAGTGACTGCTCTAATTATTTTACTGGAATTTTCTTGAAGGGCCCTTATGCTAGTGGAGGACCAGCATTATGGAACTCTGCCCTACTCCTACCATGTCTCCTCCTGTCCCTGGCTTGCCTTGTATGCTGGAAAGGATGGGGCCAGCTGGTACAGGAGCTTGCTGTGCTGGCTTTATACCAACAGTGTGTTCCTCTCTGCCAGGGGAATTCTTCACTGGCCATTTGTATGAGACTTTTATGTTGCCTGAGTAGTGCAAAAAGCTGGAGTCAATGGAGAATCTGATTCTGTGTGTAATTATATGTATATTTATACATACAACACATACACCCTTCCTTTCCTGAATTATTTGTCCTTGCCACGGCTGTCTCTAGCCAGTTTATCAAAGAGCAGCCTGATTGTGCAAACATTTGCTCAGAGGAGTAGCCCGGAAGCATACTGTGTAAGCCCGGTATCTTCATTGGGGCTGCTTGCTTGAGTATCAATTTTCTGGATCAGGCCCTATATGTTTGTAAAAAGAAAAGGAGGACTTGTGGCACCTTAGAGACTAACCAATTTATTTGAGCATAAGCTTTCGTATATGTTTGTAATATGTCACATAAGTTTACAGAACTATGAGTAGTTCTTAATGACATATTTTACTTGCATATGGAACCTAGTTAGAACTCTTAAGCAGTAAAAGAAAAGGATCCCAGTAGATATAACAAAAACGTTGTCCAACTGTCTTCAACTGGAACTTAATGGAATATGTTGGAAGGGTAATATGTGTATGTGAGTGCACCCCCTGCATGACCTAGTTCTGAAATGGCATTTCTGAAATATCAAGGCTGTTTCTTGTCCAATTTCTGACTCAGCCAAAACCAGAGTGCACTGAAAGTCACTTGCAGGAGTCTGATCCTGCCAGAGTTCTAGCCTCAATTCTAGGCCAAAAATATTTGGATTGTTATTTAAACTGAACCTCAGAACCTTTGGAGGTTCCCACCATGAATTTTTACTGTACATTTGGAGCTCTGGTTCCAAAGCACTCAAGTCATGCTTTATTATTATTATTATTATTTTATTTATTATTTATTATTAACAACTTTATTTTAATGCAACAGGTTTTGAGTTTATTTTTATTCTCTGTTATCTTTAACACCTCTTGGAAGTTTAAAAATAGCTATTTTCCTAACAGTGCAGTCCTTTCCTATTTGGCAAATAGTGATGTGTTTCCTGTCTTTTTAGGGAGATTAAAATGAACTAATGCTGTCTTTAGTATTTTACTTTCCTCAAGTGCTGAGAGAGAAGCTTTGTGGGTTAATTAGTCCTGGAGAGTCAGCAGGGGGGCCCCCACAAGATTGTTTTCTCATTGCCTTAGCAAAAAATAATGGTTGGCTTTTAAAGTGTCAGATGAATGAACTTGTGAGGGTAAGTGGCTCTCCCAGCCTGCTCCAAAACACAATCCACACAAACTCAGCCCCTTTTGGACTTTGGCTTTTTTCAAGGGCTAGTGGAATGGGATGTGCCAAGAAACACAGCTCTCCCTCCTCTGCTGAAAGTAGAGGGAAAGTTGTTCTTTCACCCCCTTTCCCAGGCTTGGGGAAGCTCAGCTGAAATAGGCAGGGAAGGAGAAGAACCAAGAAAGAATTATGCAGTGAGAGCCAGTGACAAACAGGATGTTACAGAGAAGGGGTAGGCAGCTATATGAAAAGCGGCAGAGAGAGTTGGTCCATGTGGAGCCATGCCTGAGGTCCTTGCTCATACCTTATTCAAGCAAAATTCTCTTACTGAAGTTTATAGCAGTTGTGCTTAAAAAAAGAAGTGAAGTATGGACCTTGGAATCAAATCCTATGTGAATATCCTTCTTGGCATAGTTTTTACAATCCAGCAGCACAGCCTCTTTTATTAAAGACCCATATGTCATTATCACTTTAAATTAAAGGTCTCGCCCTCATTCTTTTCCATTATTTATTGTACAACATCATGAACTCATTTGATATTAATGGAAACCCCATGAGCATTTGTGCTGTAATTGAGCATTAATTAATGTACCATTGTTTAAATAGTGATACCTACACATCCGGTACACGGGAAACTCTTGCAAGGGATTCAAAAAGGTCAGTTTATTTTCTTTGGCCTTATGGCTGCAATCCTATACTCTCTGTGGTTGTATACATTGACTGATGTTAGGATTCCATTTATTTAGTCATCCATAAAGGATGGCTTAATCAGGGTTGCACACTTTTTATGTGAAGCGGAGAGTCTTTGGGCTAAATATTGTGAAGTGCTGAGACTCCGTGCAACTCCCATCCAAATTGATGAAAACTGCAGGTGCTCAGCACCTCTCAGGATTTGGTTCTTTCTCTGTAGGCAAGGATTTGTCTGGCTCACTCAACACCACCTAAAAAGCTACATTTACAGCGTTCTTATAGGTCAAGATGAAACCACCAGGGGGCAAATTGCAGTTAAGAAAGCCGACAGTGCTTTCTACAGTGAAAGCTCTTACGAACCTCAGCATGGTTTTTAAACTGAATTCACCAGTTAGACGAGCTTTCCTTAACAAAAAACTGGAGATGTCTGCAAATATTTGTTTGGTTAAGAAACTGTTTGTAGTGTGTGCATTTTAACATCACATGCTTGACACTCGTTAAGTCCAAGTGATAATTGCCATTGCAAACCATGTTTGCTAAGGGGCTTATAATATGGCTATTTTGTTCACTGCACGTTTCCAACCTGGAAGACTTTTTTTCCCTTTTGCCTCAAAATGAGTTTAAAATCAATGTGGCTGCTCTGAGAGATTGCAAAAAGTCTGGTGGCAAGTAAGGGGCCAAGAACTTTATTGCTGTCATTGGTCCAAATCCTCTGCCCAGTTATGCGTGAGTAAGGGCTGCATGAACCTCTTACTCTCAACTATATCTGCATCAGGCTGAATGATACGGAGGGTGTTCAGGCCCTGTGCAGAAGGGGGCAGAGGTATTCCATCCCCGCTCAGTGAGATTGAGGTAAAAGCTGCTTGTGGGAGTGGAGACCTAATACAAAAACATTTGTGTCCCCCCCCCCCCCAGCCCTCCACAGATCCCCGTCCTTCTCTTTCCCCATTTAGGAACTATGGAAGTTATTGCAACCCTAAGGCAGCAGAAATATCAATGGAGCAGCAACATTACCCTTTGAGGTGGATGGGGTTTTGGGTGTCTTGTGAGCATGGTAAGGTGGGGCTGTCTCCTCATCTTGCTCCTCAATTGCCTGGAGAGGGGATCTTCGCCCTGCTGGTATTGTTCTCACCCCGACTGATCGCTCCGTTTCAGAGACTTCAACTGTGATGTGTTTGTGGGTCATTTAGCCCATTCAGGCT
This sequence comes from Eretmochelys imbricata, assembly GCF_965152235.1. Taxonomy (NCBI): domain Eukaryota; kingdom Metazoa; phylum Chordata; order Testudines; family Cheloniidae; genus Eretmochelys; species Eretmochelys imbricata. The sequence continues at coordinate 132,520,438 of NC_135574.1, read as the reverse complement.
TCTGCCCTTGCTGCAGCTCCGCTGGGGAGGAACATGCTGCCCACAGGGTCCTGCCTCCCCTGACACCTTCCCCCAACAGCCAGGCTGCTGCATAACATGGAGTTGAGCAATTCTTCGACTCTGTCATTTTCTAGCAGGACAATGGATAGATATTAACTTTCCTTAAAGATTATTCATGGGAGAGCAGGATCTTTACTGCTTGAGTTCATCAGAAAACTTAACTAGGTAGATGGGCCAGGATTTGGCTCAATATATTGTCTTACTGATTAGAGAAGAAGGATGGTTTAATGGTTAGAGCACTAATCTGGGGCTCTCGAGATCTGAACTGATCTCCTGTGGGAGAGCAGATTTCCTGGGTGACCTCAGGCAAGTCATTTAATGTCTCTGTGCCTCAGTTCCCCATCCCTAAAATGAGGCTAGTACCTTGGGCATTGTGTGGATAAATACATTAAAACTGTAATTACCTTGGATGGCTAGATTATACAGGTTTCAGAGTAGCAGCCGTGTTAGTCTGTATCTGCAAAAAGAAAAGGAGGACTTGTGGCACCTTAGAGACTAACAAATTTATTTGAGCATAAACTTTCGTGAGCTACAGCTCACTTCATCTGATTTGTTAGATTATACAGTACCTCTTGCCAGCCTCACAGTCCTTTGTACCATGGTAAACCGCAGTATAGAAACCTCACAGTCCTTTGTACCATGGTAAACCACAGTGAGATCCCTCACCCAGCACCAAAAGGTGGTGCAATTGTTGTTATGACGACATTAGCAACACTACACCATAGCTTTATAAAAACTGAAAGTGAGGCATTACACAGTCAATCAAAGAATCAGCCTCTCGCTACCCCCACTTCAGGCCTAGGCATTGTAGCACAAAGAGACTGTTCAGCAACTCTGGGTAAATATTTAGTTCCCCGATATGCAGATGGCGAATATTTATTTCACCAATGTAGAGGAAGCCAAATAATACTATGGTACATGGCTAATTAGAAAATGTTTTCACACCACTTGCACTGCTGTATGACAATCTCTATGTGCAGGAACATAGGGAGTACTTGTCTATACCGTTTCCAACTGTGTTGTAGGACTCTATCACAGAAGACCCGACAGCAGCTGCTGCAATGCTTAGGAACATTGGGCCAAACACATCCTGGTCTAATGCCATAGAATTTAGGTGAGCTACATCAGGAATATATTTGTCTCAGTGAGCTGGTTGCCTTCACACAGAATTTCCCTGTTTGCAGATAAGTATTTTAAGCTTATTACTATCTCAGTGCCATTTTATGCATTTCACATTTGAATTATTCCTGTTGGAGGCAGGTATTGTTTGGGAAGATGTTGCAATAATTACTCTGTGAATCATTTGTTGTGGGAAGTGCTGTGGAGAAAGTAGATGGGAACTATTCCAAAAGGTCTTTAATGAGTTCAGTCATCCAGGATCCTGATTTCCATCTCATAAATAATAAACTGTCCTCAATATGCTAATTCAAACTTGGCTTTAAATTGCTCATTTTAATTTTGCAAGAAAAATAATCAAGAGAGAAAAGTTCTGGAAAACACAAATCTGCCCTGTTACTGTGAGAAGGCACTCTGAGGTTGCAGCAGCTCTTCTTATTCAGAACTTTGTAAGGGCTGTATGGTGACCTTGTGGCTTGTTCGTCTTTATTTTTAGACCCTGACTTGAAGAGTGAATATAATTCCAATTCAAATTTTAATTCAAGAAAATATGTAATCCCTGCTTCTTAGAGGAAGGGCAGTTACATGGCCTAGTGGCAATGCTCTCTGGCCTGCGACACCATCTCCTGTGATGCGAGACACCCAGTCTCAGTTTTTGGTCCTGATCTCTTGCCTGCCAGGCCAACAGACTCTAGAAGTGTTGCATAGACAGCAACCCCAGAAGGGTGGTGGTATATGCTCAACAGTGACACCATATGCTTGATTAAGTGCACTTCCAACAGACACTACAGCCCTGCGCAGAAGCAGCCTTGTAATGAAGAGGGGTAGGGGTAGGGGTAGGGGTAGGGGTAGGGATAGGGGTAGGGGTGAGGGAGTGTTTTGCAGGAGACCTTATTGAATTTGCAAACCTTCATAATAAGTTTAAATGTACAATTGCTAGGCAAGTGAATTAGCACTTTCAGGCATTTCTGCTTCAAATAGATAGCTAGTCCACTGCACACCAGAGACTACATGTTAGCAGCTATTACAGCAGCAGAATAGCAGCATTACTGTTAAGGTTGAGATTATTCCACTCTAAAAACTTCCTTGTCAATCATTCACATTTTCTCAAAATAGTCTTGTTTGAGTAGATACGGATTCTGATCTTACATTGCATCGTAACCTATAATAGTATCCCAGAACTATGAAATAAAATCAAATTATTTTATTTTAGATATGTACCAATAATATATTTAATTTAACTTAAGTTTTAGGTGCCTGGTAAATAGGCATGATTGGAAGAGCCTGATTCTAACCTCCAGGCACATGGTTCTGCAAACACAATTGTAGATTTTTGTGTTCAAGACACAAAACACCCCTAACAGGTGACTAAAATTTCTGCCCTAGAGAGAATAAAAGCTTTTTGGGAACATGAATATCCCCAGCCAGGGATCACATAATGCATACATTTACTATGCCTTTAAGGAATAACAAAAGGTAAAAATAGAAACCACTCTGAAACAACCCAGGGGCTGCCAAGTGCATTCATTCCTTTCTTAAAGCCTCCTTGAAAGATGCCATTAATTAACACTGACAATTCTCAGAGGTAGATCCCACACCCCTTCATCATGGATGTCTGGGAAGCTATCCCCATCATTCTGAGGGGGTGGGGAGAGAAGAACACTCCTTCTGAAGACTTCTTAATACACTTCTTAGGCTGATCTTAAACTGAATAAATTATTTCTGCTGTATGCATTAAAATGTAGTGCTGTAACTTAAAACAGAAGGGAGGTACTCTGATAACTCAGAGAAGATCTGTTCTCCAGATAGTGAATGAGAGATGTGGAACCAGGCTATGTTTGGTGTAACTACTGGGAGTTATGAAATTACATTTCACCCCAAGCACCCGAAGCTCAGAATTCAACTCCTAAATCTTAAATCTATTTTCATTCACTAAGTAGAGGTAAGGATACTGCCTTTCAGAGTCTCCTGAGCTTTGGAGCAGTTTCCATTTTATCTTGCATTCAGCTTGATTATGAATACCAATAATACTTCTACCTGATCTTTGTGTTTACAGGCTAATTCGATAAAGCCATCTTTGATGAACTGTCTTTGATGAAGATTGAATTAATGGGTCTGCTTCACTTTTACACCCATTTTAAGTTCCCTTTGCACTGCCAGAGCAGTTTAAGGGGGCGCAAGGGCTTTTTTGTGTGGGAAGTTGTGCCAGTATAAGATAAGACGTGAATTTAAAGCGCTATAGTGATGCTGTTATATATCCACATGTAGACAATCTTATTCCAGTCTGAGAGTCTTTTTCCAGTTTAGTTGATGGCACTTTGTAAGCAATTTAAGCTAAACCGGAAAAAGCCACTCTTTTAAGAGTACCCATACAAGGAGTTATACCGGTGTAACCATAGTTGTTTAACTATATAATTCTATCAGTATAACTACTTGTGTAGACAAGCCCTTAGTGTAAATGAGAACCAGGCCAACAGGAATTTTTCTTTTATAAACAAAAGCTCTATTTTTCTATAAACTACCACTTGGCAGCTTATTTATACTGTGTGAAGGGCAGCTGATTAAACAATGTGCTGCGATCTTATCTGCTCAGCAACATCACCGAGTTAATGTGCAGTAAGCAACTTGCAGAGACGTGATCAAATGCATTACAAACTACTCTGGCATTGCATAGGCAAAAGTGGGACAATATTAGCTTTAAATAAATAAATAAATGTCTTCTTAACAGCACAATGAATACATGCTTCTCCATGGTTACACACTCCAGACTGGAGTAGACAGGAGATATTGCATCTCCTGGGCCTGTGGGGGAGAAGAGGCTGTGCAAGTGTAGCTCCGAACCAGCCATAGAAATGTGGACATCTAGGAGCAGATTGCACTGGGATACAGGAGAAGGGTTATGACAGGCACCAGCAGCAGTGCCATGTGAAAGCGAAGGAAATGGGGCAGGTGTACCAGAGGGCCAGGGAGGCCAATGCTGAGCTGCAGACCTGCCACTTTTACAATGAGCTGCATGCCATAGTTGGCAGAGACCCCACCCCGCCTCCCCGCAGATCACTGTGGATGCCTCTGAGAAGCCTGAGACACAGACCCCTGGTGTGAACAGCGAGGACAAGGAGGAGGAAGAAGAGGCGGACGGGGGACGTGCAGCTAGGGGGTCCAGCTATGCTGCGAGCCAGGGCTTGTTTGAAACTCCATTGCAGTCAGTCTTGGCAGTTGAGCACAGGAACCTCAGGTAAATGTATTTCCCAATACAAAGATGAACTGATGGTGTCCTCAACTTAGCAGGACACTGCTATCGTCTTTTTCATTAATTTACTCATACTAGAAGTGGTAGTGGTACACAAAGAGAAGTAGAATTGTAATCTGCTTTTCATTCCCCTGTACTTTTAGGTGGGGGGAGGGATCATTCAGAGCAGTTTGTTTATGGACACAGGAATGTCCCTTGAATCCCCCTGAGAGATCTCAATGAAACTTTCACAGAGGCACTCTGCAAGCCCTCCCAAAGGTTTCTAGGGATTGCAGTCTTATTTCTTCCTCCGTGGTAGGACACTTTCCCATGCCAGTGAGCGACAATTTTGGCAAGCACCATTGCGGTAAATGAGCTAGTGGCATATGGGCCAAGGTGACTTTGGGACACCAGCAGTAGCTGTGCTCTCTCTGCCTTTGTTACTCTCAGGAGTGAGATAGCATCTAAAACCACCACTGCTTGGGAAAAACAGTGCAAGTATTCAGTGCCATCGCCCTGTACTCGGAGTTTCATGCAACCAAGCAATACCCTCCTTATTTCCCTCACCCCTGGTGGGCCATACTCACCATGGCTGGTCCTGTCAGCAGTGCTGTGCACAAGCACTCCGAATCAGAAGGGTCAATAAGCATGTCTTCCTTAAAACTGTAGGGGAGCAAGGGAAGGGAGTTTTGAACCTTGAACTTTTGCTTTCCATTGTGACTACACTGACAATGGTACCTCTGTGTGTTTTATCTGTAGCTGCTGCCATTGCAGCCTGGAGGGGTTCCCCCTTCACACCCACAGAATGGCTGAGCCAGATAAGGAAGAGAAAGAAGAGGATTTGGGATGAAAAGTTCAGTGAGATCCTGCAAGCCCTGGCTGCATCAGAACATGAGCAAAGAGCCTGGAGGATGATTATTTCAAACTGTACGGAGAAGAAAAGAGAGGATATGAAAGAGGCCCAAGAGCCCCAGCAGGAAAAGGAGAGGGAGGTGCACCAGGACATAATGGGGGTTCTCCAGCAGCAAACACAGATGCTGCAGGTTCTTGTGGACCTACAAGTTCAACAGTCCCTGCCTTGCCTCCATTTGCAGTTCACAGAGAACTCCATTACAGCACCTCTCTCCTCAACATTCCATGTGGTATCAGGGCCTACATCCCTACTCCTACCACTCCTTACTGGGGGACAGGGCCGGCTCCAGCGTTTTTGCCACCCCAAGCAGCAAAAAAAAACAAACCAAAAAACCTTGCCGAGGCAGAGTGATGGTGCGGCCACCGAATTGCCGCCGCCGCCGTGGGCGGATTGCTGCCCCAGAGCCCGACCTCCTGCCACCCCTTTACACTTGCCGCCCCAGGCACCTGCTTGGTTCGCCGGTGCCTGGATCCGGCCCTGCCAGGGGATAGTAAGGACAACCACAGCTTTGCATAAAGCCACAGTTGTTGTATGCATAGCCAAAAATGGGCATGAATGTTCTTTCCCTTTAAGTTCTGTTCCGTGAATTTAAGTTTTTAATGTATCTGCTTTTAAAGGTCCCTGGTGTTTGGCTTCATGATCCAGGGAAGTCCAAGCAAGGGATAGGTTGGGTCCCCCCGACATCACTACTGGCATTTCGTCACCAGTGGTAATCTGCTAGTAAGGGAAATAAAAGACCCCACTGCCAGTTTTCTTAACAGTACTGTGTTCTTAAAGCTATGAGTGTCATGCACGACCGACACTTTCATAAGCATAGAAAAGTAGCCCTGTCTGTTGATGTGCTCTGTGACAAAGTGGGCTAGTGCCAAAATCGGAATATGCATACCTTCTGACTCGCCATTGCCGTTCAGGAACCCCATTGCTTCAAATCCGTCCACTATGACCTGGAAACTTGCCAAGAGTCACAGTCCTGCATAGCAGGAGATGATTAATGGTCCTGCACACTTGTATGACAACAGCCACCACAGTGGATTTACCAACTTCAGAATGATTTCCCGCTGACCGGTAGCTATTTGACATTGCAAGTTTCCACAGTGCGACCGCCACTTGCTTCTCTACTGTCACTGCAGCTCTCATTCTGGTGCCTCTGCTCTGGAGGGGTGGGGCAAGCGGAGCACACAGATCCAAGAATGTGGCCTTTTGCATCTGAAAAGTTCTTCAGCCACTGCTCATCACCCCAAACCTGCATTATGAAGCAATCCCATCAGTTAGTGCTCATTTCTCAGGCCCAGAAATGCCACTCCACCGTCTGCAGCTGCTCCATGAATGCCACCAACAACATTGAATTGGTTTTCACTATGTCCCATAGCAGTCTGTGCTCTATGAAATCATCATGTTGTGTGATGTGGTTCGCAAAAAAAAAAAGGAGTACTTGTGGCACCTTAGAGACTAACCAATGTATTTGAGCATAAGCTTTCGTGAGCTACAGCTCACTTTATCGGATGCATACTGTGGAAAGTGCAGAAGATCTTTTAATACACACAAAGCATGAAAAAATACCTCCCCCCACCCCACTCTCCTGCTGGTAATAGCTTATCTAAAGTGATCACTCTCCTTACAGTGTGTATGATAATCAAGTTGGGCCATTTCCAGAAAAAATCCAGGTTTTCTCCTCCCTCCCCCCCCCCCACCACACACACACACAAACCCACTCTCCTGTTGGTAATAGCTTATCTAAAGTGACCACTCTCCCTACAATGTATATGATAATCAAGGTGGGCCATTTCCAGCACAAATCCAGGGTTTAACAAGAACGTCTGAGGGGGAGGGGGGTAGGAAAAATCAAGGGGAAATAGGTTACCTTGCATAATGACTTAGCCACTCCCAGTCTCTATTCAAGCCTAAGTTAATTGTATCCAATTTGCAAATGAATTCCAATTCAACAGTCTCTCGCTGGAGTCTGGATTTGAAGTTTTTTTGTTGTAATATCACAACTTTCATGTCTGCAATCGCGTGACCAGAGAGATTGAAGTGTTCTCCGTCTGGTTTATGAATGTTATAATTCTTGACATCTGATTTGTGTCCATTTATTCTTTTACGTAGAGACTGTCCAGTTTGACCAATGTACATGGCAGAGGGGCATTGCTGGCACATGATGGCATATATCACATTGGTGGATGTGCAGGTGAACGAGCCTCTGATAGTGTGGCTGATGTTATTAGGCCCTGTGATGGTGACCCCTGAATAGATATGTGGGCACAGCTGGCAACAGGCTTTGTTGCAAGGATAGGTCCCTGGGTTAGTGGTTCTGTTGTGTGGTATGTGGTTGCTGGTGAGTATTTCCTTCAGGTTGGGGGGCTGTCTGTAGGCAAGGATTGGCCTGTCTCCCAAGATTTGTGAGAGTGTTGGGTATCATTCAGGATAGGTTGTAGATCCTTAATAATGCATTGGAGGGGTTTTAGTTGGGGGCTGAAGGTGACGGCTAGTGGCGTTCTGTTATTTTCTTTGTTAGGCCTGTCCTGTAGTAGGTGACTTCTGGGAACTCTTCTGGCTCTATCAATCTGTTTCTTCACTTCCGCAGGTGGGTATCGTAGTTGTAAGAATACTTGATAGAGATCTTGTAGGTGTTTGTCTCTGTCTGAGGGGTTGGAGCAAATGCGGTTGTATCACAGAGCTTGGCTGTAGACAATGGATCATGTGGTGTGGTCAGGGTGAAAGCTGGAGGCATGTAGGTAGGAATAGCAGTCAGTAGGTTTCCGGTATAGGGTGGTGTTTATGTGACCATCGTTTATTAGCACTGTAGTGTCCAGGAAGTGGATCTCTTGTGTGGACTGGTCCAGGCTGAGGTTGATGGTGGGATGGAAATTGTTGAAATCATGGTGGAATTCCTCAAGGGCTTCTTTTCCATGGGTCCAGATGATGAAGATGTCATCAATATAGCGCAAGTAGAGTAGGGGTGTTAGGGGACGAGAGCTGAGGAAGCGTTGTTCTAAGTCAGCCATAAAAATGTTGGCATACTATGGGGCCATGTGGGTACCCATAGCAGTGCCGCTGATTTGAAGGTATACATTGTCCCCAAATGTAAAATAGTTATGGGTAAGGACAAAGTCACAAAGTTCAGCCACCAGGTTAGCCGTGACATTATCGGGGATAGTGTTCTTGACGGCTTGTAGTCCATCTTTGTGTGGAATGTGGGTGTAGAGGGCTTCTACATCCATAGTGGCCAGGATGGTGTTATCAGGAAGATCACCGATGGATTGTAGTTTCCTCAGGAAGTCAGTGGTGTCTCGAAGGTAGCTGGGAGTGCTGGTAGTGTAGGGCCTGAGGAGGGAGTCTACATAGCCAGACATTCCTGCTGTCAGGGTGCCAATGCCTGAGATGATGGGGCGCCCAGGATTTCCAGGTTTATGGATCTTGGGTAGTAGATAGAATATCCCAGGTTGGGGTTCCAGATGTGTTTGTTCTTACAGCTCTGCAGTTACCATAGGATTGTGCGTCCTATGCTTGCAACGCTCATGACACTAATGCAGAGATGTGCAGGTTCCATTCTTCTATTAGAAATGGTGGACAGTGAGGAGGGCCACGCAAATTCATGGGATTTTTTTAAAAAGGTGCAAAATGATGGGATATGAATAACATAATGGGATGGAAACAGTTGCATGTTGGGAAGTTGACCCATTGCTCCCAGTCAGCCCTGCATGACTTGTTTCTGCCCCACACCATGCATTGCCAAAATTTCCCAAAAGAGAGTGACCTGGACAGTGGCAAGTTGCACACTGGGATACCTACCCATCAAGCACTGCATTGTGCAATGACACAAGCACTCCTGATGAGTACATGCACAAGGAGTCAAGTATACACATGCATGTGAGCTACACTAAGTGCAACAGCTTTATGCTGACCTGTGCAGACCTGGCCCTAGTCCCTCAGGTCATGCATGAAATATATAATGGTGTGAGTCAGGGACATACTTATGCACTGGTGTCTGTGCAGACACCTGTACTGTGAATAAAGAATGGTTTTTAGTTTCCATGGCTGTAATTATGGCACCTTTTACAAGCACTAAATTCACCTGCCCCAAGAAAATAAATCATGCAATGATTTAAAAAGCTGTATGTAATAAAGGGCTTCTCCTTGAACGTTACTTATAGCCATCAACCAGCAAGTCCAATGGGGAATTCAGAAAGTCCATTTGTCACCATATCATTAGAAAGAGAAAAAAAAATCTCTTTATATGTGCCACTCACTATGGTATCTAGGCTCCAGAAAGCATGATGGGAAGTGCTAAGGCTAGAGATAGTCCAAAGCTGCAAAGCTGGAATTCAGACTTCATCAAAGTTTGGAGAGTTTGGAGTCAGGGGGTTGGTTTTGGTCTATTTCTAGCTACTTTTTTGTTGCAAAAGATTCTCATTTCTAAAAGAACACCCTGTAATGAATAGGCAGAGTTCTCTTTTTAAAACTCCTATAATTTTTTTTCTCTTCTACACTGCCTCACCTGCATTGGTTAATGTTTATAAGGGTCTTTTCAGCAAAGCAGAAATGTATTAAACATGTCCCCAGTCCGGTAATCTGATTGACATGGCAGATCTCTGCATCAGTATGGGTGGAGGCCCATAACAGTCAATGGGGCTCTGTGTGGACACAGACGTCTATGGTACAGATCAGTCTTCCGGAATGAAATCTTGCTGAGGAAAGAATAAAACTGATTATAAACACAGTGCTGCTTAATGCACAAAGTAAACAAATTGAAGGAAAACAAAAGTTTTGTTTAATTTGCGCTGTTACCTTCTCTCAGTTACAGTTTTCAGACAAATGTGATGTCTAAGTTCATGATATTGTTTTTATAATTAAGTTCCTCAAATGTCTTTGTTTTTATATTTTCATATTCAGTGTTAAGTTTCAACCATGTTATTAGCCATGATACAGGAATGCCACATTCACGGTATGTCGACGCTGCAATTGGTATAACCCACATAGGATACCTGTTGTTAATATCTGTTAGTAAATATTAGCCATTTTTGTCTTTTCCTTTCTGTATATTTGATTCATTTATATATGAACTATTCTTTAGAATCCTTTGGATATTAACAAAGAGTATGTTGAATTCTAAGGCCCAGAACACTGGTCCTTGATCAATAAATAACCCTATTCAGGTATTCTAGGTGTTCGACTGTATATAATAATCCTGGGTTCCTCTATGTCTATAGAAGTCCAGATAGTCTGGGAAACCATTCCCTTATATATATGTTTACATAGGCATATATTAACCTGGAAAACTGATAAGAGATGATTCTTATAGTAGATGTCTTCTGTCGGGGAATCAACAGGAAAGAATAATTATGAGGTAAAAAAGACCCACTGAAATATATTATCTTGAAAAACTATTAGTCCTCTTGGTTGTAAGTAATTTTCCTTTGCACATAAATCAGATAAACTGAGAATGTATCGAACTAACATCAGAACACATGTTTCTTTTGGCAAAAAGATTTTCTGTGTTTGGAAACCCTATATAATGACACTGGTATAGGAACTTAGTTGGGGAATGAATCTGCCACGTACCTCCCGATACAGTGAAGGGGAGCCAGAGAGCCAGCTCTTTATCATTATCATCCCACCAAAAGGTGGTAATGCATCGAATCATTCAGTATTCTATATAGCTCTGTACTAATCTCCGATTGATCATCCTTGATTAAATAATTCCAGTTGAGCCTGTTGTTCAACAATCTGGAGTTGTCATTAACTCAGACATGCAAGGCCGTGCTGGCTTTGCTTGACCACGCTCACTCAGAGCAGCAGCCATGTAGCCAGGGCAGCAGGGACAGTGGCACAGGCTAATCGCCAGGGTAAGTACACAGAGTCCCGGGAGGGATTGTACTGGAGTGGCGAGCCCATGCTGCCGTCACCTCTGCCACAGCTCTGCTGCTCTGTTGAGTGAGCTAGCTCGATCAAAGCTCACTCGGGTAAGCCTGCATGTGCTGCAATCATGCCTTCCAATGACTGTGACTGGAGTCCCAAGGGGGCCATGCTGAGATTGCTCAATTAGGGCAAATTGCAAAGAATGGGGCAGACAATCCCCAAAACTAGTGGTTATTGCAATACATACATTCACCAAGCCAGCAACAAAACAGCTTCTACAATACCTTACTGGTTATCCAGAAGCCTGAAATACAGTTCCCTTAAAGCAATTCAGCCTTGAGCTCCCACCCAGACTGCCAAGTCAAATATGACAAGGATTACTGAAAATCTTGTTCAGCATAGAAAAAATTCTACCAGTCCCAAAGGATCAGACACATTACCTCCCAGGTCAATGAATAGTTCAGATCTTACCCAAATACACGTATTGGTTAAAAGATCATTATACATACAGACATGAATAGAAATTCATGGTTCAGTTTCATAGTAATGATAGTGAGCTTTAGAGTTGCAAAGCATTCTTTCAGAATTAGTCCATAAATTCAGTCCAATGTTCAATATCAGGTTGATCCAGAATGGAATTGGAGACCTCAATCTTGTGGCTCAAGCTTCCCCTGATGAAGCATAAATAGATTTGAGATGAAAGGGTCAGGTCCCAAGAGTTTTTTATAGAGATTACTGGCAGGCTATGATAGCCTCTTGACAACATGCAGTCCTTGGGTGAAAAATAGGTAATCATCCTAGCTTTGAAGTAGACTGCCTGTTTTGTATGTATACACAGGTAACTAGTTGCATTCATCAACATAAGGTAATTATCCATTAAGCAGTTTATAGACAGTTTACTATAAACTTCAAAGTGTAGTATAGACAATGAAATTATTATACCCAACTTTCATCTAAATGTTAATATTCCCTTTTGATCTTTGAATTAATAGATATAGAAACAGACAGGAGCCATCTGTTTACATGGTTAACATCTAACAAGATATATATAAACACACAGAATTAGTATTACCTCTATTTCTCTAACAATACAGGTTTGCATTTCAAAGCTCTAATCTATTTAAAATGAAATGGCCCTAATTACCATTTACATACTTTTTTAACATGTCTCTAAAGGTTGCATTTGGGTCAATTAGTCTGCTAGTCGTGTAACCGTTTCTGGCCCTGTGTCACACATACCCGGAGAGTTTTTCTGGTAAATGCTATGGGCCGTATCCTGCCAACTTTACTCAGGTAAAACTCCAAGTAAAGACTGCCGAATTTGGCTTCTCTCTCCAAACTCCAAAATATCCTTCCCCATTCTTTGGATCTGGCAATCAACTGCACCATTGGACAATTCAACCCCCTATCTTGTTGGTTCTGGAACTATTGCTCTGTAAGGGCGATCAGACTTACTTTCAATTCTTCTTCCTGGCTTACATAAATTTAAAGAACAATGTAGTAATGCTAGGGACTGGGTTCACCCACTAGTGCAGCTCTTTGGAGGACCACACTTTCTTGCACCCAAACATTATAATGCTGAGCCCCTTATGGTATCAGTTTCAAAGCTCATGGGAAGGATTTGCAAGAGCTCTGCTACGTGGGTCCTGTCCTGTCTACCAGTATTGCTTCTGTAAGTCTGTCTGTGGGGTCAGAAGGACCACTTCCATGCCAGAGAGAGATGAAGCCTTGGTGGAGGGTGGGGGATAGGTATAGGCAGGGTTGCATCACATATAAGTGCTGGAGGAACCAACTAGGGGCAGAGCTCTTCTTGACCTGCTGCTCACAAACTGGGAAGAATTAGTATGGGAAGCAAAAATGGATGGGAACCTGGGAGGCAGTGACCATGAGATGGTCAAGTTCAGGATCCTGACACAAGGAAGAAAGGAGAGCAGCAGAATACAGACCCTGGACTTCAGAAAAGCAGACTTTGACTTCCTCAGGGAACTGATGGGCAGGATCCCCTGGGAGAATAACATGAGGGGGAAAGGAGTCCAGGAGAGCTGGCAGTATTTTAAAGAATCCTTATTGAGGTTACAGGAACAAACCATCCCGATGTGTAGAAAGAATAGTACATATGGCAGGCGACCAGCTTGGCTTAACAGTGAAATCCTTGCTGATCTTAAACACAAAAAAGAAGCTTACAAGAAGTGGAAGATTGGACAAATGACCAGGGAAGAGTATAAAAATATTGCTCGAGCATGCAGGAGTGAAATCAGGAAGGCCAAATCGCACCTAGAGTTGCAGCTAGCAAGAGATGTTAAGAGTAACAAGAAGGTTTTCTTCAGGTATGTTAGCAACAAGAAGAAAGTTAAGGAAAGTGTGGGCCCCTTACTGAATGAGGGAGGCAACCTAGTGACAGAGGATGTGGAAAAAGCTAATGTACTCAGTGCTTTTTTTGCCTCTGTCTTCACAAACAAGGTCAGCTCCCAGACTACTGCACTGGGCAGCACAGCATGGGGAGGAGGTGACCAGCCCTCTGTGGAGAAAGAAGTGGTTCGGGACTATTTAGAAAAGCTGGACAAGCACAAGTTCATGGGGCCGGATGCGCTGCATCCGAGAATGCTAAAGGAGTTGCCAGATGTGATTTCAGCTCCATAGGCCATTATCTTTGAAAACTCATGGTGATCGGGGGAAGTCCTGGACGACTGGAAAAAGGCTAATGTAGTGCCCATCTTTAAAAAAGGGAAGAAGGAGGATCCTGGGAACTACAGGCCAGTCAGCCTCACTTCAGTCCCTGGAAAAATCATCGAGCAGGTCCTCAAGGAATCAATTCTGAAGCACTTAGAGGAGAGGAAAGTGATCAGGAACAGTCAGCATGGATTCACCAAGGGCAAGTCATGCCTGACTAATCTAATTGCCTTCTATGACGAGATAACTGGCTCTGCGGATGAGGGGAAAGCAGTGGACATGTTGTTCCTTGACTTTAGCAAAGCTTTTGATGCGGTCTCCCACAGTATTCTTGCCATTAAGTTAAAGAAGTATGGGCTGCATGAATGGACTATAAGGTGCATAGAAAGTTGGCTAGATTGTCGGGCTCAATGGATAGTGATCAATGGCTCCATGTCTAGTTGGCAGCCGGTATCAAGTGGAGTGCCCCAAAGGTCGGTCCTCGCGCCGGTTTTGTTCAGTATCTTCATAAATGATCTGGAGGATGGTGTGGATTGCACCCTCAGCAAGTTTGCAGATGACACTAAACTGGGAGGAGAGGTAGATATGCTGGAGGGTAGGGAAAGGATACAGAGGGACCTAGACAAATTAGAGGATTGGGCCAAAAGAAATCTGATGAGGTTCAACAAGGACAAGTGCAGAGTCCTGCACTTAGGATGGAAAAATCCCATGCACCGCTACAGACTAGGGACTGAATGGCTAGGCAGCAGTTCTGCAGAAAAGGACCTAGGGGTTACAGTGGACGAGAAGCTGGATATGAGTCAACAGTGTGCCGTTGTTGCCCAGAAGGCCAATGGCATTAAGATGTGTAAGTAGGGGCATTGTCAACAGATCGAGGGACGTGATCGTTCCCCTCTATTCGACATTGGTGAGGCCTCATCTGGAGTACTGTGTCCAGTTTTGGGCCCCACACTACAAGAAGGACGTGGAAAAATTGGAAAACGTCCAGCGGAGGGCAACAAAAATGATAAGGGGACTGGAACACATGACTTATGAGGAGAGGCTGAGGGAACTGGGATTGTTTAGTCTGCGGAAGAGAAGAATGAGGGGGGATTTGATAGCTGCTTTCAACTACCTGAAAGGGGGTTCCAAAGAGGATGGATCTAGACTGTTCTCAGTGGTAGCAGATGACAGAACAAGGAGTAATGGTCTCAAGTTGCAGTGGGGGAGGTTTAGGTTGGATATTAGGAAAAACTTTTTCACTAGGAGAGTGGTGAAACACTGGAATGCGTTACCTAGGGAGGTGGTGGAATCTCCTTCCTGAGAAGTTTTTAAGGTCAGGCTTGACAAAGCCCTGGCTGGGATGATTTAGTTGGGGATTGGTCCTGCTTTGAGGAGGGGGTTGGACTAGATGACCTCTTGAGGTCCCTTCCAACCCTGATATTCTATGATTCTATGATTCTACGATATGCCATTGTGTCCAATTATATAGCTCTTTAGGGGTTGCCTTTCTCATGGTGACTGGCAGATTCTTCAGTTCCTTCATCATGCCTTTCATTAGCACAGCTGGATCTCTCTCATCACACTCCTTCTGTTAGAGATAATGTATATAACGTTGTGCCTGCCTTAGGCAATTTTGAGTATGCTTCTGTGGGGCAACACGCTGGCCAGTTGTATACACATTTGAAATTACTAGCTGCACCCCTGAGGAGACCACAGGAGAAGTGACAGAGTGAAAAACAGAAGCGATTTTGCAGATAGACAGTTTCCTTTACAACATGGTAGGTGTGTAATTTCATGCAGTCTTTAAAGCGAAGAAAATCTGTAGAGGGGACTTTTAGGTTAAAAAGAAATTGACAAACATTTTCTTCAAGGTTCTCTTTGGGCAGTGAACTTTTTAGAGACAGTTTGGTTTTTGCAAATTTTATTTTATCATTTGGTAGCAGCATCACATCCAGTCCATCTATTATTACAATTGCTTTGAGTGTTGTCAGCCTGACACTACCAGGCATTTATTCCTTTGAAAGAACATTGCACATGGGGCTTGGGGAAAATGGGTCATGACAAAGCAAAGTGAGCTACAACCTAACTTTCTGCTACCCAGATGCTCTCAGTATGAGATCACCTGGCACAACGGCAGCAAGCAACAGCAATTGCATCGGCTGATATAATTAAATGATGTCTTCAAAACCAAAGACAAGTATTGCTTGAGATGGTAGCAGCAAGAGTCAGTATCTGGTAAACAACTTTAACTTTAGAGTTCTCTCCCATAGTTCAGATTCACTCAAATATAAAACCAGTAAAACGAAAATTGGAAAAAAAAGAAATAGGACTTGTGTGAAGGAAGATAATCCTAACCATCTCTCTGCATAAACCAGGAAGGAACTATTTAGGGGAACAACATGTGCCTTATTTTCTGTACTTAGAGGTGTGTGTTTTACATAGGGGCAAAAAGTTCTGATGAACAAGAATTTGTGTCAAGTATCAGAGGGGTAGCCGTGTTAGTCTGGATCTGTAAAAGTGGCAAAGAGTCCTGTGGCACCTTATAGACTAACAGACATATTGGAGCATAAGCTTTCTTGGGTGAATACCCACAGAATTTGTGGTTCATTGAAAACTGTAGTAAAATTGTAAAGTACCACTTTAAATGTTCAGGGGTTTTTCCTGTTCCTGTTTCAGGCTAAGGGGTGTTTTAGGGAAGTGTGTGATCTGGACCTAGCAGAGTCAGTGCTACAGATAGTAAATGGTGGGGTAAGATTAGAAAATGGTGGGGTAAGTAGTTCCTCTCTGCCTTAGAGAGCAGCCTACTTTCTTTATCTCTGTTTTGGGGCAAGATAATGGAGCAGCTGATACTAAACTGGATTAATAAAGAATTAAAGGAGCTGTTACATACAATCCCAGCCCACAATAATACAGTGGACCCAAAGATACTTAAACTTAATTCAATAAGGTGTCCCAAGGATATGGCAGGAAATTGCCGTATCTGTCACATGTACAGCTAGAAATAAAGAATGTAGATCATACTTGCAGGATGGGGGACTCTATCCTGAGAAGCAGTGACTTTGAAAAATATTTGGGGGATGTGATATATAATCACAATCTTAATAACGTGAGCTCTCAGTGCAATGCTGAGCCAAAAGGGCTAATACAATCATTGGATGCATAAACAGGGGAATCTCAAGTAAGGGTAGAATGGTTATTTCACCTCTGTATTTGGCACTGGTGCAACTGCTGCTGGAATACTGTGTCCAGTTCTGGTGCCCAAAGTTATATTGAAAAATTGGAGAGGGTTCAGAGAAGAGCCACAAGAATGATTAAAAGGTTAGAAAACATGCCTTTTAGTGATAGACTCAAGGAGCTCAGTCTATTTAGTTTTACAAAGAGACAGTTAAGCGGTGACTTGATTACAGTCTATAAATATCTACACTGGGAACAAATATTTAATAATGAGCTCTTCAGTCTAGCAGAGAAAGGTATAATACAGTCCAATGGCTGGAAGTTGAAACTAGACAAATTCAGATTGGAAATAAGGTGTAAATTTTAACAGGGAGGGTAATTAACCATTGGGCCAATTTACCAAGGGTCATGGTAAATTCTCCATCACTGACAATTTTTAAAACCAGATTGGATGTTTTCTTAAAGAAAGCTCTGCTCTAGGAATTATTCTGGGAGAGTTCTATGGCCTGTGCTATCTATGGCCAGGAAGTCAGACTAGATCAGGGGTCGGCAACCTATGGCACGCATGCCAAAGATGGCAGGCGAGCCGCACGCTGCTACCTGCCGAGTCCCAGCCACTGGCCCCGCTCAGCCTGCTGCCAAACCCAGGCTGGGACCCCAGCAGGTAGCAGCGTGCCATTAAAAATCCTGCCCACTTCAGCCCGCTCTTCTCCACCCCTCCCTCCACCCCGGGGCAGGGTGAAGAAGCTTGGTCCTGCTGGCTGCTGCTGCAGGGCAGGCAAGTTCCCCCCTCCCCACTTCTTCCCCCAGCGTGTTGCGTTCCTGCCCCTCCTCCTCTCCCTCCCTGCCGTCGATCAGCTGATGGCCTTTGCGGGGGAGGGGGAGAAGCGGAGCCGCAGCTGCTCTAGGGAGGAGGCAAAGAAGAGGTGGGGACGGGGCCTTGGGGAAGGGGGTGGAATCAGGGGATAACCCCTCCAGCCCCCGGCCGTGAGCCCAGCCCACACCGCCAGACCCCTGCCCTGATCCCTGCACCCCCCTCACACACACCCAGCCCTTTGCCCTGATTCCTGCACCCCCCTACAACCTCAGCCCTGACTCCTGCACCCCCCACACATACCCAGCCCTCTCACACTCCATGTCCTGACTCTTGCACCCCCCACATTCCTACCCTCACCCTGAGCACCAAACGGGAGCTCCCGCCCCCCACCCCGTCACATTCCCACCTGCACCCCTCGCACCAAATGGGAGCTGCCCAGGTAAGCACTCCACACTCCACACACAAACGTCAACCCTGAGCCCCCTCCCTCATTCTAGCTCCTGGCCAGACCCTACCCAACCCCCAGCCTGCTCCTTCACCCCGAGCCCTGTGCTCAGCGCACTCCCACGCTCAGCTCAGTGCAGAGAGAGAGGAAGAGAATGGGCTAGAACCAGGGAGAAGGTAGGTACCCACTCTGTGTGGGCAGGGCCGGGATCCCAGACCAGCAGAAGGCTGAGCGGGGCCGGCAGCTGGGACCCTGGCTGGCAGGAGCCGGCGGACTGAACCCCAGACCAGCAGAGGGCTGAGTGACAGCAGGCTGAGCCGCTCAGCCCACTGCCGGTCTGGGGTCCCGGCCGCCGGCCCCGCTCAGTACACCCAGGCCCCTGGGCAATTGCCCCCTTTACCCTCCTCCCCTGTCAGCGGGCCTGTTGCCAGCAGAGTTGCTGGTGATGCTACTGGTGGTAACTAGTTATTTTTATTATTATTCTTAGTGCCCACTCAGTCTAAAATGGTTTGTTTTCAGGACATCGTCCTGTGGACCAAGTGTGTTTGGCTGCCAGTGGCAAAAGTTGGCACATTTTCCTACAGTCAGTCAAAAGGAATGGTGTGCTCTTTGCTTGATGTTGGTTTTCCCTCCATATACATTAATAATTTTAATAAGTTTATTAATAATGACAAACATTTTTATAAAGGCCATTCAAGATAAATGGAATTATACCTTTCATTTATTTTTCACTAAATGATTCTGTTATGGTCTGCGAGGGATTGCCATTTGTTTTTGTAATTGATGGTTCAGGCACCCTGGAGCTTGGCTAGGTGCTCCTTTTTATTTTTTGTGTCAACATAACAGTATGGATTTTAATTTAAAGGGATACTGTACATTTAAAGCAAAATCCCAATTCTGCCTGAAAAGGGCCCCCGGGCCCTTTTAAAACACCTGGGCCCCTGGGCAATTGCCCCCTTTACCCTCCTCCCCTGTCAGCGGGCCTGTTGCCAGCAGAGTTGCTGGTGATGCTACTGGTGGTAACTAGTTATTTTTATTATTTTGGCTCATCATACTTATTTGCTATGAATTTGACTGAGATCACTAACTATTTTTATACATACTACTGATGAACCATAGATGGTAATTGTAGTCTCGATTAATCTAGGGTGTAAAGTTCACCAGTCACAGGTAACAGGTTCTGTACTCAGCCAGCAATGTAAGAAATTGTACTGAGTTGAAATTTGAGGCACACACAGATAGAAACATGAGGACTTCACTTAAAATCCAAATAAATACAAACATAAGCATAATTATACAAAACCAGATACATCTAACAAAACACACACTAGACTGTGCATTTGTACAACTTTAGGTCAGTACAAGATAAAACAATTCCCCAATGTTGACATACTTACAACCTTGAGCATATTTACAACCTTATGGAGACTGGTAGCAGCAAAGATACAAGAAAAAGTAAGTGGAGATCGCTGCCACGCTGTCTGGAGTGGCTCATGACGGTGAACGCCAATCTCAAGGCAGACTGTCAAAAAGCAGGGCGGACACCCCAAACAGGTTATATGGTCTATAATTAGATTTCACCAACCCAGTAACAAGTGTGAACTCCTATAGCACTATGACAGTCTTATCATGGAGTCACAGACAGTCCCCTGGGGCATTCCACTCTATCTTCCCACCCAGGCAAGGCTGGACTATATGATAGATGGTCACTTCACACCAGAATCACAACAATATTCAGGTTGTTCCCAGTCCCAAAGGAGCAGTCACTTACCCCACATCATTTGTACTCAGATCTCAAACCAAAGACAACACCTGTAACCAATCCTATAATAAACTAACTAAAGATTTATTAACTAAGGAAAGAAATAAGAGTTACTTACAAGGTTAAACAGGAAACATACACACACAAATGAGTTACAGTCTTAGATTTAAAAGGGTAATATAAGGAGAGATTAACAAGACTTTTCAGCTTGGAAAAGAGGTGACGATGGGGGGATATGATAGAGGTCTATAAAATCATGACTGGTGTGGAGAAAGTAAATAAGGAAGTGTTATTTACTCCTTCTCATAATACAAGAACCAGGGGTCACCAAATGAAATTAATAGGCAGCAGGTTTAAAACAAACAAAAGGAAATATTTTTTTCACACAACACACAGTGAACTTGTGGAACTCCTTGCCAGAGGATGTTGTGAAGGCCAAGACTATAACCGGGTTCAAAAAAGAACTAGATAAGTTCATGGAGGATGGGTCCATCAATGGCTATTAGTCAGGATGGACAGGAATGGTGTCCCTCGCCTCTGTTTGCCAGAAGCTGGGAATGGGTGACAGGGGATGGATCACTTGATGATTACCTGTTCTGTTCATTCCCCCTGGGCACCTGGCATTGGCCACTGTCGGAAGATGCCAGATGGACCTTAGATGGAAGGGTTAGCTGGACTTTTGGTCTGACCCAGTATGGCTGTTCTTATGTTCTTATGATCTTAATATAAGATTCTATAATAAGCTGCTCTATATGCCCTTTAGGGCTGACCCATGCCAAGCAGCATGGGGATCTCTTGTTTATGTTTTGGAATCTTTGCCCCTCAGAGTCCAGACAGCATAAAGATCCCAGTTTCTCTTTGTCAGGGATTTTTATCTCCTTCACCCCAGAATCCAAGCTGATGGGATGACTGCATGCATGGGTCTCCCCTTCCTGGAGGGAGAGAGGAATGCAATCAACAATGTTTCTGTCCTATGATGCTACACAATGCCCCGTTTGCCTTCAGTGGGCCATCTTGTGTACAGGACAAGCACTTTACCTAATTAATGTTTACCTAATTAATGTTTCTTTTCCAGTTTGTTGAGTTACACAATGACAGAAGTTTACAATGCAAACACTCAATATAACTTTATACCATGGGATGCAGATATTAAAAACAGGATTACTACATGCAACATCCTACAAGTGTGCCATAAAGTCTAAACACTGAACACATTCTTATAACAGTAATATGGATTTTAATTATACCAACCCACAGGTGAGCCAGACTGATTCCCAGCTATGCATTAGTCAGTGTTCAGAGAGGCCCTGGACCTTGGCATGAGCTGGCACCTGGTCTGCCAGCTTCACAATCACCATAAGAAAGCTTGTTCATACACAGACGTCTGCCCTCTGGTCATCCCTGGTATCCCAAGTAGGGATGGGTTTGACAACCTTGTCTACACCTTTTCCATTTCACCCACATACGTCTGGGCCCATATCTGCTCAAGTCTCAGCCCTCTATTCATATTTGGTATTCCAGGAGACCAATTTTAGGGTTCTGGTTGTCTATATGTGGTATTCCGGTTAACCAGAATTACACTTCCGACAGTTAACCCAATCAGTCCTGTCAGTCCCTTTCCCAGTAGTTTTGATATGTCAATATAGTTAACACAAAGCCTCGAAGATGATACCATCTGTTTGTTTTGGGTTACTTATCACATGATGCACTACTAAACTATTGTAAAATATATATTGCTGACTTCTAGGCCTCACTCTGAGCCTTTCCAGCCCACCTCCCACACTCCATTAATTTCTATTTGCATATTATTACTGTTGAGCTATTTGTATGGTGTTGTCTATTTTACCATATCTTAATGAACTGGTACATAGTGCTGGTTCCTCAGCTGGGTCAATGAAGCTATGCCGGTGGACACCAGTGGAAGTATTGGCCCATCACATTCTATCATAAGCTAACAGGTTCATGACATATGTTATATAGTTATAGCTTTTATTCTGCTAAATTGTGAGCTATATTTTGGGAATTATGTCTATGTTTCTTTCTTAAGACTGCAATGGTGTAAAAATATATTTGTCTACAAAAATGACTCAGTTGTGTGAACAGAATAATAATGATCTTACTGTGCTCTCAAAGGAGAATTTCTCAAAGAATTCCTATATACCTGAAAGGATTCCTATATTCCTGAATTTTGAGTCCAGTCCCAATACTCTCCTCTTTTAAACTAATTCTATCCTGGATTAACTATGCCACGATCTTCTCATGACACTACAGAGGAGAATTTTCTTTTTAGTTTCAAATCTGGCAACGTGTGTTTAAATCTCTCTCTCTCTTTAAAAAAGATTTGCTGATTGCAATTTGATTACTTGTTCAGCATTTAACAAAACATGTTACTCTAATTGAAGTCTAGAAATAGAAATCTGATCAATGGTTCTAAGTGAATCTTATAAATGTTTGATTTGATATTGTTCGGTTCATCTCAAGATTCAGTGTTATAATATATGCTGCTTTTAAGTGTCTACATACAGGAAATATTATGTTAAAAAAATAAAAGTTTTGTATTTACACAGCAGCTTTCTTCATAGATCCCCAAAGTGGGCAAGCACCATAGTGGGGTACTCATTTTTACAGGTGGGAAAACTGAGGCCCTAGGTCCTTAGAATGGGGTTTTTAAGTCTCATTAAAAGTCTGCTTTATACCAGACAGAGATTTTTCGTATACAGATGGACTTCTCTAAAGGGAACCTCAACTTGAGTTAGTTCACTGTGGTGTTTATGCAGCACTAAGTGAATTTCGCAGACTGGGAATCCTGCCCTCTGTCTACAGCTGTAACAAGTTGTGCTGTAAGAAGAAAAGGAGGACTTGTGGCACCTTAGAGACTAACAAATTTATATGAGCATAAGCTTTTGTGAGCTATAGCTCACTTCATCGGATGCATTCAGTGCCACAAGTACTCCTTTTCTTTTTGCGAATACAGACTAACACGGCTGCTACTCTGGAAGTTGTGCTGTAACACATTCATAATTGCCCTGAATTTGCAATTCAGTTTTAAACTGTGGCTATGGGCTTGTATACAGGGGAAAGGTGGGAGTTTTCTGAGTATGCTATAACTACACCAAAAGAATGTGATCAAACTCGCTTATGGAGACATCTGAATATCGAACATGCACTAACATGTTTGTGAGACTGGCTTTTACTGTGTGCTGCAGTCTGCATGTTCTGTTTTCGCTCCCATGGCTCTCTCTGTTTTCCATGTGTGGTACTGAAGTCTTCCAGTTCACTGCCATTTAACTATCTTGCTGTCATGTCACCCGGGTCCCATAATGCTGCAAAGGCAAGGCAATGCTTCCTCTGTCACATGCCATCATCCAGTTTTCAAAATATTTTCATTGCTCTCTATGAAATCCAGTACTCCCCATCCCAACCCCAAACCTTAAAAAATAATGAGACTGGCCCATAAATCAAAAGAGTTGGGGTATTTTTTTTAAATGAGGGGGTTGGATGGCTTTTTTTGGTCTCTTTGATTTTTGACCCCCCCACCCCGCCCCCGGCCTACACCCAGTGTGAGTGATAAAAACAGTGTTCCAATTCTCCTGTATTTATACAGTAAGGTGACTTGGGCCCCTGCTGCAGGAGCTTTTGCTGGAGGACCCAACTGAGATCAGGTTACAAGGATTTGTATAAAATGCTCCCTGATTGTGTGGAGCTTCCTGCTTCTTCACAACCCGCCAAATTCTAACTAAATAATTATCTGCCCCACCCAGCAATTGACTTATGCCCTCTTCCAACCCTCACATCAATTCTGCCCTCCTCAGCCCCACATCTGCCCCTTGCCCCTCAGTGCACCTCTGCTCCTCCTGCAGCTCCAGCAGCTCTGAACCCTTCTACAGCCAGGATTGTGGGGGTGCAGCTGCAGTGAACCCCATTCCCAGGTCTGGAGGAGGAGAGCAAGCTCCGGTTTTTCACCAATTCTCCCCCTTTCCAAGCTGGGTGTTGCAGAGACATAGATGGGAGGGGGAAAAGAAAGCAGAATGACCCATTTTTGGCAGGGTGGAAAAGGGAGCAGAGCTGCCCTCCAACTGCTGAGCTCTTTCTACCCCCCCACGCCTTCCCTGCTTATGAGAGTGATGCCTGATGCTCTCCTCTGTCCTCTCCCCAATCTTCTCTTGGCTCCCGAGAGGAAGGAGGAGAGCTCTGCCTGCCTCTGCAGCAGCTCTAATTGGCTGATCTTTCCCAAGAGGTGGGAAAGTGAGGAAGGCAGCCAATAAAAAAGATATTTTCTCCTGGACAGGGCTGACAATTGCACGAGAGCTGGAGCTTCTCCCATAATGGTGAAGCTAAAATCCTGTTACTCACGTTACTCAATGGGAAATCATGAAAGTAGGCAACATTAGAAATCCTTGACACCGTACGCAAAAAGAAAAGGAGTACTTGTGGCACCTTAGAGACTAACCAATTTATTTGAGCATAAGCTTTCATGAGCTACAGCTCACTTCATCGGATGCATACTGTGGAAAGTGTAGAAGATCTTTTTATACACACAAAGCATGAAAAAATACCTCCCCCCACCCCACTCTCCTGCTGGTAATAGCTTATCTAAAGTGATCACTCTCCTTACAATGTGTATGATAATCAAGGTGGGCCATTTCCAGCACAAATCCAGGGTTTAACAAGAACGTCTGGGGGGGGGTAGGAAAAAACAAGGGGAAATAGGTTACCTTGCATAATGACTTAGCCACTCCCAGTCTCTATTCAAGCCTAAGTTAATTGTATCCAATTTGCAAATGAATTCCAATTCAACAGTCTCTCGCTGGAGTCTGGATTTGAAGTTTTTTTGTTGTAATATCACAACTTTCATGTCTGTAATCGCGTGACCAGAGAGATTGAAGTGTTCTCCGACTGGTTTATGAATGTTATAATTCTTGATTTGTGTCCATTTATTCTTTTACGTAGAGACTGTCCAGTTTGACCAATGTACATGGCAGAGGGGCATTGCTGGCACATGATGGCATATATCACATTGGTGGATGTGCAGGTGAACGAGCCTCTGATAGTGTGGCTGACTCCTCCTGAAGGTCGAGACAGCAGACTGGACTTCTACATAGAGTGCTTCCGCCGACGTGCACGGGCTGAAATTGTGGAAAAGCAGCATCACTTGCCCCATAACCTGAGCCATGCGGAACACAATGCCATCCACCGTCTCAGAAACAACTCTGACATCATAATCAAAAAGGCTGACAAAGGAGGTGCTGTTGTCATCATGAATAGGTCGGAATATGAACAAGAGGCTGCTCGGCAGCTCTCCAACACCACTTTCTACAAGCCATTACCCTCTGATCCCACTGAGGGTTACCAAAAGAAACTACACCATTTGCTCAAGAAACTCCCTGAAAAAGCACAAGATCAAATCTGCACAGACACACCCCTGGAACCCCGACCTGGGATATTCTATCTACTACCCAAGATCCATAAACCTGGAAATCTTGGGCGCCCCATCATCTCAGGCATTGGCACCCTGACAGCAGGATTGTCTGGCTATGTAGACTCCCTCCTTCAGACCCTACGCTACCAGCACTCCCAGCTACCTTCGAGACACCACTGACTTCCTGATAACACCATCCTGGCCACTATGGATGTAGAAGCCCTCTACACCCACATTCCACACAAAGATGGACTACAAGCCATCAAGAACACTATCCCCGATAATGTCACGGCTAACCTGGTGGCTGAACTTTGTGACTTTGTCCTTACCCATAACTGCAGAGCTGTAAGAACAAACACATCTGGAACCCCAACCTGGGATATTCTATCTACTACCCAAGATCCATAAACCTGGAAATCCTGGGCGCCCCATCATCTCAGGCATTGGCACCCTGACAGCAGGAATGTCTGGCTATGTAGACTCCCTCCTCAGGCCCTACACTACCAGCACTCCCAGCTACCTTCGAGACACCACTGACTTCCTGAGGAAACTACAATCCATCGGTGATCTTCCTGATAACACCATCCTGGCCACTATGGATGTAGAAGCCCTCTACACCCACATTCCACACAAAGATGGACTACAAGCCATCAAGAACACTATCCCCGATAATGTCACGGCTAACCTGGTGGCTGAACTTTGTGACTTTGTCCTTACCCATAACTATTTTACATTTGGGGACAATGTATACCTTCAAATCAGCGGCACTGCTATGGGTACCTGCATGGCCCCACAGTATGCCAACATTTTTATGGCTGACTTAGAACAACGCTTCCTCAGCTCTCGTCCCCTAACGCCTCTACTCTACTTGCGCTATATTGATGACATCTTCATCATCTGGACCCATGGAAAAGAAGCCCTTGAGGAATTCCACCATGATTTCAACAATTTCCATCCCACCATCAACCTCAGCCTGGACCAGTCCACACAAGAGATCCACTTCCTGGACACTACAGTGCTAATAAACAATGGTCACATAAACACCACCCTATACCGGAAACCTACTGACCGCTATTCCTACCTACATGCCTCCAGCTTTCACCCTGACCACACCACACGATCCATTGTCTACAGCCAAGCTCTACGATACAACCGCATTTGCTCCAACCCCTCAGACAGAGACAAACACCTACAAGATCTCTATCAAGCATTCTTACAACTACAATATCCACCTGCGGAAGTGAAGAAACAGATTGATAGAGCCAGAAGAGTTCCCAGAAGTCACCTACTACAGGACATGCCTAACAAAGAAAATAACAGAACGCCACTAGACGTCACCTTCAGCCCCCAACTAAAACCCCTCCAATGCATTATTAAGGATCTACAACCTATCCTGAAGGATGACCCAACACTCTCACAAATCTTGGGAGACAGGCCAGTCCTTGCCTACAGACAGCCCCCCAACCTGAAGCAAAGACTCATCAGCAACCACATACCACACAACAGAACCACTAACCCAGGGACCTATCCTTGCAACAAAGCCCGTTGCCAACTGTGCCCACATATCTATTCAGGGGACACCATCACAGGGCCTAATAACATCAGCCACACTATCAGAGGCTCGTTCACCTGCACATCCACCAATGTGATATATGCCATCATGTGCCAGCAATACCCCTCTGCCATGTACATTGGTCAAACTGGACAGTCTCTACGTAAAAAAATCAGATGTCAAGAATTATAACATTCATAAACCAGTCGGAGAACACTTCAATCTCTCTGGTCACGCAATTACAGACATGAAAGTTGCGATATTACAACAAAAAACCTTCAAATCCAGACTCCAGCGAGAGACTGTTGAATTGGAATTCATTTGCAAATTGGATACAATTAACTTAGGCTTGAATAGAGACTGGGAGTGGCTAAGTCATTATGTAAGGTAACCTATTTCCCCTTGTTTTTTCCTACCCCCCCCCAGACGTTCTTGTTAAACCCTGGATTTGTGCTGGAAATGGCCCACCTTGATTATCATACACATTGTAAGGAGAGTGATCACTTTAGATAGGCTATTACCAACAGGAGAGTGGGTTTGTTTGTGGGGGAGTGGGGGGCAGAGAAAACCTGGATTTTTGCTGGAAATGGCCCACCTTGATTATCATACACATTGTAAGGAGAGTGATCACTTTAGATAAGCTATTACCAGCAGGAGAGTGGGGTGGGGGGAGGTATTTTTTCATGCTTTGTGTGTGAAAAGATCTTCTACACTTTCCACAGTATGCATCCGATGAAGTGAACTGTAGCTCACGAAAGCTTATGCTCAAATAAATTGGTTAGTCTCTAAGGTGCCACAAGTACTCCTTTTCTTTTTGTGTATACAGACTAACACGGCTGTTACTCTGAAACTTGACACCATACATCCATGAGAATTTATATCCTTGTATAGTATGGTGAACTGTAGGGTACAGGTGTATGTTACATGCACGCACACATGAGGTTACCAATCATTGCCAATTGGACATCATGGAAAGCACCACTTCTTTCAAGAATGGGGGATGGGGAGTTACCCATCCTGGAAGTGGGATGATAATGATGCTAAAGCAGACTGAAGGCCAATTTGCAAGATGTTGTTTGTATTTGTTTGCTCAAGCAATTATTATAATCCACTTGTCTGCAAATGTGCTTTCTGTTGTTGTTAGATCATTAACCTTAACAGTGTCAACATGCTCCCAGGATGCAATTCAATTATATGACTGCACAGAGTAAGAGTGAGGAGCATGTTTCATATGGAGGAAAGTGCTCACTGTTCATGCTTTATTGGTTCCTGAGAAGCACAAATCCTATAAACACAGTCCGGATGCTCAGAGGTGACTGCTATGTTGTAAAGAGAAATGGAACCATTTACAAATATTTACTAATCTGTTATTGTCCAATTCTTGCAAGAGGAGAAAAACTCCATGTCAGAAAAACTCCTGTGAATTCTGGCATGGTGAAAACACAGATCCATTTGCAGTGGCACAAGCACAGAATCCATGGTATCAACAGGGAGTTGATTCCCCACTCATTTACACCAAAGATTTCAGTGGAGTTACTTGTGATTTGCACCAATGTAATTGACAGGGGAACCAGCCCCCAGGATTCTACTTAGTCTCTTTGCTTTTCAAAATTCCATGAATGTGAAATTGCTTGGTGGTCATGGATAGTGATTAATCCTGTCAGCCATGAAAATACACAACACAAGTAGAGAAGAAGAAAACACTGACCCTGATTTTCTTTTACATACAGCCCCTGCTACACCCCTCTGACAGCATATAGAGTCATTAAAGTGAGTTTAAATGTAACACACCAAAGTGCTGTGAAAACATAGGATTTTTTCACATGGCTTAATGGTGGTATGGTTTTTTTGCCAAAGTACTAAAGGCTTAAAAGCAACCCCGTTCCACCTCCAAATAAAACAGTCACTTTCAATATGGTTAGGGTCAGAAAAGTTTCTGTGTATAAAGTGGCTACCATTTACTGTAATTAATATTTATAAATGGATTTCATATTAGATTGGGGATATTGGCCCTTTAAATGGAAAACTCTACGTTATGTTCAGGGATTTAATACTTTATTGAGCACATATGTCATTAGCCAATAATCCTAGAAAAAGGAACAACACTTTTATCCAAAGTGCAGCAAGGCTGCTTGCTACCATAGCAAAACCAAGATGTATAAAATACGATCATCTCCTCAGTTGCACATGACAGCTCCCACTGAAGTCGGTATCTATTTAGACTGCACTCGGTATCAGCGTCAATGGGACTCGCATGCATGCATTTAACAGACAGGATAATCGGGCTCTAGGTTACCAAAACAGTCCTGATAAAAACCATACGACCAGTCCCAATTTTTT
Source organism: Eretmochelys imbricata (assembly GCF_965152235.1). Lineage (NCBI taxonomy): Eukaryota > Metazoa > Chordata > Testudines > Cheloniidae > Eretmochelys > Eretmochelys imbricata. The sequence goes on along the minus strand of NC_135574.1, from coordinate 132,491,103 downwards.
GCCTAAAATTAAATTTGAATGTCTTAGAAAGATGAACATATTTGCTTAACTTTTTAATAACTTATTTAAAGGTTTGCGTTTCCTCCGCACTTCCTGGCTCTGGCTGGGAACAAGCCGAGGGTACATCTGTACCGCAGTTTGGAGGTGTAATTCCCAGCTCAAGTAGACATACCCGTCCAAGTATGCACCTACGAGCTAGGATGGGATTGTACTCAGGTGGCTAGCCCAAGCTGCCATCTGTGCCACCACGGCCAAATTGCTATTTTGAATGTGCTCACTCGAGCAGAGCTTGCACTTGTATGTTAATCTGAGGTGGGAACTAAGACTCCTGGCCACTTCACGTGAGGCTGTTCTGTTGAGATTTCTATCCCACCATTACAGGCAGGGATGTTCCAAATGAGTATTGACGTGTCTTTTATTCTTGTTGATCCCATGAGCTGTCAGCCATTTGAGTTTAGGTATTGTCCCATCACTAATGCACACTTATTAGCCAGGCTGAGTGGGCAAGTGGCATTATGACGTACCAGCTCTTTATTAGTAACTCTGTCAGTTTGTGCAAAATGTATAACCATTTTTTTTAAATGAAAGATGAATGGTGAAATTCTGTGCTCCATCTGTAAGAGCCGTGGGGGAAGAGGGCACCTTCCTGACCCCGGAAAGGCCTTTCACAATACAGATTGTCCAGGGGATGCTGTTGTCTACACTACGAGCTAGGGCTATGACTTCCCCTGCTCATCTACACACACTTGCCCTAGTTCAGTGGGTACATACTTGCCATGGCTCAGCCATGCCACCACTGTCACTACCTGAACTACTGTGGCTATACTGCTATTTATACTCATGCTGGAGATGGGGATTTTAATGCTCCTTTACACTACTCCAACCCTTTGCTCACAGGAAAGGGACTAGAGCTGGGATGAGGCTTTCACCTTAACCTTCTAGCCCCTGTAGTTGGGGAGAATTTTCCAATGTGAATGGACTGCCTTACTCTGCAGATGTTCTTACAAAATTCCTCCGAAAGGTGTCAGTTCCTCCCAATCCACTTAATTTGCATGTTAACTCTGAAGTCTAACGACAACAGTCATCATGTCTACACTGTTAATTGTTGGTCATTTTAGCAGAAACATCATCCAGCAATAAGGATGGACTGCAGGCAGATCTTTGGGAAGAATGCTGCCATTTTTTCCCATCTTGACCCCTCTACATATCTGTAGTTAATAAGTTAGCTAAGAGCATCAGATACATCGAGTCTCACAGAAGAGAGTCATACAGTATGTTACACATTCCAAAGAGATCTTATCAAAAACAGTTAATTAAAAACAGACTTTTCTCCCAGCCTTCTGCATGGCTCCTGACACAGATTTACACTTGCCCTGGACAAGCTGTTAGTGTCAGGCCCAGTGAATAATAGATTCAGTTTGTGGCTGAGATTTGGTTTCAGATAAATTAGTCTAAAGAGCTTGGCAAAGACAAAGTGTTAAACAAACTTCCTATTCACTTGTGGCTGGGATGCATGTTAGCGCAGCCTTCAGGGCTCGTCTACTTCACTAGAAGTTAAATGAGCCCTTAGCAGTGCCAGTTTGGGGGTATCAGGGGGTAGCCGTGTTAGTCTATCTCCCCAAAAACAACAAGGAATCTGGTGGCACCTTAAAGACTAACAGATTTATTTGGGCATAAGTGTGCATCTGAAGAAGTGTTTTTTTACCCACGAAAGCTTATGCCCAAATAAATCTGTTCGTTTGGGGGAAGAATCAGCCCCCTACCAATCCCCAGCAGTCCCACGTTTGGAGAACCAGTCCCCCAGCCTTTGCACTGCCTCAGCACTGGTGCAAGAATGAATTCAGACCCTTGTCTTTGTCTCTTGTCACTGTTTGTTTCCATCTGTCAGCTCCCTTTTATGCTCTCCAGTTGTTTGTTTGTATTGCAGTGATACAACAGTCTTCTGGGTGCTATGCCAGCTGATATAAAAGAACTTAGAGTCTAAATAAGGACAAGCCCCAGGGTGGGTGTGGAACACCAGTGTGTGTGTGGGGGGGCAAGGGGGGTGTTGCTGAGGACAGCAAGCGTGGCAGTAACAGGGATACAGGATTGCATTGATTAGCTATTTCTTTTTCTAATGAATAGCTGTACAGAAATAAACGAGGAAGAGGTTTTAATGGATCTCCTGATAGGGCACTCGCTTAGTGTTGTCAGACAGTTGGCGGTGGGGGGGGGGGCGGGAGGGTGGTGGTTTGAGAAGCAATCAGTGGGAGGTCAGCATTCTTTCTCCATTCTTTGTTCTACCTTCATTTGACAACACTGCTGCTTTCATATCTCAGTGCTGTTGTGTTGTGCAGGGCTGAGGTGACTCAGCTGGGTTCCACACGCCTTGAAAACAAGGCCAGTGGACCCCTGCACCTGAACCAATTGCTGAACTTCTCGATACCTCCAGTCCATCCTCATAGCGTGACAACAGCTGGCTGCCCAGAGGTTAGAGCTGCATCAAAATAGAAAAATTTGAACCCCACTGGGCTTTTCTTATGGAGGCAGCAGGATCGTGGAAGAGATTCTCAAAGCTTACTAGAGGGTACTTAGCCCTGTAACTCCAAATCATTTCAGTGGGAGTTGGTTGTGTGGCTAAATTCCCCCAGCTTGCTTTGAAAATCTCAACCTTCCTTTGTTTGTTTACTGGGGAGTGTTGCTGTTACAAACCCACATTTCAGCAAAGGATATGCGAGTGCTCGTAACTTCCAAAAGCTACAGGGAATGAAAAGCTCTTTGCTCCAGATCCTCAGCTGCTGTAAATTGGCTTAGCTTTACTGAAGTCAATGGAGCTACACTGATTTACCCCAGCAGAGGATTTGGCTCTTTCAATCCATATCAAAGTATTTGCTGTTTCCAGACGAAGGCAAGTGAAACACTAATGAATATTGAATAAGATCTGTAGCCAGGGGATTTTAATAAATAAAAATATGTTTTTAAAAAACTAGTGCAGGCCCTTTTACTCTTGTCAACACTTTGTGTTTTGTCTTTTGTTAGATGTGATTGCATCTGCATCACTATGGTAGCTAATGAATAATTATTTAATTTACCAACCTCTGGTGGCAGCATTTTAGTGTTAAAGATATTGCAACGCAGACTCTCTCTCCCCAACCTACGCACAGTCTGTCACAAGGAAAAACTATAAATCCTTGATATTCTTATTTTAGGCTAAATTTGTTTACCTGTCTGTTCAGATGTGACACAAGAGCTTTATTTAATGTGACTATGGCCACAAGCTAAACAGTAGGTGCAGATAAACATGGTTACATTTTTTCATTTTTACTGTCAACATATATCAGCTCTCATCTGAGCTACCTGAAATGAATATTGTACCATCTATATCCCTGTGAATTCCTGCAAAACGTCCAGAGCTTGCTCATGCAAATTTGTGCTAAGCTTTTAGAAGAAAACTGAAGAAGGAAAAAGAAAAATTTCTTTTTTAAAGAATAACTGGTCCAAAAGTGGTGTTCTTGGAGCACCGGGGGGGAGGGACAGGGGTGCGTCAGGGGAAGCTTTTCAAACAGATCTTTCAGATTCTGGGGCACAACCATGAACCATCTCAGATATTCAAGGAAGGAGTGACCAGAGGATATCAGAGGAGAATGGGGTGGTCTGAGTTCTTTTGGGGGACTGATTTAGGTGGGGACTGGTGGCAGAGATTCATGTTTGTTAACTGATCCCCCTGCTCTGTCTTATCTATTCCAGCATGCTAGAGATTCTCCAGTGGCCCTGAAAAACTGGGACACCCCAGACTGAGGTAAGTGTTTTGCTTGGGGCGGAGGGACCCCCTAGAAGTATGTGCACATGTGTTTGACTCTGAAATGGGAATGGTAGCAATTTAAAAAATCAATTTGTTTTACAGATTGAGCCAGAGGGACCCATTTCCAATGTTTTCATCGGTATTTTTAAATAACGTTGTTCCCGTCTGTTACCCTTGTGTCATTGCTTGAGGAAGTGGGTGTGGGAGAGTGAGGGGGATAGGGGTGAGCTGCGGCCACCTGTGTCCAGCCTAGTGTGCTCTCAGGACTGCCCTGAACAGGAAGACTGTGGCTGACTGCTAAAGCAGTGTCAGCTTTCACCTCCTGACTTAGTCAGGCCTGAGCTACCATTGTCTCAGAGGCCCCTTACCAAACCTGTAGGAGGGGCTTTGTGTGCTCTGGAAAACAATATCAAGATGTTGAGTACCAAACATGCCCCAGCCCTGCCTTCAGGGACTGCACAGAACATAAAGGCACTCTGGAGATTTGCCAAACACTGCTTTGAAAATGCCTTGAGCCCCCACAGGTGCCAAGTGCTCTCCCCTCACCCACCTTTAAGCCACTCCTGCTGTCATTTGGGGGCACTCAGACTAGATGCTTCTAGCCTGTGTGTAGTTGCTATGCCTGGATTCACTCCAATGTATGTGTGATGCATTTGTAGTGACACAGAGCGGAAACAAAACTGTTTCTTGTTTGCAAAACTAGAATCTCCTGTGTCCCCCTTCCCCGTCTCCAGCCCTGGGAGTTATCTTGACATGGTGGTTGGGCTTTATAGCTGTTGCATATCTGAACTAGCAGAACCAAAGACTTCTAAATTGTGCCCTGTTGTTGGTATATATGTGTGCAGTGATCCAGACAGCAAGTTTTATTATTAGTTACATGAAATAATAGCTGGCTGCATGACAGCCCCAGTTAACCCATGATAAAGTGAAAACAGGGACAGGATAAAAGACAGTTATTGACGGAGGTTGATTAAGGCTAAAATAGGACTCAGATCCACAAGACACCTCTTAGTGTGTCATAACTATAAAGGGAAGGGTAACAACCTTTATGTATGCAGTAACATCAAATCCCTCCTGGCCAGAGGTACAGAATCACTTACCTGTAAGGGGTTAATCTGTTCCATTAACCTAGTTGGCACCTGACCAGAAGGACCAATGGGGAAAGAAGATACTTTCAAATCGGGGGGGGGGGAGGAGGAGTAGGGGGGAAGGTTTTGTTTGTGCTCTTTTGTTGTGTGCCCTCTCTGACAGAGAGAGGGACCAGGGCAGGAAAAAATATCTCCTAAAAAGGTCCTGAAATGTTACATCTAAAATTACAGAAATTGTAAGTAATAGCAAGGAAATGCATTAGAGTATCTTTTGTTTTAGCTTGTGAATTTTCCCTGTGCTAAGAGAGAGGTTTATTTTCCCTATGCTACAGGGGAATCCTCTGTGTTTTTAATCTTTTTATTACCCTGTAAAATTACCTTTCATCCTGATTTTACAGAGGTGCTTCTTTTACTTTTTTTTTTTTTAATAATAAAGTTCTTCTTTTAAGAACCGGATTGGTTTTTAGTGTCCTAAAAGACCAAGGGTCTGTTTTGTGCTCACCTTGTTAAACCTATTGGTTGATATATTATTCTCAAGCCTCCCCAGGAAAGGGGGGGAATATTTTGGGAAAATAGGGATGCCAAGTGGTCCTTTTCCTGAAAGTTTGTCTAAATCACTTAGTGGTGGCAGCAATACCGTCCAAGGACAAAGGAAGGTTTGTGCCTTGGGGAAGTTTTTAACCTAAGCTGCTAAAAATAAGCTTAGGGGGTCTTTCATGTGGGTCCCCACATCTGTACCCCAGAGTTCAGAGTGGGGAGGGAACCCTGACAGTCCCTCTACCTGTGATAGCTTCTGCTCTCCTCTACTTCTGCATCCTTGCTCTTCCACCAGAGTGAGGCAGCACAGCTCTGGTAAGATGACTAACAGAATAAGATCACTGTCTCTCCACCTCCTCTGCTCTCTCTGGCTCATTGTTAAGACTGGGACTAAGCTCCCAAATTCTAAGGATCCTACTTAATCCACTCCTGTTTGATAATACCCGTACTTTTAAGGAAATGGCCATGATATGCTGCATTACCTCTCACCTGGCTGCCACTGAGTTGTTCAGATTAATTCACTTCTATCTTAGAAGAGGACACTCATTTGTTCCTTGGTTTCACTGGGATTTTAACTTTTTTTTTAAACTAATGGATTAGGATTTGATAATAATTCGAGTTGCAAACGCCAAGTTCCTTTGAAAATTGTAACTTTTCAGGCCAGTACAATAGAGTGCTCTGTAGCGTTACTCTGAAACCATCCCCTTCAGAGCAAATCAAGATGAGGGAGATCCGTGCATTTCTTTATAACTGAGTCAATGGGCCAGTGTAAATAAGGACTAGGACTGATCAGAAAATTTCCACTGAAATGAATGGGGGGAAAATGCAATCTCCCCCTCATTTTTTGACCATCTCCAATCAAGAGAAATCCACTGAAGTCATAGGAGTTGCAATCTTGGAAAACTGGTCACAATCAGGTGTATATTCTGGTACTCTTGTACTGGTACTCTCTGGTATGCTTTAATAACACTGCAGGGGGAAGCTGTAAGCATAGCTGTGTCATCTCAGTGAGAGTTGAATAAGTAAATTTGAAATGTTCCTAATGTATGCAATAAACATTAACAAAAGGGGAGAATGAAATAAATTAACTAAATTTCAAAGACCTGTTTTTGTTGCCCATAACCATGGTCTCTGGGCACATTTACAATATTAATATCAGATACAAATAAATATAAATTTCCTACATGGGCAGGTCACTGACATACTGCAGCTAATGTATAGCTCAATAACTATGGTGAATAAAATTTGATGTGGGATTAATTCCTTTAAAATTACTGCTAGTGAAGGTGACCATTGGGGAAAAAATATTTCTGGTTTGATTAGATGTTCCCAAAATTTTCAATCTTTAAACTTATCAAAATTATCCCAATACTTTGGTATTGTACCTTACAGCTATCCCCTCCTCCCGAAGTCATTTGAAAATTCAATTTTTGACATCACAGAAGATTCAGTCCTTTATAGGCAAGTGTAAAGAGGACCAGGTGGTTTTTAAATCAAAGTCCCCAAACTTAGAACCAGCAGTCTGCTAGAAAACTCCCAATATATATTGCCTCACATGCACTATAAAGTCATAACACAGGATGGACTGTGGATCCTTGTCATGCTGATGTAAGCACTATATATCACACGCTTGAGTGGCTATGTATATGGAAACACAATCATGCTAGCCACATGTTTAGATACTGAGATGCAGCCTGTTATGTGTCTTTGCGGTGGCACTGATTTCCTTGTTAAGTGGATTCTTTGGGCCAAATCCATATCTGTCGTAAGTGGTTGCAACTCCAAGGAAGCCAACAAAACTGCACTTGCTTATTCCAGCATGACCCTTTGTATTTACCTTACTTTTGGGGAAAACAAACAAAAGAAATAGTATCAAATTAATCCCTGCAGTTGTATTTCAAACAATGGAGTTACCCTATGGAGAATTTGGGCCATGGTGTGCATTGCATTTTGAAAAATTAAGATGACCGATGGGGAGAATGGCTTGTGGCTGGTCGAGGAACAAGGATAAGCTTGGCCGTATTGCTGTATCTAGTGATTAAAAGTTCACAGATTTTTAAGGTCAGAATGATATCTAGTCTGACCTCCTGCATAACAAAGGCTCTGGAATTTCCCCAGTCACCTGCAAAGGAAAAGGATTGGTTCAGCTTCTTTATAGTGAATAAGGCCAGAGAATGTACTCCTTCCCCTTTCTTCCTTTATTTCTTTTTTAAAAGAAAGGTTGCTTTTTACCTGAGGAGTATCTAGTCTTGTCTCCCCTCATTTCATGGGAGAGCTGATCAGAGAACCGGAGAGCTGGAGTGGGAGCTTTTTCAGTTAATTGAAAGGATAGTTGTACTGAATTTTTAACAAATCTTTTCTCCCAATTGTTTGTCAGACTAAGAATACAAATAATTTCAGCAGCTCCAGACAAAATGGTTTTATCCAAGACAGTCTTGTCTCGTGCACTAACAGTACCATCTGCTGTCATGACATTTCTTATAGTGTCAGAAAAATTTCTTTAACCCTTTCTTGGTTGTCACAGCCTGGCATGACTAATTTGTGCTCCCTACCTCAGCATATGGATGTACAGTCAACTGAGGTTATCACAAAACAAGAGGGCCATGCTTCTGTAAGTGAATTTAACAAGCAAAAAAGAAAAGCAGGATGATTATTGGTAGTGACCATCAGGGGGTGCGGGGCCCGGGACAAATCAGCCTCCCCAATAGTCTCCTCGCCGTCCGTCTGGTGTCCTGCCCCTGACTGCCGCTCTCCTCCTCACTGCCTGCCCGCCTGCCTCCTCAACCCCCTCCTGCCTGCCTGCCCCTTGCCTCCCTGTTCGCCTCCTCACCCCGCTTGCCTGCCCACCTCCCGCCTCACCTCCCCACCCGCCTCCTCACCTGAATATCGGGTCAAATGGTGTCCCAATTGTATCGACGCGCAGGGCCCCCCAAAGCGTAGGGCCCGGGGCGGTCACCCGATTCGCCCTCCCCAAGGGACAGCTCTGGTGACCATTATTTCACATATCACAGCAATGGGTGCCATGTAAGAATCTAGATAGAATTGCAATAATAAGGGACAGTAAACACAGACTAAGCCAGGGATGCAGTAAAGCATAACCCTACAGTCTCTGCCATGCTGCATGTTACAGAAGGGCTACCCACCCGTCACATGACCCAGCCCGGGATTTAAGGGAGGAGTGTGTCCTCCTTCCACCTGTGAGTAGGGTGACCAGCTGAAATGAACAAAATGTCGGGACGCATAGGGGAAGCCAAAAAATTTTTTTTTAAAAAGTGGCCAGAGCTGCAATATCGGGACAAATGGAGTCCCGACTGTGCATCGGTCGGGATGCAGGACAAAGAACTAAAAATCGGGACAGTCCCTATTTTATGGGGACGTCTGGTCACCCTACCTGTGAGAGAGGCAAGGGAGAAGCCTCTGGGGACTAGGCAAGGAAAGTGCTTTGTTTTTTATGTTGTTCATGAGTTTTCTGTTTAGCCAATAGAATTAGGCCCTGAGGCCAGGGCCTGAAACAGCCTTCGGTATGGCTCTGCTTATATGGCCTCGTATTTTGTTGTCCTGTTACACAGTGCTTACAAGCAGCCGGCTAAAGTGTGTGTGTTTCATTAGTTAGGAAATACTCCTAAAGTACAAAGAAGGGCATGTTACTGTGTCAGTTTAATGGGATCCTTGTCACTCTCCCAAGTACCAGATCGAAGAGTTACACTTTGCTTTGTTTGAATCCTGGAGTTTGTGAGCATCTGCAGCAGCAGCACCAGGGACATGGAGAGATGAATGCACTTCAGTGGTGGTTATGACCTTCAGACTACTTCTAGAAGAATTGGGGGTTCTCACAAGCTGAAAATGCTCTAAGGCAACAATTTTGATCTGGCAACCGAGTGAAGTACATCCATTAAGCTATAACCTTTAGACCCGTCCTATACAATAAATAACAATGTGGGGCAGCAAATCAATACAGTCTGTAACCCACTACTGCCCATTGTCACACTGTCGCATTACTAGAGTGTTCTGTAGCAATGTGGACTTCCTGTTGGACTTCAGTATTGCGAACTATCAAAATGGATTGTGAGTTTTCAAAGTGAAAATAGCTCTGTTCGTTAAATGTTGGTTAAATATTGCCTGTTATCGATTGCATGTTAGACCGCCACTGAGAAGAAATATATACTACTGTATTAAGCATTTAGATCATTTGAGCATTTTCAGTTCTATTTTTTCTTGTTTCTAAGAATTATGGCAGGAGGGAAAAAGTCTCCATTAATAATCTCTCTATGCCTCAGTGTCCCATTTGCAAAGTGGGGATGATGATACTTTTCCTCCCACCCCTTGTCAATCATGTCTGTGTAAACTGTAAGCTCTTCAGGGTGGGGACTGTTTCTTATGATGTATTTATAGAATGCTTAATACACTGGGGCCCTGATCTCAGGGGGACCTAGAGGTGCCATCATAATTCTAACAATAATAAATCATTAGACACAGGAAAACTGTGAACGGTTCCATTAAGAGAAGCACCTGAACGTTTGGATGGGCACCTGAGGCTTATGCAAACCTCTTGGCCATGATTCTCCTTTCAATTACACTGTACTACTCTCATGTAATTCCACTGTAGTCACTGGCTTCACTCCTGATTTATGGTGCCTGTTAAAAGTGCAAAAGTACAGCACAATCCTAGAGTGTGAGCCTTGATTCTAATGGGAACTACCCATAGGAAGGACGTACAAGATCTAACTGTTGGACTTCATTCTTCAGTTGCACTGAATTCACACTTGGTACAGCAGGGTGTGGGTAGAATAGGCATCACCTTTCTGTTCCTTCTGGGCTGCCAGGGAGCTAAATAGGCCTGTGTCATGATTTACAGCTGTTCCAATGCTCCACCACACTCCCCTTCTTCCCTGACATGCTCTCCTCTTTACTCCTGACAATGCCATCTGCACTGATGTACGGGGACTGTTGCCCCCTTACTAACATTCAGTGGGGGTGTTTTGGTTGGCTAGCTCCCAGTACTAAAAGGGGAAGGGTCTATGGGAAATCAGGACCCTGAGACTGATAGTCCTCAAGAACAATGGGGAGAGGCCAATGGTCCAGGTCAGCCTGAATGACAGGGCGGGCAGCCTAATCAGAGAGTCAGGAGGCCAGGGAGGTCCCGTCCTCCATGTGAGCTGGAATTGCCTGGATCAGACAGAGTGAGGCCCAGCTAAAGAGAAAGCAGGAGTGCAAACTGAGCTGGGGAGCAGAGATGTGCCAGATCCAGAGAGAGCAGACCCTGTCTTGGGAGCAGAGCTGCAGCCCCAAAGCCAGAGGCACAGCCCAGAGAGAGCAGACGTGCCCTGGGAGCAGAGCTGCAGCAACCAGAGGCAGAGGGGTCAAAGAAGCAGCCCAGGGAGCTGGAGGCTGAGCAGCAGCAGCAGTGCAGAGACAGAGTGGTGGAGCTGGGGCTGGAGCAGTCTGGAGCTGGGTGCGGTGAGCAGCTGGGGAGAGCGAGGGGGACCCTGGGCAGCAGGCCCAGCACAGGGAGACGCCTCAGCCAAGAGGTTCTGCCGGCCAGGCTTGGATCGTAACCTCGACAGGGCGGGGGCAACACTGGGAAGAAGGGTCCTACCACTTAAAGCCTGAGAGTGTGTGGCCACCACCAGAGCAAGTGTCCAACCCACAGCTTCCCTACACCACAGCCAGGGCCTGAGAAGAAGGCCTGGGACTTACAAGGAACAGACTGTGAACTGCCCTGACATTCCAGAGACACTGTGATGTTCCCTGCCACAGAGCAGCTTGATGTGTTTCCTTTAACCTTTCCCATTATTCCTTATTCTTTTTAAAATTAATTGTTGATTAAATAACTTGCATTTGCTTTAACTTGTATGTAATGGTCAGTGGGTCAGAGAAGTGCCCAGGGCAGAGAGAGTACCCTGGAGTGGGGACACCCTAGCCCCTGTTCTAGGTGACCACAGCAGGGTTGGGGGTCGAGCCCCCCTTGTTGGGGTTATGAGGACTCTGCCAGACAGGAGAGTGGAAGGGGAGTCTTCAAGGGCAGGGAGGCCACTGGGTAAAGGAAGTGGGAGCGAGGACTCAGATCCTTTCGCTAGCCCTCTTCACCCGGGTAGTACAGAAGCCAGGAAAGTTCCCCACAATAGCGGGACTATTCTCCCGCTTACACTGAGGAATAGAGCTGACTGGAAAATGAAAATCCATTCCTGCAAAAAATTCCCATTTTTGAATATTTTTCCCATCCAAATCTGGCTGAAAACACAAAGTTGTTTTGCAGGAAGGGATTTCCAGAAAAAGAAAAAATCTGATTTGGAAGAACCAAAATCAAATCATCTGGCCTACCTGGAAAACTCTTCTCAATTTCACTTTCTCCCTGCAGGCAGAAAGTGAGATTGACAAAAGCCTTCCAAGATGGTAGCCAGGAATCCACCATGTCAATGTTTCCAAACAGAAAATTGGAATTTTTTTTCAAAATTGAAATTTTCCTGCAGAAATCTAAAATTTTTGCAAAAAGGGCAATTCTCATAGAAAATTTTCAGCCAGCTTTACTGAGGAGTGTGGTGACAGGTGGCACAGCATCCAAGGACTCCCTGTGATGGGAGCAATTCTCAGCTTCCCCTTTAGGGTGGCTTTCTGGCTGTTTTGTGCTACCTCAGTGCAAAGGAGCCTGAACCAGGGTTCAGGAACCAGACCTTGGGTTGTAAATGTCTCCAGAACAGACACTTGTGAGATTTCACTCACTTTCTGGTGAGAAATGCCATAAGAAAAGTTTGTCTCACAGTGTTTGGTGTTTCTAGTCCCAGTCAGAAAAGCTGCTGTGGAAAAAAAAAACTATTAAACAAAATTAAATATAACTTTTTCAAACCTCACTAAATGTGAATCTCTAGCTTCTTCCAAATATGACCTGAGTTTGACTTTATGCATATTTTTAAAATTCAGGTTCTCAGCAGCCTGAATAATTTGCTGCCCACATATCTCTGGGGCACATTTTTGTTCCAGACCTAAATGGTCTGTGTTTACTCATAAATAAAATAGAGAGATGTAAAGTTACTGCCTGCAAAGTAACACAGATTCTTAGGAAATAAATATAGCTGAGGGTTTACTGTCCATATCGCTAGCAGAGTAATGACTTGTCAGCACAATTAACTTCCAAAAGAGACCAAGGGGGGAAATAACAAAGGCTGATCCTGTAGGTTTCTGGGGAGTGATGATGTAGGTTGGAGAGAAAGATGACGCCAGAATGAATTTCATTAATGAGCTCTATTCACCACATTCTAGAATACAAAAGGGAAAGCATAGTTCATGCAATAGTTGGCTTTTAGCTGGGAAGGAGACACCAGCCATTGAAATACATTAGATAGATGTGATCCGCCAAAGCAATGGAATAGCTACAGCAGTGAAGTTTCAGTCCTTGAAAAATAGCCTTTCACGCCACTGAGATACGAGATGTATTTAAAGGAAAACTTTAGTAATCAATCCTAATGCAATCATAATGCATGGCCATCTTGACTTCAGTGAGGTTCCATGTAGACACAAGGGGACTGCCTGATTTGTAGGGTCCGGGCCTATGTTTGTAGACTGCATTGAGCTGCTCTTCTGGTGAAACAAGCAATACAAGTGGCCAGTATTTTTTTTTTTACTCATTTTTTGTCTTAAATGTATAATTATTTGTTCACTAACACTTACATCTGCTAAAAGCCATAAAAATACAGTTTTACAAAAATTAATTTAAGCCCATTATTTTCTGGGGTCATGGTGTAGGAGATCATAAGTTTTCAGTACATACCATGGAATGTAATAGCAAGTCTTTGATCCTGTAAATAGACTTGATGAAATGTTAACAATCCTTCTGTATGGTATCTGTAACAAAGCTGGAAGATAAGTGTGATTTGGAAAGGTCTCTTAAATCAGTATGACTGTGGGCACCATGCCCACAGTTTGCTTCATCTTTTAAACCTTTTTTGGTAAATTAATATTTTGGATAATGATGAATATAAATAATTTACATACACAGCTTTCATGTTGTATGCTCACTGAGCTGGATTTTCAAAGGCATCAAGCCAGGATCTAATTCCTGGCTTTATTAGGTCATGAAACAAAATGTGCAGAGAAGATATAATGTCCTTAAGCTGCAACATCAGCAGCAACAGACAGACCTAATGCTGCTGGACTTAACAGAATTAGATTTCATGTATAGTTAATGAATGCAAATGACACTTAATTTTTACAGCTAGAGATGTAATACATTGTGTATGACACACACGTGCAATTGCAAAAATTATTCAGATTTGTGATTCCTGCAGCCTGTGTCCTGTTTCAGCCCTGTAAAATGTACACTGCTGTGGGGAAAGGCTGTAGAAAAATGCCAGCAAGATTACTGTATAATTTAAAGCCACCCGAGGAGCAATATTAAAATATTCATTAGGATGTTACGAAGGTTGCATGTGTTTTTATTTTCCTCTGCTGCTGTTAAAATAGTAAGAAATAGTTAAGAGCTGGTGGCAGCTGCAGGAACAAGAGTTGGAGCTGGGTTCAGACTGATACTGAGCAGCTTCCTGAAGAGAAATAGTTTAGTCTCCTGAGGGCTGTAATACCTTGGTCCCATTCCTGTTGTTGGATTTAATATGTGGATGGCTGGTGTGTTAGTGGCCTGTGACGTACAGGAGGTTGGACTAGATGATCTGATTTTTCCCTTCTGGCCTTAAACTCTTTGACTCTAAACACTTTCTAAATACCTTGTGGACTGTTGTATCTTTCAAACAATATATACAGCATTTCTAGTTCTTCCTCTCGGTCCCTGGCCCAATAGAAACAGTGAGAAGGCCAAATGAATTCCATGTATAAGGAGGTCAGAGGTGTAATTCCGGTAGAGTTGTGCCAGAGCTGACCCTAGGAGTGTGTTGCTCAACAGTGTTCCCTCTAGCCAATTAATCAGCAGGTCTAATGAACTATGGAGAGAGTCCCATCCAGCTCTCCTTGACAGAAGGGGGGAATAGATGAGGTTTCCCCCCTTTTTCCATCAAGGAAAGCTGAATGGGCCTTGACATAAGGCTTAGAGATTTGTTGAGTGAAAAGTAAGGAGGAGGAGAATGGAAGGGTCAATTAAACATGCAGAGCGCTCAAAAAAAAATAGAAGTCTTAAAAAAAAAATTGAAAATCATAGCCTAATACTTCATTCTCAAACACAGCAAAGACAAGAGCAGAATGGACATGAAAAATGGTTCAAATCTATAGGAGATATCCCATGAATGGAGAAGTCTGACTATGCATTAAACTAGAGGAAGTCAGACAAGTGTAGGACCCTTTCCTAGGCTATAGCCTGACCCTGCACCCGCTGGATTCTGTACAAAACTGCCCTTGCCTTTAATGGGAATAAGTACAATTTGTAAAGATACATGTCAATGACCATAACAAATGCACATTTCCAGGCATAGTGGAAGGAAAAAGCACACAATGTAATTTAAAAGAGAAATTCTAAGCTAGCCCACGCATTTATTACACTAATTGCTATTTGACGTCAGATAGTCTTACATTTGGGGGGATGACTTGCCCTACTCCCCTCTCCCACATTAAATGAACCAGCTATATATACTTCCCTGGAGTATACGCCACAGAGGCCACCCAGCTGGACATCTATTCATTCTAAGTAATAAGCAGCTCAACTCTCACAATGTGTGTTTGAGTCCCCACACAGCTAAGCCCTGATAATCACCAGTACTTCATGGTGAGTTCTGAAGTATGTTTCCCAGCCACTGCTGGTTTGGGATGGAGGCCATGAACTTGTGGTATACATTTGACCCTTTATATAACTCTTTTGCCTGGGCAACTTGCCACAAAATGATGCTAGCAAATTGGCATCCCCCACCCCTTTACACTGGAGGTGTGGATAGTGTAAAAAGTTTTGCAGGTCATGCAAAAAACGTTTAAGGCTGGCTCTGCTTCTTCTGGAAAAAAGTATTGCCTTTCTGCCAGACAGATGGACCTGTAAAACTGGGGCACTATTCTCAATTGATGTAATTGCCGTATCAAGTTACAACAAAGAGAAAGTGGAAGAAAAAATTGGCCAGCGTAATTTTAAAAATAATTCTTTACAATATATCTAGTAAGGAAAGAGTTGAGTGAAAAAAAATCTGGTGTTTGCTCTCTTTTTCTTTTATGACACCATTTTACGTATGACATCAAGAAAAGGACGATGTCTAGTATTACTCAAACTTGAGCAAGGTTCCCAGCAACTACCACCTGTGAAAGTAGGATCAGTCTTTTTATAGTGAAAAGTGTTTTATTTTAGACCCATATTTTACTACTTCTACAATGCGCTTACAGCAAATCCAACACTGCCATACATCTGCATAAATATTTGATACCTTTAATAGCATATGCAGCACACACTGTGTAGTGACCCTTGGGCAGAAAGACGAAGTAAACTCACGTACCACCTGTGTATATTACATTGCAGTGTTCTGGAAATATGCCAAGGTCTCCTGAAAAACCAATGTAAAGTAACAGTTCTATTCACACAATTTCAAAAATCAGAAGAAAGGCTGTACTGTTTAATAATTAAACAAAACTGAGACATTGGTAGGTGATTCACATTATTTATTGAAATAACACAAAAATGATCAACCATTCACAGTCACTTCTATTATGTGTGTGTATAATGTCTTCTGCAGTTTCCACGGTATGCATCCGATGAAGTGAGCTGTAGCTCACGAAAGCTCATGCTCAAATAAATTGGTTAGTCTCTAAGGTGCCACAAGTACTCCTTTTCTTTTTGCGAATACAGACTAACACGGCTGTTACTCTGAAACTTCTATTATAAACACCCGTTCTTTGGGGAATTGCTTACATGAGGAGAAATCCTGTTTTTTAGAAATTTAATAAGGAAAAAAAGTGGTTTTGGGAATATTATAATGCAAATGCCATTCCTGCTGTGAGCAAGAATATTATTCACCCTGGATTTAATTTAACTAGGAGAAGTGAGCTATGATTTTATCTACTAGAAATACACATCTCAGAAAAATTCTGTCCTTTGCCATGGATTTACCTAGTTTTTCTGTGGATTTCAGTATTTTCTGCTAAATGTAACTTACATTTTTTTTAAAAAGAAAGTTGCTAGCCCTCTGGATTGTGGAGAGGTGCTCCTGAATGAGAAGCAGTGAAGTACTGTGGTCCAGGTCTTGAGTCCACAGACAGATAGAAATGATAGCTCTGAGGAACAAATTTTGTTGCATACAACCCAACTTGCCTACCCCTACTGGTAGAGGTCAGAAATCAGAATTTTATGCCCCAGGAAATTCTGGTATTTCTAAATTTTTCATCCTGAATAGGGACAAAAAGTCAAAATACTGAATTTTTCCCTGAATGGAAAGTTTGGAAAAATTTCAATTTGGAAATGCCAGAACACTTTATTTTGACATTGTGCATTGATTTGTCTAACTGATTTGAAATGTTTAGTTTTGACTTGGTTTGACACTTAATTTGTGTCCACCTGAGTCACCTCAGTGTCTCATACCCCTACTTTCCTCTCTCGGTTGAGGTCCCTAGTTGGACTACGTCTTCCATGATGCACTGCAGTCATTAAACTACTATAATGCAGTGCAGCAGTTCAACCAGAGAGGAGACCATGGTGAATCATGGAAGATGTAGTCCATGCAGGTAGCCTGGCCCATATCAGAGAATGGGGGATATGAGACACCCAAACTTCCATTGCAGGGGTCAGCACCACCATGTTGCATGATGGACACCTGCCAAAATTACCAGACTTACTGACAGACATTGGCAGGGCGTGGGAGGGGGTTATGGGCTGGGGGGGGATATAGGAGGGGGTATGGGCTCTGGGCTGGTGGTGTGGGTTCTGGGATGGGGCCAGAAATGAGGGGTTTAGGGTGAGGGAGGGGGCTCTGGGCAGGAGCAGGGGGTTGGGGTGTGGGAGAGGGAGGGCTCCAGATGGGGGTACAGGCTCTGGGGTGGGGGTGGGGATGAGGGGTTTGGGGTGTAGGAGGGTGCTCCAGGCTAGGACCAAGGGTTTCGGAGGGTGGGAGGGGGATCAAGTCTGGGGCAGGGGTGTAGGGAGTGCGTGTTCAGGCTCCATACAGCGCTTACCTCAAGCAGCTCCCGGAAGCGCAGCATGTCCCCGCTCCGGCTCCCAAATGGAGGTGCAGCCAGGTGGCTCTGTGCACTGCCCTGTCCACAGGTGCTGCCTCTGCAGCTCCCATTGGCCGTGGTTCCCAGCCAATAAGCTGGGAGCAGCAGAATCAGCGCTCGGAGAAAGGGGAGGAGGGATAGAGGCTGGGTGCCTGCAGAACTGCTTGGTCATGCCCTCGCCAGCAACAGCAGGGATGGCAAGCCACCCAAGGTGAGCGCCCCCACAACCCTAAAAATTTTTACACAGACACTTGTGTCCGTGTACAGACACGTTGCCGATCCCTGTACCATTGCAGCTGAAGTTGACACATATTAATATCAATGAAATGTTGTCATTTAGTCTGACAAACAGAAATTTTCAGTTTGGGTCAATGTGATCCAAAATGAAATAGTCAGTTCAATTTTCCAATAGAAAATTGAAAAAAATTGACAAAATGTAAATTTTTCCACAGAAAATTTTAATTTGCAGAAACTGCATTTTCCATACCTCTTCCTCACCCCTCCCAAAAAACCATATAGGCAGAACATTCCCAATCAACTCTAATCACTACCTCTCTCCTTAAAAGCTAAGCAATCTGTGGAGAAACTGATAGGCAGCCTATGCGTGCTGGAGAAAGGCGGCCAAGAGAAGGAGTTGTGAGTGTGATCTTCAGAGGAAGCAGAGGGGCAAGGTTTCTTGGGGACAGTGCTTGCTGGAGTGGCACACTTTGGGATTTCTGAGCAAGCAAACTGCTTGCTGTTTGTTTCTTCTTTGTTCAAGGAAACAAGACTGTATATTTTTGTAAATAAACAAGATTACATCCAAAATATATGACAGGTTTCAGAGTAACAGGCGTGTTAGTCTGTCTTTGCAAAAAGAAAAGGAGTACTTGTGGCACCTTAGAGACTAACCAATTTATTTGAGCATGAGCTTTCGTGAGCTACAGCTCACTTCATCGGATGCATACCGTGGAAACTGCAGAAGACATTATATGCACACAGAGACCATGAAACAATACCTCCTCCCACCCCACTGTCCTGCTGGTAATAGCTTATCTAAAGTGATCATCAAGTTGGGCCATTTCCAGCACAAATCCAGGTTTTCTCAGAGAGTGGTCACTTTGGATGGGCTATTACCAGCAGGAGAGTGAGTTTGTATGTGGGGGAGCGGAGGGTGAAAAAACCTGGATTTGTGCTGGAAATGGCCCAACTTGATGATCACTTTAGATAAGCTATTACCAGCAGGAGAGTGAGTTTGTGTGTGTATGGGGGTGGGGGGGGGGGTGAGAAAACCTGGATTTGTGCTGGAAATGGCCCACCTTGATTATCATGCACATTGTAGGGAGAGTGGTCACTTTGGATAAGCTATTACCAGCAGGAGAGTGAGTTTGTGTGTGTGGTTTTTGGAGTGGGGTGAGGGAGTGAGAGAACCTGGATTTGTGCAGGAAATGGCCCACCTTGATTATCACACACATTGTGAAGAGAGTGGTCACTTTGGATGGGCTATTACCAGCAGGAGAGTGAGTTTGTGTGTGGGGGGGCGCAGGGTAAGAAAACCTGGATTTGTGCTGGAAATGGCCCAACTTGATGATCACTTTAGATAAGCTATTACCAGCAGGAGAGTGAGTTTGTGTGTGTATGGGGGTGGGGGGGGGTAAGAAAACCTGGATTTGTGCTGGAAATGGCCCACCTTGATTATCATGCACATTGTAGGGAGAGTGGTCACTTTGGATAAGCTATTACCAGCAGGTTTCAGAGTAACAGCCGTGTTAGTCTGTATTCGCAAAAAGAAAAGGAGTACTTGTGGCACCTTAGAGACTAACCAATTTATTTGAGCATGAGCTTTCGTGAGCTACGAAAGCTCATGCTCAAATAAATTGGTTAGTCTCTAAGGTGCCACAAGTACTCCTTTTCTTTTTGCTATTACCAGCAGGAGAGTGAGTTTGTGTGTGTGGTTTTCGGAGGGGGGTGAGGGAGTGAGAGAACCTGGATTTGTGCAGGAAATGGCCCACCTTGATTATCACACACATTGTGAAGAGAGTGGTCACTTTGGATGGGCTATTACCAGCAGGAGAGTGAGTTTGTGTGTGGGAGGGCGCAGGGTGAGAAAACCTGGATTTGTGCTGGAAATGGCCCAACTTGATGATCACTTTAGATAAGCTATTACCAGCAGGACAGTGGGGTGGGAGGAGGTATTGTTTCATGGTCTCTGTGTGCATATAATGTCTTCTGCAGTTTCCATGGTATGCATCCGATGAAGTGAGCTGTAGCTCACGAAAGCTCATGCTCAAATAAATTGGTTAGTCTCTAAGGTGCCACAAGTACTCCTTTTCTTTTATCCAAAATATATCTGACTCCTAGAACTGTCTCATCGTAACAGAAACAGTCCTTTACGGCCCTGAAGTTTGGCTAACTACTTGGGCCAAAGGGGCAACAATATATTCTATTTGCAATGCAAGTTTTGAATGTTTGACATATTAAACAAGGTTATCTAGTATTTTCTTTTCTTTTTATATCAAGAATCAGTGAATCCAAATATTTAGAATTTGGGTGGATTCATGTTAAGATTGATTCTGAATAATGCAATTGTCTCCTCCCTTATTTATCATCAAGTATGTTGCATATACCATCTGTGCAATCCATTTGCTCAAGAATAAGAAATGTATGGAAAGTGAATAGTTATTTTCAGGGGGACAGAAATGCCAGTGAAATGAGCATAAACCCTCTTATGACCTATGCCCTATAATTAGTTCTAGTTGGATACTATGTTTCAGATGGAGGTGAATTTTGAAGGGAGTAGGTGAAAGTTAGAAACTGTCTCCAAGAATTACCACCTGGGTAGATTACCTGGAGAAACTCCCTACAGGGACCCAACCCAGCACAAAGCTGCTGCACAACATCATGCAGTGCAATCAGAGTGGGGGAAAGGGCTTTTAAGAGAAGCTGCTTTACTGTTTCCTAAATGCTGAGATTTGGAGCATAGGAATCTGATATGTGATTGGTTAATCCCAATTGTTTGTGAGCACACTGTTGAATCAGAGTGATCGAACATGTGTTCTCTCTATATTGCACAGATTAAATTAATGATATAGGAATGTAGCTTACTTAGCTATTTTCATGAGAAGAAAAATAAACATCTTTCCATCATCACTCCTGATATGCAAATAAAGGGTGGTACAAATGAAGCTTTCACAGGAATGGACACTGTAAAGAAAGACATCTCACTATTAATACAGGAGTAACTCTGCCCATCCATGTGTTAAATCTATGAGTATGGCCACTGTGAATAAGGGCCAAAATATTCAAACCTGGGCACCTAAATTTAGGCACTTAAATTCATATTTAGGCACCTAGATAGCTGCCTATCTTTGGTCAAGTTGTTGCCAGAAGCCTAAGCAGATCAGGCTGAGTTTGGCATTCCTGCAGTTAATACGTGCTGGGCCTTTTGTCCAACCATCCTTTCACCCGAGAGCTTACCAAACACAGCGCACACAGCAGACACAAACTCTGGCTCATTTGCTTCTTTCATACTTCCCATGAGTGAAAATATTGTTAATATTGACACAATTTAGAGGGCAAGCTATGCAGACGTACAGCAACATCAGTAATCTCCAAATCTGCTAGTTAAGTGCTGCAGAGAATTGGTTGGGCAGGACAGGAAACTCTCCACATTAAGGGCATGGCTACACTTGCAAATGTAGAGCGCTTTGAGTTAAACCCGCCTTCGGAGAGTGCAGTAGGGAAAGTGCTGCAGTCTGTCCACACTGACAGCTGCAAGTGCACTGAGGCGTGTCCACATTTGCGGCACTTGCAGCGGCATTGGGAGCGGTGCATTATGGGCAGCTATCCCAGAGAGCACCTCTTCCGGTTCTGGCGCTGTGGCTTGTGGGAAGGGGGGCAGGGAGTGCGGGGCATTCTGGGTCCTGTCCCAACGCCCCGTGATGCATCAGTTCACATCCCAGCAATCCCTGTGCTTCCATCCACAATTGACGCCATCTTTCAACGTTTTTTGTACTGTGCTCTCTGTCTTCCCTTTTGGTTTGCGGGAATGGAGCCCGAACTGCTGAGGAGTATACTGACGAGTCTCGCCAGCACATCACGTTTGGCAGTCGAGTTATTCCTTATGATCCAAAGTGACAGTGAGGGCTCCAACGATGATATCGACGCGAGTCATGCATACAACACAAGATTGCTTGTGGCATTCACGGACATGCTCATCACCGTGGAACGCCGCTTTTGGGCTCAGGAAAC
Organism: Eretmochelys imbricata; assembly: GCF_965152235.1. NCBI lineage: Eukaryota > Metazoa > Chordata > Testudines > Cheloniidae > Eretmochelys > Eretmochelys imbricata. The sequence goes on along the minus strand of NC_135574.1, from coordinate 132,469,344 downwards.
AAGCACTGAGTGGTGGGATCACATCGTCATGCAAGTCTGGGATAACGAGCAGTGGCTGCGGAACTTTTGGATGAGAAAAGCCACTTTCATAGGACTGTGTGAAGAGCTTGCCCCCATCCTGTGGCGCAAGGACATGAGATTGAGAGCTGTCCTGATGGTGGAGAAGCAGGTGGCTATTGCAATCTGGAACCTGGCAACTCCAGACAGCTACCGATCGGTCGCTAACCAGTTTGGAGTGGGGAAGTCGACTCCTGGAATCGTGTTGATGCGAGTTTGCAGGGCCATTAATTGCATCCTGCTCAGAAGAACCATGACTCCGGGTAACATGCATGATATTGTGGCTGGCTTTGCACAGATGGGTTTCCCTAATTCAGAGGGGTGACAGATGGGACACATATTCCAATTCTGGCACCAGCCCACCTAGCCTCCGAGTACATTAATCGGAAGGGCTCTTTCTCTATGGTTCTCCAGGCGCTTGTGGATCACCGTGGGCATTTCATAGATATTAACGCAGGCTGGTCTGGAAAGGTGCATGGCACATGCATCTTTTGGAACACTGGCCTGCTCAGGAAGCTGCAAGTCAGTTCTTTTTTCCCAGACCAGAAGATCACCATAGGGGAAGTCGAAATGCTCATTGTGATCCTTGGAGACCCCGCTTACCCTTTAATGCCATGGCTCATGAAACCCTACACAGGGAGCCTTGACAGGAGTGGTTCAACAACAGGCGGAGCTGGTGCAGAATGACTGTGGAGTGTGCTTTTGACCATTTAAAGGGCCACAGGCGCTCTCTGTATGGGAAGCCAGACCTGACCAATAACAGTATGCCCGCGGTTATATCCACGTGCTGTACCCTCCATAACATTTGTAAAGGGAAGGGTGACCGATTCACTCAGGCATGGAACTCGGAGGTTCAACACCTGGAGGCTGAATTTGAACAGCCAGAGAGCAGGGCTATTAGAGGGGCCCAGCATGGTGCTGCAAGGGTTAGGGATGCCTTGAAGGAGCAATCTGAGGCTGAAAGCCACCAGTAATGTCCGGTGCCCTGCATGGGAGTGAAGTGCAGTGGTTCCAATGTTAGTAGGAATCTGTGTTTGCTACGTATGATACGCTGACTTGCAGTGCCTGTTGCTTTCCTGGGCTAAGGTATCTTTTACGTTATGCAATCATAAAGAATGTTTTCAAAGCAAAAAAAGTCCATTTAATGAAAAGAAAATGCATTTATGGAAAAGAAACACAACTGCTTGGGAAACACAAAGGGTAAGGGGGTGGCATGGGGAACGGTACAATCACAGGTTTACGTATGTCCTGTTATCATACTCAGCCTTCCTGTCTGGAGTTATGTGCAATGAGTGCTGTATTTCAGGATGGCTGTACTGCATGGTGATGGGGGTTGAGTGCAGTGGGTAAGGGTCGTAGTTTTCAGGGCTGTGTGGTGAAGCTACAGGTGTTGGAGGCAGCTGGTGGGGATAAGAACCCAGATGTTGGGGAAAGAGGGTTGGAGGTGACATGGGGGCACCAGGGAAAGAGTTTTGGGGCAAGGGCTGCAGGGGAGTGAGAGCGTGCGCAGTAGTGCTCCGCCTGCATGACAACGAGCGCCTGGCTCGAGTCCTCTTGGCGCTCCATGATGCTTATCAGCCACTCTGTGCTTTGGTCTGCATTTTGCTGGCAGACCATCCTTTCACTTTCCTGCCACTCCTGCACTTTTTGATTTTCATTAAGGGAGTGCTGCATGACTTCATGCAGCATGTCCTCTTTGCTTCTAGGTGGCCTCTTCCTGATTCTTTGCAGTCTCTCGGCCAGTGGTAACACGGATAGCTGAGATCTCAAGGTTGTATCTGTAAAGGCAGAATGCAACACTTAACAAAGGCAGCATTGTTCACACCAAACAGAGCAATGATTCCCCCGTACTTAAGGAGGGCAAGCACAATCTACGCAATCTCATAATTTGCCCATCCCAAAGTGAGCACACATAACCCACCGGAGTCCCAAAATGATGAGTAAGCACAGGGTCAAGGGGGACTGATTCTTTCATGACTGTACTGTCCTCTGGGTTTCTGTGCCTTGGGGAGAGCCAACAGCTGCAGGGGGCCCCTATACCGAACAGTGTCCCCACATTTTCCACAGGAGTTCGTCCTGGAAGATATCTCACTGCTGAGGGTGACCTGGGAAGCAAGGGAGGGTCTTCTACTACAATGCGGCTTCCGCCCTGGCCCATATGCAGCTTGCCTATGTGCAGCAATGGTCCCCCCGCCCCTCACGGCACAGTGGTGTGGACATGTTAGCCTGAGTGGGATAAGGACCACAGTGGCTCTCCCAAGAAACCTGCGCAAGCGCATTGCCCAAGTTCTGGATGAGACCTTTGAAGAGATCACTGAGGCTGATTACCGCGATGTGAGAGAGCACATCAAAGCCCTACTCCGCATCTACGCATGTATGTAGCCCTAACCCTCCTCGCCCCAGGAGCCCGCACCGAATAACTTCCTTCCCAAAATAAAAGCTGCTTACCGGGAACCTCCTCCGGTGTTTGTCCTCCCCCAAGCACCGTCCACTGCAACTGGCTACCTTCCTCCTGGCTTGAGAACAGCTCCTGGCTGCATGCATCTAGGGATGCTGGGGTGTCTTGCTCCTCCTCAGCACCCTCGCTCCTGCTTTGCTCTTCCTCCTGCTCCTCCTGCCTTGTTGGACTGTGCTCTGAAGGATTCATGGTGGTCCCCAGCGTGGAGGTGGGGTTTGCACCCAAGTATCGCATCCAGCTCTTTGTAAAAACAGGAGGTCGCAGGGGCAGCACCAGAATGGCTGTTTGCCTCACGGGTTTTGCAGAAGGCATTCCGTATCTCCTTCACTTTAACCCTGCACAGCAGAGCGTCCCGGTCATGGCCCCTTTCCATCATGTCCCTTGATATCTGCCTGAAGGTATCATAATTCCTATGGTTGGAGCGCAGCTGGGACTGGACAGCTTCCTCCCCGCAAACACTGATGAGGTCCAGAACCTCGCCATTGCTCCATACTGGGGATCGCCTGGTGCGTGGAGGCATGGTCACCTGGAAAGATTTGCTGAGAGCACTCCACGCCTGGCTGAGCAAACAGGAAGGGGATTTTCAAAATTCCCAGAGAATTTAAAGGGTGGGTCTGATGGTTGGTCACCTGAGGGCAGGGCAGTAGAGTTCAAAGTGAATACCAGAGTTGCTAGAACAGGCCTTGTGGGACACTTCTGGAGGCCGATCAGTGCGCACTAACAGACCAGGACGTCCCCACTGGCGCTGAGGCGCTCCAGCGAGGGTGCACCAAATGTTATTCCACTCGCCGAGGTGGAGTACCAGAAGTGCTCTAGCTGCGGAGTCAGAGTGCTCTACGTGCCTTGCCAGTGTGGACGCGTCATGAGTTGGAGCACACTGGGCTGCTTTAATGTGCTCTATCTCGCAAGTCTAGCCATGCCTTTAGTTATTGCAGAACAGACCCTGTGTCCTCACTTCCGGTGTGCACCAAGCAGACTCAGGAATGGTTGAGCTGTGAATAGATGGTTTATTTCGTGGTAATAGGCTACTCTGCCTCTTGCTGCCTTGTACACAGGGCCAGGAATTGGCTCTTAGTTTGTTTTCTTGGTTTTGTTTGGTAGCTTTTGCAGTCTGCGTAAAGGTTTGGTTGCACTGACTTAAGCATGCAGTACATATGGCTCCATCTTCACTTCTTTACAAAGAGATGTCAGTTTCTCTTAATCCAGGCCAGCAGCATTCCTGCTGTTCCAGTCCTGGGATTTCCCCAAGAGTGATTTCCAATGTTGCTGAGTTTGTGGTGGCTTAAATGCTGACGGATGACCACTCAAGATCGATATGAACACAAAACAGATGCTACCAGTGATACTATGCCAGAAGAAGACTCTGCTTCTGAGAACAGAAGGACAAATGGATTAAACAACTGCATCACTTATGCCCTTTCAAAGGTAAAATGTCTACCTGTCTTCTTAAAGCTTAGACAGTGTACATGGTTGCTCTGGTTTTGCTCATCAGTCTACACTCAGTAGTTCCAATTTATAGTGTTTTAGATACATGCTGTTATGCTTTTTAAGTAAACATTTATCTTTTGATTTAATAATCCTTTGAACAGAAGTTTTTTCCCACCTCTTATTCTACACCTTATTGTGGGACTGAGTTGGCGTATTCCCAACTGCATGGTCAGAACTCTTCACACAGAGTGCATTTCCTATGTAACAGAAAGACAGGGGAAGTTTTCTTTCATTTATTACAGTATTTTATGGCATCATTATTGAGGAAGTATGTACAATAAACAGACACAGGGCCTGATTCGCCTTGTGTTGTCATTTGCACCTGTGCAAAACAAGTGTCAAGCGGCTGTGGAGAACTAACCTGTGCATAAACTAATAGAGAAATAGGATTTGGTAACACTCTTACACTTACTTTCTGCAGGTGTAGATGACTGCATAAAGGCACAAAGGAGTGGAGAATCAGGCTCATAACTGTACTTTCTTCATACTGTGACAAAGTTCCTGCTCTACCTTGGTGGGTATTCCGCTTATTGGCAGATTTGCTCGCCTTGGAGCTTCACGGCAGCCCTCAGCTTGGCCGTTTTTCTGAAACCACAGTCCAGGTCGACTCCTCCTGTGTCTGACCAGGAGTTGGGAGGATTTGGGGGGAACCCGGGCCCACCCTCTACTCTGGGTTCCAGCCCAGGGCCCTGTGGAATGCAGCTGTCTAGAGTGCCTCCTGGAACAGCTGTGCGACAGCTACAACTCCCTGGGCTACTTCCCCATGGCCTCCTCCCAACACCTTCTTTATCCTCACTATAGGACCTTCCTCCTGGTGTCTGATAATGCTTGTACACCTCAGTCCTCCAACAGTCCACGTTCTCACTCTCAGCTTCTAGCGCCTCTTGCTCCCAGATCCTTACACACGCACACCACAAACTGAAGTGAGCTTCTTTTTAAAACCCAGGTGCCCTGATTAGCCTGCCTTATTTGATTCTAGCAGCTTCTTGATTGGCTGCAGGTGTTCTAATCAGCCTGTCTGCCTTAATTGTCTCCAGAAGGGTCCTGATTGTTCTGGAAACTTCCCTGCTCCCTTACCCAGGGAAAAGGGACCTCCTTTGCTTGCTGCTACTCTGTTCACTTTCTATTCTCTCCTAAAGCCCCCTGGCCTGGATTTTTCTTACTTTTTGACCCTGCTTCAGTCCCCCCCCAACCCCGACCGGGCCAAACGCTTTTTCTTCGTTTTGTTTTTTTTGCTGTTTTTTTGCTGCCGCTCGAGTACTGGTCGGTTGCCAGCTTGCTGCCAGCCCCCCCGCCCCCCACGCCTGCTCTCGGACGCCACTTTTGCTCCAGCTGAAACCCCCGGAGGAGGGCGGGAGGACTGCCAACCCACTACCCAGAGGAGGGGAGTGGAAGCCCCCAGACCCAGCCGTTTTGCTGTTATTTCTAAACCCGTACCGAGCTAGGAAGATTCTTCTTATCTCTGCAACATTCTTGGCCTGCTGAAAGCCTCATTACAAAGCCGGAAGAGAAGATAGCCGACAGAAAAAAATCACCCAGGGAAGCTACGAACCATCGCGGAGGGGGCCGTAAGACTGAGTAACTTTTGAATTGTACTCTCATGTGGGGGGAGTTTGACTGTGTTTTAATTGCGTTTGTGGGGGCACAGGGGGTGTGGCACGGAGCTGCCCCCCGATCCATCGGTGCCCCCCCCAACAACCGTCCCTGCTGGCAACTTGCCACCTGCCTTTGGATTCAGCTGTTTGCTTTGAATTTTGCCGTTCGGACCGGACACAACAGCCGACCAAACGAGACTCTTTGGACAAACGTGCGTGGGTCCACGTCCCCGTCCCCGCCCCCGGACTGTTTACCCCTCAGTTTGCCCCTATTACCGGACCCGAATTCCTGTTTTCCTCCCCCGTCCAGTCTGACCCCTTTGGCACCCCGCCTGCAGCCCAGCAGGGAGGAGTGGTTAATCTGCTTCCCCACCCCCCTTCTGGTATCTCCCCATTTCTCCCTGCTCACAATGGCAGGGAATGAGAGGGGTGAGGCCCCTCTAACAACCTCAGTTGCCCCTCCCCCTCCCCCCCCCGCCCAACCCCGAAGCCCTCCCCCCCACCATTGCTGTTAAAACACCTGCCACCGCCCCCGCTGGGGCATCGGCAGTAGGAGACACCGGGGCGACTACTGCCGCTGCTACGTCCACCACCCCCCCAGATTCTAGGAAACCCCCCCGGTTGGCCGGAAAGGCCAGGGTGTGAAGAAAGGAAAGGGCCCCGCTAAAACCACCAGGCCCTCCATGGCAGGGGCTGCCCCTACCGCTGTGGCCTCGTCATCGACCATGGCGTCCCTCCCCGCTGTTCCCTCCACCAACTCTGCGAGCGTCCCTCCCCCGGCACCCAGGATGTATGCCCGGGCGGTGGCAGCCCCCCCCGCCTGCCGCCTCGTCATCTCGCCCACCCACCGCCTCCACTACCATCAATAGCGGCCGGGGCCCCTTTCTCACCATGACCAGGAGGCACGGCGTCCGTTGCCTCCTGGTCCCTGCCTCGCCCCACGTGGAGACATACGTGCAGGCGTTGGCGAGGGTGGTAGGACCCACAGCTATCGTGGCGGCCTCCAAAATGTACGGGAAGGTCGTCTTTTTCTTAGCATCGGAAACTGCCGCCCAGGAGGCGGTGGAGAAGGGCCTGGCGGTGGGGGGGGTCTTTGTCCCCCTGGAGCCGCTAGAGGACCTGGGCGTTCACCTAGTCCTCACCTCCGTCCCTCCCTTTCTACCCAAAGCCGCCCTGTAGCCCGCTCTCTCCACCCTGGGGAAACTTGTTTCTGTCATCAGCCCTCTCCCATTGGGCTGCAAGGACTCCATCCTCCGTCACGTCCTCTCGTTCCGCTGGCAAGTGCAGCATCTACCGCCACCGGCGACGCGTGACGGAGAGGCGCTCGAGGGGTCCTTCCTAGGCCCCTACCAGGGAGCCTGCTATCGGGTCTTTTACTCCATGGGAGAAGCCCGGTGCTACCTCTGCCGCTCAGCGGGGCATGTCCGAAGAGACTGTCCCTTGGCCCAGCGGGGAGGGGCACCCGAGACCCCCGAGACCCGGCAGGACGTCGGCTCCGTTGTTGCCGATGCCCCTGGCCACCCGGCACCTGAAACCACCTCTCCTCCTGCTCGATCCACCGCTGCTCCCGTCCAGGCCCAAGAGACACCTCCCCTACAACGCCCAGACGAGCAAGGGAGTCCCACCCTTGCTATCAACAATCCAGCAGAGCCTATGGAGGAGGATGCAGCAAAGATATTACCGGGCATAGGAGACGGCCCACCCCAAGGAGAACCGGCCCCCCCTCATGCTGCCTCACCGTTACCCCCCCCCCAAACCCCTGAACCATCGCCTCTGCCCCCGACACGACCCCTGCTAACCAACCCCCAGACGACGCTATGGAGGGCTGGACCCTAGTCCAGGGAAAGCGAGGCAAGCGGAAGGCTCGAGCTCCGCTGCACCCATCCGATGCGGAGGACCCCTGGAAGACCAGGAAGGGAGGCACTGATACTGAGCCTTCTGCTATGCCCACAAGTGAGATCCATCCGCCGGTGTCGAGAGGGGAAGACAGAATGGCATTGGAGGGTAGAGTCTCCCCTTCATGGGAGACCCTCCCCTCCGAAACCCCTGAGGAAGCCCCCTCTACCTGGATACCACCCGAACCCCCCATGAACCCCGAAGCGACCGTCGAGGTGGGCCCCAGAGGAAGGGACCCCGGGGTAGCAGAAGACGACCTCTCCTCCATGTATGAGGAGATTGAGGCCCTAGGTTTTACCCCGGTCACCCAGGGAGAGAATGATCTACTGCCTGCTGGCCTCGATCTGGGTAACCTCACCCCAGTCCCCCTTTCCCCATGCTCCCTCCCCCAATCACCTTCCAGGGCAGGCACCCTACAGAAGGTGGTCCACCACTTGATGCCATGGCCGCCAAATCCACCACAGAGCCTGCGCCTAGCATCACTGGGAGCCCCCTCCCCGACCCCTCAACCCTCGAATCTGCTCAGGAGGCACCACCTTTCAGTTGCTTGCCTCCCGAAGCCCAGAGCCTTGCCTCTGCCCCCGCCCCCACCCCTGTCCCTGCCCAATCCACTTCCTCCTGCAATGCTATTGCCACCCCTGGGGTTATTTCTTTTCCGTTTTTTGCGGATTCCCTCCAGGGAGCAGCCTTTGCATTTTCCTGCCGCGACCCATTAGGAGCTGCAATTTTCCCTCCGCCATCCCCTTCTACCCCAAGGCGTGAGATGGACCTAATAACTTTAGCCTGTCAGACGCCCCGTCGGTGGTCCGCACCCTGCCTGCCCGCCTCAGCGGACCACGAGGCTGCATTAAGAGCCCCATCAGAGAACAACCCGGAAATCGCAACCCCACCCCGCCATGAGCTGCGAAATGCATTGCGGAAGTTTTTAGAAAACATCCGTGGTGCCCACAAAGGGTACAGCTGGCTCTCCAGCTATGGGGGGACTTTGATCAACTCCTCCAGGCCACAAGAACCCTTATAAAGGAGGGTAGAGGGCAAGGAAGGCGCGGTGCTGCAGCCTACGGGCGGGCATGCGGCTTCCGTAATGATTTACTCACTTACGGGATGGGTCATGGATTGCTGCGCGACCCGCCAGGGGCCGCGAACACCCCCGCCAATAAGGAACCCCCATCTCCCCAGCCCTCCGCATGACGCCTCTCATTATCGCAACTTTGAACACCAGGGGCTGTAGGATGGCTCTCCGCAGGTCCCAGGTGCTCTCTTACCTTCGGGAAGGGGGTACTCTGTAGTTTTCCTGCAGGAGACCCATATGGATCCGACCGCTGAGGACAACTGGTGGCTGGGGGGGGATGGGGTCTCCTTTAGCCACTTCACGATGTGGCAAGCTGGAGTGGCAACCCTGTTCTCCCCCAACCTACGGCCCGAGGTGCTAGGGGTCACTGAGGCCATGCTGGGTCACCTGCTGCATCTTTGAGTCCGTATGAGGGGGCTCGTGGTCAACTTTGTTAATATCTATGCCCCGACTACGAGCCCGAAATCGCCACAATTCTATCAGCGGGTATCCGACTTCCTTGGCACCCTAGATTCTCACGAGTACCTAGTCCTGGGAGGGGACTTTAACACCACCCTAGAGGAACGGGACCGCTCAGGGGCCGAGCTGAGCCAGGCCGTCGCGAACATTCTCCGAGGAATAGTCGAACATCACTCCCTAGTGGACGTCTGGCGTGACCACCACCCAGATGACACTTCCACATTCACCTTTGTCCGGGTGGAGGCCCATCGGTCACACCACTCTCGTTTGGACCGTATTTATTTATCCCGTTTCCATCTTTCACAGGCCCACTCCTCCAACATTCGGCCGGCCCCATTTTCCGACCATCATCTAGCCACCATAACAGCCTTCCTCCGTGCAGAGAGGCCGGGGCTGGCCTATTGGCACTTTAACAACAGCCTGTTGGAGAATGAGGGTTTCGTGACGTCCTTCCAGGAGTTTTGGCTGGCCTGGCGAGAGCAGCGGCGTGCCTTTCCCTCGGCGCGACAATGGTGGGATCTAGGGAAGGTGCGCGCCAAGCTCTTCTGCCGTGACTACACCCAGGGCACCAGCCGACGGAGAAATGCAGCGATAGAGCAGTTGGAACAGGAGGTCTTAGAGATGGAGAGGCGTCTGGCCGCCAGCCCTGAGGACCCGTTCCTCTGCGGAGCGTGCTGGGAGAAGCGGGAGGAGCTCCGGGCCCTCGAGGACCATCGGGCCCGAGGTGTGTTTGTCGATCCTGCATCCGCCTTCTTCGGGAGATGGATCGCGGCTCCTGTTTCTTCTACGCCCTGGAGAAAACGAGGGGGGCCAAGAAACACGTCACCTGCCTTCTAGCAGAAGACGGCACCCCCCTCACGGATCCGGTGAAGATGTGTGGGAGGGCCCATGACTTCTACACAAGCCTTTTCTCCCCGGATCCGACCGATCCTGGCGCTTGCAGAGTGCTCTGGGAGCAACTCCCCACGGTCAGCGTGGGCAACCGAGGCCGGCTAGAGCTGCCTCTCACCCTGGCCGAGTTCTCGGAAGCCCTCCGTCGCATGCCCACCAATAAATCTCCGGGCAAGGACGGGTTGACCGTGGAGTTCTACCGCGCATTCTGGGACATCCTTGGCCCAGACCTAGCCACTGTCTGGGCTGAGTCTTTTCAGGGCGAGGTCCTTCCTCTTTCGTGCAGGCAAGCAGTGCTCGCCTTGTTGCCGAAGAAGGGGGACCTCCGCGATTTACGAAACTGGCGTCCCGTCTCACTCCTTAACATGGACTACAAAATCGTAGCGAAAGCAATCTCGCTGCGGCTAGGGTCCGTGATTGCGGACGTGATCCACCCGGACCAGACCTATACTGTCCCAGGTCGCAGCATTTTTGACAACCTATTTCTAGTCCGAGACCTTTTGGAACTCGGGCGTAGAGATGGTCTGTCGTTCGCCCTCCTGTCTCTCGATCAGGAAAAGGCGTTCGATAGAGTAGACCATGAGTACCTCCTGAGCACTCTGCAGGCGTTTGGATTCAGACCTCAGTTTGTGAGTTTTCTCCGGGTGCTGTACGCCTCCGCGGAGTGTTTGGTTAGGCTCAACTGGACCCTGACCGAGCCGGTCAGCTTCGAGCGAGGAGTGCGGCAGGGGTGCCCTCGCTCGGGCCAGCTGTATGCTCTGGTGATCGAGCCTTTCCTCTGTCTCCTCTGCAGGAGATTGACAGGGTTGGTGCTGTGGGAGCCGGAGCTGTGGCTGGTCCTGTCGGTGTACGCCGATGATGTACTCCTCGTGGTCCAGGACCCGGGCGACTTGGCGCGGGTGGAGGCTTGCCAGGCCATCTATTCGGCAGCCCCCTCCGCCCGAGTCAACTGGGTCAAGAGCTCTGGCTTGGCGGTGGGGGACTGGCGGCAGGTGAGCTCCCTCCCACCCACACTTCAGACCATCCGGTGGAGTGCGGGTCCACTGCTCTACCTAGGCGTTTACCTTTCTGCTACGCACCCTTCTCCGCCGGAGAACTGGTAAAATTTAGAAGGCGGGGTGATAGAGCGGCTCCGGAAATGGACGGGACTACTCCGATGTCTCTCCCGCCAAGGGAGAGCACTGGTGCTTAACCAACTAGTCCTGTCCACGCTCTGGTACCGGCTTGTCATAAATATAAAGGGAAGGGTAAACCCCTTTGAAATCCCTCCTGGCCAGGGGAAAGCTCCTCTCACCTGTAAAGGGTTAAGAAGCTAAAGGTAACCTCGCTGGCACCTGACCAAAATGACCAATGAGGAGACAAGATACTTTCAAAAGCTGGGAGGAGGGAGAGAAACAAAGGGTCTGTGTGTCTGTCTGTATTCTGTCTTGGCTGGGGATAGACCAGGAATGGAGTATTAGAACTTTTATTAAGTAATCTAGCTAGGTACGTGTTAGATTATGATTTCTTTAAATGGCTGAGAAAAGAACTGTGCTGAATAGAATAACTATTTCTGTCTGTGTATCTTTTTGTAACTTAAGGTTTTGCCTAGAGGGGTTCTCTATGTTTTTGAATCTAATTACCCTGTAAGATATCTACCATCCTGATTTTACAGGGGGGATTTCTTTATTTCTATTTACTTCTATTTTTATTAAAAGTCTTCTTGTAAGAAACTGAATGCTTTTTCATTGTTCTCAGATCCAAGGGTTTGGGTCTGTGGTCACCTATGCAAATTGGAGAGGCTTTTTATCCAATATTTCCCTGGAAAGGGGGGGTGCAAATGTTGGGAGGATTGTTCATTGTTCTTAAGATCCAAGGGTCTGGGTCTGTAGTCACCTAGGCAAATTGGTGAGACTTTTTACCAAACCTTGTCCAGGAAGTGGGGTGCAAGGTTTTGGGAAGTATTTTGGGGGGAAAGACGCGTCCAAACAGCTCTTCCCCAGTAACCAGTATTAGTTTGGTGGTGGTAGCGGCCAATCCAAGGACAAAGGGTGGAATACTTTGTACCTTGGGGAAGTTTTGACCTAAGCTGGTAAAGATAAGCTTAGGAGGTTTTTCATGCAGGTCCCCACATCTGTACCCTAGAGTTCAAAGTGGGGGAGGAACCTTGACACGGCTCAACACCCTGGCCCCGGGTTTCCTGACCAACCTCCGGACATCGATTCTAGAGTTCTTTTGGTCAGGAATGCACTGGGCCCCTGTTGGGGTTCTTCATCTACCCCTGAAGGAAGGAGGGCAGGGCCTGAAGTGTCTGCACACTCAGGTCCGTGTCTTCCGCCTCCAGGCCCTGCAGAGGCTCCTTTATAGTGCAGGTAGTTCGATGTGGAGCATATTGGCTCACGCCTTCCTGCGCCGCTTCCAAGGGCTCCAGTACGACCGGCAGCTCTTTTATCTTTGTCCGAGAGGTTTTCCGTGAGACCTCTCCGGGCTGCCGGTCTTCTACCAGGACCTCCTCCGGACCTGGAAACTCTTCTTAATGACCAGGTCTGTGGCGGCCACCGTGGGAGCAGAGCTCCTCACGGAGCCCCTGCTACACAACCCCCAGCTCCGTGTGCAGGCGGCGGAGTCCCGCTCGGTGCGCCAGAGTTTCGTCCTGGCGGAAGTTACAAGAGTCGGAGACCTCCTGGACTATGACCGGGGAGACTGGCTGGATCCCCTGATGTTCGCCCAGCGCATGGGGCTCTCCAGACCTCGTACCCCCCGGCGCGTACTTCAGGAGGTGAAGGCCCGCCTTGACGCCCGCTGCTCGGGCTTATCTTAATCGAGCCCTGCGCGAGGGCACACCCGGCCCACCCTCTATCACAGGCCCGCTGGACCTTTCAATTGGGCCCCTACCCCGTAGATCCCAACAAACCCCTCACCCTTTTACTGCAAGCCGGCTGCATGAACTGCAGCCGGTCAGCTTCCAAATCGCGCCACGGAAATTTTTATACACACTCACGCTTCACACCCTTCACGCCCACACCCTGGTGTCCCGCCCCAATACAAAGTGGCGGGACCTCCTGCCACCTTTGGAGGGTGAGCATCCTCGGTGGGCCAGCCTGTATTCCACCTTGGTCCCAAGGCCCGTTGGGGACATTAGTTGGCGGCTCCTTCACGGAGCTGTGAGCACGGGCGTGTTTTTGACGTGGTTCACCCCCATCCCAGATACTTGCCCTTTTTGCAACGTGAGGGAAACCCTGGCGCACGTATGTTTAGAGTGTGCCAGATTGCAGCCCCTTTTCCGGCTCCTCACGAATATTTTATTACGCTTTTGGCTCCACTTTTTGCCTCACCTTTTTATCTACACACTCCCCATCCGTGTCCCCACAAAATCACAAGATCTCCTGGTTAACCTCCTCCTAGCCCTAGCTAAAACAGCCATTTATAAAACCAGAGAGGGGAGGTTGGCTAATGAAGCGTCCTGCGATTGTAGGGCCGTTTTCCAATCCTCTGTACATTCACGTATCCGGGCAGAGTTCGTCTGGGCGGCGTCCACCGACTCCCTTGACACCTTTGAGGAGCGGTGGGCGCTGTCCGAGGTTCTGTGCTCGGTGACCCCATCCGGTTCCCTCCGTCTGACCCTTTGATTGAGGGGAAGAGCGAGAGACCCCAGCCCCAGCCGTTGCCGCTGTGGATACCATCATTATTGTCACCTAGGAGGGGTCCTATAACACGTGGATGTAACCCTCCCCCCAAAACTGCCCACCCCGCAGCCGTGCCCATCTTGTCGGGCACTCTCAGGAGAGGAATAATCGGTGACACTGGGCGTGGCACTAGGTAATTCGAGGGGGTGGAAGACCACGAGTGTTGAGGAAGCCCCCCTGCTCTAGGCCACCAGGTAACTCAGGAGGGTGGAAGACCACGAGTGTCAAGGAAGCCCCCCCGCTCTGGGCCCAGGCTAGCCTGAACTCTTCTCCCTCCTGAAAGCTGCTGTGTTATACCTTCTGTTTGCTCTTGTTTTGTTGCATAATTTTGCTTTATTCTTTTTGGTGATTCTTTGTAAGTGTTACACAAATAAAATTCTTTTCTGCTTCAAAAAAAAAAAAATTCTCTCCTAAAGCCCCCTGGCCTGGGCTTTTCTTTCTTTTTGACCCTGCTTCATTTCCCACCCCCGACCGGGCCAGACACTTTTTCTTCGTTTTGTTTTTTTTTCTGTTTTTTTGCTGCCGTTCAAGTGCTGGTTGGCTACCAACTTGCTGCCAAGCCCCCACACACCTGCTTTCGGACGCTGCTATTGCTCCAGCTGAAACCCCCGGATGGGGGGCGGGACTGCTGACCCGCTCCCCGGAGGAGGGGAGTGGAAGCCCCCAGACCCAGCTGTTTGCTGTTCGTTTGTGGATCTGTAATTAACCGACAAGTTATTTTTTTTTCTTCTTATCTACTTGGCGTTTTTGGAATGCTCCACAAAGCCCGGGAGAGAAGACAGCCAACAAAGACATCGCCCAGGGAAGCTACAAATCATCCTGGAGGTGGCCGTAAGACTGAGTAACTTTTGAACTGTACTCTTGTGTGGGGGGAGTTTGACTGTGTCTTAACTGTGTTTGTAGGGGCACAGGAGGTGTGGCCGGAGCTGACCCCCAATCCATTGGCGCCCCCCCCAACACTACTACAACCGTCACGGCCCCCCCGCCATCCGTCCCTGCTGGCAGCTTGCCATCTGCCTTTGGATTCAGCTGCTTGCTCTGAATTTCGCCGTCCGGACCAGACACAACAGCCGACCAAACGAGACTCTTTGAACAAAAAGGCGTGGGTCCTCGTTCCCCCTCTCCCCCCCGGACTGCCCACCCCACAGTTTGCCCCTACTACCTAACCCCAACTCCTGTTTCCACCCCCTGTCCAGTCCGACCCATTTGGCCCCGCCTGCAGCCCCACAGGGAGAAGTGGTTAATCTGCTTCCCCCTCCCCCCGGTGTCTCCCCGCCTCTTCCTGCTCACGATGGTGGGGAATGAGAGGGGTGAGGCCCCTCTAACAACCTCAGCTGCCCCTTCCCCACCTACCCCCCTGCCCAACCCCCAAGCCTCCCCCCCCCACTGCTGCCAAAACACCTGCCACCACCCCTGCTGGGGCATCGGCAGCAGGAGGAACCGGGGCGACTACTGCCGCTGCTACGCCCACCACCCCCAGATTCTAGGAGAGCCCCCCCAGTTGGCCGGAAAGGCCAGGGTGTGAAGAAGGGAAAGGGCCCCGCTACAACCACCAGGCCCTCCATGGCAGGGGCTGCTCCCACCGCTGTGGCCTCGTCATCGACCATGGTGTCTCTCCCCGCTGTTGCCTCCACCAGCTCTGCGAGCATCCCTCCCCAGGTCCCCAGGATGTATGCCCGGGCAGTAGCAGCCCCCCCACCGCCTGTCACCTCGTCATCTCGCCCACCCACCACCTCCGCTACCATCAATAGCGGCCGGGGCCCCTTCCCCACCATGACCAGGAAGCACGGCGTCCGTTGCCTCCTGGTGCCTGCCTCGTCCCACGTGGAGACATATGTGCAGGCGTTGGCGAGGATGGTAGGACCCACGGCTATCATGGCGGCCTCCAAAATGTACGGGAAGGTCGTCTTTTTCTTAGCATCGGAGGCTGCCGCCCAGGAGGCGGTGGAGAAGGGCCTGGTGGTGGTGGGGGTGTTCGTTCCCCTGGAACCGCTAGAGGACCTGGGCGTCTGCCTAGTCCTGACCTCCGTCCCTCCTTTTCTACCCAATGCCGCCCTGTTACCCGCTCTCTCCACCCTGGGGAAACCCGTTTCTGTCAACAGCCCTCTCCCGTTGGGCTGCAAGGACCCCACCCTCCGTCACGTCCTTTCGTTGCGCCGGCAAGTGCAGCTTCTACTGCTGCCGGCGGCGCGTGACGGAGAGGCGCTCAAGGGGTCCTTCCTAGTTCCCTACCAGGGAGCCCACTATCGGGTCTTTTACTCCACAGGAGAGGCCCGGTGCTACCTCTGCCGATCAGCGGGGCATGTCCGAAGAGACTGTCCCTTGGCCCAGCGGGGGAGGGGCACCTGAGACCCCTGAGACCCGGCACGACATCGGCTCCGTCATTGCCGACGCCCCTAGCCGCCCGGTACCTGAAACCACCTCTCCTCCTCTTCGATCCACCGCTGCTCCTGCCTGGGCCCAAGAGAAACCTCCCCTACAATGCCCAGATGAGCGAGGGAGCCCCGCCCTTGCTGTTAACAATCCAGCAGAGCCTATGGAGGAGGATGCAGCAAAGATATTACCGGGCATAGGAGACGGCCCACCCCAAGGAGAACCGGCCCCCCCCTCATGCTGCCTCACCGTTACCCCCCGAACCCCTGAACCATCGCCTCTGCCCCCCGACATGACCCCTGCTAACCAACCCCCAGATGACGCTATGGAGGGCTGGACCCTAGTCCAGGGGAAGTGAGGCAAGCGGAAGGCTCGAGCTCCGCTGCACCCATCCGATGCGGAGGCCCCCTGGAAGACCAGGAAGGGAGGCACTGACACTGAGCCTTCCGCTATGCCCACGAGTGAGATCCATCTGCCGGTGTCGGGAGGGAAAGACAAAATAGCACTGGAAGGTAGAATCTCCCCTCCACGGGAGACCCTCCCCTCCGAGACCCCTGAGGAAGCCCCTTCTGCCCGAATATCACCCAAACCACCCGCGAACCCTGAAGCGACCGTCGTAGCGGGTGCCAGAGGGGAGACCCCCGGGGTGGCAGAAGACAACCTCTCCTCCATGTATGAGGAGATCGAGGCCCTAGGTTTGACCCCAGTCACCCAGGGAGAGAATGACCCACTGCCGGCTGGCCTCGATCTGGGCAACCTTACCCCAGTCCCCCTTTCCCCATGCTCCCTCCCCCTAACCGCCTTCCCGGGCGGGCACCCTACAGAAGGTGGTCCACCACTTGATGCCATGGCTGCCAAATCCACCACAGAGCCTGCACCTAGCATCACTGGGAGCCCCCTCCCCACCCCCTTAACCCTCGAATCTGCTCAGGAGGCACCACCTCTCAGCTGCTTGCCTACCAAAGCCCAGAGCCTTGCCTCTGCCCCCGCCCCCACCCCTGTCCCTGCCCAATCCACCTCTTCCTGCAATACTATTGCCGCCCCTGGGGTTATTTCTTTCCCGTTTTTTGCGGATTCTCCCCAAGGAGCAGCCTTTGCATTTTCCTGCCACGACCCATTAGGAGCTGCAATTTTCCCTCCGCCATCCCTTTTTACCCCAAGGCTTGAGACGGACCTAATAACTTTAGCCTGTCAGACGCCCCGTCGGTGGTCCGCACCCTGCCTGCCCGCCTCAGCGGACCACAAGGCTGCACCAAGAGCCCCACTAGGAAATAACCGGGAAATCGCAACCCCACCCCCCCATGAGCTGCGAAAAGCATTGCGGGAGTTTTTAGAAGACATCCGTGCCTCCCGCAACAGGGTACAGCTGGCTCTCCAGCTATGGAGGGACTTTGATCAACTCCTCCAGGCCACAAGGACCCTTATAAAGGAGGGTCGAGGGAAAGTAAGGCAAGGTGCCGTGGCCTACGGGCGGGCCCAGAGCTTCCGTGATGATTTACTCACTTACGGGATGGGTCACGGATTGTTGCGTGACCCGCCAGGGGCCACAAACACCCCCACCAACAAGGAACCCCCACTGTCCCAGCCCTCTGCATGACGCCTCTCATTATCGCAACTTTGAACACCAGGGGCTGCAGGATGGCTCTCTGCAGGTCCCAGGTGCTCTCTTACCTTCGGGAAGGGGGTACTCTGTGGTTTTCCTGCAGGAGACCCATACGGATCCGACCGCCGAGGACAGCTGGTGGCTGGAGTGGGGGGACGGGGTCTACTTTAGCCACTTCACGATTCGACAAGCTGGAGTGGCGACCCTGTTCTCCCCCAACCTACGGCCCGAGGTGCTAGGGGTCACTGAGGCCATGCCGGGCCACCTGCTGCATCTCCGAGTCCGTATGGAGGGGCTCGTGGTCAACCTCGTTAACATCTATGCCCCGACAACGAGCCTGAAGCGGCTGCAATTCTATCAGCGGGTGTCCGACTTCCTCGGCACCCTAGATTCTCACGAGTGCCTAGTCCTGGGAAGGGACTTTAACACCACCCTCGAGGAACGGAACCGCTCAGGGGCCCAGCTGAGCCCGGCCGCCGCGAACATTCTCCGAGGAATAGTCGAACATCACTCCCTAGTGGACGTCTGGCGTGACCACCACCCAGATGACACTTCCACATTCACCTTTGTCCGGGTGGAGGCCCATCGGTCACACCACTCTCGTTTGGACCGTATTTATTTATCCCGTTTCCATCTTTCACAAGCCCACTCCTCCAACATTCGGCTGGCCCCATTTTCCGACCATCATCTAGCCACCATAACAGCCTCCCTCCGCACAGAGAGGCCAGGGCCGGCCTATTGGCATTTTAACAACAGCCTGTTGGAGGATGAGGGTTTCGTGACGTCCTTCCAGGAGTTTTGGCTGGCCTGGCGAGAGCAGCGCCGTGCCTTTCCCTCGGCGCGACGATGGTGGGATCTAGGGAAGGTGCGTGCCAAGCTCTTCTGCCGTGACTACACTCAGGGCACCAGCCGACGGAGAAATGCAGCGATAGAGCAGTTGGAACAGGAGGTCTTAGAGATGGAGAGGCGTCTGGCCGCCAGCCCCGAGGACCCGTTCCTCTGCAGAGCGTGCCGGGAGAAGCGGGAGGAGCTTGGGCCCTTGAGGACCATCGGGCTCGAGGTGCCTTTGTTCAATCCCGCATCCGCCTTCTTCGGGAGATGGATCGCGGCTCCTGTTTCTTCTACGCCCTGGAGAAAACGAGGGGGGCCAAGAAACACGTCACCTGCCTTCTAGCAGAAGACGGAGCCCCCCTCACGGATCCTGTGGAGAGGTTTGGGAGGTCCCGTGACTTCTACACAAGCCTTTTCTCCGTGGATCCGACCGATCCCGGCGCTTGCAGGGTGCTCTGGGAGGAACTCCCCATTGTCAGCGTGGGCGACCGAGGCCAGCTAGAGCTGCCTCTCACCCTGGCCGAGTTCTCAGAAGCCTTCCGTCGCATGCCCAACAATAAATCTCCGGGCAGGGACGGGTTGACCGTGGAGTTCTACCGCGCATTCTGGGACATCCTTGGCCCAGACCTAGCCACTGTATGGGCCAAGTCTTTGCAGGGCGGGGTCCTCCCTCTTTCGTGCAGGCGAGCAGTGCTCGTCTTGTTGCCGAAGAAGGGGGACCTCCGCGATTTACGAAACTGGCGTCCCGTCTCACTCCTTAGCACAGACTACAAAATCGTAGCAAATGCAATCTCACTGCGGCTAGGGTCCGTGATGGCGGGCGTGATCCACTCAGACCAGACTTATACTGTCCCGGGTCGCAGCATTTTTGACAACCTATTTCTAGTCTGAGATCTTTTGGAACTCAGGCGTAGAGACAGTCTGTCGTTCGCCCTCCTGTCTCTTGATCAGGAGAAGGTGTTCGATAGAGTGGACCATGGGTACTTCCTGGGCACTCTGCAGGCGTTTGGATTTGGACCTCAGTTTGTGAGTTTTCTCCAGGTGCTGTACGCTTCCGCAGAGTGTCTCGTTAGGCTCAACTGGACCCTGACCGAACCGGTAAGCTTCGGGCGAGGAGTACAGCGGGGTGCCCCATCTCGGGCCAGCTGTACGCTCTGGCGATCGAGCCCTTCCTCTGTCTCCTCCGCAGGAGGTTGACGGGGTTGGTGCTGTTGGAGCTGGAGCTGTGGCTGGTCCTGTAGGCATACGCCGATGACGTGCTCCTCGTGGTCCAGGACCCGGGGGACTTGGCGCGGGTGGAGACTTGCCAGGCCATCTATTCGGCAGCCTCCTCCGCCCGAGTCAACTGGGTAAAGAGCTCTGGCTTGGCGGTGGGGGACTGGCGGCAGTTGAGCTCCCTCCCACCCGCACTTCAGATCATCCGGTGGAGTGCAGGTCCACTGCTCTACCTAGGCGTTTACCTTTCTGCTACGCACCCTTCTCCGCCGGAGAACTGGTAAAATTTAGAAGGCGGGGTGATAGAGCGGCTCCGGAAATGGACGAGGCTACTCCAATATCTCTCCCTCCGAGGGAGAGCACTGGTTCTTAACCAACTAGTCCTGTCCATGCTCTGGTACCGGCTCAACACCCTGGTCCCGGCCCCGGGTTTCCTGACCAACCTCCGGACATCGATTCTAGAGTTCCTTTGGTCAGGAATGCACTGGGCCCCTGTTGGGGTTCTTCCTCTACCCCTGAAGGAAGGAGGGCAGGGCCTGAAGTGTCTGCACACTCAGGTCCGTGTCTTCTGCCTCCAGGCCCTACAGAGGCTCCTTTATAGTGCAGGTAGTTCGATGTGGAGCATATTGGCGCACGCCTTCCTGCGCTGTTTCCAAGGGCTCCAATACAACCAGCAGCTCTTTTATCTTTGTCTGAGAGGTTTTCTGCGAGACCTCTCCGGGCTGCCGGTCTTCTACCAGGAGCTCCTCTGGACCTGGAAACTGTTCACAGCGACCAGGTCCGTGGCGGCCTCCGTGGGGGCAGATCTCCTCGCGGAGCCCCTGCTACACAACCCCCAGCTCCGTGTGCAGGTGGCGGAGTCGCGCTCGGTGCGCTTGAGTTTGGTCCTCGCGGAAGTCACGAGAGTCGGAGACCTCCTGGACTACGACCGGGGAGACTTGCTGGATCCCCTGACGCTCGCTTGGCGCATGGGGCTCTCCAGACCTCGTACCCCCCGGCGCATACTTCAGGAGGTGAAGGCTGCCTTGACGCCTGCTGCTAGGGCTTATCTCAACTGAGCCCTGCGCAACCCCAGGCCCGCCGGACCTTTCACTTGGGCCTCTACCCCGTAGATCCCAACAAACCCCTCACCCTTTTACTGCGAGTCGGCTGCATGAACTGCAGCCGGTCAGCTTCCAAATCGCGCCACGGAAATATCTGTACCCACTCACGCTTCACACCCTTCACGCCCACACCCTGGTGTCCCGCCCCGATACAAAGTGGCGGGACCTCCTGCCACTTTTGGAGGGTGAGCAGCCCCGGTGGGCCAGCCTGTATTCCACCTTGGTCCCGAGGCCCGTTGGGGACATTAGTTGGCGGCTCCTTCACGGAGCTGTGAGCACGGGCGTGTTTTTGACGTGGTTCACCCCCATCCCAGATACTTGCCCTTTTTGCAACGTGAGGGAAACCCTGGCGCACGTATATTTAGAGTGTGCCAGGCTGCAGCCCCTTTTCTGGCTCCTCACAAATATTTTATTATGCTTTTGGCTCCACTTTTCCCCTCACCTTTTTATCTACACACTCCCCATCCGTGTCCCCACCAAGTCGCAGGATCTCCTGGTTAGCCTCCTCCTAGCCCTAGCTAAAACAGCCATCTATAAAACCAGAGAGGGGAGGCTGACCCATGAAGCGTCCTGCTACTGTAGGGCCGTTTTCCGATCCTCAGTACATTCACGTATCTGGGCAGAGTTCCTCTGGGCAGCGTCCACCGATTCCCTTGATGCTTTCGAGGAGCGGTGGGTGCTGTCCGAGGTTCTCTGCTCGGTGACCCCATCCGGTTCCCTCCGTCTGACCCTTTGATTGAGGGGAAGAGCGAGAGACCCCAGCCCCAGCCGTTGCCGCTGTGGATACCATCATTACTGTCACTTAGGAGGGGTCCTATCACACGTGGGTGTACATCCCCCCCCACCCCCAAACCGCCCACCCCGCAGCTGTGCCCATCTTGTCGGGCACTCTCAGGAGAGGGATAATCGGTGACACAGGGCACGGCACTAGGTAACTCGAGGGGGTGGAAGACCACAAGTATTGAGGAAGCCCCCCTGCTCTAGGCCACCAGGTAACTCAGGAGGGTGGAAGACCACGAGTGTCAAGGAAGCCCCCCCGCTCTGGGCCCAGGCTAGCCTGAACACTTCTCCCTCCTGAAGGCTGCTGTGTTATACCTTGCATTTGCTTTTGTTTTGTTGCATAGTTTTGTTTTTTCCTTTTTGGTGATTCTTTGTAAGTGTTATGCAAATAAAATTCTTTTCTGCTTCAAAAAAAAAAAATTACTCTCCTATAGCCATCTGGCCCGAACCTTTCACAATACATTTTTTAAACTATCCCCAAATTCCTTGCAAATTAAAGAATATTTCAGTTAAAATCCTAATCTCATCAAAAACTGTGATTTCATACTTTTGTATGAATCCATGTACAGTAACCATTTTAATATGATGAACCTCTTCTGTACATCTCCAGTCTGTTTCATTCACTCTTATATGCAAGTCTTGGGCTAGAGTAGACTAAGTGACTAGAATTTTAATCACACTAATGCAAAAGGTCCAGTTCAGCTCTCTTCTATACCAGTGTAGAGCAGGAGTAACTCCACTGCAGTTGATGAGATTACATCAGCGTAAGTGAAAACAGAGTCAAGTCAATGTTGTTCAGTGTCTGTCAGACTTACCGCATCATTGTAGTTTACTACATTCACTTCCTTTCCTCCTATAGCAGGGGTGAGCAAACTTTGTGGCCCGAGGGCCACATCTGGGGATGGAAATTGTATGCTCATGGAATTGGGGGTTGGGGTACGGGAGGGAGTGAGGGCTTTGGCTGGGGGTGCGGGTTCTGGGGTGTGGCTGGGGATGAGGGGTTGGAGGTGCAGGCGGGTGCTCCAGGCTGGGACTAAGGGCTGTGGAGGGCAGGAGGGAGATCAGGGCTGGGGTGGGGGGTTGGGGTGCAGGACAGGGTCAGGGGTGCAGGCTCCTGACGGCGCTTACCTCAAGCAGCTCCCAGAAGCAGCAGCATGTCCTCTCTTCAGCTCCTATGCGGAGGCACGGCCAGGAGGTTCTCTGCGCTGCCCCATCCACAGGCACTGCCCCTGCAATGGGAGCTGCGGGGGCAGTGTGCAGAGCGCCCTGGCTGTCCCTATGCATAGGAGGCAGAAGGGGGATGTCACTGCTTCCAGAAGCTGCATGGAGCCCTGACATGCACAGAGCAGGACAAGGCCCGGACCCGCTCCCCGCTCCCTGGCTAGAGCTCGAGGGCCAGATTAAAATGTCTGAAGGCCTGGATGCGGCCCCTACGGCCCACCTCTGTCCTATAGTAAAATAACTCACCATTTCCGTAGGAAGTCCTGTCTATACATCTACCATTCTATTTTTTTTTGACAACATGCTTTCATTATTACACAGATAAAACCAACAGATAGCCTTTTGTGGTTTGTTTTCCACAAAGCAGGATATATTTTCACCAGACTGTGCAGTATAAATTAAAATAAAAACTAATGTGCAAATATAAAATTGAATTATCTGCTCCAATGATATTCAAGGCGGGGTGGTCAGAAAGGAAATTAAAAAAAAAAAACAGAAAAACACACTTTATGTCAAGTGTCCATTGGTAGCCAAACACTTTGAGATAATGGTGGCCTTTTATTATGAGCAGCGTAGCGATGCCTAGGAACTCTACAGTGCAGTACAGAAGCCCCGGAGAATGGCAGTCTTACCTATCTCACACCCACAGAATGGGGAGCAGTGAAGACAAGGAGGCTTGAGTCTCACCTCACTTACACCAGTTTTGAACCAGTGTAACTCTGTTGACTTTGATGGAGTCACTCCTGCTTTATACTTGTTAATGAGATCAGAATCAGGCCCAGGATTCCTTTCAAAGCTCATCCCTGCCATCCCCCAATCAGCCAGAAAAGTTACCAGGACTCAGTCTGAGGAAGGGTATCAGAATCTGTGGATAGCTAAAAATACAGAACAAAATTCAATTCCAGCAATTCTAAAATAGCAAACCAAAATGTGCACTTGATGAAGGGGAAAACACTCCTCACCGCTCCCTCTCTTAACCAACAGCTCTTGCTGCCTTTGCTACAAGTGCCCTGGCCCCCTTTAGCCAGCCAAACCCCTCCAATTTCTTTCTGTGACAAGTGCCTCCTACTTCCCTTTTCAGATGGCTGTTCCTCTGGCCTTTTTGATCCTCTTCTTGGTGCCAAACCTACCCTCCCTATTTGCAAGTGCTTTATAGGCTTGTCAAGTCATGCAAATCTTAAGTTTTGCACCTTGAGAGCTCTGCAGTGGAAAGCAGCGAATGTGTTATTAACAGACTCTGTCTGCTCTCGCTTAATTTTCCCCTCCAGAATGGGTTCTTCTGGATAACCTACTGCAGTATCTCTCCAGACTTCATGGTTGCCGTCATCACTGGATTTCAGGTATGTAAGTATATCAACTTGAAAGGCGTGGGGCAGAGGGTAGGGGGTGACAGACCTATCTACCATACTTCATGAACCTGGGAGGTGAAGGGGACCAGAACATGGAAATGCATTTCTGTGTAGAGGAAGGGATTGTGGAGGGGTCTTAAATACTTGAGTGTATTCGCATGCAGGGACTACCTGAGTGAAGAAGGTGAGATCACCATTTTACTATAGTGATTACATGACCCCAGTGGCTTAGGAAGTAGTATTTTCCCCTTGAAAAGGGGAGAGGAAGCCTGCTGTATACCCCCAAACAGGACAAGGGGGAGTGGGTCTAGAGTTATCCCCCATTTTTAAAGAGGAAGTGGGGAGCTTCAGTCATCCCTGTGAAGAACTGAGAGAATTAGTAAGCACATCTGGAAGGTCCCTGTACCTGACTGCTGGTCCCTGTAGCTGACTGTCCCTCCTTCTCCTCAGAAGGGTGCATTAGATAAGAGGAAATATTTGTTGAGTGGGGAAGGCTGTACTGGAGAGGGAGCCATGGTGCCTGCTGAAAGTTTGGATAAGCTGCAGATGCAACAAGTATATTCTGGATGTCTGTCTAAGCTAAGCTAAAACTAACATTCTGAGGTAAATCTATCCCTAACATTTGGCTATAGTGATAAATATTTCTAGAGCACACAACACAGATCAATCAATACCCATCAATATGTGTATATGCTATAGCTGCGGTTTTCAAAAGAGCCAAAGAGAATTAGGTGCCCAAATTCCCAGTCCACTCTTACGAGCCTCACAGTTTAGCATTGTTAACCAAAAGCCAGCCCTGGTTATTTTTGAATATAGCGGCACACACTTAAACAATAGACATTTCACTGAGAGACATTTGCAGCTTAATAAAATCTCTATGGCCCAATGTCCCATTAATTTGGTCATGAAGTTAATGCTCCAGGAAAATGGGGCAGCCCTACGATCCTTCTTTACTAGGGATTTCCACTGAACATTTTTTCTTTTTCTTTTCTTTCTTTTTCTTTTGTTTTTTGGCTGGGGGGAAAGGAAGGGAAGATTTAACATAATCATGAATCTCACACAGATCAATCTCCCTTCTTATGGTGTTTCTATTTCAGATGGAGCAAACACACCTATTGTGGTTCTTCAGCAAGACCTTCATATCATAAACCTTACTGATAGCCATCTTCTTCAGCTGGTTGGGACTCTTTGTGATTTTTCCCATTTACTGTTGTAAGTGATGCTAATCAGATCCTTTCCGCATTGTTGCCAGTTTAAAGAACCTTTGAAGGCATTTGGATATGTTGGGGGGTGGGGGGGGAGAACACCAATATATTATAAATCCAGGAAGTGGATCAAAGTAATGGAACAACCTCCAGGCTCCAGTTCTATCAGAGTTTGTGTATTATGGATCTTCTTCCATATACCCTGGTGTAACTGAGGACTTAAACTGGTGTAAGTGAGATCAAACCTTTTGTCTTGTGTTGAGATTTATAAGAGAGCCCAAACTCCAACCCATCTGGGTAACCTATTGTGTGACTCAATCCTTAAAAATGAAGAAATACCTCACGATTCTGCAGAATACTTTTTTTTTTTTTTTTTTTTTTTTGCAGGGTGGTAGGGGGAGGAGAATACGGAAGCTTTAAAAGAAAAATAGAATCCTTCACATTCAAAAGTGTCCAGTTTCCATGATTCTACCCTGAACTGGAGTTAAAGAAGGAGAAGTCAGAAGGGGATTCCCCCCTCCCACCTTCTCTCCAGAATGACCTTAGTTAGTACTGCTTCCTCAACTTTGTGAAGATTCTTATTGCCTTAGAGATATTAAGCCACATGTTTCTTTCTGACAAGCCCATTCAGCAAAGGAAATCAAAGAGAAATTCAATAAGCTAAATTTTAGGAGGAAATATGTCATGGCCATAAAAGAGAACTCCCCACAGGAGCACACTTCCTGCAACATGCTCTAACTGAGTAGTCAGAAGGGACATTATTTATTTACTAGGTAGAAGAAAGGGTCACAATCAGACTGAAATATAAAGCCACAATGCACGCATTAATACAGAGACCTGGTCTGAACATGGAATTTCTATACTACTGGAAATTTTGATATTGTGAAAGTTGTTTGTGTTCCAAATTGGAATAAAAAGTCAAAATTTCTCAAGGAATGGAAATTCTAAAAATTCAATGTGAAAACATCAGACCATTTTCTTGGATAATGCAGAAACAGTATAATATTAAATACAATGTCATGTAAAATATTAAATATAAGTCTAGATGGAATTGATCAAAATACTAAAGTAAAATAGTAAAAAGTGAAATAGTTTAACCTTATCAGAATGAACCATTTGGCATTACTGAAATGAGAAAGTTGAAAGAGAACATTTCAGCTTTTCTCCCTGTAACAGCATAGCTAGCTCCTTAAGTAAAATTGGGCTCAGCACTTTTGTTCCAGGTCAGTGCCCTAGTGTGGTTTAATGAGGAGGATGGGGCTGCTCAGGGAGCTATAAAGAACTGTTCACAAGCCTTAGAGGGAGAGTTCTGAACCCAGAGTTGAGAAAGGGAGAGAGTTCCCTGGTTGAGCAGTAGAGCCAAATCAGGCTGTTAAAAGCAGGAGGCAGTCAGGGGTCACCTACAAACTTCCCCAGGCCAGAGATCGGGGGTCAGAGAGGGCTGAAGGCTGAGAGCAGCAGAGGGAGACACCTGCTGGAGAGCTGAAGCAGGAGGCCAGGAAGAGGGGTGGGAGTTGAAGGCAGGGGAATGGTGGAAGGGTGAGCCCGATGAATACTCCAGGGAAGAGTTGGAGCTGTACATGAAAGATGACCTGGGACATAGTGAGAGATGCTGAAGCTGTATTTGCTGTTGGACTGCTTGGAGGAATATACCATTTGGACTGTGTCAGGGGGATTCTGGTTTACGGTAGTAGGACATCTTTATATACTCTATAGACTCTATATTTATATACTCTGAAGGCTGAACTGAGTTTATTTAAAGAATGAAGAAGGAAACTGAGTCAATGGGCGATGTGCAGGGCTGCCCTGAGGCCACAAGAGTAGGGTTGGGGAAAAACCCACCATGCAAGACTGAGATGACCAAGTACGCTGGCTTTGCCATAGATTCACTGTGTAACACTGGGTGAAGTATCTAAACTTTCAGCTTCCACATCTATAAAATGGTGAGTAACAACTTTTTGTGTTAGGTACTTCAAGATTTCCAGATAAAATACGCTACTTAATTGCAAAGTGGTGTTAACTTCTGTCATCACATGTGTTGCAGCCACTTCTAAGACGTGAACTGTGGCTTCTGTTAATACTTTTCCAAATGGCTCTTTGTAGGGTCGTGAGGAAGCTGAAGGCAGCACAGTGACTTCTGGTAATAAGTTCACAATATAGCAGTGGGAATACCCCAGTGGCTGATACTGCTGCTGTAGATAGAGGGCCAGACAGTGAGAGAGCCAAGATAATGTTAGGATAGAATAGCGGAGAACGCTCTTATGGGTTTTCAGTCTTGACCAAACAGCATAGACCTAGGGAATTCCTGGACTATACTGTATAGGGTTAACCATTCAAGCCTCTCTCTGATCTCTGGCATATAGAAGAAATGCTGTATATCTTTCTACGCTGTCTGTTTCACTGAGCCTCTGCTGTGTCACAAGGTGGGAGGGGTGGTGTTTGGCTTTTTCACTCCCCATTGCATTTTGGCTATTGAGAAGTTTTAACTGCTTTGGAATCGGCAACATTGATCCACACACTCCGCAAGCCAGGAATTAGGTGAATGTTACGCCGTTTGTTATTCAGACATGAGTGCCTCTCCAGCAGCAAGTCAGCACTGCAACAGACTCATCTTTACAAACTTGTGGGTTTTGCAGCATACACAACGGGCTAGATTCACAAAGGTACTGAGGCACCTAACTGTCTCATTAGGTATCTAAATTCAACATTTAGGCACCATGGGTAGTCCCAAAACCACCGACAAACCCTACAGGCACTTAAGTCCCTAAGACAGCTATGTTTCCATTAGTGAGCATGCACAAAACCACCCAAATACGAATGCCACCCCACAGCTAATGAGCTGCTCAGAGCCCGCACTGAAATCAAAGGCCTAGTAGCCCTGAAGTGGGATGTCAAACTAGGCATTCCCTGCTTTGCTAACCCGCAGGGCCTGATCTTGTATGTGTTCTCAAAGCATGTCCACTGGATGCTCCTAGCTAGGGGCAAGAAGGTCAGGACAGAGAGAGCATCAAGCTTAATGGGTGTGCCACTCAGATGGGATGCAGGAGACATGAGTTCAAATTCTGTATCCTCACCTAAGGGAGGGGCGTTTGTGGATTTAGCCTAAAACCACCATCTAGAGGTAAGTAAGTCTGACCTATCTTCGGTCTCTCTATTGTAGAAATTATGGTGAAACACCAGCACAGATTGTATAATAACACTTCGGTGCTTTGATTTACAGTGTTCTGCTCTCCTTTATCCATTACAATTAACAGAACTCTTAAAAACAAATGCTGTTAGTTTCTCTGGCTTTAAATAGCAACATGTAATACTCAAATCATGACTTTCTCAGGGCACCCATGACTGTGAGTCACCTTATTACCCCCTGCCTGAGCAAGAGAGAGACTTGCTCGTGCTAAACTGGATGTCAGCTCTCTGTTGCCCCAGTCTGTTAGCTACCAGACAATCTCCTCAGAAGCTCTGCCAGCCTTTACTCTGGTTTGCAGGTAACAACTGGTGTACATTAGCCCCCAAACACGCTGGAAGCATCTCTGTTTTGTCTAGCTCCTGTCACTGGACTTTCACAGTAATTATGATATTTTCTGTCTTTTCCATCCCTTTCCTAATAGTTTCTAACATTCTGTTAGATTTTCTGACTGCTTCTGCACACTGAGCTATTTTTCAGAGAACTACCCAGAGATTCCAAGATCTCTTTGAGTGGTAACAGCTAATGTAAAACTCATCATTATATATGTATAGTTGGGATTATTTTTTCTGATGTGAATTATTTTGCAGTTATGAGTGTTGAGTTTCCTTTGCCACTTTATTGCTGTCACCCAGTTTTGTGAGATCCCTTTGTAACTCTTCACAGTCAGCTTTGGACTTAACTATCTTGAATAATTTTGTAACATCTGCAAACTTTGCTACTTCACTGTTCACTCCCTTTTCCAGAGCATTAATGAATATGTTGAACAGCCCAGGCCCCAGTGCAGATCCTTCAGGGACCCAACTGTTTACCTCTCTCCATTGTGAATACTGACCATTTACTCCTACCCTTTGTTTCCGATCTTTTAACCAGCTCCTGATCCATGAGATGACCTTCCCTGTTATCCCATGACTACTTAGTTTCCTTAAGAGCCTTTGATGAGGGACCTTGCAAAGGCTTTCTGAAAATCCACTGTCTACTGGATCACCCTTATCCACATGCTTGTTGACACCCACAAAGAATTCTAAAAGAGCTGTCAGGCATGACTTTCCTTTACAAAAGCGGTGTTGACACTTCCCCCTCTGTGTCTGATAATTCTGTTCCTTATTCTACCAAATCATCTGGTATTGAAGTTAGGCTTACTGGACTGTAATTGCCAAGATTGCCTCTGGAGCTCTTTTTAAAAATCGTTGTTATATTAGCTGTCCTCCAGTCATTTAGTACAGAGGCTGATTCCAGAGATCACTTACATACTACAGTTAGTAGTTCTGCAATTTTTATATTTGCGTTCCTTCAGAACACTTGGGTGGTGATCTGGTCCTGATGACTTCTTATTGTTTAATATATCAATTTGTTCTACAACCTCTTCTATTAACACATCAGTGTGGGACATTTCCTCAGATCTGTTACTTTAAAAGAATAATTCTGATGTGGGTAGCTCCCCCACATCTTCTGCAGTAAAGACCGATGCAAAGAATCCTTGGTATCTAGCCTTGTCTTCCTTGAGTGCTCATTTAGCACCTTGGTCACCTAGTGGGCCCACTGTTTGGCAAGTTTTCTGTTTCTAATGTACTTAACAAAAATTCTCTGTTAGTTTTTGCATTCTTAGCAAGTTGTTTCTCAAGTTCTTTCTTGGCCTTCCTTACTGTACTTTTACAATTAGCCTGCCAGAGTTTCTACTCCTTCCTATTTTCCTCATTAGGGTTTGACTTCCAAATTTTAAAGGGTGCCTTTTTTGCCTCTAATGGCCTCCATTACTCTGCTGTTTAGCCATTGTGGAATTATTTTGGTTCTCTTATTGTCTTTGGAGTATACATTTAGTCTGAGCCTGTATTATGGTGTTTTTAAATAGTCCCCATGATGCTTGCAGGCATTTAACCCTTGTGACAGGTCCTTTTAATTTCTGTCTAACAAGCATCCTCATTTTGTATTGTTCCCCTTTTTAAAGTTATGGCGGATTTTTTTTATTTTTTATTTTTTATTTTCGTATTATCCTCCCTAGAAGGTATTAAACGTAATTACGTTATGGTCACTATTACCAAGCAGTTCAGCTATAATTATTTCTTGCACGAGATCCTGTGCTCCATTTAGGATTAAATCAAGAATTGCCTCTTCCGTTGTGGGTTCTAGGATCAGCTGGTCCAAGAAGCAGCTATCTACAGGGCCTAGAAATTGTATCTCTGCATCATGCTCTGAGATGATATTTACCTAGCCTTTTGTGTCTGTTTTCCCCATCTGTAAAATGGAGATAATGATACTGGTCTCCTTTGGAAAGTGCTTTGAGAGCTACTGATGAAAAGTGCTAAGTATTATTGTTTTAAGGGTATAATTGCATTTAAGTAAAAAGTTCTACAGTTCCATTTCTATAGCCTCTGATCAACTAGTTGTATATTTAATCTTCTGTTCATACACATAGCAGCCAGGAAAGAAATATAACCAACAGTTCTGCTAGGAAAGCATTCCAATATTTGTAACTAGAATGGGACAAATTGTTAACTGTGAATAAATAATCTGGAGAATGTTCTTTCTCTTTTCCTGTTCATGACTCAGCCAGGATTCTTGCTAATGTTTCTGCTATTCACACATATTTGCTGATTAATGTATATCTGAAAACTTCAATCTGTGGTGGTCAAACTGTTCACTTTGACTATGCATGGTGTGGGGTTGCTTATCTAAGTCATATGGTATTATTTCTGCTCCCTGATTTGATGGCTGATGCTTTTTAAGAATGAGGAAAAATAAACAGTAGCAGAGGACAGATCATCAGCTGGCTTAAATTGTCTTACTGATGGAGCTATGAGTTCACGCCACCTGAGGATCTGCCCCCAGATATTGTGCATAATCTTTTTTGTGTTGGAACTGGAGTGTTTGTGGAACCCACAGCAGTTCCCCTAACATTAGTATGAACAAAATCCCATTTGAGTGATTGTGAATAGCCAATGATGAGGGATATAAATATGGTCAGACTAAACAGATGTTTCAAATGAGTGTTCATTCACACAATGGGCCTGATTTTCCATTGCCCTGCACTTCATGTAGTCATTTATACCAGTGCAAATTGGGTGTGAAAGAAACTACCATATCAGAATGTTAGTGTTTTACTCCCATTTGTATTGTTTTCACACACTCACTTTGTATTGATGTAAATGTCGACATAAGGTACAGGTCAAAAAGAATAGGGCCCAATGTTTTCAGTACTTGAACTGCTCTGTGTAGTACACCTGTAACTGCTAATCCAATGAAGTGAGCTGTAGCTCACGAAAGCTTATGCTCAAATAAATTTGTTAGTTTCTAAGGTGCCACAAGTCCTCCTTTTCTTTTTGATAATCCACCGCCGCTGGACTTTGTGTTTTCTAGTTAAATGTACTAGCAGGGATTTCAAATCTAACTAATGCAAATTCTGCTGGTTGGTTTTTGTTTTTGTTTTCCAACATAAACGTCTAGATCTTAAGCTATCCAGAATTAAGGAAAATGTGTGCAAGAAGGTCTTCCAAACTTATTACAAACAGTTGCCTAAAATGTCATCATTATTTTACTGTCACAGTTAAAACAATGAAGCCATTTATCTAGTGATCACTCTGAATGAATGATTTGAAGTCAGGTGAAAATCAAATACTCAGCCAAATTTTTGCCTGAAAAATGTTCATTCAACCACAAGTCTCTCAATTCCACCAATTTCCCACAAAGGTCAGATTCCCTATGACCCCCACACAACATTAGCAAAAGAATAATAGAATCCAGTTCAAAGGCTCCTCCAATGTGATTTGGGAGGGCTGGATTTCAGTCAGCATATTTTGTCTCTCTGTCATTAAGTGAAGATTGGTCCAGTGAGATACAGAAAGCTGTGAGCGTATGACAGCATTCTGTTGATTGTTGAAATTGCTTGTATGAATCCACTAACCCTCTAATTGCCCAGATCCAGGGACTAATAATTTACATGCTTCATTTTGCACTCTGTAAAGTTTCTTTTGGGCCAGAAGGAGCATGAGCTCTGTCTGTTCATGTGCCAATTCTGAAAGCCAGAGACTAACTGCGAGTAATTCAGCATATGTGTGGGAATGTCAGAAGCATTTATACTGAGCCTCAAGCTGTCTATGCTGAGTTTCCAATTTAGTCTGCCACTTATCTTGGTCTTGTTTTTGGCAGAAGAAGTGAAGCTTATGAGCCATCTTGGTGGCGTCAAAAGCATCCCAAAGTATGTAACTGAATTGTCATGTAATTCTGCAGACTTCACAAATTTATCTTTGAAGGGAGCTGAAATTAAGTCTTAGGTTTATTATTAATTCATGGTGCCATATAAGTAACAATAGAAAAATATTCTTTATAAAGGAACTAAGGAAAGCCATTCCCATGCAGCATGACAGGCAACGATATATGCTAGCCTGTGTCAATAAAATTTATTCCAACAGTGACGGCCAAAGCTGCAATCTCCCCTTCCTTTCTTGATCCTGAATCCTTTCCTCCTTAATTAAAACCACCTGTACTGTTACAGCTAGCAGACATAGATATAAATATTTATTGACTCTGACGTGATTACAAGTGAGCAAATGCTTTAAGACATGACCTTCCTTACAAAGGCTACTGAGTTCCTTTGGGTGGTTCAGTCTGAAGAGATCCATCATATGTACAACAGAGTTTGCCTTAGTCACACTGGAACTCATACTAATGCCAAGTCAATGACTCAAATTAAAACAAAATCAAGCCTAAGTGCAAACTGGATCATTAACATCATCTTGACTTCCTTATCATTGGCATAATTAACTCTTATGCATAAACATGCATTTTGTTGTCACATTCTAAATAAGTAACATATCATGAAAACTAACTGCTAGGCAGGTGGTAAGCAGCCTTGTGCATGTAGTTAGTGTATACGCAACATGCTTGTATTGTTATGAGCTGGGTTAAACCTCATTATGGGTTGAGTTAAAACCTCATTGAAACTGTGTGAATGTGCCCTTCAATTAAGATTGTGGTAAAAGACAGCTAACGGACTACACCCCAAACAAGGCCTAACAGAGTCTGCCCAGGATCTAGCACCTTGTGGG
This sequence comes from Eretmochelys imbricata, assembly GCF_965152235.1. Taxonomy (NCBI): domain Eukaryota; kingdom Metazoa; phylum Chordata; order Testudines; family Cheloniidae; genus Eretmochelys; species Eretmochelys imbricata. The sequence goes on along the minus strand of NC_135574.1, from coordinate 132,435,854 downwards.
GAGGGCATTAAGTGGGTATTATGACCGGGTGAGTGGGAATGTGTGGAAAAAGACAAGCTGGGGTGCAGGCAAGAGACTGAGAGCAGAGCAAGAAAGTGAAGCAGCAGCCCATAAGCATGGTGTGACCCTGGGAGAAGCATAGAGAAAGGTTCGGGATAGGGGATGCTGGCTGAAAGAAGGTTGGGCGTGTAAGCTTGAGGAGTTTAAGCTTCTTACGCTGAAGCTTAAGTGTAAGAAACTTGGGTGCCTAGGAAACGGCTCCTTTAGCTTTAGGTTCCTCCTGTATTTGTAGAAGCAGGACTTTGTACATTCCTTGTAAATAAACAAGATTTCATCAAAGACAATATCAGACTCCCATCATCAATTTCTACTTCCAACTAAAACGTTACCATGGTCCCAAATTTTTACTAACTTCCCAGGTCAAAAAGGGATAACAGTATTATTATTAACTTATCATCCCCACCTCTATTGGTTTGTTAGTCTCATCCACCTATTGTGCCTTGTCATCACCCTCCATTGTAAGGTCTTTCGGGCACTGGCCATCTTTTTGCTGTGTGTTCATATATGGAGCTGGCTGGAAAACAAGAGTTTTGTTTCATGAAAAAAATTGCAGTTTTGACATTTGTTTTCATTTTGCATGAGACCCAGAGGTGCTGACTTCCCCAGTTCCCAGGGGGTGCTCGACTCCTGCTCCACCCCAGGCCCTGCCCCCACTCCACCCCTCCCCCAACACCTCACCCCAGCCCCTCCTCTTCCCGCCCACACTCCAACCCTGCCCCTGCTCTTCCTGTCCCTTCCCGCCCCTTCCCTGCCTCTTCTTGCCTCCATTCCTCCCTTTCCCTCCCAGTGCCTCCCGCAAGCCACTGAACAGCTGATTGTGGTAGGCGGGAGGTGCTGGGAGGGAGAGGGAGGACCTGATCGGCAGAGCCGCTGGAGGAGGCGGGGGAAGAGCTGATTGGGAAGGCTGCTGGTGCGTGCTGAGCACCCACTATTTTTTTTTCTGTGGGTGCTCCATCCCTGGAGCACCTACAGAGTTGGCACCTATAATGAGACCTCTTGAGGAAGACAAGCACCCTAATGGTTAAGACACTCATCTGGGCTATGGGAGACCCAGTTTCAAATCCCCAGAAACCAGGTTATAGTAATTTTTTCTCTAGTCTGGTGGTGAAGGCACATAGAATGTGCCTATGCAGATCAGGATTTGACCCTAGGTCTCCCATGTTCCATGGGAGCAGCCTAGCCACCAAGCTATTGGCTATTCTGTAGTGAGGGTCTCTTGCTCACTTGCTGCCCCCCCACCACCACACAAAAGTTTAGATGAATCAGCATTTTCTGATGAAGAAAATGTTTCATTGAAAAATTGCCAACCAGCTCAGCTGTCCGTCGTCACCGCGGGGGCAGTGCTGCGAAGCGTTACAAAGGGATCTCACAAAACTGGTTGACTAGGCAACAAAATGGCAGATGAAATTCAATGTTGATAAATGCAAAGCACGTTGGAAAACATAACTCCAACTGTACATACAAAATGATGGGGTGTAAATTAGCTGTTCCCACTCAAGAAAGAGATCTTGGAGTCATTGTGGATAGTTCTCTGAAAACATCCACTCAATGTGCAGCGGCCATCAGGAAATCTAACAGAATGTTAGGAGTCAGAAGAAGACAGAAAATATAATGGCACTATATAAATCCATGGTATCTCCACACCTTGAATACTGCATGCAGTTCTGGTTGCCCCATCTAAAAAGATAACAAAGATATATTAGAATTGGAAAAGCTACAGAAAAGGGCAACAAAAGGGATTAGGGGTATGGAGCAGCTTCCATCTGAGAAGAGGTTAAAAAGACTGGGATTGTTAGGCTTAGAAAAGAGATGACTAAGTGTGTGTGGGGAGGTGGGGGGATATGAGAGAGGTCTATAAAATCCTGAATGGTGTGGAGAAAGTGAAGAAGGAAGTGTTATTTACCCCTCGAATAACACAAGGGGTCACCCAATGAAATTAATAGGCGGCAGGTTTAAAAAAAACAAAAGGAAGTAATTCTTTACACAATGCACTGTCAACCTGTGGAACTCATTGCCAGGCGATGTTGTGAAGGCCAAAAGTATAACTGGGTTAAAAAAAATTAGGTAAGTTAATGGAGGATAGGTCCATCAATGGCTATTAGCCAAGCTGGTCAGGGATGCAATTCCATGCTTTGGGTGTCCAGAAACCTCTGTCAGCCAGATGCTGGGAGTGGACAACAGGGGATCGATCACTTAATAAACTGCCTTGTTCTTTTCATTCACTCTGAAGCACCTGGCGTTGTCTGCTGCTGGAAGACAGGCTAGGGGGCTAGATGGACCATTGGTTTGACCCACTATGGCTGTCCTTATGACGTAGGGCCACATCACCATCTGGGTAATTTGGCACAAGTCCATGGGCTTCAATGGAACTATATGCCTATTGACATTAGCTGGGGATCTGGCTCATTATGGCTGGGTAAGACATAATGCCTCTGGGCAGCTGGAGAGAGCACACTAAGCAGCAGCCCGCATTACTACAAACGTAGCAGGTTTTTGTCTTGCCAGTGCTAGTTGGTTCAGTCCCAGCCTGGCCCTTCTGAGCAGGCAGCACTGGTGGCAGAATTAGCAGATGTCCTTGTGCTTTGGGGGACCAGGCTGCAGCTTTGCGGCTGCCTAGGCAGGTGTGGAAGGAGAAAATGGCTCCTTATTTCCCTTCTCCCTAACATGTTTGCATTTTTTAGTGCTTTATGTTTGTTAAAGAAAACCCAGTTAACTAGCACAAAGCATTGTTCTTGTACTCCCCCGGAATTGGGAAACTAGAAGAATGAGAGAGACTCCTGATTGCAGAGGTACATAATCGCAAATATATCCTGAGCATTATTCACTGCATGGTATCCTGTTTCTGTGTATTCAGTTGGAGAAGCTGTTCTTTACTTCCCTTCTTAAACACTATTGTGTAGCACTGCTGGTGCGGAATGGCTGTCGCATTACCCTGCTGAGGTGGCTGCCGCTTGCGTGCTCTCTCTCTCTGTATATGGACTGGACTGTCAAGGAATCCTTCATGATGAAAGGTGCTGTGTAAAGGTGAATTTTTTTTTTATTATATCAGTACTTCATTCTTCTGGAATGGGCCCATTTCTCCCTTACACCCCCTCTCCTCTGGACTAAATATGAGTGTTCACTACCAGGCAAATGCTACTGCAGCTACTCTCTGGATGAGTCACTGGGGCTGCTGCAAAAATATTGTCGCTCATACCCATTAGCGGATAAGAAACCCATTACCAAGGCAATGTGCTCTCTCACCCTTGACTCAGCAACAAGAATCCCAAGGTCATTCTCGAATCAAGGTAGGTCTTATTGTGTGGCTGGGTTGCCTTTGCTTACCCCCATTATCTTGTAATGGGCTAAAATTATTGTTGCTGATTTTTCTGGGGGTTGCACATTGCCAGGAAAATAACCAGAATGTCACACAATATGTCAGTTTTATTCCTCATTGGCCAACAGAAGTTAAAGGCAAAATTCCCATTGACTTCCATGGAAGCAGAATCATTCCATGTGTTTCCTATGGAAATAAATCTCAAGGATCTGCTCCCTAAGGATTTACCTGAGCATGCTCTAATGTACTGTGAGGAATGGTGGCGACTGCTAATACCTGCTCCTGAACTGCACAGAGCATAGATCGGGCACAACCCAGAATCTTGGCCATTGTGTTAATTTTCATATATCTTTGTACTTTGGGAAAGAGTCTGGATGGCTGCCAGACTGAATGAGCAGACATGTGTGTGCACGCATGTGAAGTCTGCCTTCCTCATTTTATACTGCTAATTACTGTATTAACTGAGCACCTTAGAGCCTACGTGATTAGAGCTCCCTAAGAGTATGATGCAATTTAGTTAGCTTGTGTGTGGGGTCTGAACCTAGAGAGATTATGTTTGTGTCCAAGGAACGCAGTAAATGATGAATCTGCAGACTAACTACTGGTACCTATAAGCTTTTGTCTCATTTTGGGGTATCGCCAACAGACTAATCTATGTGCCTGGACTTCCAGGTTTTGGCAGATACTGGGAACCGAAATACTGTAACACCATGAGAGACCTTGTCCTTATGAGATCACTTGCCCAATTTTACAGACCAGAAGGGTTTGAATAAGCTACTGAACATTTAGATGTTTATCCAAGAAAAGCCTCTGGGTGCTATTGCGGGTTGGGTTAAACCTTGTTGTTATGTGTCAGGCACAACCACTGCCTCCTGTTCAGGATATCTATAAAGAAGCTATTATGACCAAGTGGCTGAAATAATAGCGGTAGCACAGGCACTGGAAAAGCTCAAGCAGAAGCTAAACCAAAGGGTTTTCCCAGGGGATTGATAGCAAATGCAGGGACTAGGGCTTTGACTGGTGAACCAGTTTCTGTCTATGTATGTGTGGGAGGAGGAGTTAAGCCAGAGAGAGACAGAAGTGTCCAGAAAGCCAAACAGACAGTAACAGAATGTTACTGGTGAATAATGTGGCTGAGAGAGGAAACTTCTTGAACACAGAATGCTGGTTGAAAAGGCAGGTATGGGAACAGCAGCTGTCTCCTGTTGTGTGACTCTTACTATGTTCAGGCATACTTTATGTATACTTTATGTATAATATTTGTAAATAAACGAGATTGCGTCAAAGAAAATACCTGTCTATCATCAGTTTCTTCTAAATGTGGAAAAAACCCACAAGGCCCCAAACTTTGACTACCTGTTTAGGTCAAAAGGAATACCAATATTATGAGGTTTGCTTGCCATTAGTAATTTGGTTGACTTTTCTACTTTGCTTAGAAAACAGCAATGCTGGCCAGACTTTCAACTTGGGTAAATCAGTGTAGTTTCATTGAAGTGAATGGAACTCTACTAATTTACATCAGCTGCAGATCGAGTCCAAGGTCTTAAAAGCTTTAAATTGTTACATAACCTCCACCACTGGCTGATTACTATTGATAAACTTTTAGTACTTAGATCGTCTTGCCTCTAAAGTGTATTCCTGTATGTTCATCACTTTAGTCATACCTTTACGGCCTTTAGATTTGTTAAACTTTGTTTTGAATCAAAGCCTGCTCTCCTTTACAGGGATGTAAATCTAGACTAATTCTACTGAAGTCCAGTGGCGTTATCCCAGATCTACATTTAGTGTAATTGAAAGGACAATTTTGACCTTCTTTGTCCGCTATTGTTTAAAAGTTTCTACTGACTCGGTTGGTTGGGATATTTTTTATTAATGATTATTATTATTAGAATTTACTATTTCAAAAGGGTGATTCACTTTTAACCACACTTGCAGTGCACCCCCGCTCCTCCCCCCACACATACCCCTCTATGTTTTTCATAGTGAAAAAAGGTGAAAAATGATCAATGCAGAGGAAAAGAAAGAGATGCTTTTTAAAGAATGACCTTAGGAAATATAACACTGGAAAGAATAGTTGCTGTGCATGATTTTTCATCTCTGGATACCAAGGGAAATTAATGCACATACTACTGGGAAATTCATCCACGTTTTCAGCCGGAGGAAACTGAAATATTGTGCCTAACAGCTGGCTCTTTGGAGCTGGTCTTCTATTGATTCTTCATTAAAAGTGAAGGAGGTATTTGATAAATGATATTTTAAATGAAATGTCAAATGTACAACAACTCGTCTGTGGCTTAATTGTCCACCTCCGGGAAGCTAGTCATTGTCTTCCAGATCTCCCCTTGCCTTTAAGAAGAAAGTATGCTTCTGAGGTCAGTGTTCACAATATGGACATTGGCCTGTTTATTATTTGAACCATGTTCATGTCTTACCCCTTCTCTCTCTTTCTTTCTATGCAGTGTGATCATAATTTATTTAGCCTTATCATCTTTGGACATTGATCTTGAAATGGATTGACCTAGACAGACTATTGTCTTGTTGAGTATTTGTGTAAAGAACCAACATTCTTTTGTTAGTTCCACATCAGCTATTGGAATCCCATGAATAAGGCTTTTATTGCCTTTGTTATTGCTTGCAGAATGTTCTCCTTGTGCTTCAAACTTCTGAGTTTCTTGGAAGATATATATAGCTAGAGATAGATAGATAGATATATCAGGGAGAGAGAGAAAAAATATTAAAAGGTGAAACAGCAGTTGACAGAAATATAATAGACCTGTTAGTTTGTAACTGGTTCAATTATATAATTTTAAAACATTATTTAGCCAATGACAATGGAGGCAAGTGAGTAAAATTTCAGTGATAGGAAGCACTGCTGCATCTCCATTGATTAGTGTTACTGATTACTTCATATTAGGGAACTAAAAGGAAATTAATGCCATGAAAACAAATCTAGACAGGAACCAGTCTGCAATTAGTCAATAAGGGTCTATCCCGGGTGGCTCTGTCTGAGCTGAGCTCAGCGGAGCTCAGGAAAGGACAGGGTCAAGATGGCTTTTCATCACCTTCATGCCCCCTGCTATTGGGGTTATCCAGGACTAAGACAGTCCCCAGCAGAATTTAGAGCAATCTCCATTACCTATATCCCTGGTGGACAGCTGGGTTTCTGTGGAGCAAACTTCCCCATTCTCCTTGTCACATCTACCACGTCAGGAAGCTATGCAGGGGAAATACTCCAGGGAGTGATTAAACCCAGCATTACTGTCGCTTTAATCCACTCGAGCAGTGGTTCCCCAACTTTAACAACCTGTGAACCTCTTTCACTAAAATGTCAAGTTTCGCGAACCCTCTCCTAAAAATGAATAGTTCCAGGGATTTTCTCCTTTTTCTGAGTAAAAATTATAAAAGCAGTGATCTTGGAAATATAAAAATTGTTTTTATCACATGCTTATTACACACTATTTATTATTATTATGTATCATGACAGTATTTTTATTACATTATGAAAATGGCAACACGCTTCCAAGATCTCACTTTCGTAGCTTGTATCACTTTGAATAAGCCTGTTATAAGACAAGGCTCCTATGGTTCATCAAAGAGTATCAGATGTGAAACAGCATGAAAGTTTTTAAGAAGCCAACTCAAAGAGTCCCTCCTACACAAGCATTCAGGTCTTGAGCAGTCCAGGCAAACAACACACGTTACAACAAGCTTAAACTTGTTCTTCATAATAATTTAAAAAACAATACTAGCTGCCTATTTAATTTTAAAAATAGCAAAAAATGTCCACCTCCCTTTCAATTTCTTATAAGGAGCCTTGAAGTTTAAATCTCCTCAGTGTGATAGATATGCTTGTTTTGGTCTGCTTAGCTCTTGGAAGTCCAGGGGCTCTGGGCTGCTGGCCCCATGCTGCCCAGAGTCCCTAGGGACAGCTCTGTCCACCATTAGGAAATTTTTTCCTGAGAACCCCCTGTAACATTTTGTGAACTCCCAGGGGTTCGTGAACCACTGTACTAGATCAATGCAAAGCAACCATAATGGGGGCCAGGATCTGACCCTAAGGATTCCTATATTGCCATCACCTACATATCATATTTTGTATATTTACTAGAGACTGACAAAAATGCTAACCGTTCAGGTAGGCACCTAAGATACTTTAAACTACCCAAAGGTCCTGGGTCTAGACAACGGAGCTGAAAATCCCATTATATCATGAGATTTGAGATACTTCCCACATGTAGTTCTGCCAGAAGAACCACAAGAGCAACCTTTCCCATGGTAATTTAGCAATTTTGCTTCTGGTCTCAGCTGGAAAAAAGGAAGTGTAGAGTCATGTGAAAAACCAAAAAAGTCAACCAACTCTCTCCAAATTTCAAAAGAAAAAATTTGCTTTGAGTTTGGCTTGGAGGATTAGATCAGTTACTATTTTATGCCTAGGAGTTCACCCATGCCTTCTGCTCATCATCCATTGTATGCTAAATGAAAGATTAAATATGACTATTATTAGTTATTGTTGATGACCAGCAATGAGTATAAATGATAGGAGTGAAGAATAATACTGCACTTTCATTTAAGTTATGGTGTGTGTCTCTCCAAACCGATACACAAACTTTGATCTGCCTTCAATTTCAGAGAGGCAGGAGTGTTGTATATTGGCCAAAAAGGGCAGGGTTTTAATCCAGGTTTGAAACAGATCAAAATAGAAGGAGGCCTCACCAGTTTTGATGGTTGTATGTTGTCAGGGGTGTGGACACTGAGTGATGAAGTGTGGAGGGCCTGAAAATCAAGCTGAGGGAGGTTCATGAGAAAGGGGTAAGGGGGAGGGAAATGTGATCTAGCAGAGTAGAAGTGTTCTCTGACCTTCTCTTTTGGTCTGTTCACAGTCAATATGACTGAATAAAGCCCTGTCTGCTGCTCTCAACATATATTGGAAGCTGTACTAGGATATACATTGCAATCCTTGATGTTGCACAGTTCAGGTATCACTTAGTAGAGTTTACCAGAAGGCAAAGATGTAAGAGGAGCAAAGTATAATTTTCTAGGAAGGTTCCCCTGCGGGTCCTGAGCCAGGACTTTGGAACAAGAAGAGTCCATCTCATGTTTTGCCCTTGGACCAGTGCATGCTGGGACAATCTATTTATCTATCTATCTATTGTGATAGACCCAGGCCAGTTGGGTACAGCAGAGTAGCCATATTGGGATCCTCCAGCACTGCTAAAGGATCCCCCACCATCCTAAGGGGGGGGGCACAGGACCTGGAAAACCAAATAATTATGGGGGACAACTAATGAAATAACAGGGATAGGAGTGTGGTCAAAGGGTCAAATGAAGGGAACCGGACGGGGATACCGAGAAGAGAACCCCGGACAGCGCCCACTGCTCCTCAAAGGCGTCAAGGGAGTCAGTGGACGCTGCCCAGAGGAACTCTGCCTGGAGGCGTGAACGGACGGAGGATTGGAAATAGGCCCCACGGTCACAGGAGACTCCATCAGCCAACCTCCTCACCCTGGTTTTACAGCAGAGTAGCCTTATTGGGATCCAGGAAGTGGGCGGGCGAAGCTTGCCCACTGCTAAAGGATCCCCCCCAGCCTAAGGGGGAGATCCACAGGACCTGGGAAACCAAATAATTACGGGGGACAACTAATGAACAACAGGGACGGGAGTGCGGTCAAAGGGTCAAACGAAGGGAACCGGACGGGGACACCGAGCAGAGAACCCCGGACAGCGCCTACCACTCCTCAAAGGCGTCATGGGAGTCAGTGGATGCCACCCAGAGGAACTCTGCCTGGAGCGTGAACGGACGGAGGATTGGAAATAGGCCCCACGGTCACAGGAGACTCCATCGGCCAACCGCCTCCCCCTGGTTTTACAGCAGAGTAGCCGAAGGCAGATCTACCGGCCACTGGATGAACAGGTTTCTGTTCCCTGACTGACCAGAGGGACCAAGGGCTGCTCCAGGCTAATGAGAACACCTGACTCCAATTAACCTGCAAAGAGTTAGGTGAGGCCATTAAGCTAATGTGACCACCTGACTGTAATTAAGGCCCCTCTGATAATATAAAAGGGCTCACTCCAGTCAGGCAGAGAGGAGCCAGGGGAGAGGAAGTGTGGCTGAAGGGCTGGTTAATAAAGACACCCTCAAGTCCTTCGTAAGGGAGCCCTAAGGTAAGGGTGAAGAAGGGAGAAGCAGGAGAGCTGTGGGGAAGTGGCCCAGGGAAATGTAGCAACTCTGGCAGTAAAAGGTTGGCTGTCAACAGCTGCTACCATTAGGGTCCCTGGACCGGAACCTGGAGTAGAGGGCGGGCCTGGGTTCCCCCCCACCGACCACTACAGAAACACCTCCTGGGAGGGGAAAACAGGCTCCTGTCAGGACAGGAGGCTAAACAGTTTTGGCATGAGGCTGTAGGAGCAACAGAGACTGTGGGAATTCTCTCACCAACCTCCATTGCTGACTTATGATGAAAAGGGCTCAGTAGACTGTATCCCTGTCCCTAGAGAGAGAGAGAGAAGGGCTATGTGGAGGGTTGCAGTGAGCCTCTGGAGCTAGCATAAACCACCTGGAAGCGCGGGACCCACGGGGACAAGGTTGGAGCTCTGCCACACTATAGATATATCTATCGTGACCAGCATAGTCGTAGGGGTGTCATTTAATGATGTTTCAATGGGCAGTTTATCCCTAGGGTGCCCGTCACCTCTCCACGACCCCTGACCAAGAACTGAGGCACAGAGAGGCCAAGTGACTTGCCCAGGGTCACACAGGAAGACCATATCTGAATAGACAATTGAGTCTGGGTCTCCCACATCCCAGGTCAGTGCCCCAACCACTGAGCCATCTTTCCTCCCCACTGGGCCAATACTTTAGGTGTAATAGGAACAGCTTGTGAGGGATACTGATTGGCTCCTGAGAGATCAATGGAAGTTTAATTAATAATAATAATTTATGATGTAGGCATTTTCATCCATAGATTTCAACATGCTTTACAAAAGAGATCAGTATCATTATTTCATCTTACAGATAAGGAAACTAAGTAAGGGGAGGTGAAGTGATTTGCCCAAGGTCACCCAGCATGGCAGTGGCTAAGCCAGGAATAGAAGCCAGGTCTGTTAAATCTTGGTAGGAGGTACTCAGCCCTTTGCAGGCAGTATTGAGCGCAAAGTCAGTGTGGGGTAGATACTCATTTAAGCTATACACATTCAACAAAACTGAATTCATTCAAGGAGCTTCCAGTAATGTTGCAATCGGCCCAAAAGGGACACGACATTTCCAGTTCTCCATGTTTTTCCCCACTTGGTGGAATACAACATAGCATAAAATCATCGCATAAGACTTCATATGGCTGGTGCCTTATATAGTCTTAAAGGAAATTCCCATGACCACATTTGACCTTCTGTCTTTTAACAGTCCAGCAAAATCTGCTTCCATATAACAGTGCACCTGGGATTAACATGTATCTGTTGAGTTATGTAGAATATCTGCAGGATGCAAGATGATATACCTGCATAGACGGGAGAAAATTAGACATCTGGAAGATTTAGTAATTACATACATTCATTTTAACCTAAACTTGTGTCATTTAAAGGCTTATGCAAAGGTTTAGCTCCTGTTTGAAGGACACTTCATAGTGTTATGTAAAGCAATCATTTTAGTGCAGAATCGGAACATAATTTTTGAAAATATGAAACTCTTGATGTAATCCTCTTGCAATGAAGTTTCCATGGGAAAGAGTATTACTGTTCAAGTTCCATTTTACTATTAAATCCATTATTATATTTTACTGTTACTGTTATTTTGATTTCCCTTCTGGAGCAGGATAATGTTAAAGGACAGGTTGTAATTCATTGTTTGAATTACAGTAATTTGATTTTAATGTAACTCAGAGCGCAGTGTTCTGAGTATTTGTATTGGATCAGTGTTTAATTATGATCACATTTATTGATTGATTTTACTATCTTTAGTAATGCTCAAAGCACTTTACTGAATTACGAGTGACACACACACACACGCACACAGGGTTGGCTTCATCGACTACTCAAAATGCAGCCCCATCTGGAGTGGGATGCAGCAACCCCTGAGTTCCAGCTATACCATGCAATAGAAGGGCTGATCAAAAAGTTTCAATGGAAACTTATTTTGATTAAAAAATAGGGTTTTTAATTCAATGAAAGTCTTCACAGAAAGTGTCTGCTTTCCTTGAGAATTTTCAGGTTTTTGTCAGAAATACACACACAATTTTCCTGCTTTTTTTGCCATAAATAAATAAATAAATAAATAACTCAGTTTTTGGTTTTTTGAACAAATAGGATTTTTCCAGAGGACAATCTGATTACAGGAATTTTTTTTTTAAATGGTCAACGCTTTCCATGGGGTAAATAGAACCTTTCCTGACCAGCTGTATGCAACAGAGAAGGACCAGAAAGTAAAGAACAGCAACGTATCCAGCTAAAGCAAATGGAGACCTTAGGTCAGTGGCATTTAGAGGTGAAGCTAAAGCTTGGACTTGTCGTGGGATTTTAAATGACAAACGGTAGCTTCTGGATTTATATCCATTCTGAAATGCAGCATCTCCAACAGCACTGTGCTCCCAAACACCACGTGGAGAGAGTGGGGTACAGGCAGAAGTGCGACCTGCTCAGCATCCCATTTTCCTGTAGCCCCATGGTTTTTTTTCCGGAGACCCCAACAGAGGATTTCTAATTCAACCAAACCTACTTCGCTTGTAAGATCTAATGCGTTCAAAGGCTAAGATGGCACATGTCTCAAGAACCGCATTCTGAGTGCATGTAGAGTCCACGGGTAAAGAACATAATGATGGTTAATTGTTTTCACCCATTTATAGCTTCTTTACTTACTTGTATTTGTAGTTCACATAGTTTGGATCATGGAAATAAACTAGTCAGCATGTAGGCAATTTCAGGTTCAGGTTCTTGTGCATCCCGATGCTGTTGCACTGTTTGAGACCCAAATATTGTAGGAGAATCTTCCTTTAAAAAGTTCACTTGCAATAAAAAATACCGCCCCCCCCCCCAAAACATTTCTACTGGATTAAGGTTTTCTAAAAGTTTTTACTTCTACTATATCTGAATGTTGAGCCAAAATGGACAATGCTAAATCAATGTAACTTCTCTTCATTCTGCCAGTCAGAAGGAAACTATCTTTTGAATACACAATAGAAATAATCTGGCTTTTATGCAGCTTTAGGGCATCTAGCATTATTGCAAAAAAAAACCAAAATAAATGTATAAACATTCTTTTTTTTTTACATAACCCAAATTCCTTATGCAATAAAACTCAATGTGTATAGTTAAATGTGAAAAAAGTATCCTTATTCTACCCCCAACATGAACCAGCTATAAAGCAACCAATACTAACAGTTTTACATAAAAGCAAGTCCAATAAAATTTGTCTTCCTTTTGCTTCAAAATTGAAATAGGTAAAGGAAATAGAAGTAGCAAGTCACAAATCAGACAAAAGCATATTACTTAATTAACAAGCATAAAATAGTTCATTAATAAGAATGGTAAATTACTACTCTCTTAGAACGTGATCTTGCTAACTGCTGAGCACTCTGATCCTGATCCTCCAAAGTACTTAAGCATGTGCTTAATTTTAAGAACATTAGTAGTTCAAGAGATTGATAGATTAGGGACAGAGTGCCCAGCGCTTGACAGGATTGAACCCTTAGGACCCAATTCTGCAAAGATTTATTCACGTGCTTAATGTTAGGCACTAGGAGTAGGCCCATTGACTTCAGTGGGAGGGCTCAGAGTGTGTAAAAATTAAGCAGCGGTGGCTGCTCTATACACCTTTGAAGGAGTGGAGTCTTAGCTGTCATGTTGAGAAAAGTGTACTCTAAACACAGCACTGGAAAGAGCAAAGTTCTGGGTTCTAATCCCTATCCAGCCACTGATTTTACTGTGGGTATGTACCTCTAGTGCCTCATTTAAGAAATGAAGACCGTACTTCTGAAAGAAGTTATGATGGTTGATGAATGTTAGCAAAGCACTTTAAGTTGTCTGAATAAAAGGCATGATGGGTAAAATAGATCCCTGTGCAGAAGGCCAGCACAAGATTTATGTCAACCTGAGGGCCTGAATGGGGCTTAGTGGTGCATAGGCCTCAAACTGGGTGGCTGGCCCATACTTTATCCTTTTGTTAGTTAAAAGCAAATATTCACCCAAGGAAATGCAGCACTTTATTAGTAAACTTTAATGGTTGTAAAATAGTTGAAAGTAAGAATAATGATTTGCAGTTACTGAATTCCTGATTAAATTATTTGTAATCCAGTTGACTTGGAATATACCTGGTCTTTTGCAGGTGTAATAAATAATCCGATAAGGAAGAAAGAAATAGCAGGATTTCTGTCTGTCACACATATAGTTCCAATTCTGCCCTCATAGTTTTGGGTGTTTAGATGCCACAAGGACAGACACCTTAAAAACCCAAGAATAGATGGATGGATAGATTAGCTAGATGTCGGATCTGTTTTTAATTTCCCTGAGGCCCTTTTCAGGGCACAATCCAAATTTAAATCTTCTATCCCTTAGCATCTCAAGAGTTTCTTCAGTTTCCCTTACAGCTCCTATAGTCTTAGTCTGTCTGAATCTAAAATATTCCAGGATTTACCCCTCAGCCTGAAACCAGAGACATTTCATAATGCCCAAATGCAAATGAAGTAGTACTTAAATGGTGATTTTTTGATTGGCTGTTAGTTTCCTCAAATTCTTTGTCTCATCCTCTTGCTGCATTTCTACTGTGTTTCCTCCACCCTCGATGTGCACAGAAAATGCTCTTGAATGCTGCATCTGACGGAGGTACTGAAGCACATGTCTAAATGGAAGGCAATGGGACATTTCACATGCTTAAAGTTAGGCAGGTGCTTAAATACCGTGATGAATCAGGGCTTAATTCATTTATACTTAAATTGTACAAATGTTTAAACAGGCAGAGAATTAAAGCACTTTAGCCCAAACCCTTTCAAGTTATCAAACAAATACAAATGTTATAGCACAGACAGAATAACCTTAAACTTTTACCAGAGGTTAGGTTTTTTTCATAACTCCAAACAAAACTTCTTTGTAGCACAAACTACTGAAATTGGGAAATGTTAGGGCCAAACTTCCAAAGCCTTCAGTGTAACTCTGTTGTTTTTCTCTGAGGGTGGTTGTGAGGATTAATTCATCAATCATGCAAATCCCTTTGGAAATGAAAGCAAGTGGTGTTGTTGTTGTTTATTAATATTCAAACCTTTGGGGGCATTAAGGCTAAAATAAAGACCCTGAAGGTCCTCGTCCTCTTTTTAATAGCCGTGATTTGCTTTTCTCTTTGCCTCCTTAGTTTTATTATGCTGTCTAAGCCCATAAATCACTTGTTAGTGATAAGTATTTTAAGAAGAGAACAATCACTCTATCAATGGGAGAGTTGACATCATTCCTCTTCATTGCCCTTGTGTTCAGTTATTCTTGTCCTTAATGGACTTATTGTTCCCTCTCAATATAAATCATACTTCATGGACATGTAAAATTAAATGCAGGAAAATCAACTCCTTGTTCAATTGCTTGATGAGCCTGAGCAACAGAAGTAGTTGATAGTATACTATTACCTGGAGAGCACATTAAAGAAGAATTATCTTTTTCTGCAAGAAATGGTTTATGCCATTCATGCACTTTAGTGTGCACCATGTAGCCATGGCAGGCAGTGTGATCTAGTGGATAGGGCACTGGCCTGTGAATCAGAAGATGTGGGGTCTAATCCTGGCTCTGCTACAGACCAACTGTGTGACCTTGGGCAAAATCACTTCACTTCTCTGGGCTTTTGTTTCCCCACCTTCCCTTTACTTGTTTAGATCGTGAACCCTTCAAGGCAGGGACAGTGTTTTTGTACAGTGCCTAGTGTAATAGGGTCTTGATCTTATTTGGAATTAGTGCAATGAAAACAATAAATAATGATAATAATGTAACCAAACAATAACAGTTGTACAAGGTAATTCTTTGTATTCTAAAGGGCTCAGTTGTGGCTTTGCCAAGAGCTTGAGCATCACAATCTGGTCACTGGTGCCTACCTTGCTTTGCTTCATCCTTTGTCCTGGCTCAGCAGTGCTGGCTGGCATGTTGAAGGGTGGGAGGAGAGGGAGAAGAAGGAATGGAGCCAACCAACACTCTGACCACTCCCTGTTCCTGCCCCGCTGGTGGGTAAGAGGGGAGAGAGTAGTCCCTCTATGCTCCCCCCATACTGCTACCTATCATATTAGTTGCCTATGAAGGGGCGTCTTATGCCCTCTTACTCACCTTTCTAGGTGCATAGCCAGTGTCATGACTGTACCAAAACAGAGCTAATACTTTCACCACTATAAGTAGCAAGAGTCACATTAATGAAGCTGAGTTTTCAGAACTAGCTGGAGACGATGCCAGTGAGTCCTAAAGAGGTTGCCAAACCTATTTATGTGAGCTCATGTCCTTGTGTTTAAGGGCAATTAGGCTTTCCGTCTGCAGCTACTTCAATGAGGAAAGTACATTTTTCATAAATGAACCCATTATAATCATTATCTTATTAGTGTGTATTTTAAAAAGTTGAAGGGACAATTCTGGAGGGAGGAGGAATTTTTTTTCCAGGTTGCATTACTCAGCACATTGAGTTGGGTTGTAAGGACCTGCTTTCTGGGAGAATCCAGGTGATTGCTATTAAAAAGCTGGCAACGTTCCTTTCTCCTCTCCATTTTGTCAAGCAGAAATGATGATCTAAACCTCAAACAAATAATGGGAATATTTCCAAGTTCCCTCATTAGAGCCCCACGATTTCTCTTAGTCAAATTAGATTGATTGCAAGCTTTTCAGAACATGTTCCCTGTTCCTGTATGTTTGTACAGCCCCCAGCAAAATGGGATCCGGATGCCGATGGGGCCTTTTGGCGCTACCGCAACACAGTCCTCATAATACTTTTTGAAGTTCTTCTACAATACTCTAAGCATGAGAGCAATAGGCGAGAAATTTGACCCTAGGCGGAAAACATCAAATAGCACTTCGATGTGGCAACAGCTTTTGTTACAATATCAAAAGATAAGGCCAAATCTTCAGCTGGTGTAAATCGGCATGGCTCTGTTGACTTCAGTGAAGCAAGGCTCATGTCCACCAGCTGAGGATTTGGCCCTCTGAGTCAAATCCTGTTCTTTACTCAAATAAATAGTCCCATTGAAATCAATAGCCAGGCTGTAATCCATGCTTATTACATCTGTCACAACTGAGTCACCGTTCATTGTGTCCACCTGTGGTCTGTCATCTTATACTTAGATTGTAAATTCTTTCAGACAGATACTGTCACTACATTATGTATGCAGTGTACAGAACCTAGTGCAAAGTGACTCTGATCTCTGGTTGCAAACTCTACATACTAACAAAATACAAATAATAATGTTTCATCTGAGCAAATGGAGTAGGTTTTGACCTTTATCTGATTTAAAGCTAAAGACTTTTCACTCTTACCCAGTAGAATAGAAGGCAACCATTATTTTCTTCTTAATACATGGCCATTCAGAATGGATTGATTGGTCAAATCTTATTTTGTCCACTACAGCTGTTGTCTATTCTAAGCTTCTTTAATGGGATCAGAGTTCAGGAGGCAAGGGAGACAAAAGGGAAACAAGCAGGGAATGGGAAGCCAAGACATGATTTTATGAAGGGAAAGATGTGGCAGGTGGGAGCAAAAATCAACTGAAGAGCCAAGATTTGGGTTTAGGTTTTGGTACAATCTAATCCAGTGAAGATTGTGAGTAGCTGGTTGTCTATTTTTTAAATGAGGAAGACATCACAAATCTGCCCACCTTCATGCAACTTACTTGCATATTTTACATACAGAAATACAGACAGCAATGTTCTTGAGGCTAGGGAGGTTTTGACTGTGTTCAAATGATTTTCAAGAAATTAATGGTATTTGAGGTGTTTATTCCAAAATACCATAACTTTCAATCCTCTTGGGGAAACTTACCAGGTCTGTAAATTTTACAACTGATGTCGCTGATCTATTCTACTCTCTTAATTTTAAAGAGGTTAATTTTTTATTGTTGATGATGAACACAGTGCTTGCACTTGGCCGCCCTGGATGTTCAAATCCTTCACTTAAGCACAGAATAGGCATGGCCCAAGCAACAGTACTGCAAACTTTCATGCCCTGTCCTACCAAATGTCCCTCAATCCTTCTGGTAACCACTTTAGGGCATGAGAATAGTTCATTCTCCATGTCTGTTCAATCATTGGCCTGTATTTTGAGACTGCCAACTATCACCAATTGTGGTGGTATCTTTTGCACTTTTGCATCATGGACACTTATCCACTAGGTATTGGGCTGAGACTTTCAATTCATTTCTTGCAGAGCTCTGAATAGCTATCTTGTGGTAAAAGGTTTATTCTGTACTGTTATGCTTTGGGGGTTCACCCACACCAATAAGTGTTGTGCAGCTTTGGCTCAAAGCCCTGAAACCAGCAGCCTGCTCACAGCACAATGACTTCACTCTGGCTTCCACCTGCAGGATGACACCAACAGCTCTTCCAGCCCCATTTCCCCAATACAGTCTCCCCTGCGGTGTCCAGTCCCTCTCACTGGATGCTCACAGAAGTTATTAAGTTTCCTGCCTTCTAATAGAACATACATCAGCCTGTTAGTTTAATGGAATACTTCACCCTTCAGTTTAATACACAGCACTAAAATGGTTTTGTAATAAAACAAGAGTAATTTTATTAACAAAGGACAGATTGAAGTGATAAAAGTAAGACTAGAAAACAAAGCTATGGTTACAAGTAAAACATGACAACACATGCTTTCTAGTGACTAAAACTTAACTTCAGCAAGTTACAATCTTTGTCTAAGCAGATCTCTCATCTGTAGTCAGTTCCAGATACTTTTGGTTTTCAGGCCAAGAGGATTCCCTTTTTCATGAGCTCAAAGGGCACCGCTCCTTCTTTGTTCCCTAGATGATGGATATCAAAATGGCTTTCTGCTTTTGCTTATATTTTCCAAAGTTTATTGTCTCTGTTTCAAGAGCGAGGAAGGGTTCCTGGGTGTGCAGGCTCCATCCCTGTCCTGATCATTAAGCGGTCTTTGCCCTGGCTCATTTAGCTTGATAGCTTTGTTTACCATATATGTAAATAATACCTAACTCAATTTACTTTGGAGACATGGGAAGACAGGCGAAACAACATGCCTTTGTCTAGGACAGGCTGGGCTTATCTATTCCTTGCACAACACCTTTTAAGAATATATTTCCATCACACATCTATAATTCTTTATACACTGCCCATACAAACATCACACAATAATATTAATGACCAGCACATTGCCAGCTGGCATATGATACTTCACATGACACCCTTTAGATACAGAATATGACAACAGTGTGTTGGGGGCAATGAATGTGTCAGGACTGATGAGAGCTATGGTATGGTGTGCCCTTTGCAGGTTGGCATTGAGGTACTCTCTGGGTCACAATTATCTCTACTGGTTTGAATCTAGAGGTGAAAGGATTATTAGTCCATTAATAATTCACTGAGCCATCCACTCCTTCTGTATTTTCTCTGACAGATATCATTCAGCATCTGACTGGCTGAATGGTGTCTACTTTGTTGCCCCTGTTGTTTACCACAACTCTTGTGGTTAATATTCTGGCCTGGGATTCAGGAGTTAATTTTTGGCTCTGCAACAGACTTCCCACCTGACCTTGTCCAAGTCATTCAGTTTCTCTGTGCGTCAGTTCCCCTCCTGTAAAATGGGGATAATATTTCTCTAGTTTAGTGAGGTTTTGTGAGAATAACTTCATTAATGCTTGTGAGGCACTCAGATACTAAGGGTGCCATAGAAAAGCTCGTAAAGAAATGCACCGACTATAGCATATTATCCCAGACCTGAAGAAGAGATCGGTGTAAGCTCGAAAGCTTGTCTTTCTCACTAACAGAAGTTGGTCCAATAAAAGATATTACTTCACCCACCTTATCTCTCTCAAGCATAATATGGTCTTTCACTGCTAGGCAAATCTCAGCCAGTTAGTCTTTTGAATCTGATCCTAGTATTTGTCCAGTTTTTCTTTATCTGCAGAATTATACTGTGCAATATTCAAATCTGAATGAAAAAAAAAGTTAAATCCAAATAAACCCCAGGATTAGATTCTTGGCAGTAAAAGGAGTCTAACTGAAACCTAGTCATGTCCTTGGAAGGTAATCTATT
Source organism: Eretmochelys imbricata (assembly GCF_965152235.1). Taxonomy (NCBI): domain Eukaryota; kingdom Metazoa; phylum Chordata; order Testudines; family Cheloniidae; genus Eretmochelys; species Eretmochelys imbricata. The sequence continues at coordinate 132,416,274 of NC_135574.1, read as the reverse complement.
GGCCACTTCCAGTGTGGGGAGACATTTGGGAGTTTTTCCAGTCTCAGCTTTCTTTTCTAATATATATTCAAATGTAAAAGAGGCTGCATATTTGAAAAATATATAGAGGCTTAACTCCTGTATCACCCCTGCAATGCAGGACCAAGAAGTTATTGGATTCCTGCAACCATTCTGGTTTTGCCTTGCAAATAGCAGGAAACTACACTTCATGCCTCAAACTGTCCAAAACCAGGCCAGATACAAAACAGCAATTACTCATTGTAAACTTGTGCCATTGATTTCAATGGGAACAGGACTGGACATCAAGTTTTCAACAAGTTACTCATTGTATCTCCCCTTATTGTAAAAATTAGTTAAAGTTGTTAGGCTTGTTTTAATTTGCCATTGGAAATGGAAGAAAAATTCTCAGCAGAACTGTTGAATCTGGAGCTGGTAGGAAAATGTTCTGCTAAGGGTAATTTTAACTAAATTTTCTGTTTTGTTGAAGCGGAAATGTTTCATGGAGATGTACTGACAAACTTTTCAATGGGAAAAATTCTGAAATCTAAGGCTCTCTGGTCTCTAGCAAGGTGCATGGAACTTGGAGGGAGGAGCACAGATTGCAGGAGGGAAGAGTTTGGAGGAGGCACCAGGAAGTCAGTCTGTTTGCCCATGCAATGTTATGCAAATATTAGCTGAAATTGTAGCATCTCTATAAATAGTTCTCTTACTAAAGAGACAGCTTAGTTTTAGAAACATGGAGTCCTATCATATTACCCAGTATGTGGTACATGAAACATAGCAGCCAATAACTCTCAGTAAGGAAGTGAGTGTAATTAACAGGAAAACAAAACACCACCACCAAGAAACAAAGCAAACAGACTAACTTATTGGTATATCTTCCCTCCTGCAACCTGTGCTCCTCTCATCAAGTTCCATGCAAGTTGCTAGAGTAACTACTGATAGAGACAGAGAGAGACCAGAATTGAAAAACTGACCTTTTTTGTTCCAAAAAAGGACATTTCAACAAAATTCAATTTTGCAAAAACTTTTGAAAGGTTTGGTTTTTATCCTGCATCGGAACAAAAACAGTCTTCATGAAATGGAATTGCTGGTCTCCAGCCAGCTCTAGTTGCATGCATTAGATGTGGCACACTCTTGTTGTACACCTGTGTGCAAAGAACTTTGCTTTAATGGGAACAGATCATCTTTAGAATATCTTTCTTGATATTTCCTATAATTGTGTCCTGGTTAGTGCCTTTCGCATGCTTAGATTTTTTTTAAAAAAGTATCATCTGTAATGTATTTGCAAATTTCAAATGATCTGACTATCTGAACAAATCTATTTTCTCAAGAGAAGTGAATTGCAAAGTCTTGGATTTCACAGTTGTGATGGTGACGCTTATCTTAATGGAAGAGTCAGAAGCTGACTGGTAGCACAATGATTATGATGACACTGACACTTCTATATTGGTGCTGTTAACACTTCCTTTTCATGTCCTCCAGGGTAACAGCTGGCTCTTGGAAGTCCTTTAGTTGTGATGTTTGCCTCAGGATGTGCCTACAATGCAAAAAATAAAGAATGTGTGGGATTTTCCAGACTCTTACATTTGAAAAAAAAATCCTGGCTATCTGTAGCAGACACATTAAATGTGTGCTGGTTTGTGTTAAAAACTGCATGAGGTATAGGTGTTGTTTAATGTGGAAGTGTGGGCAGGGAGACAAAGGGCTAGGGAAGCTCATATGATATTCCTTGAGGAAATGACATTTTAAAATATTAAGCTGGTATAGATTGACCCACTAGGTTTGAAACTAGGCAACGGCACTTTTGGTCTTCTGGCTCTTTGAACTAATGGTCCATCAACTGAAATCAGCAGAGACAAGTTTAAAGACTCTAATGGAGTTCACTGGGCTTTCAGCTCAGGATTCTATTCTATTCTTCTATTCTACATAGGTTTTTATACCACCCTCATCACCATAGCATCTCAGCATCTTCCGATAGTGCATTAAGCAACATGACAACACATCTGTTATGTGGTGTTTGTTTTCTCAGCCTCTCCCCAGAGGGAGAAGCATGTGCAGTGGAATGTCTTGTTTTGGTAGGGTTTGTTATTTTTTGTTAATATAAATATACCTGTTGCTGTGTGTTAGAGAAGGCAAGGTCAAAGAAATGCACCTGGCATTTCTAGGAGAAAGTGGTGAGGGTTGTGAATGGTCCTTAGTTCTTAGGGGAGTTCATTCCACAGTTTTGAACCACCCCAGAGAAAGTTCTGTCTGCCGCACAGACAAGCTCTACTCTTATTGTTGAGAGTTCCATTGGGCCAGAGAAGCATAGTTGTCAATCACGGTCTTCATCCCAGAGTATTAGATGGTCTTTTAGATACTCTGGGCACAGGTCATGAAGAGTAGAGGACAAGTGTGACATGTCCGTGGTAACCTGTGTTGCTGAGGGGAGACATTGTAGCAATCATAACTAGCTGAAGCTTCCTAAGTGCCAAAAGCTTCATGCCCAGGTATATTGCATTTGGTGTAATCATAGATTCATAGATTTCAAGGCCAGAAGGGACCATCATGATCATCTAGTCTGATCCCATGTATAGCATAGGCCATAGGACTGCCCCAAAATAATTCCTAGACTATATCTTTTAGAAAAACATCCAGTCTTGATTTTAAAATAGTCAGTGATGGAGACTCACTACAACCCTTGATAAATTGTTCCAATGGTTAATTACTCTCACGATGAAAAATTGATGCCTTATTTCCAGCAAAGAGGAGATGAAGGCATAAGTAACTGATGGCAGGTCTTTGTTCATGAGGATGGGATGGAGTTTCCTAGCCAGGCAGAGATGGTAGAAAGTGTTACTCATGGGATATGGAATGAATATTCCTAGCAAGTACCATGAAAGAAGGGGCTGGCCAAATATTGCCCAATTGAAGCTTTCATTGGTAAGCTGCCAGGAATACTTACATTATCTAAAATGGAGAGGCAGTCATTTTTAATATGGAGATATGACCCAAGGAGACTATAGATCCAAGCATGCAATTATCAAACCTTGGCTGAACAAAGTATTGCCTCTTCTCTCTCGCCTCCCCTGTTTTCCCTATTGACTCGTCTACCTCACATGTCATTCTCTTCTTCCCATGCTTGCTGCAGTCTGCTGTGCCATATGCACAACAGAGATCAAAATGCAACATGTTGAATGTTAGTATGTGTCATTTTGCAGTAGAGTCAAAGCACAATGGCACAGGGAAACTGTCCTGTACTGTTCCCCTGTACTATGAATCCCCATGGATTCCACTGCAAAGACAGAAGAATATGGTGTGGGTGGGGTGGGGGAGAGGAGACTGAGCTATGGAAGATAACAGGACACATATTGGGAAGCAGAAGAAAACTCCTTACTGATGGGCATCGGAGGTGGGGAATAGATAGAGGAAAATCATTTGTTAATAGATATAGAGCACTAATTAATACATAGTTGTTTTAACACTATCAAGAAGCAAATCAATAAGAATCAACAGTCTCACTAGTTCTGAGCCCTATAAATGGACTCCCCATCATAATAATAATAATGTGTATTATTCAGTCCTCTCGTGAAGTTGCCTGCATTTTGCAGAATAAAGAATGCACACTTCAGCCTAAATACTTTTCAACAGGAGACAAAACAATCTCCTTCTATAATGATGTGTTGATTCTGTGCAGTGTTGGGTGTAAAAAAGGAATAGATCCTCAATCACTAGAATGAATCCTCTGACTGGCTTTTTCCTCCCAACTTTGTCCATCATCTTTGTTAGGATATAGATATTCAGGCCTGTCTGTAAAGGCCTATACTCTAAGAATTTAGATGTATTCTTATCCTTGGCTAGTTATAGAGGTATAAAAGAATCAAAATCACTGTCTGCCGGTGTAAGGTCCTTCCCTTACTGTGACAGTCTGAGGCCCTGTTCTTTGGCCAAACAGCAGAGGCAGCCATAAGCTGGGAAGCGACCGGTCACATCCTCACATTCCAAACTAGTCACATTGAAAGAAGGTGCTATTGGGCTGTTAGGAGTACAGTCCTGTCCTGATAATGCCTATCGCCTCCAGAGAAAGGGAAGTGCCTAGAAGATGTAAAAAGAAACTCAGTTTGATAGCATCCTGTCTGGCAAGAACTCACTTATCAATAGCTGGGATGTGAAATCCTCACTTCTGTATTGTTTTGTCATTATAGTTCCCACTTTGCTATTGTTTGTATAATCTGTGTCTGGTTCTGTGATTGTTCCTGTCTGCTGTATAATTAATTTTGCTGGGTGTAAACTAATTAAGGTGGTGGGATATAATTGGTTACATAATCACGATACAATATGTTAGGATTGGTTAGTTAAATTTCAGGGAAATGATTGGTTAAGGTGTAGCTAAGCAGAACTCAAGTTTTACTATATAGTCTGCAGTCAATCAGGAAGTGAGTGGGTTGGTGTGTGTGTGGGGGGGATGGGAACAAGGAATGGGGGTGGGGAAATTGGAATCCTGTTTGGCTAAGGGCAGGAATGGGAACAAGGCCACAGGTGTACGGCTCTGTGGTATCAGAGCTGGGAAGGGGGACACTAAGGAAGGAAACTGGAATCATGCTTGCTGGAAGTTCACCCCAATAAACATCGAATTGTTTGCACCTTTGGACTTCGGGTATTGTTGCTCTCTGTTCATGCGAGAAGGACCAGGGAAGTAAGTGGGTGAAGGAATAAGCCCCCAAACAATCTTCTTCCCAGGGGTGTCTGTCCCCTCATTCAAGGATTTTTAACATGCAAAAGAACCCCAAAATACTACTAGAGACAGGTACGCCCTTTGCAGTTACTAACTGGTACCACAGGTAACTTTTTTTGATTCATTAATTAACTTTATATACTACTACTTGATTATTAGGAATGTGGCCTACTTCTTAAATTTGTCACAAGGAAGGCCCAACCCTCATTTGGATGTTATACCACTCTGACAGCCACAAGAGAATTCTCCCCAAGCTAGGGTTGCTAATCCTTCAGGATTGGCCTGGAGTCTCCCGGAATCAGCACTGATCTCTCGGTGACTATTGAAAGCAATCCAGGAGATTTTAATAGGATATTTTAAGAAAATGACATTAAGTCATGATGTAAAAAAAAAAAAAAAATAACTTTCAGAATAGCTTCAGTCAGAATTGACAACCCTACCCTGAGCAAGGAGTCTTCCCAGTTGGCACATGGGCTCGGTACCTGCCCTGATGCTAGCCCCTGAGGTCGGGTTTCTGCCAGGATTCTGCGGGGGTATAGCAGGAATGCACTGTACTACAGCTATTCTGTGCAAGACCCATAAGGGGGCTTGGAAGCAAAGTGTAAGTGAGAACAGACCTAAGGCTGCTCTAACTTATACCAGAGGTCAGGCAGGCCCCTGAGTGAGCCCAGAATAGAGGGATCGCAAAGGTGGTTTAAAGCCACCTTTGCCCACCCTTTCCATTCCTGCCCCAAATTCAGGACCCAAGTAACTGAGAATTGGGTCCAATTAGTCCTCAAAGCTGGTGATGGAGAATCAGGACTCCTGGGGCCTCTGATTCTGATTCCAGTACACATATATAAATCAGGAGCTACTCCAAATCCAACAGAGCGACAGGGCCTGATTGTTTCTTACATTGGTGTGAATCAGAAGCATATCCATTGTATTCAACAGAGCTACACTGATGCATAATAAGCATGATAGGAGAGTCAGTGAAGGCCTCTGTCAATAATTTTCCAGTTTCCTCTCTCAAGGCATTCCCCTCAGTCTCAGCCAGTATTCCCAGCTATTTTAGCAATACTTGCTGCATTTTCCACTGGCTTTGTGAACCTAGCTGGTATCCTGAGGTGGTTTGGTTCTTCCCGTGCCCTCAAAAGTTCTCAACATCTTTCTGTGGCATCCATTGAGCAGCCCTCTGGGCCTTTCAATGCTGCCAGCAGCATTAGTGACCCCACTCCCTGTGTACTCAGGGAGAATAGACTGTCAAATTATGGTTCATCCTGCATATGAACACTGGGGGGGGGGGGATCTTTGCATGCACTCCCCCAATCTAAAGCACACTTAAGCAAAGTACCTTCATTCAAGCGATCCTTTTGACCTCATTCTACAGGTTTGAGGCTTGTCTTTGTAATATGTTAATTGGGTGGTTCCTCCTACTGGAATTTCCAAGAGAAACAAGAAACAGTATGTGAATATATACACATACACACCTACCCACTCACAACCAGCCATACATTTATTCCGACAAAAGATAGAGTAGAAATTAGTTCGCTAAAACTATATCATGTAGCATAAAAACTGGACAAAATAGAATTCCTTGTGAGCGTTCTACTGAAGAAAATACATTACTTAATGAAAGCTGCTGAAATGACAGTGTTTTCATAGTGTTCAATCCTTGATGCCTTAGGAGTATCTCTCTCTCCAAATGTCCTCTATGCATACTCCTTCTCTTTTTTAGTGCATGCTCTTTTGCAACCTTGGGGCAAAAGAATCACTGTTCAATCAAAATTCAAAAGCATATGATAGAGTTGCTAAAGGGCTTGATTAAACTTTTGAGAATTCATTGAACAAAGATTGTTTTAAACCAGAAGAACTGTCAGACACCAGGTACCAGATGTCCAGACATCTGTGTCATCCCATCCTTTGCTTCAGAAGATTTTCATGCTGAAGACTGTCCCCAGTTGTTTTCTCAACCTTTCCTTTCTTCTGTGCAGTGCTTGAACTGCATGTCTGGGAGTACAGGTGGTTATGCTGTACCACTTCTTCCTATTACTGCCAGATGAATAAAGGAGGAAAAAACCTAAGTTAAACCTGGGCATACTATCATTGCGGAGCATGGGTGCTGTTTTGAGGCCATGGGTAGCACACAATCTCTTTTCTTTCCCAATTCAAGCATTGCTTCTGAGGTATATTTGTTAATTGCTTGGCTATCCATCACTGAAAATTACCAGCTAAGTCCTAAAGTATCACCCACCTCACATATACTGAGTAGAGAGATCCATTGCCCCATCCTAAGAGAGCTTTATTGATTCATTCGTTTCAGGGGACACCTCCAAAAATTGCCTTCCTTGCTTTTAAAACTCTAGGGGCCAGAGTCTGGTACTTTTACTCAGACTGATTAGTAACTTACTCCACATGGTGCAAAGTACTATTCAGCATGAATCAGGGTATCACAACTGGGCCCTATATAAACTTGTTCCAGGCTAACTCTTGTACCTTTTTTATTTTCTCCCCTCCCTGGTACTTCCATTCATCTAGCACTCCTTTTTGACTCCTCCTATAATCTTCAAAATTTTGGTGAGAGCCTTCTCCACAACAACCGCACCATTCTGGTTTGTCCCTGAATATGGGCCAATATTTTCTACATTTCTCCCACGAAAATCCACTAGGAAATACTGCACCGAAGCATGCTTTTTGTTATGTAAGGATTCATCTGCTCCAGCCGCTTAGAGGTTATGCTGTGTAATTAGCAAATTAGTAATTATGCATTCCCTCTTCCTATATTCCATTGGACTTTGAGAAGAGGAAATAGACTAGCATGGGACAGGAGAGCTGGGTTCAATTCTTGGCCCAGCCACAGACTTCCCGGGTGACTGGGCAAGTCACTTAATTGCCATTGCCTCAGTCCTCCATCTGTAAAACAGAGATCTTGTATGGTGCTGAGGGCCATAGATATAAAGAGCTGAATATTTATATTCATAATCAATAGTACAGCTTCTTAGGTGCCTTTTTAAGTTCCTGTCTCCACAGAGAGTGTCTCCTATTTTGGGTCTTTATACAGGTTTTTTTTCTAATTTAATGTTCTGATTTCAAAGCTAAGGAACTGAGAAATATCCTTACATAGGCAGCTTTCCTCCACTGCAAGCTCATTTTAACCTAACTACAGTGTCTGGACAGCTCATGTGTAAAGTCTGTTGGGCACAGTGTTTCTTGGGGTTTGACTTAAGGCAAAATGTGCATGCAGCCTTATAAGAGGAGACTGTGCTGTTTAAATGAAAAGTGGCATTTTGGTGTCATTTGAGATTTTAAAAAGTTATCCCTGTTCTGGGCTTGATTCTGCTCCCATAAATTGGTGGGAGCTTTGCTATTGTTTTCATCGGAAGCAGGATTGGGCCGAATAAGCCTACAAGCTCAATTCAAAAGCAGCAATGCCAGATATGAAATTGCTGTTATATTGCAAGGGATGGGGGCGGGGAGGAGGAGTGTATTTTGTAGCTCTGTTTGAATAGAGTAGAATCTCACTAATCCACATAGCAGGCTCAGATTGTGACAATTAAATACTATCCTGCATTGGGGGTTCATTAAAGCCCCACTTCCCCAGCGGGAGCACCAGGAAGAAGAATGCCTCCAAGAGCTCCCCAGCACATAGAGGAAAGAGCTCACTGTATCACTCCTTAAAAGGGTGTAACATACTCTCTCCACTTTCTCTCCATCTCTGCAGGCCAATGTAGGGTGAGACTGGAGCCACGTCACCACCACCATACTTCTCCTTCTGGAATGGCTTTTGCCCTCGAGAGCACTAGCAGGGTGTCTGGTTCCTGCATGGGTTGGCCAAGTAGGAAAGGCTCCTTGTAACCTCACCTCCTTGTGCACCCAGGACTTGATCCCACAAAGTGCTCACACTTGGCCTTGATCCAGCAAAGCATTTAGGCACATGAATGGTCACATTAACTTCAATGAAACTAATCATGTGCTTGCTGTTAAGCAGGTACTTGGGTGCTTTGCTGGATCAGGGCTGGAGTGCTCAGTACCTTGCAGGATTGAGCCCCAATTGTATAATCTGCACAAAGAAGGTGAACTTTCTTTACTACTGGGCACTGATTTAATAGCAGTGTAGTCTCATGTTACTATGTCTTCCTATACTACAGTGTCATAAATATGAAGGGAAGGCTTTCTGTATACAGTGCTACAAAATCCCTCCTGGCCAGAGGCAACATCCTGTTACCTGTAAATGGTTAAGAAGCTCAGCTAACCTGGCTGGCACCTGACCCAAAGGACCAATAAGGGGAAAAGATACTTTCAAATCTGGGGAAGGCTTTTGTTTGTGCTCTTTGTTTACGTGTTTGTTCTCTCTTGGGACTGAGAGAGGCCAGACAGAAATCCATCTTCTCCAACCCATTCTAATCCAAGTCTCCAATATTGCAACCAGTATAGGTAAGCCAGGCAAGGCGGATTAGTTTATCTTTTGTTTTATGTGAATTTTCCCTGTGTTAAGAGGGAGGTTTATTCCTGTTTTCTGTAACTTTAAGGTTTTGCCCAGAGGGGGATCCTTTGTGTTTTGAATCTGAATACCCTGTAAAGTATTTTCCATCCTGATTTTACAGAGGTGATTCTTTTACCTTTTCTTTAATTAAAATTCTTCTTTTAAGAACTTGATTGATTTTTATATTGTTCTTAAGATCCAAGGGTTTGGGTCTGTGCTCATCTGTACCAATTGGTGAGGATTATTATCAAGCCTTCCCCAGGAAAGGGGGTGTAGCGCTTGGAGGGGATATTTGGGGGGAAGATGTCTCCAAGTGGTCTCTTTCCCTGTTCTTTGTTTAAAACGCTTGATGGTAGCAGCATACTGTTCAAGGCCAAGGCAAAGTTTGTACTTTGGGGAAGTTTTTAACCTAAGCTGGTAAGAATAAGTTTAAGGGGTCTTTCATGCAGGTCCCCACAGCTGTACCCTAGAGTTCAGAGTGGGGAAGGAACCCTGACATACAGCACTTTAAGAAGTATTAGAAATAATTTAAATGAACCTATAGAAGATGCATTTTACTCTTCTTTTTTTTTAAATTGTCTTTATTCCTTTGCCAATTAGCATAATTCACTCATTACAATTGGTCTCCCAGTTGTCATATTTCAAGTGTAACTCAAAACACGTATAGCTTGATAATTTGGACAGTGAGAGTCTAGGCCTGGGTCAATTCACAACCAGGGCTGTGTGCAAAGAGAGAGCAGGAGTTCATGTGTGGAGAAAAGGTGAAAGGCACTGCAGAAACAAAAGCTAATTTACACCATTTGTGACATTGTTTTGACAGGTAAGAGATGGAATATTGCACAGTATTGAGGTAGAAATGTTTGAGTAGCCAGAATCTTATTTTAACATTTGTGTTGGAAATAATGTAAGCCAGAAAAAGAGAGTTTGTGGGGTTTTTTTGTTTGTTTGTTTGTTTTTTTAGCCCAGTACTACCATTCTGATTCCACAAAATTTGGGAGGTGAGATCTGTGGAAATATTAACTTCTCAAAAGGAACAGAAATTAGGAATCTACTCTGAAGTTGACCAACCTATTTACTGAATTTGTGGAAAACTCTCTGGCAGTCAGTCCCACATGACTCTGTACTTTGTTGGCCTATAAGTGAAAGGATAACTTCTTTATTTTCAGCCACTCAGCAATATGGCTAAAAGCTATCATGAGCGTTCTCGTCTGTTGGTTTGTTTAATGGATGTATATCTCATTTTCCTTTCTTCTGCATATGAGGTGTAAAGCATGGAAAGGAAAGGAAAATGTACACACACAAATTAGAAAGAAAGTGTTGAGAACAGTATTGGTTTAAATGTAGTAAAAAGAAAAAAAGAATCAAATTAATGTTCTGTTGTGTTTGAAAGATTCTAGAAGCTGTTTACCTTAGCTTCCTCTCCCTCTCTGAGTAATGGATTTCTGCTGTAAGGGTCTGATCCAAAGCCCATTGAAGTCAATGGAAATATTTCCATTGTCTTCAGAGAGCTTTGGACCAGGTCATAGATGATCTGGCACTGCCCCATAAACTCACTCTATTAACACTTTAGGTTTGTTTATTTTTTAATTACAAGTAAATAAAATAAAATTTAAAAAATGAAAAGGAATGAGAATATCCCTTTGCTTTGCAGACTCTGGCCATCTGAAGGAACCACTAGTCAGCTGAGCTTTGAAACTGACATCAGCTGGCTAAGCACATATAACCACCTTCTGAAATATATCCTTCTATGGCGACTGCCTAGATTTTTAACTCTTTGAAAATCTGATCATACCATTGGCAGCAAAAAGCCTACATGGAGTCGGGATGCAGCAGTGCAAAAGGTTCGTAACTCTTACTCTGCTGAGGGCATAGTCAACAGTTCGTAGCTGGGGGAATGATAATTTAGTGCATCTCCCAAACAGCCTCTGTCAGCTGAGTTCCTAAATTTCTAGCTTTCTCCATAAGGCCTTAAAGCTGCTTTCCCCTTCTGGGGTGTGTGAGTGAGAGAGCATTCTCTATCACCCATGAGGTGAATCAAGTCCAATATCTACCTCCAGTGTGCATTTTTGAATATTCACTTATACTAACCTCTTTCCCATGCTCATTTGCATCTTGTCTTAAACTCAAATTGTAAATGCTTTGGGGGAAGGGCCAGTCTTTTACTATACTTCTGCATAGCACCAGCACATGTGTTACTATTTATGACTGGGGTTACAGTAGTATCTAGATGTCCCAATCAGGGTCTCATTGTGCTGGTCTGGGTGCCATACAGATATTCAAGCAAAAGACCCAATCCCTGCTCTTGAGAGTTTACAATCTTATGTCAAGTCACAACAGAGGGAAGTGGTGGGAAGGAGCAGATGATGAGGTAACTGTGAAACTTGTTAATGATGCAATGATCCTGAGATCTTTACTCAGGTTTTACTCTAGCAAAACTCCCATTGCAGTCAAAGTGTCTTAGTCTTGTTTACACATAACTTTGCCAGAATGGTGTAAAGAGCCTTAGTATAAGAAAGAGTAATGTCCAAGGATTTCAGAGTTTGGCCCAAATCATTTACAACTAACTGTTAAAAAAGCCTAGAGTTTCTGGAATGATATTTATGATCTTATGGTAATTTCTGAAACACTGAACAAATTTGCTGATTTTTATTGGAGGGTCAAAAGTTAGGTAAAGGTAGTGTTGTAATACTAGTCAAGGCATTGGGTGAACAGTCTCAGCAGAAAAATAAAAACCATTAAACTGTTAAATGTCTCATGTGATGGATGAGTCAAAAACCCTTTGTTTCCAGCAACAGTCATACCACTTTAGCATGGTGTGCAAAAGGGAAAACAGGGTTGTGGATTAGACAATGAGATTGAAGAGATAACTTGTTGTGAAATGACACCCACAACTGGCAGCCAAGATACAGCAATTATAAAGTACCAGGAGACATAATACATGGATAAAAGGTGTGTCTAGACCTTGGAAACATGTAAGAATTCAACTTCCAGGTTATCCTCCTCTCTAAAGATTTTCAGCACACAGAAGCAGGTGCTTCCTCAATAGAGTTCCAATAGATACATCAGAGTACATGTTGTCTCTGGCATCAATATGAAAGATAAATATTTGGGCTTTAGTATTCTTACGTTGTGTTTAAGCCCAGATGTGCACCTCTGTGAACTCCAGAGGGAACAAATGTTTTCTGATTGTAAAGCTCAGAAACCAATGCTGTAGAGAGGCAGATAGGTATAGAAAACAGACAGAAAAGGGTTTGAGCTAGGATGATATCTCAGACAACTAGAGAAGAAGTAAACAGATTGAGTTGAGGCACAGATTCAAGATCACTAAATAAAGTTACATTTAAATCTGCCATATTGAACCCTAACAGAATGAAATTAATTCCCTGTGTAGATGATCCATACAAAGCTTTATGCTCCACTTAATCCCAACTATAAGGATTGTCGAGGGGCTTAATTGGTGCCCTGAGCCCTGTATGGACCACCTACACAGGGGAGAATTTCAACCACAACAAATTTGTTTCAGCAGAGATAGGCTGAGTATGAGAGAATGACCTGTATGAGATTTTTGAACATCCACTGGTGGATTAACAGATTAACTCCAAATGTAAATTACTTGGGGAAATGTATAGCATATCGGTTATTATCCCCTTTAATTCTGTTGTTCCAAGTTGAAAAATTCTTAACAAATGTGTCTTTAACTATGATAATCCTTAATGATCTATTTTAGGATTTTCTATAGTTCCCCCCCACTGTACAATCTAAATTCTCCCTGGGTAAATTGGATTAATTTAGCAAGGGCTCTAGTGGATTTCATGCAGTCTTCTGCTCTTCACACTTCTGTAGTTGTAGGCGCATCTACATGAGCTGAATATATATAAACATTTAAAAAATTATTTCAAAATTTATTCACCCAGTTACGTCTCCTGAAAATGCTTTAAAAATACATTTTAAAGTTCTAATGTATGTGTAAAACTGCCAGCTTTGAACTTTCATATCTTTAAAATTTCTGAACAATTTTCTTCCAACTAGGTTTGATTTTTTTTCAAGAGATAATGAGGTCTACAAAATAAACAAGTTTAAAGTTTTTAATTTCAGACATTTTTTTTTGTTAGCCAAGTGCAAACGTTGTGATTGGAACATAAGGCAAAAGTATTTTTTCACACTTGACTAATTCAGTTTATCTTGCTACATCTTTCAAACACCCAAAAATGATTTTAGACTAAGACTAAATCTGGAAAATGTCAGTTCAAAAGGAATTTGTCTGTGAAAATTATTAGCAATTAAAAAACAAAAGGTGATGGGTTAGGTTGGAAGTTGGAACTCAAGTATAATGATGATGTCAGGAACTAACTACATTACAAACTTTGCATAACATCTCTAAGATGCAGGCTTTTCTAGCCATCTATGCAGCTAAACTCTCATCCAGGCTTTCATCTTCTCATGTCTTGATTACTGCAACATCCTTCTCTCTGGCCTTAATAAATGCCCCACTCATGGCCATTAATACTGCTGCTGCAAAGATCATTTTCTTAGTCCATCACTTTGGCCGTGTCAACTCTTCTCTTTGCATCCTTTCACTGCCTCCCCTTTCTCTATTGGATCAAATGCAAGATACCTCTGTTTACCTTCAAAGCCCTTCACAACCTTGAAGGCCCTACCGGTCATCTCTCATTCACTACTAAGGTGTTAACTCCCACCTCTGATCAGCCCATGACGTCAGCCTCCATTGCTCACTTGTTAAATTTTCAAACATGTCCTTTCATGCTTTCACCCATGCTGCCCCACATGCTTGGGAGGAGCTCCCTGTAAACATTATCCTCCCTCCAATGCCTCCTTAAAATTCTCATTTGCTATGATGCCTACAAAAAACTTGACAATGGTTAGGCTGCTAATATGCTGAGACACTGCCTGTCATGTGACCATTATTGTTTCATTGTTCCCTTGTGCTTCCCTGTCTGTATCCACCTGTTGTCTCTTGCCACATACTTAGATTATAAACTCTTTGGGGGCAGGGAACATTTTTGTTCTTTGTTTGTGCCTTGCCTAGCACAGTGGGGTTCTGGTCCATTACTGGAGTGCTTAAGAGCGATGGTAATTGTGATAATAATGACACACTTGGCTCTTCTATAGCGTCTTTCAATCTATAATTTCGAAGCATTTAAAAACCACTGGGCTTGATTCACTCCACAGATTCAGTGAGGGTACCACTTGCACTCCCCTCCTTACGTGGGTACAGCTGCACCCAAAAGGGATTCCCCCAAAGAAAGGGGATAGGATAGTGCAGCTGCTGCTGCCTCATGGGATTCTATGCTAGGAGAGGTAGGGATTGGGGTGGAAGCAGCTTTATGTTCTGGCTGGAATTCAGTAAGAGTCCTGCCAGCAGCGGTTGTCTGGGAGATGTGCTGAGTCAGTCCATCTCCTGGATGCCCTGGGCTTATCCTCTCCATGGCTGACCTCATCCATTTTCTGGACAGTGCCAGCTCCCTCCAGGTCCCCCAGCAGACTAGGGCGTTGCAGTCGGCTTGCACTGCTACGATTCCCTCTCAGGCTGAAATTTCTGCCACTGCCCATAGCCAAGTTTCTGTCAGCCTAACTCATGCAGAGAATTGGGCCTGTCAATTAAGTCTCTCTCACACTCTCTCTCTCTCTCTTTGTGTGTGAGGTAGGTATGGGATTAGAGGTATCATTTCATTAACTACTGAAATGCAGCCCCGATGGTGCACACTAATACTGCACAATGGATCACAGTAGGAACAGCAGAAGAATATTGAATCCAGTTGATGCAACAGAGGATTTGGGGCAAGTTTGAGTGTAATTTTCCTGTGTTTGAATTTGGCCAGGATATGGACATCTACACCCCTATTCACGTGAAAAATGACATGCCATCTAACATGACTGTAAATTTTATATACCTGGGGGCCTGATTTTTCCATGGACTTGCAACTTCCATAGTCATCCAGAGTGGTGCAAAGTGAATGCAAAATGGGTTTACAACACTAGCAGCAGAGTTAAGTGTGTGGAGAATTCTGATTTGGTAGCACTGTATATCCACATTACAGTTAGATCAGCTGTGCTCTTCAGGCATTCACCCTGGTGAGAGCAGAAAGTGTTTCTTGCTGCTGCTGCCTCCTTCAAGGTTTATGCCACAAGAGGATAGCTTTAGTGTGCAGTGGGGGCCCCACAGGAAACCTGCTGGTCTAGGCTGCAGTGGAAAAGTGCTGACTCCGGGCATATCCCTGCTGATCCAGTCACATCCCCTTCCTTGCCATCACAGCCCATGTTTCAAGCCCTGCTGCAGCCAGAGGGTCCTCAAGCAGAGGGGAGGTTGCAGCTGCCTTGCAGTTCCATAATTTCTCCCCTGAAGATCTTTCCATTGCCAGGAGCTCTGTGCCCTAGTTTTGATCAGCATAAACTGGGGTGAATCCCACATATTGTCTGAAATGCTCATCAGTAAAGAAACCCAATTTTTATTGTGTGGCACTTTGTCACAAGGAACATAACTGGTGGTTGGGGTGTGGAATTAAACAAAATTGCATTTTCCCCCCATGTGAATTGAAGCTGGAACAGCTGTGATTCTCATTTCAGAGTTTCAGAAGAAAGACTGGAGAATGTCAGCATGATTAGAGTAAAGATGATAATTGTATGGTGTCTAATCTTATCTGGATATGTCCCCTCTAGCAGTTTCCTGCTTGTAAACCACAGAAAAGGGAGGCAATAGTAAGTAGACTAGGGGAAATGAGATGAAACATTGTATGTCCCTTCAGTTAATATGAGGTTCATTTGAAGGATATCACTAATGAAAACAAATAGTGTTTTCCTACATCAGGGCTTTCCAAGTCTGTTTCAGGGGATGTAGAGCAAAGTTTGTTACACTTAGTAAGTTGCGGTTTAGGAAAGCCACTGGGATGTAATATTAACATTGTGGTGAATTGTTTTTGTATTTTAACAGCAATGTGTAAAATAGACATTTTATGGATTATGGGAAATTGGTTTCCCACACATGGCTCAAATAAAAGGTCTTTTATATTGTTTAAATGCATGGTGCTTGAGTGAGTAAAATCCACTCCTCAGTCCCAATGTGGGGTATGTTACTACTCTTAGGAGCTGGAATAGTGGATGCAAACTGTCCATGCCACTTTTGTGGGATCTTAGGGTCACTGGTTCGATAGAATAATGGATTCTGTGGCTCCTTTTCCTGATTTACCCTCATGTTGACTTTGCATCATGCTATGGTGGAAACCTATGGTAAAAAGAAGGTGTGGAAGCCATTCTGCAAACGCATCTGCCCACAGCTTTCCCCTACACAACCCCTTGGAAGGGTCTAGGCCTTGTGTGAAACCTCTGTACCTGTGTAAATTTCATCCTGGGTGAGTATTTAAGAAAATACTGAACAATATCAGAGAAAATATTTGCGAATTATATGACCTCTCTGATCTTGCAGTCAGTACTAATTTACTTACCCCTGCTTCACCTGGATTCTAGGGAGGATCCCAGGATCAAGGAAACAAACAAATCCTTTCTTCATTGGGCCTGTTCACACACCCATGTCAGCCAAACATGCCTGACTGCACGGCCTCCAGCCACTCCTCCTTTTGCCTGGCATACCAACAGATCTATTTCTAGATGCATGAACTGAGAAGTCAATTTACCAAGTCTTTAAGTCAATAGAAACAACCGGCCTGTATAAGATTTTTGAACAGCTACCTATGTGTTAGCAGTTTCTGAACTGCAGCTCCAAATGTGGGAAGTTTGGGTTAGACAGCATTGCAGCTGATTTGAATTTAAATAAGGAATGGAGATTCGAAGAAAAGATATGTTAGAGATAAAGTTGATTTGCTGTAGGTTTTAAATTTCAAATCTGTAGTAGAAGGGGTGCCCTCCATCAGAAAATTCTAGAAAAATTGATACAATCTGGAGGTATTTGAATGTCAAAGGAAATTCAGCATCCTCCCATCTTTCCATCCCTTTTCAGTTACACTTTGAATTTCTGTTTTAGTTTTGCTAGGACAGGGGATTCATCCCCTTCCTATTCCTCCTGCATTCCAGATCCCTGAACCAACCCTGCTTAATGCAAAAACTCCTGTTTACCTCTTTGTACCTTTATTCTGTCTCCTTTTCTTTGTTTCTCTCCTGTCATGTCCCTGAGAGTGCACAGATGGTAGCCTTGCAAGCAAATGGAGTGACACTGGAAGAGAACTACACTGCCTAAAAATAAATAAATTAATGATCAGAGCATGACTTCAGACTGTTCTGGCATCACACGTCTGTATGGCAACAGCAGCTTATTGGGTCTTCTCAAGTTATAGGTAATATATAATTTTAGGAATTCAGTCTAAGCATATTGTTGTATGCCTGCTAATGTAGCACGCTCACTTCATTAACTCAGATCACAAATATCTTTTTATCCACATGGACTGCATTATTAGGGCTGTTTGTTAAAGGTGAAATTCACCCCAGTGCGGAGCACCTACACAAGGTCTATGTACCTCCCAAGTCCAGTTTAAACCTTAAAAGTAAGTGTTAAGTGGTATATGGGCCTTACACTGGCTCTCTGCAGAGGGGTGAATTTCACCCTAAGTGCAGGAAGGAGTTAATGGTATCACTGTAGAGCATTGGTTCCCAAACTTTAACAGCCCGTGAATCCCTTTCACTAAATTGTGAAATCTCATGAACCCCCTTCTAAAAATGAATATTTCCAGGGATTTAAGTTTAAATTTCCTCTGCACTCCGCAAGGCTCCTGCTGCTGGACCCCGTTGACCGCCTCAGTCAACTGAGCTCTACTGAGGTCGGGCTGCAGATCCCGCTGATCGCTGGGGCTTGGGCTGCCAGCCCCAACTGCCCGGCCCCACTCTCCCTGGGGCTCGGGCTGTCTGCCCTGCAACTGGGTCCCACCCGCTGCCTCCAATGCCCAGGGTCCTCTGGCTGCCATTAGTGAAATTTTTCTGGCAAACCCTCTGTAACGTTCTG
The DNA here is from genome assembly GCF_965152235.1 of Eretmochelys imbricata. NCBI lineage: Eukaryota > Metazoa > Chordata > Testudines > Cheloniidae > Eretmochelys > Eretmochelys imbricata. The sequence continues at coordinate 132,398,127 of NC_135574.1, read as the reverse complement.
TGAACCCCCAGAGGTTCACAAATCCCAGTTTGGGAACCACTGTTGTAGAGGCATAAAGAATATCCTTATAGGGATTTATTAGCATGTCTGTGAACGATACAAAGGTGCTCTGAAACATACAGTACATCTAGACCTTTCAGTCAGTTTTCCTTGTCATTTTTTTCCTTTGTCAAGGTAGGTGAAAGAGTACATATGGTGCAGAAACTTGATCTGCATCCAGAGCACTTTATTATATAAATCTTAAACTATCAACAAGCAGATGCCAACTGTTGTTTTCAGTGTGCCAGATGCAATAGTGCTGTTTGTTATGCTATGTCAGTGTATCAATATATCAGATCAAAAAATATTTCACATGTAAGGCCAAGTTTGTAAAAGAACAGTTTAGCCATATTGAGATGTGATAGGCAGCAGAAAAGCAACAATAGTAACTTGTTAGTCATTTGACTGAATCCAAGTAAGACTGAATTAGAGAGATCTTAGTCCTGTAGAGAGCCTGCTAGAAGTTAGTATTGTGTCTTTCGAGCAGCTGTGTAATTGATAGAGGACACCTAGTGGTGATTAGTAGTAAAAGCACATTCCTGAATAAAACGTATAATTGTTAAAGATACACAATAAAACTGCTGGTAACTGAACTGTGGAGCAGGGGATTTTGACAATCTAGGACATGAGGCTGCTCCAGTAATATAGAGAATCCAAATAGGAGACTTTTATTCTCTTGTTCCCAGACTGGTAATTCTTGGTCAAATTCTGCTGTCAGTTACAGGGTTGCCTGGATGTAACTGAGAATAGAATTTGACCAAGAGTTTATTGCATCACTTGATAGGACTGTACACTTGTCAACTCAGGGACAATCATGACAAGATGTAGGGAGAAGCTGTCAACCCCCAGCCAGCAGGACTAACAGGCATAACTTGGGATTTTTTGGGGGGTGCGGGGAGAAGAGAAAAGAGCAAGAAGGGGAGGAATGATTAGGAAGGGCATTGGGGTCTCTGTATGGAAGGATTTTAGGAGGAACTGGGGAGTGCGGAGCAACCCTTTTGGTGAGAGAACTTCTCATCAGATGCAGAGAAGTAGAGAGACAGCAAGAGTCACAATTTGAAAAAACTGAATCGCTGTAGCAAGAAGCTTGAACTTCTTGAACAGGAGAGGCACCTGGTTTCCTGAGAAAGATTTAGAGGAACAAGCAGCCAGAGCATTACACTAAAGAGACTGGGCAATAAGAAGAAATAATAAGAATAAGAAATAATAGCAAAAACCAGGCTTTATAATATATGCTATATTGTATACTTAAACCTATCTATATTCTCTGGGTTAAGACTCTTTCTCTTGAGGTAAGTTTTCCTGAACTAGTCTGGGTTTTAGAGGAATTAACTTACCACCAAGAATATTTATCAAATGCTCGTAATGGAGAAATACCTTGTTTTACTGGCTGTGTTTCTCTCAGAGTTTCATGGCACCAAAATGGTGCCTGTCCCCTTGCCTTAATACACAAATCGGCTATCATCTAAGAGTCATTTTAGTTAAAAATAACATTTAAAACTAATCCAAATATTAAATAATATATTTATCTGCACCTTGGAGTAAATCATGATATATAATGGTTTCTTCTGCAGGTAAATATGGAGTCTCTGAATTCTGTAGAGGGTAGTGTATGTTTCTGATTTAAAGTGTATTTTAAAGGAACAGGTTTCAGAGTAGCAGCCGTGTTAGTCTGTATCCGCAAAAAGAAAAGGAGTACTTGTGGCACCTTACAGACTAACAGAGTTATTTGAGAATGCATCTGATGAAGTGAGCTGTAGCTCATGAAAGCTTATGCTCAAATAGATTTGTTAGTTTCTAAGGTGCCACAAGTCCTCCTTTTCTTTTTAAAAGGAACAGTTAAAGCGAGTAATCTAAAATTTGATCAAGCATTTGATCTAGCATGTGTGTTTTGGATCCTGGGCATCCATATGGCATTTCCTCTCCACTGTGTCTTTCTGCTCTGTTTCTATGGGAAGAAAGCACAATTCTTGTAAATGTCAATATGCTGCCTATTCACAAGAGCTGAGCAAACTGGTGCAACCAGAAAGTTACATAACAATAGGAAAAAAGCAGTTCTATGGGTTTATTTCTATAGGTTTACATAGGAGTGGGCTTTCATTTTAAAGTATGTTGTAGTCCTCTTCATAATTTGGAGTCGTGGACAGGGAAACACTATTTCAACTGTCAGGATGATGGCATGAAAATTAACATATTTATTGTGCAACCTCATCTTGGTCTACAAATGGAAACAAACTGACTTTTTCAAAGCCAAAACCAGATGTTGTTTGCATCACTTATTACAATACCCTGAAGTTTGTGAAGGCGGTGGAAATTTGGATAAATAGTTGTGGCCTATTTGTTAAGTAAAGATAATGCGTTCTTTTCTGTCATAGACAAGATGAAGACATTCTCTGCCTCAGTTCACTATCTAAAAGAGTGGCATACAGAAGGCAGAAAACAGAGGGTCATTCAGAAGAAATAATTTAGTGTGTATTTATTATAAGTATCTTTACTGATTTCAAAACAATCCTATCAAACTATATATAAGAATTACAGTAGCTATGGAAAAATAACAAAGATGGACAATGCAAAAACAGAGCTACACCATCCTAGCTCAGTGGGGTTCTCATGTACTTCTCACTTGCATATGTGTATGATCCTGTAGGCTTTCATTATTATTCAGAAAATGAATGTTTATTAATAATGGTTGTATATTTTAAAATGGCTACTAATTCAGTTCTTGTGGGGCTCCAAGCAGAAAAGAGATGTTAGGAAGGATTTGAACGAGGGGCGGGTGGGGGCCTAGCGCACAGAGTTTGGAAGGTTGCCCTGTGCTTAAGGCACAGAAATAGGAGTGGGAGGACATGGAGTGGGCACTGACGCGAAACAGACAAAACCCAGCAAGAAATAAGACCAGAGATGTGTGGGGCTGGGCGGAGTTGTCCAGGGTCTTGAAAGCGAAGACAACGATGACTGACGGTTGACGTGATGTGTACAGCCTTGCCGCAAAGGGCGCAGCCTGGCTTCTAGCTCAGTTAGTGCGAGAGCAGGGCCCGATCCTTCATTGTCTGATGCGGATAAGGAGTTGTCCGAAGTTTTCTTTGGGAGCAGGAGTGGCAGCCCGCGCCCCTCACACAGCGGACCGGGCCCTATGCATCCCCCGCAGGGCCAGAACCCCTCCGCGGTGCAGCACCACCTGCTCTTGCAGCCGCTGCTCCCCGCGCAGCGCGAGCCCCCCACGTTCCCCCCAGGACGCCCCAGAACGTGGAGCCCAGGCGCGGGACGGCAAACAGCAAACGACCAACGGACCCAGCCGCAGGGAGCGGGGCCCCCAGAGGGTGTGGGCGTGGCGTTGCTCCTTGAGAGACAGGGCGAGCCCCCAATCGAGAGTTAAGATTCCTCCAAGGGCTGGGCTTGAGGCGGTGGAGCCAATGGGAGGATGGGGAGGCGCGGCCAGGGGCGGGGCGCGTGCGGGAGGGCGGGAGTCTCGCTCCCCCTCCCTTTCCCGTCCGGCGGCAGCTGAGAGACAGAGCCGAGACTCAGCGCCGGCAGCTACGCCGGGCAGCGGGCGCGAGAGAGCGAGTCGCTCCGCAGCCCCGGCCGCCCCTGCCCAGCCCGGAGCGCCTTGGGGAGCCGGGCGGGGGACAGGGCTCGGGGGGCGGGGATCCCGCAGCAGCGCTCGGCTGGCGGAGCGTGCCAGGTAAGGAGCCGTGCCCGGGGCGGGGTGCGTGTGCGGGTCTCCTGGGGAGAGGGGCGAGCGAAGCGGGCTTGGAAGGGTTGGCGGGGGGTGGGGGAGTCACTTTGCGGGGGGGGGGGGGGGGAGCCCCGGGTTCGGGGGGTGTTTGGAGGGATGGGCGCGAGCCGAGGCTGGGGGGGGGGGAGCTGTCTGCAGGGGGCACCCCAGTTTGGGGAGGGTGGGGATGTGAGGGGCCGTCTCGCCAGCCCCCAGAGCAACCACCATGGTGCCTGCGGCGGGAGGAGAGACTCTCCGGAGGAGGCGGGGTGGGGGGAAATCTCCCCCAGCTGCCCCCACCCCCGCAGCGCAGTGGGGCACCCCCTTTCTCGGCGTTACACCTGGCCTGGGGCCGCTGCACCAGGCTTTTAAAAAGAGCTCCCGTCTGCTGCGTAAAGCATTTCCATGGGGGGTCGGTCGCCTCGAGGCGCTGCTTATTTATTTATTTATTTTTAAAACAGGTCTGTCAAGGTGAGTTGGTCTCGAAAAGCAGCTTTTTAAAAAAGTTTATTTTTATCCGGCATCTGTGGGATATTTTTCGGGAGAGATCATGGAAGAGAGACCAGTGTAGATTTAGGGTTAGCAGAGGGATACACACACTTTTAACAGATTGAACTGTCCTGTTTCTTTAAGTGATTTCACAGACCATTTGATGTTTGTTTATTTGTATATAGGACCCTACTTTCTTTTTCAAAAGCATCTTTTGCTCTTTCTTATTTCTATAATACAGTACCCTGATATGTACCCCTTGATCCGTTTTCAAACTTTTTTTCGGTATTAAAGTGTCAGGTTCATTCCCTGAAACACAGGCGAGAACTACTTTGTGTTTGTTTACTTTTTTTTATGTTGCAGTTACTGCATAACATAGTCTTTTGCTCGGGAGGTATTAGTCAATAGTGGCATGCAACTAGCTTTAGCCTAATCTTGACAAAAGACTGCTCTAAAGTTGACTATTGTCACATCCGTGTATTAACATACTAAGTGGATCAGTAAGCTATTAATATTAATTGTAGGATAACTTTAAAACATTGGTACTTATAATGTTATAACTCAGCCTTTCTTCTTGTGGCTAAAACTTTATTTTTGTTGCTCATGATGCTGAGGACCCATGCAAAGTTGATACGAATTGCTTGTGTGAATTCTTTTCTTGAGTCTTTTGTGTGCAATTTTCATTTCTAAATGCTTACACTAGGTGGCTTTCTCATATCAGAAAACAGGGAATGGTTCTGACTTGTCTGTCTCTGCTGCCTAATTTATGTGTCTCTGTTTTTCTACAAATTCTAAGATGCCTTCATAATCAGTTATGCACTGATTAGACCTAAACAGAATTTAAAGTTTACTCATTTACAGTTTATTGTTTTGATCAGTATCTGACTGTTGACAGAAGTAATTCTACATACACATTATTACCAATATTTACAGTAAATCTTCTAGTTCTAAGACAAAGTCAGATGTTCAGAAAAATATTTAGGCTATTTTTATAGGAGATAGCTATTTGGAAGTTTGAGAAATCCAAGTGTGGGGTTCATGATAATGAAGAGGATTGTTTTTCATTTACAACAACCCAGTCTAAGTTACCATTTCCTCCGATAGTTTGATCGACTTTTTTTCTTGTTTATTTTAGGACTGTGTTGTACTAACACTCATGGGGAAAACTGCAAACCTTGCCTAAATTCTGCAGATGCTTTTAGAGATGCCATGGTACACTTCAACCCTGAGTTTAGTAGCACAGCGCATCAGAGCTTCCTGGGTTTAGGAATTATTGTGGCCCCAATGCTGTATTTTAAGTCCAAAACTCCCATAGTGTTCAATGGAATGCAGCATTGGGCCACATATTTTCTTATTGTAATAGTATCTCTGGAAGATTTGAATTTTAAAACCACTCTGAAATGTTTGTTTATGCAGAAATGTTTACATCATCAAGGGTTGTAATGCATTTTGGACATTTAACATTACTGAGACTCAACAGTTGATGTATAATTTATGTAATGTTCAGATAAAGCATGCTCACAGAGAGAGGTCTCTGAATCCATTGTCTTGGTTTTTGCACATCCAGTAGGTTGATTTGACAGGACATAAAGCATCAAGGAATACCTGTGTGTCAGGTTACAGGACCACTTAACTAATGACATTTTTGATCAGTAAAGAGCCTATTACTTCCTTATATTAAAAGTCTGACATGAAATCTAGACTAAAACAAAAGCTGAAGTCTACATTACTGGCGTTAACATGCTGCTCAAGCAAGGACATTCTTAAAGGCTTCTGTCCAAGGAGAACCTGAATTTCAGTGTTGATTGTCTGACACAAATATGACACTCATTTTTTTGGGTAGCCATTAATTACGATCAGTGTGCAGTATGATTCACATTGTGAATAAGGAGAGCTAGAAGAGGAACTAAGCAAAGCTGATCAAAACAGGCAAAATCATAAATCTCTTTTGCTGTTCCACATTTACAAGTGAACTGAGGCAGGAAGCCAGCTTTCATTTTCAGCTTTACATTGGACTCATCAGTCACTCATTGCACCCAGGATTTTTAAGTGCTGATCAGCAGTTTGACCTGCAGGCAGTAAGAAAATAATTTTCATTTGCCTAGACTGGGATTTTGATTGTTTTGTGGTGTTGGAGAATAGGATGTTTTATAACTTCATGCCTCTTACAGATGAGTGAATGGGGTGCTGTAACAATGAGTGAGAGCTGCCGTGTAATCAGTGTAAAAATACAAGATGCACTCTATAGATATAGTGACTATGGAAAGAGGGTGGGGCTTCTGCTTATCTAGTTTCTCACATTAGTCATTCAAGCTTCCCAACAGTAGCAATATTGTCAGCTTGAAATGAAACCTTGTTTTGAAGAATGCTGCTCTCTCAGTGTGGTTTGTTTTGCAGTTTAAAATGCTATACTTTTTATGTTATGTTTTATGACCAGACTTGACAGGTGATTGGACAAATTGGATTGTGAATCAGTGAACTAAAAGGTAGACAATTCCTATTTTTATTGTTTAGGTTGCAGTATTGTATTTATAATATAATCATATAGTTTAGTTTGTATCTGATTTCTGAAAACCGTTCATTTTTGCAATCTTAAAAAGGCCATTTTTGAGGAGAATCTCATTTTCTTGTAATCTGAGCAGGCTGGGCAGTTGAGTTTAGTGATGCTTGTTCTTTCTTCAGTCCATTTATTTCACCTGTGTTTCGTGGGAGACAAAAGGGAAAGGCTCTCTGCTAACTCAGTCTCATTATATGATGAATGAATGAGTATACTTTTTAGTTTAGAGCTCTGATGAATACATTAATTGTTACTTGGAAAGAATGGCTTCTGATTTTTATTATATAAAAATGCTATTTTCTCTAACAAAAGATGCATTTAGAGTGTGTCTGGCAAAAAAAAAAAAATATTCAGATAGACCTGATGCATAATTGTTTTGATACTACGGTACATAATTTGGATTTTCAAGAAAGTTTTGGACTTAAATGAAGTACACGTCCTCTCCCCCCCCACCCCACACACCCCTTTTTAAAGCTTATTAATGTTCAATTCACTTTATTACAGTGATGCTAAAGTTCAGACATATACAACAAAAGCAAATCGGTGAAGACTGGAGACTTTACCCCATGATATCTCTATCTGTAGAGCAATGACCAGATTTTCAGCCATATCTAGGAACAATTGAATGAGTTGAGAAGAGTGGGAAGCTTAAATTTAATGGGACTCTTACTTTTTGAGTTGATAGCCGAAATGATGTCATGTTAATATTGTTGTGATAGTTTTGTATTTAAAATTCTTATTAGAAGCTATGTAGAACTTATTGTTTGGATCATTAAGTTATTTACAAATGTATAATTACAACAGCATTTAGAAAAATCCACTTGAAGATGGTGAGTAGTGAGTTTCCCTAGTGTGTGTGAAATCATTTTCTACAGAATTAAAGGTTCCATTTCCAAATAAAGTTTCTAAACTTCATGACTATAAAGGCAATTTCCCATACTTGCAATAAATGTGAACAGATGCTCTCTTTTCTTCCTGAATCTGCAGACAGCTCCAGTAACTAGTGCTGTTCATAGGTTTTAGGAGCAGTAGCTGCTACCTGAAACGAAACAAGGCATTTGCTTAGTTTCACTACTGTTATTGAGGATTCTGTGGGCACAGTGACACTGACAAGAAATTATTGCAGCTGCACCCTATCCCTGTTTGAGAAAGCTGAGCAGTATTGTAGGAAGTCAGTGTGGCTGTTTCTGATGAAAAGAGGCTGAGGAGAGGTAGGCCACTGCCCAGCAGTAACCAGGGAGGCTCAAGATGGGTGAGGGGTTGAGAATATCTTTCTCGCTGTTTAGAGGTCAGAGGAAGGACCTTGAAATTTCAGACACTTACATTGAAATCCTGGCCCAATTAAAGTCAATAGGAGTTTTGTCATTGTCTCTGACAGGGTTAGGTTTTCATCCCTAGTATGCAGAAACTGATGTGAAAAACGGAGTCTCTGCAGATTCCAGGACAGATCTCAGTATCCCCTCTTCTTCCTTAGCTTCCCATCCAAGTTCTGGGTTTCTCACCAGGGCCAGTGCCTGTGGACTCTGTTGATGGCTCTCCATCTTTCATAATGGCTCTGAATTACATGAAAAGAAGTTGAAAGTTGAGAATGTATTGGAGTATTTAAAATTCACTTTGGAAAAATGAAATATGAATTTAAATTTATATTTCATATCTTCCTATCTGTGTTCACTTTATTGATCTTTACTTTAAACTAGACAGGGTCTGTGTTAAAGTTACATAATTGACCATCTTTTTTGTTAATAAAACTTAATGGCGGAGATTGCATAATTATTGCAACAAAGTCTACTTTGAACGCACTTTGGGGGACGGAGTAACAATGTTGTATGAAATAAAAATGTTTGTTTAGCCTAGTAAGTATCCTTGAGCCCTTCTATAGATGGTTTCATAGGTTGCTTTTTATTTTTTGGGGGGAGGGTGGGGAGGATCAAGCTTTGATTTGATGTGCAATAGATTGAGGGGCCAACTCTGGCCCATCTCTAGTTCCTTAATGCTGGATCTGATTCGTATGGGATTTCACATTCAGCAGTCAACTCTCTAGTTCAATTGTTACAGGATATGAAAGCAGGAATAGAAGAGAAGCAAAGCCAGAATACAGCTTTTATAGTTTGTTAAATGTACACTTTGCTTAAATATTTATGGTATCTTTTTTTCTCTCGGAAGAAGGATTAAAAGGGGGAGCTGCAATTAACACACTGCTTAGAGTAGCTGGCAAAATTCTATTACTAAAAAACAATCCAGTCTTTTTTTATATATTCTGTAGAGCGAGCTTTGTGAAAGAAGATTTCAATTACTTTTTTTTGTTTGTTTGTTTCTGAGGTCTGGAAGCTATTTACTCCCTTCTGCTCCTGTCTCTTCTCCCTCAACCCCCATTGTGTTCATTTGTAGCTTCTAGTTCAGAATAAACTATTTATTCGTTTTATAAGTCACCTGAAGCAAACAAAACCCAACCCCCCAGGTATTTTCTCATATTCTGAACACTGGAAGCAACTATTTTAAATGCTCTTAATCTTATGCTCAAAATCTCATTGAAATATTAGTGAGACTCGATAGTGAAGATTAAATACATATGTATATTTTGTTATACTTGTTTTTGCTTATTGTAATAGCTAGCTATCCTTGAAGAATTAGGAGTATCTTAAGGTGAAGAGGTTATCCTTGCTGTTCTGCTGGAGTAAAGTAAACCTAGTCTTTGCTTTGTGAGGTTGTCAAGACAACAGCTTATTATTGTCCTGACTGTTTTTCTGTATCAATGGAGGGAGCTGTTTAAAAGAGTGATTGGCTGCTTTGCCGCATTGGTGCTGTGAGGGTTGCCAGCTGTGATTTGGATTGAACAGGATGGTCTGGGTTTGTCATGTAAAAATTCTAATTGAGAATGAATTCAAACCCAGTGTGAGAATAATTTTGTTCGTTAGACTAATGCAAAACAACCCATTGTATTTACAAATCCAAGTCCTATTTTCTCAGACGTATTGTCATTATTACTCTGATCTTTTCCATTCTGAAACTCAAAGCAAAGTATTTGAAGTTTGTGGAATTTGTGGGATGGGTTAAGGCAAGGCAAGAATTTGATTTAAGGTCTGGATTGTGTCGATTGAGCAAATCTGACAATAGAGAGCTAGAGTGAAAATGCTAGGTATTCCTGCTCTTCTGCTAGATGTATTGATTTATGTCATCCACACAAATACATTATGCAGTAAATGTTCAATCATAAGCTATTCACTAATGATAGCGTTGCCAGTTGGAAATTAGATGCTTGACGTTTTTAAAGAATTTGTATTCTGTTCTCTACCAAATGCATAAGGCGTGCCTGTTTTATAGCAGTTACTTACATGAAACTAAATGACCAGAAAGGTAGTTCTCTGTATGTGGTCATAATATGTAAAGTGCCAAACAAGTACAGTGAAGATGATTGTTTTAATTTCATATGAGTTTGTGAATATGCTTAGTGGGGTGAGAAATGTGCGTGAGAAGGTATAGAATGGGTTTGAGTAAAATAGTATTTATTTTCCAGGGAAGACAAAGAGGACTTGTTAGCAGTGGTTTATTGATTTTGATGGATCATGAAGTTGTCCTCTATCTTAATTTAGGAATCACTTTGATTTGTGTTTAACTATATTTGCTAACAACTGCCATCCAAGTAGTTAAAGTACTCCATTAGATCAATATCCAGTCATTTCAAACTCTTTAATAGTCTAGCAGTTTTTTCATTCATGCTTTTCTTCCATCCTAGGGGTTTGTAGTAGATATGTACTGCAGTTTCTATGTTCTTGTATCTTTGTATTTGACATTTTGCTGCTACCTTCTTTTCTTTTTTTCTAGTATATTGCTGATTTTGTAAATACTGTAAACACAAAAGATCCTTTCAAGGGTGATTTATGCAAATTAAATATTTGCATGCACAAATGACCAGTGAGGCAACTAATTTGCAAAGTGCTTGTGAAAATACCATGGCTATGTGTGAAAACAGAGTATTTGCATAAATGGTTGTGTTCACTCATCTTTGAAAACCAGACCCATGATGATGCTCCTCACCTTTTCTTCCTTTTCTCTTTCCTCTGTAGACTATACTCAATAATGACAGGTTTCAGAATAGCAGCCGTGTTAGTCTGTATTCGCAAAAAGAAAATGAGTACTTGTGGCACCTTAGAGACTAACCAATTTATTCAATTCGTGAGCTCACGAAAGCTTATGCTCAAATAAATTGGTTAGTCTCTAAGGTGCCACAAGTACTCCTTTTCTTTCAACAATGTCAGTATTCCAGTGGACTAATTTCACTACATTAAATATGCAGGAAGGTCAGAAGTTGTCAGACTTTTTATTGTGTGGACCTCTGTTTAACAGAGGTTCTCATGGACTGATGACTTTCTCTCCCACTAACAACTGTGCAATTGCCATAACATTCTGGTGACAATTACAGCAATTGCTTATGTGGAAAAATATTAGAAAAGAATTAATGTATTTTAGCTGTCTATTATATGCAATTTAGCAACAGGAAACAAGGCAGGGAAACCAGATTCATGTAACCAGCCATTTCTCTATGGACCACCACCAAGTGCTTCACTGATTTCTCAGATTCTGGTTAATGGGTGGATGGTACATATATACATATTATGCCATACCTTGCTCATCAGAAAAAACATTAGCTGATCCCTTAAGTAGCACTTGCATATATGATCATGGCCACATTTTTAAAATGCAGTTGAAGTGGTGTATTTAAAAAACAAAAACAAATTTCGTTAAAGCTGCATTGCAAGTATCCAGAAGACTTTCCCATCACATCATTAAAGTTTCAAGATGGGTTAGTCTTTTGGCTTTTACACGTTGATAATCTGATGAAAAGAACATTTTTTTTTCTTGCTGAAACAATTATAGATTATAAAAGTTACATCTTTACACCTTGTGCATATTATCCCTCTACCAAAAGTAAACAAAATAAAATTCTGGAGAAATTGTAGCTTTGCCTAAAACAGTAGTTTTAAAATGTCTCATCTTGCTTGAAAACACTGATTATTGTTACATGTTTATAGACAGTCCTGAGACTTTACATTGTGTTGCTGAAAGTGTAAATCTCATCAAATTAGGTTTACTCTTGTTTGTGGCAATTGCTATACCAAATCTTACAATTTGTACCTCTCCTTGACTAGTACTGTGGTGCCTTGTACTATACAATACCTTTTGGCTGACAGAGAATGAGTCTCCTGAGCAATCTGGTTATCTTGTCCGTCTCCCCACCCAATTTTTGTTTTGCTTTGAAGGTGGAGTAAGTAACTGTTAAGTAGACATATAAAGCTAATCAAGTTGCTTTCTGTTTGGAGGTTATTATTGAACTGAATACTATAGACATGTTCATCTGAATTTTTATTTTATCCTTTTATAAAACAATTTCTTTGTACCCTTCTTTCGTATTTATCACAAGTCCATATCTTACTCCTGAGGGAATTCTGTGCCAGAAAATTAAAAATGCTGTGTACAATATTTCAAAATTCTGCAATTTTGGTTTGTCAATAAATAAATGTGGTTCTGGCAGTGGGGAGCACAGGCCACTGGCTGCATTGAGGTGGGAAATCACCCTGAAATCCCCTCCTCCCCCAGTACAGGGACTTGGCAGTGAGGTTGCACCTGACCCAAACAAAGTGCAAGGGCTGGCCTTCCCCAGAAACACCCGGGGGCCCGGCCCCTCTGTGCTAGGTGTGTGCCCCTCTGTGCCAGGCACTGGGCAGGCTCAGCCCAGCAGGATGCAAGTCGGGGGGGCGGGATCCAGGTGTGGGGTGAGAGGTTTCTGTGTGGAGCAATCTGGGTGCAGGCAGCTCAGTGGGACATCTGCATGCACAGGGGCTCATTGCAGGGAGGGGTTCCGGGTGCAGGGGCCATAGGCGCCAACTTTTCAAACTGCCAGGGGGTGCTCGACCCCTAGCTCTGCCCCATGCCCTTCCTCCACTCCACTCCTTCCCCAAGATACCGTCCCCGCCTCTTCCCACCCAGTTCTGCCCCCTCCCTCGAGTGCACTGTGTCTCCACGCCTTCCTGCATACCGCAAAACAGCTCTTCGCAGCAGGCAGGCGGCATGGGGACAGAGGGGGGAGGCACTGATCCATGGGGCCGCCGGTGGGTGGGAGGTGCCAGGGGGTGGGTGGGAGTCGATAGGGGAGCTGCCGGTGGGTGCTGTGCATGCACCATTTTTTTTCCCTCTGTGTGCTCCAGCCCCAGAGCACCTACAGAGTCGGCGCCTATGGCAGGGGACTCTGCAGCGGATCCAGGTGATGGTGGTTGGGTTCAGTGGGGGGTGGGATCTGGGTGTGAGTAGATTGGGCGTGGTGGTGGTGGTGGTGGGGGTGTCTGCCATTTTCTGTAGGGAAAAGCAGGAAATCTGCAGGTGCGGGGGGCTGTTTTCTGCAGATGTGCAGTCCTGCAGAATACTCCCAGGAGTAATATCTAGATTGTTCTGCCATCTAACTGCTGCAATGCTGGGGGTATCAAGTGTTGCAGTCCAATTTCCAATCTTCTAACTGTGCACTCCTCCACCACATGTTGGATCCTCTGAATCGCTGTCCTACAGTCACACTGTGAAGATTGGTTAAGCCAAATTTCTGCATTGTGAAAGCCTTTCTTGCCACTTGGGTTAGCAATCAGTTAAGCCTAGTCCCAGATCTCCATCACAGGTTGTAAGTTAGGACTTCAGAAGTTCATCGGCTCGCCGCTCTGTGAGGCCAGTCATCTGAGATTGGCACTGGACATGAATGCAAGAAGAACCTTTGCAACAGGATGTCACAAAGTCAGTCATGGCAAGTCAACAGGAACATCAGGTGTGCCTTTTCTTCTGGAGGTGTGCAGATCTTATTGTGGGAAATGTGCATTGCTTATTGCACCTATTGGAACCATTGTCAGCCTTGTGTGTAGCAGGTTATTTTCATCCATTGTAGACCTCCAGCTAGTGGTCTTTTAAGGGTGATGGTATCTTGTTGAAGTTCTAGGGAAGCTATATGACACACATACTAGACGTTAATGTGAGGCTCAGGCAACCACTAATAATTAAGGCTACAATTATGTGTCGGAGGTCACGGAATCCATGACTTCCAGCGATCTCTGTGATATTTTCTGCCTGGGGCTGGAGCTGTCAGCTAGCAGGGCCCACAGCTGGTAGCTGCTGGGCAGAAGAGGGACCCAGGAGCTCCCAGTTGCCCACTGCAGCTGCCTGTCCCGGTGGGGGGACCCTGCAGCTCCCAGCTGCCACGGGCAGGCAGGGAACCCTAGAGCTCCCAGCTACAGTGGGCAGTGCCCCCCTTTCCATAGCTGCCCAGGGGTAGCAAGGGAACCCTGGAGCTCCCACTCACTGTTGTGGCAGTGGGGGACCTCAGAGCTCCAGCAGGAGTGGGTACTGAACCCTCCTCCCTACCCATTTTGTCAGGGATATTTTTAGTGCAAGTCAGGGGCAGGTGATGGGCTTCCATGAATTTTTGTTTATTGCCAGTGACCTGTCCACCACCACTTTCTGTCCACCTTTCCTCACCACCATCATTTGTCCAGTTCCTCAGAGTAGGCTCCGTATGGGGATCAGAATTACTTGGTGGAGAACAGCAAAGCAGGACCTTTGGACGGAGCTCTTGCTTTATTCAACAGAACTTCGTGAGACTTGTCAAATTTGAATTCCCAACCCAACAGAGTCCATCTGTCAGCTCAAGGTGACCCACTTTATCCAGGTTATACATTTCAGTGTCTCCTCTTTTCATAAATGCATTTACTTATGTTTTATTTTTGGAAATGATATAACTCCTAACAGTAAAACACTATACTGATATGCACTGGAGGAGAATTATTATTTATGTAAATAGAGATGAGAAACCTAGCTTCCCTTTTCTCCTACAGGGGAAGCAGAGAGCCTACTTTCCTTTTAAGTCTTCTAGTTTTAAGCTTTACATCAGTAACAGACAGTTCCCAGTTATTAGTGTGAGTGAGGTGAGGTTCTGCTGGATGTGCAGTAGGATTATAGGGAGGAGTTAATGTTTCTTTGGAAAACTTCACTTTTGAATCTTCCTGACTCCTAAATTTACATTCTCATCCTTAAGGTTACAGTCAACCTTTCATTCCTGCATTTTGGCTATTACATCCACAATGAGTCAAAACGCCCAGGGATTAGCAGGCTGCTTCCCCCCACCCCTTGAATCTACCGTGGTGATTAGAGAAGAGGGAGACTACTTTGCCTTTAATTGGGAGTTTATCTGACTCTGTCACTTAACTTTTTTTTATGTTGTTAAAAAAAGCTGCTAAACCTAGATGTTTGATTCCTAATTTACTTTTTTATAATGGAAAGTTAAGTGGCACAGCCATGGATGAAGTACTTCTGAAAGCCTCTACTGTGCTAACTCAATTACAAGAAAATTTATTTTTCAGAAAATAAAATTATTGGCACAATGATGACTTTTAGTGGCTTTTCACTCTAATACACGTCAGTCAACTCAAACTGTTAATTTCAAAAAACAAATTCTGAATTGGGGTGGGGGATATTAAACACTACTCAATGTGTGAATTTTAAAAACCGCGTGATTGCAGTGGAAATGCTTATTAAAAAGCTATAGTTGCACATGTGAGAAGGAAGCAGATAGCAAGAGGACACAAGGTTCACAGAATATTGTCTGTTTTTTTTCTAAATAATAAACCATCTCTTCCCCCCCCCCCAATAATCTTTCTTTCAACCCTATTAAGGGTTGTCAACTTTTATAGCCTCCTTACAAAACTCACAATTGTACACCTGGCTGTTGTGCAAATTGGTCTCTCGAAGATCCTCTGATATCCAGTCCATGTACTGAGTCTTTGACCTCTCCACTTGTCTTCCATCCATGATCATTGCAAGGGTTATCCTACCCATATAATTTCTGCCATCTCTGCTGTGCATGTCCGCACTAGTGTAGCCTAGTCTCCCTCAATTTTTCTTCATTTGGGGCAACCTGCTTTAGGCCCGTTACAACCTCATTTCATTTTCTATCATGGGGCATCCAACAATTTGATCATCTCAACAGCTTTATTTTCATAGTGGAAAGCATACTAATTTATTGTGGCTGGCAAAGTCTGTCCTGTATATTAGGATGTGTATAATTACAGTTTTATACATTCTACTTTACTTTACATCTTTTTATCACAGTGAATTTGGGTTAGCTCCTGCCATTTGTACCAAACATCTTTTGTAGGAGGGCACCATTGTTTGCAACCAGTGATCCTCATAATTTAAATTATTTCACTCTTCTAAGCTCTCCGTCTGTAATATCCTTTATAGTGGGTCCTCCTCTCTGTTATCAAAATCTCAGTCTCACCAACATATATTTTAAGTCCCACCTGCTCAACCTGAAGCAAATACTCACTAGCAACTACACACCACACAACAAAAACACCAACCCAGGAACCAAACCCTGCTACAAACCCCGGCGCCAACTCTGTCCACATATCTATTCAAGGGACACCATCACAGGACCTAACCACATCAGCCGCCATCAAGGGCTCGTTCCCCTACACATCTACCAATTTGATATATGCCATCATGTGCCAGCAGTGCCCCTCTGCCATGAACATTGGCCAAACCAGAGTGTCTCTACGCAAAAGAATAAATGGACACAAATCTGACATCAGGAATCATAACATTCAAAAACCAGTAGGAGAACATTTCAGCCTCTCTGGCCACTCAATAACAGACCTAAAATTGGCAATTCAACAAAAAACCTTTCAAAAACAGACTCCCACGTGTAGCTTCAGAAGTGGACTTAATTTGCAAACTGGATACCATCAGATTAGGCCTGAATAGAGACTGGGAGTGGTTGGGTCATTACAAAACCTAAACTTAACTTCCGCAATACTAATTTCCCCTATTGTTACTGTCACTTCTTGTCAACTGTCTGTAATGGGCCATTCTCTTACCACTTCAAAAGTTATTTTTCCTCCCTTGATATCCTGCTGTTAATTGATTTATCTCCTTAGACTGACCTCACACTTGGTAAAGCAACCCCCGCATCCTTTAATGTATTTATACCTGCTCCTGTATTTTCACTCCATGCATCCAATGAAGTTGGTTCTAGCCCACGAAAGCTTATCCCCAGCTAAATTTGTTAGTCTCTAAGGTGCCACAAGGACTCCTTGTTGTTTTTGCTGATACAGACTAACACGGCTACTACTCTGAAACCTGCTCAAGACTGTTGCCCCTGACTGTAATTATCGAACAAATATCGTGGTCTGCTTTTTATTTTTAGTTGGGTTATGTGTTTCAAGCCTTCATTCCTCCAGGCCTCACTCCCCATAGGGTTGCCAGGTGTCCGGTTTGTGACTGGAATACCCAGTCAAGAAGGGACCCTGGTGACTCCGGTCAGCCCCACTGACCGGGTCATTAAAAGTCCGGTGAGCGGGGCTAAGGCAGGCTCCCTCTCTGCCTTGGCTCTACACAGTTCCCACAAGCGACCAGCATGTCTCTGTGGCCCCTAGTGCAGGCGCGATCAGGGAAGCTCCGAGCACTGCTCCCATTGTCCAGGAACTGGGGGGTGGCGCATGTGGATCTGGGCAGTGCGCATTGTGCAGAGCCGCCTGCTGCACCTATGCCTAGGGGCTGGACATGGTGGCCGCTTCCGGGAGCGGCACAGAGCCATGCAGGCAGGGAACTTGCCTTCGCCCTGCTGAGCTGTTGACCGGGAGCCGCCTGAGGTAAGCTCTGTTGGGCTGGAGCCTGAACCCCCGGCCCCTGGTCAGAACCCCCTCCTGCACCCAAATTCCCTCCCAGAGCCTGCACCCTGAGCCCCTCCCCCAGCCCGAAGCTCCCTCCTGTGCCCTGAACCTCTCATTTCTGGCCCCACCTCAGGGCCCCAGCCCAATGAAAGTGGATGAGGCGGGCAGGGTTGCAGGGGAGGGAATGGGCAAGTGTGTTCAGTTTTGTGCAATTAGAAAATTGGCAACTTGAGCTCCCCAGCTTTGTCTCTAAGAAAAAAAGGCACCCCCATCTAGTTAGCTCAATTGAGCTATCTTAACTTAAACTGCTAAAATCTAGGTGAACGTTTTAACTGCTAAGTAGGGTTTCCAACTGAGACAAGCAAGTTTGATTGAACTAACAAGATGGGGGAGGGATGTGGGAGTACCACCCTTGCTAGTTTAGATAAGGCTGTAAATGGAATGTCTCTTCCCCCGCCCCTTCTCCCCCGCATTCTGCTTGCACTTCGCATGTGTTGCTCCTGCCTTTTATTTGCTCTACAATCTACATGACCATGCTGTATTAGCCAGACTGAACAGAGCACTAGAAAGTAGAATGGGTCAGGAGTAAGAAAAACACTATCATGCTGCTAGCAGTATGGGGAGGGAAGGGGAGAGAAGTTGGTGGAGTCTGGGGAAAGTAGAAGGTGTAGAGAAACTGCTTGGTGTGAGTGGCAAGGAAAGGTTTCAATTTAGCTTTTATTTGAGGGGGGAATCAACTGTTAAGTGGGTTTCTGGGCAATTTCTGGATGGTATTACAAGGTGTATGGCCTAAGTAATGTCAAAATGTCTTAAGACTACAAAAAATCTTGCTCATCACTGTTAGAATCTTCTACAGCTTTACGGTAGGTATTGTGTGGTAGAAGCTGGAATGGGTTTTGTGGCATCTAAAAGAAAAAACTAAACGTGATTTGGGTATCCAGAGATGGGAGGCTCTGCACCTTACGCTAGATGCTCCATGTATTTCAGGAAGGGAATGGATGGATCAGGCATATTAATGGGTTCAACTAAAATATTAAGGCAAAGAATGGGTATCCTGACATTTCTTTCTTTTCAGACATTATCTGCAAGCTCTGTTTAGTTTTTCAATCATTTGGGGCCTCTGTACAAGATCTCACTAAATCCCATTCCAAGTAGTGTTTCCAAAGTACTTCCACTCAACCGGGCTGAAAATCTTTTCTGCATTTAAGCATACTATAAGGCTTAACTTTGAATAGTGAAGAACATTAGCCAGTCACCATATATTATCAATGCCATTCCTGCCCTGGAGGAAATCAACTGTATTTATTTTAATGAGTTTCTGCATCATATTAAATTTTCATAGGTGAACAGTCATCTTCATATCACTGTTGCATAATGCAGTGGATCAATAATTAACTCTTTCTTGTGGTGACCTACACACTTTTTTACACAGGATAATACAAGTATTGAGAAAAAAGAATGCGGTTGTATTGTAGAGCTTGGCTGTAGACAATGGATCATGTGGTGTGATCTGGGTGAAAGCTGGAGGCATGTAGGTAGGAATAGCGGTCAGTAGGTTATATTGATAATATATGCCTCCAGCTTTCATCCAGACCACACCACACAATCCATTGTCTACAGCCAAGCTCTACGATACAACCGCATTTGCTCCAACCCCTCAGACAGAGACAAACACCTACAAGATCTCTATCAAGTATTCTTACAACTACAATACCCACCTGCTGAAGTGAAGAAACAAATTGACAGAGCCAGAAGAGTTCCCAGAAGTCACCTACTACAGGACAGGCCCAACAAAGAAAATAACAGAACGCCACTAGCCGTCACATTCAGCCCCCAACTAAAACCTCTCCAACGCATCATCAAGGATCTACAACCTATCCTGAAGGACGATCCCTCACTCTCACAGATCTTGGGAGACAGGCCAGTCCTTGCTTACAGACAGCCCCCCAACCTGAAGCAAATACTCACCATAGCCACACACCATGCAACAGAACCACTAACCCAGGAACCTATCCTTGCAACAAAGCCCGTTGCCAACTGTGTCCTCATATCTATTCAGGGGACACCATCATAGGGCCTAATCACATCAGTCACACTATCAGAGGCTCGTTCACCTGCACATCTACCAATATGATATATGCCATCATGTGCCAGCAATGCCTCTCTGCCATGTACATTGGTCAAACTGGACAGTCTCTACGTAAAAGAATAAATGGACACAAATCAGACGTCAAGAATTATAACCTTCATAAACCAGTCGGAGAACACTTCAATCTCTCTGGTCACTCGATTACAGACCTAAAAGTGGCAATTCTTCAACAGAAAAACTTCAAAACCAGACTCCAGCGAGAGACTGTTGAATTGGAATTCATTTGCAAATTGGACACCATTAACTTAGGCTTGAATAGAGACTGGGAGTGGTGGGTCATTACACAAAGTAAAACTATTTCCCCATGTTTATTCCCCCCCCCCCCACTGTTCCTCAGAAGTTCTTGTCAACTGCTGGAAATGGCCCACCTTGATTATCACTACAAAAGGTTTTCTCCTCCCACCCCCCCCCCCCCGCTGCTCTCCTGCTGGTAATACCTCATCTTGAGTGATCACTCTCCTTACAGTGTGTATGGTAACACCCATTGTTTCATGTTCTCTGTGTATATAAATCTCCCCACTGTATTTTCCACTGCAGGCATCCAGTGAAGTGAGCTGTAGCTCACTAAAGCTTATGCTCAGATAAATTTGTTAGTTTCTAAGGTGCCACAAGTACTCCTTTTCTTTTTGCGAATACAGACTAACACGGCTGCTACTCTGCAACAAGTATTGAGAGTGACTTCTTCAATTTCTAGCTAATTTCAGGATTCTATTGAATGTTCTTTTATATGGGCACTATCTGTCAGTGACTTGCACAAGTCTGTGACTGACCCATAAAGTCTTGAAGCCTTTTCATTTGCGAGGGGTTTGTTTGGTCCCTCAGACTGCCATCAGTTGAGATGTCACCTTCCTGGAATGAATCTGTCACATTCAAACCCAAATTTGTAATATCACAAATACAAAGATGATCTCAACTGTCTTGTTTCATTTTGTCCCTCCTTTTTATAGGTTTTGCTAGGTGTTGTAATCTGGTATCTGATCAGTTATTTGTGTCAATGTTTCACTTGTAATTTTCAAAACAAACTTTTTCCACATTGTTTGAGTTCTAGGCAACTATATTGCTAATTTGGGGTTTTTATTGTTAAACTGTTTCTTTTTTTTAAAAAAAAAACTTTTATGTTCAGTTTCACTGAATCTTTCACAAGATGTGAAATCAACATATAAAGCAAAATTGGTAACAAGTATCGGAAAGGTATGGTCTGAAATTGCGATGGTAACTATTTCAAACGGAGCAACAAAGAGATAATATCAAACATCAAAAGATTTATATGTACATGTAAAACCTGCATGCCATAAAGGATGTTCTGTCTCCACAAGCTTTCTTATTCTTGTGATCTTTTCCATAACATATGCTGATGGGCAAGGCTGCAACTTGAATAATTCTTCATAGCATGCCAGTTCAACCTATAATCTGCCTTCAGTGTTTGCTACTATCTACAGCAGAGGCGGGCAAACTATGGCCCACGGGCCTGTCCTGCCTGGCTCCTGAGCGCCCAGCTGGGGAGGCTAGCCCCTGGCCCTCTCCTGCTGTCCCCCCTCCCCCGCAGCCTCAGCTCGCTGTGCTGCCAGCGCGGGAGGGGGCTGCACTGCAGGGGCAGAGGAGAGCGGGAAGGGGAGGCTCACCCGCAGCCACAGGGGAGCGGGCAGGTGGTGCAGGTGGCAAGAACGCGGTGAACGCTGGCGGAGGACTCAGGAGGAGCACCAGGCGCTTTGAAGGGGAAACCTCAGCTTCTCCGGCTGTGCGGCTGCCCCTGTTCCTCCTGACTCCTCCGCTCATGTTCGCAGGGCTGCATTCTGAAAGGGGCTTTAGAGGGGGGCCTGTCGGGGTGGGGGTGTGGATAGGGGTCAGGGCAGTCAGGGAGCAGGGGGGGTTGGATAGGGTGTGGGGTCCCAGCGGGGCGGTTAGGGGCGGGGGGTTCCAGGAGGGGGTGGTCAGGGGAAAAGGAGTGGGGGGGCGGGGGGGGGTTGGATGGGTTGGAGGTTCTGAGGGGGGCTGTCAGGGGGTGGGAAGTGGGAGGGGGCAGAAAGGGTTAGGGTTTGGGGAGGCACAGCCTTCCCTACCCGGCCCTCCATACAGTTTCACAACCCTGATGTGGCCCTCAAGCCAAAAAGTTTGCCCACCCCGATCTACAGGAACAGACCTTGGGTAGGGTAGGGGTTCTTAGGCCCTTTATTAGGGTACAGATGCCATTTGTTAGCTTTTTATCAACCATAGCAATCTATCAACCGTAACTGTTTAATAATGTCCTTTGGGGGGTCTTTGTCTTTATTACATTGTATTGGGTTGTGTAGGTGCTCAGTGAATGTGGTAGGGGCAAGCATGTAGATAAGCAGTGTAGTGCCTCTAGTTTTATAACTATAAGTAGAATGGGGAAAATTCTCAGATCTGGTACAATTCAGTTTTCATTGCTAAACTGTTAAGATCTCTCCTTTTCTCTTTGCAGACTTTTTTCTATTTTCTTTGTAGTGGCCGTCCACAAACTGTCTGATTATAACTCCATCCCCGGTTGTGAGAGGCAGACTTCTCAGAGGATGCTCTGGGGAGTTCTCGACCTTCACCTATATCCCCTATTCCCCCATCCAGAAGGAGTGATCTATTGTTTATCCTCTGGGACTTGTGTGAAGGGAAATGGATTAGAGGGGGCAGGTATCCTCTCCCAATGCTCACTCAAACATTGGGAGAAAATGGGGGAGGCTTTTACTCAAGCATGGTGTCCATTTGTTAAGAACCTGAAGCAGTCATTGCTCTTCCTGGAACTCATGTGGAATGGAATAGCATTACCTGCTAGTGTCTGTGACCAAAAGGTTTGCTGTTGGTGTTTTTCACTGACAAAGCTCAGTCTTCCAATCCACTGCAGCCAGGAAGGCTCAGTGTCAAATACTGAGACCGTGTCTCTGCTACAAACTTTGGTCAGTGCAAGTTACGTTTGGCATACAGCTGCCAAAGTATGTTGCTTGTGCACATACATACTTCGCTGCTTGCATTGATATTGCACACGCTCAGTGCTTGTGTCGATGAAAAGTGTAGGGCGCCTTGGGCAAGTATCCCAGTGTGTACGTGCTGCTATCCGGCGTAATGCCTTTTGGAAAATTTTCACAATGTGGAGTGGGGTAGAAATGTCTTGCCCAGGGATCTCTGGGACCTAGTGATCAAGTTCCCAGCATCCAACATTCTCCATCTTATTATGCCATCCGTGTGCCGTATTTTTTGTGCCTTTTAAAAAAAATAAAAAATCCCACAACCTGTACAGCACTTTTCTGTCTCTGCCATCCCTTTCAGAAGCATGGAGTCCACAGGGCTCTGCACTATTCTTGTGAACATTGCAAATACAGGACACACAAGTCTCCTGTATTTGCAGATCCTCAGGAAGCACTACAACAGCAGGGGACATGAGTTACTTGGAGGACAGTTTGCTGAGGGACAGAACATAAAAAGAATTCAAGGTGGTTGGTGGTATTTGCAGAACAGTTGCTTCTGGGTCCAGGAAAGGAGTACTTACTGGTGGGATCACATTGTAATGCAGGTTTGGGATGATGAGCTGCAGAACTTTCCGATCCAAAAGGCCTCATTCCTGTATCAGTGTGCCAAGCTCCTCCCAGCCCTTTGGTGCAGGGACACCAGAATGAGAGCTGCATTAACAGTGGAGAAATGAGTGGCGATTGCACTCTGTAACCTTGCAACAGTAGGTTGGTACCATCAGTGGAAAATCGTTTTGGACTTGGAAAATCCACAATGAGGACATGTCACGGGGTGCAGCCCTCATCGCCCAATTGGCTTCTCCTCCTGGTCGTGCTGGGTATTAGCTTGAGGCAGACACCTACATCCATGGTCTGCACAGTGGCACTCTCTCTGTTCACACCTACAGCTCCTCTCTTGGCTCCCAGAACCGCAGTGTCCTCTTCTCGATTCAGCCCTCCAACTAGGTTGTCATCTGTGTTTCCCTGTTCCGGGGGGGAGAATCTCTGTCACCAACTGTCCTGCCACTTCACCAATGGCGAGTGGGGGCGACTCAGGCCCGCCCACTACTCTGGGCCCCAACCCAGGGACCCTGTAGATAGCAGCAGCTCTGTTGTCCATTTTGTGTAAGCTTGCCAATGTGGACCTGATGCAGCATGCAAGTTCTGAACATACTTACCCGATCAGGCCCACCATGCAAGTTAGGCATTAATTCATATATTGCACTGGGACTTAGGTGTCTGGATGCTTATTTTGGGCTGCAGGGTGAGTGCCCAGAGGCATACCCATAGGCTAGGGAAATTTCACTGCAAAAATGTAGGTGCTGAGTGAGTTTAGGCACCTACAGGTTTTATTACAGTTAACCGGGCTTTTGTGAACCCAGTAGGCTTGATTCTGGTATTTAGATTCTAGTCACCTATCTCCTTTTGTGACTCTAGTCCAAAATGATGATTGTTTTTGTTTTGTGTTTTTTCTAAAGTGTTCAATGACCACAAAATGATAGCATTTTTTTGTCTTCTCTAGTAATACTGAAAATGTTGTTACTGTGATACAACATTTTGCTGCTTCTGTTTGTGAAGTTTGAATAGTTACAGTACAGTTTTCTGCCTTTTGAAGAGAAAAAAAAAATGCTTTCTCTTTTAGCTCATTGTTCTAGGCCAGGGGCAGGCAAATCTTTGGGCCCAAGGGCCACATCTGGATATGGAGATTCATGGCCCACCATACAATGCTCACGAAATCGGGGGTTGATGTGCGGGGGTGCGAGCTCTGGGGTTGGGGCAGAAATTAGGAGTTCAGGGAGGTGGAGGGGGCTCTGGGTTGGTGCGGGTGGGGGGGCTCTGGCTGGGGGTGTGGGCTCTGGGGTGCAGGAGGGTGGGATCGAGGTTTTGGAGGGTGTGAGGGGGATCAGGGCTGGGGCAGGAGGTTGGGGCACTGGAGGGGGTCAAGAGCGCAGCAGCGCTTGACCTCTGGACGGTGCTTACCTCAAGCAGCTCCCAGAAGCAGCAGCATGTCCCCCCTCCGGCTCCTACGTGGCGATGTGGTCAGGCAGCTCTGTGCACTGCCCTGTCTGCAGGTGCTGCCCCTGCAGCTTCCATTGGCCATGGTTGCCAGCCAATGGGAGCGGCAGGGGAGGCACTTGCGGAGCCCCCTGGCTACCCCTACATGTAGGAGCTGGAGTCAGGACAGGATGCTGCTTCTGGGAGCCACGCAGAGCCACCGCACACGTGGAGCGAGACAAACCGCAGACCCCGCTCCCCGGCAGGAGCTCGAGGGCTGGATTAAAATGTCTGAAGGGCTGGATATGGCCCCTGGGCTGTAGTTTGCCCACCCCTGTTCTAGGCGGTAGTAGCTTGACATTTTGCTATTTATAAGTTGTAGTTGTTACCTTCTGGAGTCATCTTTGGTCCAGAATATGTTAGATGGGTTGGGCTGATGCTGCTAATCTTTTGCCCAAGCCAATACATCTGAGAAGTTCATGGAACTTTCTCTCATGAGAAAACAGCAGTTTGTGATAACTTTAAGAGGAGAGGGATTTTTTTTAGCTTTATTTTTACCTCATGTTGTGGCAATTTGCAAGAGGGTTTTTTCACCTCTCATTTGCATATAACAAAAGTAGTGTTCTGTTTGATCATCTAGATCAAGGTCATTTAGAGTCTCAAAACTTTACACAATAATGATGTTTCTTCTTGCTAAAATATCAGCACTTCTATTCAATGTAACACTTCTATTTTAAGAGTGGAAAGTCAGCCGCAACAGTGATTTATAGTGTCTAGTGAACAACATGGTTCTAATGCATTTTCAAATACTCTCCTAGTCTTTTATCTGTGTTGCAGGTTTATATTCGGAATCTGCTAAACCTATATGGCACAGTTAACCCCCACTGCATACTCAGTGCAACACAAGTCTAGTAAATGCAAAGGAGTTCAAGAATAGGTTGCATCCAGATAATAGATGAATCACATGACATATAGTCAGGTTTCAGAGTAGCAGCCATGTTAGTCTGTATTCGCAAAAGAAAAGGAGTACTTGTGGCACCTGAGAGACTAACAAATTTACTTGAGCATAAACTTTGTTAGTCTCTGGTGAATACTGGAGTGCTTGCAGAGTGCAGGTTATTCCACTCTTCATTAACTATTTGCCTGAATGAAGAGAACTTCTACCAAATCTTAATCCTAGAGTCTCCAAGCTTCGTAATTAGAGGACTTCAGTATCCACACAGATGACTTTCTCAGTATAGCCCACGATTTTGTAGCCACCATGGCTATCCTTGTATGAGTCTCTCAACTTCATGCCACTGAAGAAGACAGACACACCTTAGACCTGATCTTCATTTGTGAGACTATATTAGGAATGTAACGAACACACCAATGCCATGCATGATCTTACCTTTGCCATCTTCAAGGAGAAGTTAGGATCTTAAAATTCTCCTTTCAGAAGGATGGACCTAGCAGACTTTCTTTTTTTTTTGTTCTTTGCAGTGAAGGCTGCAAAATCATGATCATTATTCTGCCTTCACCCAGCCCCAGAATCCAAGTGATGGTGGCAAAAAGAGTTCTCAGCACATCTCACAGAAAAAGTAGACTGCCAGTTTCCCTAACTGAGTTTGGAATAGTACTATGTCAGATGTTCTTAGCGCTCTGAGTGAGATTTGTGTAATTGTACGTGAGGTATAGCCTATGCATATTTCCTGGCTGGTGAAAACATCAGGGGAATATGTAGGATTATTGCTCATGAAAGTTGACATTTTCCTTAGGAATACTTTCCAACATTACTGAAACCTGTAATAACCTAACCTGTACTCAAGAAACCATCATGCAGTGCCAGTATTCTTGCAAACTACGACCCAGTTTGTAATCTCCTTTTTCTATATACAGCTTTGGCCATTAATTGCTAATTTTGAAGGCAGAACCATGAATTCTTTTTTTGTATCCTGTTTTGCTAGCTCCTGTTGCTGCCCATCTGATTGGGATGAAGGGGCATTAAGTTATCTGTAGAGAAAATTCAGCAAGAAAAGAAAGGCAGACAGAGAAGGAAATGTTTAGGGAAGGGGCTTTTTGTTTTTTGTTCGATGAACGTAAGACAGGCAATGTAAACTTATTATGTGGTTCAGAGACAGGAAAAAAAATCTGTGCACACAGTAATATGTGAACAGAATACATGGTGAAATGGATAAGCTGCTTTACTAAAAAAAAAAAAAAAAAAAAAAAAAAAATTAAACCAGTAATGCTGACTTTTTTGGGGAAGACTTGGTTTTCTTTGGTCTGGGGCTTGCATAAGTAATTGGGGGGGGGCAGGATTTTTAGAAAATATTTAATGTATAAAGGAACACAGTCAACATGAAATCTAGTCAACTTTTTTTTTTAACTAGTTGCAGGTATTGCATCTGGCTCTGAGATTTCCCTTAACTATTTTTGTGGTTTTAAAATCACATTTTCCTACTCTTCAAATGCTTTTCTTTTGTGTGTTAATGAGTGAAAGACTAATACAATTGGGAAGATGTCTTAAGAGGACAAATAGTGTGTAGCCAGTGTCTTCATGTTGTCAAATGCACAAAGTAAGTGGTGGAGGAGGAGCTTTTTCCCTCTCTAACTTTCACTTGTAGTAATCATAAGTGTTGGGATAATAGTATGTTTTTAAAAAATGTTCAGATGGTGATTATTCCTCCTCCTCCCCCCCCTCCCACCCCGAAGCTGGTGAGTTTTCTATTGAAAACTTTGTTTTAGATTTCCAAATAAATGTCAGGTATGCCTCTCATTTTTCTCAGTGCCTAAAATATTTTAAAATTCAGGAAACTGATTTTGGTGTTTCATATTTGTTGGGGAGGACCCTAAGATCCACACCACCATTTTTATATTTTATATATAAAGTTTTGGGTCTTGCCCCAGCATCTTGCTTTTGCTTGCCTTGTTTTAAGCCTGATCTTGCTCTGTAAAATGTTAGCAGTATTCCTAACCCCAAATGTTCAAAACTTGAGAGTTAGGCACCAAAAGATCATGCAATTAGTTTAAAGAAATTGAGGTTCTTTTTGTTTACCTTCTGGTTGTTGAGCCTTTAGAGTACATGAAGATCACATGTTTAAAGATGTTGGTTGCAGATGTGAGGGTGAGAAACTTGAAAGCTGAGATTTTCATGTAATCAGTTATCTCAGATAGCTTGGATTTTAATTAAAACATCAAATATCATAAGGTTTGTGATAAAATCATGAGTTGGAAACATAGCTAGTAAAATATTACAAATGAAGTAGAGAACTTTTTAAGAAGTTTTGCCCATTTTTTAATAAAGAAATAAAGTTTTGGGGCTCAAGGAAAAAGGTTGAAAATAAGTTTGATGTCCTTGAACTGTGACAAACCTGGTTCTCGACCAAAATAAATAATAATAAAAAAAAACTTGAAGTACACAGTTAAACAGTGAGGCTATATAGTATTGATAAGAGAACCACTTTTTTTCCTGTTTTGTACAACTTAGATTACTGAGAATTAGAAGAATTCACTTTGCTCTTCTTTTATCTTGTTTGCGTGGACAATAGAATCAAGTTAGTTTTATTCTGTCAGTGTCTAATCATTTTTTCACTTGTCCTGTGTATATTGTTGTTTTTGCAAGCACCACAGAAGCATATGTAAATTTCCATTTGAATTACATGAATTAATAAAAAAGAGAGTCACTTCTTTTGGAAACCAAGACCAAAATCTACCTCATCTGTCCTTAAATCTCCACCTAATATCAACCTTTATAATTAATGGAGTTTAAAACTGGCCACTATAACCAGTCTAGATTTACAATATGATACACAGGCTAGCACTAGTCTCACTTACATGCTATATTATAACCAGTGAATTACCACTCACTCGCTATACAGAAGCTGGAGACTCTCTTCTCAAATGTATGTCCTTGCTATGGGTCCAAGATTATCACATATTTGGTGAAATCCTGGTCCCATTAAAGTCAATAGCAAAACTACCTTTGGCTTCAGTGGGCCAAGGATTTCTTCCCTTTTTTCTTGCTCTTCATGTGCAACTGAGATAACACTCTTTTTCATTCACTGTACCAGTCTTGGCTTGAGGGGCGCCTCTGCGCTGTTGTTCCTCCCTATATAGGCTGGATATACTTGTAGGAGAGTTGAGTTGTGCAGATACTCAGTTACTGCACCAGCCAAGGATTCTGAGATACTACCCTCCAGGCATGGTACAGTTAGTTTTATCTTTACATTGCTTACCTAACACATATGGGCTGCTGTCCAAGAATAACTGACACACCCTTCCAATAGCAGAGGAGAGGGGAGCTGGCATGTGCGTAGGCAGCTGCCTTCCACCTCAAGCAGCATACAGTTGTCAGCATTCACTTGCCCTAACCCAGTAAATCATGTGAAGTAACCTGAGGATGTATTGAACCCACTCTACAGTAAGGACACCCTCCCAGAAACTTCACTTTTGCTGACATGAGTTCATCTCAACTGTGTTAACGGTAGTGGGTCTTTATATGATTTTAAGCACGGTGTTGATTAAACCTGTTCAGGATTAACTGAAGTGGTATTTTAAAAATGGTGATGGCAGCCAGCCAGTCCGTGTGCAACAGGTATTCCAGTGTTGCTAATACTTGTAGAGCTGAATCATTGGTAACAATGGTAAGAAAAGTATGAAAAATCTCCACAGTGGGAACTTGCTCTGTGCGGCTCCTATTCACTCACTCAGTGTGAGTCCTCCATACTACACCAGCAGCAGGCAGCTGCCTATTAATTAGCTGGGTGCTGCCTGTTGACAAATGCAGAGTTAATATTCAGTACTGGACCTTCATCCCAAAGATAAGACTCTCCTGATATCAGAGGACTTCTCCCTGACCTCTATTCAATGTAGGCTTCAATAGTGGGTACACGTTGTCTTTGTACCACAGAAGACATTACTGTTGGAATTGCCAAATTAAACCATTGAATATGTGATCTGTTGAGGATCCACATTCTTTAGGTGGAACGTGAGTAGGGCTACGGGGGCAGAGAAATTTAATTAAAAAAAAAAAACCTTATGCCTTTTGTACCTTCTTTTATATTGTGTAAAGAATGTCTCAAAACTCTATTTTCTTTATTTTTGTTTAAAAATAATTTGCTGCTTTATTTTACCTTTGGAATATCAACTCTGATCTCAGGACGTTATTTTTCCCTTGAGATGAGATGATGTATGGTAGCTCTTGTAACTTAGCTGAAGGAGTTGGGATGTTGAAACTTTAATGGAGATGTCCTATCTCAAAAATATTAGTCACTGGAGTCTGAATAGGTAATAAAACAGTTTTAAACAGTCTGATTGAAAATCTCTTTGTCACTCATTACTTTACTTTAGTGTAACTCTTTACACTGGTGATGTCATAATTTCATTAGTTCATTTATCATAGAACCTTAAAGACTATAAGTGACTTGAATTTCTAACATCAGGTAGTAAATTTCTTTTGGTCGAAAAAAAACCAGAAGCTCAGTTTCCTCCCTTTGCAGGTCATTGTTAAAGTTAATATGAAAACCTTAACTGCATATTTTCTGAGTTTCTGGTATTTTTGTTTAAAATGTTTCATTGGTATTTTAAAGGGCAATATTTCAATGTGAAAACTTATTTTTTTTTTTAACCTGGGACTACATTTAGAATGCATGAGTATTTAAAAATATATTCTAACATTGTTAAATTTGAGAACTCAGGTGGGATTTGTTTTTGGAGGTGGTTTATTGTAGGATGGTGTAAAGAGAAAATTGATTAGTATTTGCACTGACTGCAAACTAGCAGCACTGGAGAGCTGCAGAGATAGCACCTTAAACTCAATTCCAGGTAATAAGAAAGGAATACACTTCTATTGGCACTACTCGGAGTAAAAAGAAATGGAAAGTGTTTGGATTCAAGGAAAAAATGGAAAATAAGCTTGACTTCTTTGAACTGTGACAAACTTGCTTATGAAACTAATCATTTAAGATTTTGATTAAAAAAAATCTAGGACAGACTATGATGCATAGAGTTGAATGGGATGTGGTAGCAATAAGGATCATTGTTTCACTGGAACTCAGCAGAGGCATTTGGGCTTCAAATTCTGTTACGGGCACTAGAAGTCTTGTGAGGATTGTTGGGGAAAGTAAAAGGAGGCTGAGTCATTTGATAGGGATGAAGGAAAGCAGAGAACACTTGAGACTGGAAGACAAGGAAAGTGAGTTAACCACCTCTTTCTATTTAGCCAATCATGACTTAGGATAACATCAGCCATTCCCTAACAAGCACTCCTCCCCATTCAGTCCTCATCAGGGCACAAAAAAACATTTGTGCCTTAATTCTGTTTTCCTCACTTTCAAACATTGTTTAACTAAGTTGTCATTTTTTCAGTTACTTGATATCTATTTACAGTCAATTTGAATCTTAATAAGGTTATTTTTCTTGGACTAGACTAATCGAAACCATTGTTCTGAGGCCCTTTGTGCTGAAACACTATAGCACAATTGTAACTACTAAAACAAATCTTTAGAGTATTTGTCACAAACAATTCAATTTATTTATAGCAATAATATAAAGATTCTCACATTTGAGCTGACCATGCAATCTGAGATAAAATATAAACCTGAAAATTTGTGTTTTATAATGAAGCCCTTGATGTCTATTTGCATTGGTGTAATAAATGTAAAAAAAATCTACCTAGAACAGTTCATGTCTTGAAAACCATTGTGTTAAGGCATAATTGCACAAAGGGTACCCATTCATTCAGTCTAGTTCATTTAAAATAGCAATGGGCGTAGGTGAATTAAGGTGTACTTTTTTTTTCTAACTTTCAACTCATGGAACAGTTCTTTATTAAGGGACTAAAGTGCACTGTTAAATATTAAATACACTTTTGCTAATTTTAAAGAGTGAACTTTGTCCTTTCAAACAAGACTTCACAAGATGAAACAGTGCATCATCGGAAGAGAGAAATACTCCTTTCAGGGCTCCAAAAGATATGAAGGTACTGCATCGAGCTGAAGGAAGTTTTTTTTGGCAAATAGTGAACTTGCTGAAAAGTGTAGTTTCAAGGAGGCCAAAACTATTCACTAATTTGTGTCAAATTTGGTGAATATTTTCTGCTGAAAAAAGGGAGGAGAAATTCCATTCTGTTTTGACACTTTCAAAATGAAACATTTGAACTTCTTGTTTTGATTTGGTCTAATTTTGGGGGTGAGGAGAAAAAATTAACCTGAAATTCTTTTATAAATCATGTTAGCAAAGAGTTTCCAGACTACTAGTTATTTGCACGGTTAATAATCAAAGTACTTTTTATTCAAATTTTAATAGGTGAGGAAAGGAAGGATGGTTCAATGTAGGGCACTAGTCTAGGATTTGGGAAACTTGTGTTCAGGTTCCTGCTCTACTACAGACTTTCCTATAGGACCTTGAACATTTAGCTTTTCTGTGCTTGAATTCACATCTGTAAAATGGGGATAATAGCACTTCTCTACATCACATTGAGAGTGATACATTAACGATTGTGATATATGGTTCCCATCATTGTAGTATCTGAGTAAGTTAAGGTTTTGTCATGACTTCTGTTTAAAGGTTGACTTTTCAAACTCCTCTTAAAATCAACATGGTTAGTCAGATTCCTTTTTAAATTTGGTGTGCCTCTGGAGGATGCATAGTAGGATTAGTGACCCAAATTTAGAGTCATTTGAGCTAGGATTCTGAAGATATAAGCCTTCACTCTTAGCAATTTTTAAAGAAGTTTTTGCAGGGGTATAGCTACACTGCAATAAAACACCTGAGGCTGGTCCATGTCAGC
Source organism: Eretmochelys imbricata (assembly GCF_965152235.1). NCBI lineage: Eukaryota > Metazoa > Chordata > Testudines > Cheloniidae > Eretmochelys > Eretmochelys imbricata. The sequence continues at coordinate 132,365,755 of NC_135574.1, read as the reverse complement.
TGACTCAGACTCATGGAGGTCAGTCTACTCGAGTATAAAATTGCAGTGTGGGCCTTCGGGCTCAGGCTGGAGCCAGGGCTCTGGGATCCTCGGTTCCAGCCCGAGCCCAAGTTCTGCGAGCCTGAGTCAACTGACACAGAACAGCCACAGATGTTTTATTGCAGTCTAGATATACCCTAAGTGTCTTTTTGCAAAGAACTAATGATAAAACTGTTGATGTGCGTCAAAATGTTTTCTATCTGTCAAGTCTTACCCTAGATAGTGCATGGCACCCACCAAATCTTTCTGGGACCCAAATTGATGCATCCGATGAAGTGAGCTGTAGCTCACTAAAGCTTATGCTCAAATAAATTTGTTAGTCTCTAAGCTGCTACAAGTACTCATTTTCTTTTTGCAAATTGAAAAAGGTAATTTATAAATGGCATATGCATTCTGTAAAAATGTACAAAACTGAAAAATTGGTAGAGGGTTTCTATTCCCACCATTTTACATGCTTCAAAGCTTGACTCATGTAAGTGCTTTAGAATCCAAACAGTTACTTGGATTGCTTTGAAATTTGGTGTACCTCCTGGGGTCGTAAGGTAGGAATAGTGATACAAATTTGGAGTCATGTGACTGAGGGGTTCCTGAGTTACAGCCCCCCCCCCCGAAAAAAAAAGTTTCCTTCTACTGTTAAACTGTGATTCATGCAGTCATTAGTACCTCTCAGATCTCACTGAGATTGATGACTGTGGAGGTGGAGGAATGGAGGGGAAAGAGGGAGTGGGGCTGCAGTGAGGGGAGGAAGTTATGGGGGATAAATGGGAGGTGAGGGGAAGAAGGTTGGGCAGAGTGGAAGAGTGGGAAGGGGGATGTGGTGGGGAATGCCAGGGGAACTGAGGGGGAAGGAGCAGTGTCAGCCCCACATTCCCCTCCCGTGTGTCTGCCCAGATCTAGGGGATTCTTGTTCCTCTAGTGGGGTCTGAGTCCCCCTTGCCTCCCTCAAATGAGCTCAGATATTGGAGCCTTGTCCCTCTGGGTGTGTCTGAGCTCCTCACACTGCTCCCCATTGTGTGCTAGGATTGGGGGGCCCATCTACATGGGGTTAGTTCCCCCCACCACCACCTCAAGTGAGCCAGTTTTTGGATGATGTTGCCCTTTTGGGTGGATAGCTGAGAATGGGCATTTTTCATATATATCAGTCTCTAAAATTCTTGGGAGGGAAATGGGAACATCTGTTGAGATGAATGGAACAGTTCATATGTCTCAGAACTTTTGTTTCAGGTTGTACTGATCTCATCAGAATATTCTAATACACACATTTAAAACTTGCTTACACGGAAACAGTCAAGATTTATTGGACACTAATGCATATAGAGTGGCAGTTTCTCTCCACGCTACTTCCCCATAAAGTGGCAATGTATATGATAGGATCCTCATTGGTTTACTTCCCTAAAATTCACACAGTTTACAAGAGTTGGAGTGCCTGACCCTCTCTACAGACACTTAAGTACCATAATGATGGGGACAGAAAGAATGAAAATCTTAAAGAAAAACACAGACAGAATTGTTATTAAGCAATTGACATTCAAGATTTTTCCATTAGATGAAAGAAATGTCAGTCTATAATGCTATCATTTAGATATATTTTCCCCATGTTTTCAGTTTTAGACTTCTCAGATTTGCTTAAACCACATTTCTCTGCTGAAATCAAAACAATAACTTAATGAAGTTCCTGTTTACCATAAATTTATTTCACAATGAATGCCATAAACCTAAATTCCATGTTGATTATCTAGATTTCAGGTTGAACATTGCATAATCTCAATTTTAAATGCTTTAAACTCCAAATTAGGTCAATATGACTTTTTTCTGCATACATTATTTTATCCAACCTATCTTTTGTACTATTATGTGGGAGCGGGGTGTGATGAAATGAAAGAATATGTTTATAGGAATTCACAATCAGGTAAGTACGTTTGTATATCCTTGCAGTTTCAGTTGAACAAAGAAGATCTGTCAGAAAACTTAATGCTATCTTGTATGATGGGGTGATGTATGAGAATAAGCAAAAACTTGAGAAGTGAGCCTCCCTTTGTGCAGAACTGTCACTGCTGCCACATAGCTGATATAGACTCTTTTCAGCTGTCACTTTCAATACAAAAGAGAGAAGAAGCAGGGTTTGGATGCTTATTCCCAGTGTACTAATCTGATTGTATCTCTCTAAAACCAAGTTTAATGTCTGCAAGGTCACTTATTGTTTTTTCTCCATCATGATGGAAAGGGCTGGAGTTTTGACTTTTCTATACGTTGTATAAATTCACTTTGAACAATGAAGGCCAAAGAAGGCCAAACCTTTAGGCATCTCTTTGCATCAAGAACAAAATAGTGTCTAATGTTGATCACTATATATCTTGAGGGACAAAGACTGAAAATTGTGTAACAATATGCATGACATTGTTTAAACTTTTCAAAACTCCTGAATGCATTGGGCAGACTTTTGTGTGTTGCTTATATCCTATCTAGCCACAGGAGCAGAGGATTAATAGCTAATATATATAATAAAAATAACATGTCAACAATAAATTAAAATGCATTTGTCCTCAGTAGCTGGTATCAGTCAATTATTCCACTGTGATAGATGTGGTTTTGAGGAGGAGCTTTAAAAAGTAAACAATCCCCCCACCCAATCATTGTTCCAAACTCAAATGGCTGCCAGTCATTGCTGAATCCATATATGTTAAAGGAATACCAGTGGAAAAATAAAGAATGTGGACAATAAGATCCTTGGGTCAATACATTCTATCTCAGTACTATATATCCCTTAAATGGCTGCATGTGTGTGCATGCTCAGTGCATTTGGGATAAAACATGTGCCCTGCGCCTCTTTGTGCCATCAAATGAGTGGTATAAAGGGTGGTACCATCCAGATCTCCCTTCAGTTCCTTCTCAGCACCTGTGGCTATGAGCTGGGGCTTTGCCAAACTATGGAGTGACTTCTGTGTTTGGGCAACTGAAAAATAGGATGAGAACTAAAAGGTCATATAACACACCAGATCTCACGCAATTTCTGTTTAAAAGGACCCAACTTTACTTTCAGTTGTCCACATAGATGCAGAAAGTTGTCAAAAACTTTGTCATTCTGGATCAGAGAAATGTTCCTTTTTGGTTATTTTAGCTAATTAGTCTTTGCGCTAAATAGAACACAGATCAGTTTCTCTTCAGCTCATAGTGACCAGGCTCATGAGAGGTCTGTTCATATTTGAAACTTCATGTTAGGTTTGGAATTGTGATATGCCTTCTTTTGAGCCACCTGATGCCTGTGAGCTCCAGTTTTAAACGAGATTTTTATTCCTGGTGGCAATAACATCAGTTCACAAACTAAGTGAGCTTCAGCTCTAGTGGCTGCTCGATCCTACCCTAATTTTTACAAAATGAGATACTACAGGCGAAATCCTCAGCTGGTGTAGATCAGCACAGCTCCATTGAGCCCTATGAATTCCTTAGATAAAAATAGGATGGTGTTGTGGATACCTCAGATTCCTTGTAAGTCAGTCAAAATTTTACCTTGAACATTTAGTGCTGGCAAGTATGTTTCTCCTTGCATTGTATGGCCATTTAGGGTATGTCTGTACAGCAGCTGGGAGGTGTGATTCCCAGGACAAAGAGACATACACTCGCTAGTTCTGCTCAAGCTAGCATGCTAAAATTAGTAATGTCTGTGGAGGCTTCGGCTATCCACCCAATTACATACTCAGGGGCAGTGGCAGATTTAGAGTTAGTGGGGTTCTGTACTCAGCTTCATTTTTGGGCCCCTCCTGGGGACCCAGCCAAGAAAAAGAACATTCTCCCTTTTGTCCCCGTTTTTCATTCTTTTACTTCCTCCTCCTCCTCCTGTAAGTAATAGGAAGTAAATGAAAATAAGGTGAGGTACTTTGTTTTTGTAGTCTAACTTATTTTTCACAGACCACTTGAAAATCGCTGAGGGTCTCGGCTCACCACTTAATGATCTTTCCAAATGTTGTTCATACCGTTAGCTAATGATTGTAAAGCGCTTTGGAGAAGAGCGCTTTATTAAAAAAAACAAACAAACAAAAAAAACAACATAAAGTGTTGGGGTGCGGGGTCTGGCCAGGAGTTAAGGTGTGGGAGGGGGCTCAGGGCTGGTGGTGCAGGAGCAGGCTGGGAGGAAGTTAGGGTGTGGGGGGAGCTCAGGGCCAGGGGTGTGTGGTCTGGGAGGAAGTCAGGGTGCAAGAGCAGGCTGGGGTTTGGGGTACAGGGTCTGGCCAGGAGTTAAGGTGCGGGAGGGGGCTCAAGGCTGGGAAGTGCTTACCCGGGGCAATTCCAGTTTGGTGCAAGGGGTGCAGGTGGGGATGCGGGGTGTAGAGGAGTCAGGGTGGGCAGGGGGCTGGAGATGGGGCGGGTGGAGGAGTCAGGGCTGGGTGTGTGTGATGGGGGATGCAGGAGTCAGGGCTGGGGGTTGGGGTATGGAGTGCTTACCTGGGGCAGCTCCCATTTGGTGCAAGGGGTGCAGGTGGGAATGTGGGGTGTGTGTGCAGGAGCTCCTGTTTGGTGCTCAGGGTGGTGGGGGGTGCAGGAGTCAGGATGGAGGCTGGGGTGTGGGCTGGGGTCAGAGGGCGCTCCTGCCCTGAGCGGCTCACGGCTGGGGGGGTATGCGTAGGGGGAGTGCGGAGGCCCCACCTCTTCTCTGCCTCCTCCCCCGCAAGCGCGCTGCAGCCCCACTTCTCCCCCTCCCTCCCGGAGAGCCCTGAGCACAGGCAAACAGCTGTTTGGAGGCGGGGGAAGCGCTGGAACGGATGGGGAGGGGCAAGAACACAGCATGCTCAGGAAAGAGGGGGGAGCTTGGCTGCTGGTGGGAGCAGAGCCTGCAGCAGGAGCCCCAGGAGCCGGCAGGACCAAGCTTCTGCCCCTGCAGCTGCCCAGCCCGGGGCTTCCTGTCGTTGGGGGGGGCCCTGTGCCAGGGCACTTTGTTTTTCACTGTAAATCTGCCTCTGCTTGGGGTCAGGCGGGATTGTACTCAGCTGGCTAGCGTGAGTTGCTTCCTGTGCTGCTGTAGCTATGCCGCTATTTTTAGCACTAGAAGTCGAGCAGAGCTGTCATGTTTCCATCTCCTTGTGTTGGGAATTGCACCTCCCAGCTGCTGTGTAGACATATTCTTAGGCAAGAACCTGCTCTGCTAGTTGGATGTGGAAAAAACTCTGAGTTCTTAAGCAGAGTGGATTAAAGTCCTAATTATTTAAATCCAACTTCTTCTTGAATTTGGCAGCAATACAATAGGTCAAACTATACCCAGGGTGACCATTTCTAGCCATGAAGGGCACATTAGGTGGAAATGTCATAAGTGACTTAGGCGCACAAGTCCCTTTGAAAGTTACTTAAGCCATTTTAAAAATCCAGCCCATCAAAAGAAGGTCAGAGAGACGTTAATAAGGGTACGCCTTCTCTACAGAGAGAGCCTGGACTAGCTGAGCATGAGTGGAATGTCTCCCTGAAAAGCCCTACTTCTGCCAGACCTATGTAACTACACCCCCAATGGTGCTGTACTAACCCTTGTGCGGGGATTGATATTCCTTGGTTCTTAATGATGCATTGAACTAGGCCATTGCATGAATTCATTTGTAGGGTGTTCACACTCTCTCACCTACCATGGAGCTGCTGTCTGAAGCAGTGACATGAGAACAATACTTTATGTGAATAACTCCACGTGGAGGTACTCATTATTAATGCAGACAGTTCTGAAGGTGAAAGCAAACTGCATTTGATAACGAGAACTTTTAATGAGAGTGTCATTAAGAAATTCAGTCTGCAAACTAAATAATGAATCATAGCGTACTTCTTTGGATGGCATCTCTGTGGAAATGCAGCAGAAATGGAGTGGGCAAACATGGGGTTAAAACACTGAGCCAGTGTAGGTGACCAAGTGTACATCTACACAGATAAAAAATTCCACTGCTGGCCCTGGTCAGCTGACTTGGGCTCAGGCTCTGGGTTGAAAAACTGCTGTGTAGGCATTCAGGCTCGGTGCTGAATCCAGAGCGTGTGAAGGAGGACGGTCCTAACTCTAAACTTCTAACAATTTTTTTGTGTGGGATAGCTTGATGACTCTTTCTAGGACTGTGAAAATAAATTCTCATGGTACTCTTTCCCCTGTTAGTGCTTTCTCATTACTTTATGTTGTGTATATTGTTGTAACACAACTACTGATTTGCCTACTTGTACCTTTAATAACCTTTCCAGGTGCATCCTTAATCTCCAAGAGGGGGGGGGGATCTATTGCAACCTACTTCTGGAGAAGAGAAAAATATTTACACATTATCTTGTTCTCAAAAGTTTTAGTAGTTCTGTTGCATATCATAACCCACCTTCCCTGCAGAATGAGGCTCTGAAATGTCTATTTGTTTTGAAAGGAACTGATGGTTTGGGAAATTATTGGCCTTTATGGTACATGCCACCTGCTGGTGAGATGGTTTAATGCTTAGCGTTTTAAACTTAGACAGTCCATCCCAGTCACAGGAAGAAAGCTCAAACCCAAGACTGGGGAATCTATTATAACTACTAATGTTGGACAAAACTATAGAAACAGAATTCTTTAGCTGTGTTTCAGATTCAATATGGCATAGAAAACAAAAGCTTTGGGGAAATAATTGCAGTTCTCATTTTTACTATTAATTCATTCATTGCAATAATGTGGATTCATTGAGGAATCATGCTGAGTAAATGAGAAAACGTGTTTGGAAAAATGTTTTCTGATGCCTAGTGTTACCTTTAGATTTATTTTGAAACTCACAAACAAGTATGTTCGGAGCTCATTGGAATAATATATGTGATGTGATGAAGGTGATATGAACATAACTTGCAGTTTCTGTAGGGTCTTGAACAACAAGTGAGGATGTTCAATTAAGGTGTAAACTCCACAGGGTAGGGACTTTTTGTCTGTAACCTGTAGCCACTTCTGTGGCACAATGTTATTCCCTAAACCATTTGCATGTTGAAATGTAATGGGTTGCCTTTTGGTGAATGTACTTTTTTTTTTAAAAAAAATGAGTGACCCTTTCCCCTCATTATAACTATTGGAGAGCCCCAGCAGTGTCTCAGAATTACGGACATGTTAAAATCAGCAGCAGATTTTCTTCAGATACACATGTGCAGAGATTCTCATCTAAAGATGGAAGGAAAATAATTGGATATGGCACACTGCAAAGCAAAATGTTATCATTGCTAATTATTATGATTTAAATCTGTGTATTTTATTTCAGACAGTAAGTCTGTAAAAGTCTGCTGAATACTACTCATTTATTATCAGAATAGCAAATGAATCTCGGTAGTAACAGAAATTTTTGTTCCATAGTAAATAGACAGGGATGGCAAAGTCTTGTTCATGCCTTAAGTGATATTTGATGGCATACTTCCAATGCCAATTTCTTTTTCCTTCTATGCATAGTTCACATCCCTGTTCCCCATATTAATCTGTTGTGTGTGTCTTTGGGGACATTTCTGGTTTAGTTGGCTAGTTGGTTTATTTAAAAATTTCTCTTCCACAGTCCATATCTCTGCTTATGAAAGCACACAAACTATGTAATGCTAAATATCTAATTGAAATCCTTCTGCAGTAATGGTAGGGTTAAGAATTTGAAGCTGAATTTCTGCCTAGCTAGGTCTTTGCAGAAAAAGAGAACAGAAAAGAGCACATCTGTCACATTCAGAAGAGGAAGCAAAATGAGGCTGATCTCCTAACCAGAAAGTAGGTTTTAATTTCAAACTGTTCTATGGAAGGTTTTTCTGAATCCATCTTGCCTACCAATAAAGAAAAAAAGGAATGTGGGAAAGCAATGTTGGTCATAATTATCATGAACCAGGGATAGGCTGACTTGTATCAGGAGGTGATGGAGGGCTTAAAGTGTGTATCTACTCTCACAAGTGTTACACTCCAAAGTAACACTGAAAAATGGTACACCCTTACTAAGATCTGTTGTCTGTATACATTCAATCATATTTGCTTGTTTTACTGACAAAAATAAATTTTTACTACCTTCATTCCTTGAGAACCAACACAGGTTTGGGCGAGTGGATTGAATTCTTGTCATATAAGCTATTCAACAAAACTGTTGTATTCCAGTTAGAGTCTAACCTGTGCAAATCTCAGGGCAGACTGTTAAAAAGCAGGGCAGATAGTGCCAGTTTGGGGTATGTTCTAGAATTAGATTTCAGTAAAAATGTGAACTCCTGAAGCACTATAACAGTCTTACCATGGAGTTCTTACTTTTGAAAACTCACGGTGATCGAGGGAGATCTCAGATGATTGGAAAAAGGCTAATGTAGTGCCCATCTTTAAAAAAGAGAAGGGGGAGGATCCGGGGAACTAAGGCCAATCAGCCTCACCTCAGACTCCTGGAAAAATCATGGAGCAGTTCCTCAAGGAATCAATTCTGAAGCACTTAGAGGAGAGGAAAGTGATCAGGAATAATCAGCATAGATTCACTAAGGGCAAATCATACCTGACTAACCTAATTGCCTTCTATGACGAGATAACTGGCTCTGTGGATGGGGGGGGAAAGCAGTGAATGTATTATTCCTTGACTTTAGCAAAGCTTTTGTTACGGTCTCCCACAGTATTCTTGCCAGCAAATTAAAGTAGTATGAGCTGGATAAATGGACTATAAGGTGGATAGAAAGCTTGCTAAATCATTGGGCTCAACAGGTCGTGATCAATGGCTCTGTCTAGTTGGCAACTGGTATCAAGCCGAGTGCCCCAAGGGTTCATCCTGTGGCCGTTTTGGTCCAATATCTTCATTAACGATCTGGAGGATGGCGTGGATTGCACCTTCAGCAAGTTTGCAGATGACAGTAAACTGGGAGGAGTGGTAGGATACAGAGGGACCTAGACAAATTAGAGGATTGGGCCAAAAGAAATCTGATGAGGTTCAAGAAGAACAAGTGCAGAGTCCTGAACTTAGGACGGAAGAACCCCATGCACTGCTACAGACTAGGGACTGAATGGCTAGACAGCAGTTCTGCAGAAAGGGACCTAGGGGTTATGGTGGGCGAGAAGCTGTACATGAGTCAACAGTGTGCCCTTGTTGCCAAGAAGGCTAACGGCATTTTGGGTTGTATAAGCAGGAGCATTGCCTGCAGGTCGAGGGACATGATCATTCCCCTCTATTCGGCATTGGTGAGGCCTCATCTGGAGTACCGTTTCCAGTTTTGGGCCCCACACTATAAGAAGGATGTGGAAAAATTGGAGAGAGTCCAGCGGAGGGCAACAAAAATGATAAGGGGACTGGAGCACATGATTTATGAGGAGAGGCTGAGGGAACTGGGATTATTTAGTCTGCAGAAGAGAAGAATGAGGGGGCATTTGATAGTTGCTTTCAACTATCTTAAAGGGGGTTCCAAAGAGGATGGATCTAGACTGTTCTCAGTGGAACCAGATGTTAGAACAAGGGGTAATGGTCTCAAGTTGCAGTGGGGGAGGTTTAGATTGGATATTAGGAAAAACTTTTTCACTAGGAGGGTGGTGAAGCACTGGAATGGGTTACCTAGGAAGGTGGTGGAATTTTCTTCCTTAGAGGTTTTTAAGGTCAGGATTGACAATGCCCTTGCTGGGATGGTTTAGTTGGGGATTGGTCCTACTTTGAGCAGGGGGTTGGACTAGATGACCTCCTGAGGTCCCTTCCAACCCTGATATTCTGATTCACAGACAGTCCCCTTTGGCATTCCACTCTATCTTCCCACCCAGACAGGATGTACTTAGTGACAGTCGGTTACCATACACCAAAGATCACACAAAATTCAGGTTGTTTCCAGTCACTTATCCCAGGTCAATTTGTACCTCACATCTCATACCAAAGACACCACTTGTAGCCAGTCCTATAGTAAACCGACTAAGGATTTACTAACTAGGAAAAAGGAAAAGAGTCATCTACAGGTTAAAGCAGGCAAACATATATACATGAATGATTTAGAGTTGTAGTCATCTGTCAGCACTGAATGTCTTTTAGGGTTAACCCAGGTTGACACTGGGAATCTCTGCTTCTGTTTCCTAGCTCCAGCCCTATGAGAGTCCAAACAGCAAAGAGATGACCGATTTTTCTTGTTCACTATCTTTGTCCTTCCTCCAGAATTCAAGCTGATGGAATGAGCTCTTTTGCACGTAGTCTCTTCATGATGTGTGAAGGCGCAATTAACAGTCTTTGTATCCTGGTGTCCCACAATGGCCCATTTAGTTTTGATAGCCTTCTTAATGAGCAGGCGTTGATCCCTTCTGACAGTTTGACAGTTTCGGGGCAAACATTTTTACAGCTATAAAACAAAAACTTTATCACATGCTATAAAGTAATACTTATGTGAGATTAATGCGTACAGCAATTTACAAGCATTTCATAAGTCTAAACACATTGTTTTAGAGTAGCAGCCGTGTTAGTCTGTATCAGCAAAAAGAACAGGAGGACTTGTGGCACCTTAGAGGCTAACAAATTTATTTAAGTTCAGTAACCGTCTTAACCATACTAACACACAGGTGAGTGGGACTGGTTTTCAGCAATGCATTTGTCAGTGCTTGGCTGAGGCCTAAAGCCTTGGGAAGAGCTGGCACCTGGTCTGCCAAGTGTGTCACCATTGACTTAAATTCTGCCATCAGTTGCACAAGTGCAGCTTCACTAAAGAGCAGAATTTGAAGTAGGAGTTGCACAGATTTAATTAGGAACAGCATTTGGCCTGTTGTATCTTCATCAGCACCAGCGATAAATAAGCCATCTCTTCACCTCTAATGTGAGATGAATGAGGACAGGAGAAAGCAATCATTGAATTGGTCACTGTTAACAGAGGTACTGGACAAATTAAGTATACTGAGAAGTACATGGTGATATCCAAATATATCTTGTACTGAATGTGACAGATGCAAGTTTCCTGCAGTGTCCTGGACAAATCTTATTGAATTAAGTTTATGTATCATTGTGGGCTGGGGATTGTATGTAATTCCATGCTCGAGGGGGACCACAGCCCTCCAGGAACTAAGAACAGTGCATTCTGCGGATAAACAGAACTGTAAAAGAAGCAATAGCTCTTAATTTAGTTCAGATAATTAGGGTGAGCCTCTTTAACTGTGTAGAAAGGTAAGAAAAACAGACCTGTAATCCTGTTCCCAGTTCTTAAGAACCGATAATCCTATCGTATCAAATCAAAACTGTAATTTGTATTCACATTTTTTCATCAGGCTACAAATTTTCTCATTTAAAGACACCCCTTCCCAAGAAAAAGTGCAAAGTTATGGCCCACATAGGGGATTGCATATTAGTCCTCCCAGTATATACTCTATGGGCTAGATCAGTGGTGAGCAACCTGCAGCCCGTGGGCTGCACATGGCCCATCAGGGTAATCTGTTGGCAGGCCGTGAGACAGTTTCTTTACCTTGTGAGTCCGCAGGTACGGCTGCCCACAGCTCCCAGTGGCTGCGGTTCGCCATTCCTGGCCAATGGGAGATGCTGTGGGAAGCAGCAGTCAGCATGTCCCCACCACAGTAAAACAGGATTATACCCTCCAGTTCCTTTCTACCCCCCCTTCCCACTTGCTTTCCCCATCCCTCTTCAGGGACCCCTCTCACAAAAGTTTCAATGTGAAGGAGGTAAAGGGATTACTCCAGCTGGGTGTGGTGGAAGAAGTTCCTCTCAAGTACAGGAACAAGGGGTTCCATTCCTGGTACTTTTTAATCCCAAGGCCAAGGGTGGTCTTTGGCCCATCCTGGACCTCCAAGACCTCAACAAGTACCTAAAGAAGTTAAAGTTCCACATGGTTTCCCTGGCTTCTGTTATCCCCTCCCTGAATCCAGGAGACTGATATGCTGTCCTCGACTTGAAGGACACATACTTCCATGTAGCGATCTTTCAAGGGCACGACGCTTCCTCTGGTTTACGGTGGGGCCCCACCACTACCAGTTCGGTCCTTTGCGGTCCTCCTGTTTGGCTTGGGGACAGCACAGAGAGTGTTTACCAAGTGCATGTCAGTGGTAGAGGCTTACCTCAGGTGCGGGGTATTCAGATCTATCTGTACCTCGACGACTGGCTTGTCAAGGGCAGCTGCAGGTCTCAAGTCCAAAGGGATGTTGTGGTGTTTCAGGCCACTTGCCGCTCTCTGGCCCTACTGGTAAATGACAAAAAATTGACGTTAGTGCAAGTGCAGAGGATAGAGTTCATCGAAGTGGTCCTCGACTCGGCCTGCAGCAAGGCTTTCCTGCTGCTGGAAAGGTTCCAAACGTTGATGAACCTCATCGTGAAGTCTGTGCGTTCCCTTTGACTACACCCAGGCTCCTCCTGGGTCACATGGCAGCGTGCACTTATGTGGTCCACCATGCCAGGCTCCGAATGCAGCCCCTGCAACAATGGCTGTGGACTATTCCCAGTCCAGAGACCCTCTGGAAAAGATTGTTTGTTCCCCAGGCGATACTTACATCGTTGCAATTGTGGACCCGACCGCAGGACAGTCCTGGAGGACGTTTCATTCGAGAATCCCCCTCACTCCATCGAGTTGGTGTCGGGCGCCTCAGACCGTGGCTGGGGTGTGCATCTCGGCAACCTCCATACACAGGGGATGTGGTCCCCGGAGGAGGCGAAGTTGCACATAAACGACAAAGAGCTCTGAGCAGTCCGGCTGGAGTGCAGAGTCTTCCTGCCCCACCTGTCAAGCAAGGTGGTACGAGTCCTGATGGACAACGTAGCCTCCATGTTCTACATCAACAGGCAAGGGGGAGCGCGCTTGTCGACTCTGTCAAGAGGCCCTCTGTCTATGGGACTTCTGCATCAGCCATGAAATCCACCTGGAAGCTTGTCATGTTCCCAATGTCAAGAATATGCTGGTGGACGAACTCAGCAGGGACTTCTCCTCTTACCACAAGTGGTCGCTCTATCCAGATGTAGCCTGCATGACCTTCCAAAGGTGGCCCCTTCTACTGCTGGCACTAATCCAGAGGGCTCCAGAGCTGGTCCCCTACGGATACTGCTGAGGGGAAAAAATTCCAGCACCGGTGCATGTGGCGCACAATATGGAACGGACATGAGCAATACATCTTGAACAGCAGTTACGGAAAAGGTAACTGTCTTTTACCATACATACATTTTATCCTATTGAAAAGCAACGTGGACTGATGTCAGAATCAGTGGGCATGCAAGGATTCTCAAACTTTTTTGTAGTTTGGGCGACATTGTAGTAGAGTGTGTCCCACTAACCAAGTCTCCTGTCAAGCAACAATCATATAACCTCTATGTGTCAGCTTCAGCAATTAGTGAAATGGAAAAATATTAAGAAACAAAATTTTAACTCCTTGCTGAGATTTAATAACTGGAAACAAGAATTGGTACTAACCCCATATGACCATTCTACTCTCCATGGACAACAGGGGTTTGAGTGGAATTGTCTGTCAAGCATTAGAATGATGCAAGCAGTAATTGTGGTTTCACTTATATTGCATATGTAACTTGAGACCTGAATCCATGTCAATGGAATGAAAGTTTTTCCCCTCACTGATGCATTTTCTTTTGTATGCTTAAATTGAAATATACTTTTCACCTTATAATAAAAAAACAAATTCTATTGTAGGTTGGTTAATTTTGCTTTTTTCCTATTACAGTTGGAATCATTTCAGTTCATTAGCTAAATACTAAATTACACAACCACCTAAATATTTTATAATCTTCCATATAAATATTGGTTTTATTTTTTTCAAACAACCTAGAGCTTCAACACATACTTAAATTTAATTAGTAGGTTCCATTTTCTTTCTGTAGGACTGTTTGATATTTTTAACTATTCTATGTGTAGATAATTAGAACGCAGCATCGTGAGTGTTGGGCTTAGTCTATTTTAGGACACGTGAATAACTTGTTTCCTTTTCTTAATAAGTTGGGGGGGGGTTGTCTTTTTCATTAGTCCGTTAAGAACGTGGCATGGTTAACTGCTTGGTCTTCTTAAATTAGAAAAAAAAATGCCTAAGAGCAGGCCTGACCTAGCCTTGGCCATGTTTTATCTAGGGCTCTTGTGTTGGCAAGAGAATATTACGTAACTCCATTACCAGGGGAAATTTGTTATAATTATGTGTGTTAAATACTGTTCTGTTCTGGACTCCTTGGGCATAATCTCCACTCTTTTCTTGTTTTCTTTAGAAATAGAATAGTCACTTAAGTATTAAGGATATTCATGAGTTTTGCACGTTCACAGTTTGAACATGGCAGCTCTCATGAGGGAACACTCATGTGAGCCGAAGTACTCTTCTGTCCTGTTGAGAGGAGGTTGTGCGTTCCTCCACTGTTGTCTGCTCCAATTAATGGTTATTTGTGTTGACTGTGTAATAGTACATCTATATAATATGGTACAGTTTTTCTATATAAAAATACATAAAAATATAAGTATAGGTAACTAGTTTAAGGCATAACACCGGATAGCTGTTTGGGTTAAAAGGGGCTTACAAATTAAATTCTAATGGAAAGTTGGTATAAGTTAGTTAGTGTGTGTTCTAGAGTGAAATTTTTCTGGAGGAGAAAAAATGTGGTTGGTGTTCAGTAATATAGTCCACCCCTCCAAAAATCTAACACACAGAAAGCAGTAAATTAAACTGGAACATGGAAATGGTTACTGCTGTTTTATTGCTTCATATGCTGACTTCTGAGTTGACTGTATGTGCTGTTCTAAAAATATTTTCTCTTGGTGTCAACTTGCTGTTTTTAAGCATTTGCTTAATGAGTCAACTGCCTGCACTGCTGTATTTTTAATTGGAAATTGTCAGGTACCACCTCTTTCTCTTGCTTACTCTTTTTTTTGCCACTGGCATCAGTTTTCCACTTGCTTGCTTTACTGTGAATACCATCAAGGATTTCTGCCTCATTTAGTAACTTCTACCGAGATCTGCAGTTCCATCTGTAAGACATTCATTAACATTTTTCAGCATCAGCACCTTCACATCCTTTCATTTTTTCTTTTCATTGAATTGATATCCGAGGCACTGTAAGTTTCCCACTGCTCTGCTTGTAAGATTGGGGAAGATAGGGACCCCCTCTTGTTTCCCTGCAGTGGTGCGCCAATCTGTTTGGTATTTCAGTCAGTAGTATTAGTTTCACTAATATTGCCCTTGATATTCTGATCTTCCTTCCTGTGCTCCTCTCTGAGCATCAGCAGCCAGGAGCTGGGAAGGATGTAGAGAGATGCAGTGGGCAGGAAATGGTCATTTATGCTGTGGCAGAGGAATCCCTTAATGCCACAGGAGTATTGTGTCTGCAGGTTCTTTGCGACCCCTGCTTCCTGAATGTTTTCTGCTCCAGCTCCAAATGGACCTTTTTCATCATTAGGAATAACTGATGTGGCAGGCTGGTAAATTGTGGGAAAGCGATCTTTTTTAAATTAGTTATGCTGAATGGCTTGTTGCATAATGAGGCTCCAGAATGTTATACACAAGCCACCTGGGCCTGATCTCCCTCATGCTCTCCTGAACAACATTCCTCCTGAAGTCTGACCCTCCCCGCCCCCCTATTTTTTTTCCCCCCCAGTTCCACTCACTATACTACAAACTAATGGTAATGGTAGAGCTAGGAATAGGACTCTGGTTCCCAGTCTTGTACTTTATTTATTAGATGATGGAAGTCTGTATATCAGCTACACTTTAATAGATGAACAGTGTCTATTACTTGTCTTCTATGAAACCTTTGAGTAAGCAGGCCAGTTCTGTGTATTATACCCTTCATCCACAGTGAACCTGTTGGCTGAATTTAGCAAAAATCTCTGGCTGACTGCACAAATGACTTAAAACATGATAGTAAAAAACTATCCTTTGACACTTTCGCTTCCCTATTGGCAAGGCAGCTTTTGAATATGTTCCTCCATTTGCAGTGGATTGTGATAGAAATGGCTGCAGCATGGATCTAGTCTGGTAAGCTGTGCAAGTGATTTAGAATTAGGAGCTTTTTCATTCTAATTCCAATTTTGCTGCTGACTTCCTATGTGGCCTTGAAATCTTGTTTTTGGTTGGGATTTTTTTGGGTGTTCTTCTGTGAAATAGAGATCACATCACCTAATTATCTACTACTTAAGGTGACTGTGAGTGCTAAATATCCAATGCTTGTATAGTGCTTTGAAGACATAAAAAGAACTATAAATATTAACCAAATATTGTTAATAGATTAAAGAAGGGATCGTTAGGTCACAACGTGATCACCTATATAACAGAGATTATGGGACTTCCCTGGATTAATTCTTGTTTGAACTAGAGCAGGCATTCTTAACTTCATTGCACCGCAACCCCCTTTTGACGACAAAAATTACTACACAACCCCTCTCGAAAGCTTATGCTCAAATAAATTTGTTAGTCTCTAAGATGCCACAAGTACTCCTTTTCTTTTTGCGAATACAGACTAACACGGCTGCTACTCTGAAACCCCAGGAGGAGGTGACCAAAGCCTGAGCACACCTGAGCCCCGCTGCCCCAGGTCGTGGGGGCCAAAGTCAAAGCCCAAGGGCTTCAGCCCCAGGAGGGGGCCTGTAACCTGAGCCTCACCACCCAGAGCTGAAGCCATTGGGCTTTGGCTTTGGCCCTGGGCAGTGAGGCTTGGGATTCGATTCCAGGCCCCAGCAAGTCTAACACCAGTCCAGGCAACCCCATTAAAATGGGGTTGGGACCCGCTTTGGGGTCCGTACCCATAGTTTGAGAACCCCTGAAGGCCTATATTTTAGAAAAACATCCAATCTTGATTTAAAACTTGCCAGTGGTGGAGAATCTGCCTCAACCTTTGGTAATTGTTCCAATGGTTAATTACTCTCACTTATTAAAAATTTACACCTTATTTCCAGTCTGAATTTATGTAATTTCAGCTTCCAGAATTGTATCTTTTTATACCTTTGTCTGCTAGATCAAAGAGCCATTTATGAAATTTTTGTTTTTGTTCCGCATCTAGGTACTTGTAAACTCTCTAACTTTCCCTTTGTTAAGCTAAATAGATAGACTTAAGGAGCACAGTCACTGTGACTTGTTTTCCAATCTTTTAATCATTCTTGGGGGTTGTATCCTGAACCCTTTCCAATTCATCAGCATCTTTCTTGAAGTGTGGCTACTAGAACTGGACACAGTATTCCAGTAGTAGTCGTGCTGGTACCAAATATAGAGATAATATAACCTCCCTACTCCTACTTGGTAATCTCCTATTTATATATTCAAGGGTTGCAATTAGCCCTTATAGTCAGTGTCACAGTGAGAGCTCATGTTTAGCCAGTTATCCACCATGACCCCCCAAGTCCTTTACAGGGTTGCTGCTTCCCTGTAAGTATGGCTTACATTTTTTGTTCCTAGATATGACTTTATGCATATTGTTTGCTTGTGCTCAGCTTACCAGGAGATCTAGATCACTCTGTTAGTGACATGTCCTCTTCCTTATTTACCCCACCCCAAACTTTGTCATCTGCAAATTATTACTGAAGAAACCGCTAATGCAGTAAAAGGAACTCTGATTTCTTGATGATCTTTATAGGTCTTATTTATAATTTAATAGTTTATTTTACAGTACCCAGGAGTGTGGGCAGTGTCTTGCAACACAAATAAAAAGGCATGGTGCTGGCCCCAAGGTTCTTAAACTGATATTTTACATAAAGGGTGTAGCAAGACAATTAGGGGAGGGGAGGAGGGAGAGAGAGAGGGGGTTATCAACAATAAGATTGATCCTACTAATACAAGGGAACAACTTGGAGTAAAGTTACTCTTTTTTGTTTTTTAAATAAAATGAATTCTTGTAGGTGTCAGGCTAATTATGGGTCTTGAGGGGTTTTAATAAGAGGGCCAATTTAGGAGAGGCTTGCTGTGCCTATGATGCTGAATGGAAGAAAGCATGGAGGTATTTTTTAGGTAGTCTAGATATGAAGTTTGTCTGCTTCTCTATCTTAGTGCTTACTGTTTTTATCACGAGAACACCTCACAACATTAGTGTATTTTTATTTTCACAATATTATCTTCATTTTACAGATGGTAAATTTAGGCACAGAGTAGTATAAGGTGCAATCTAGGTATTGAATGCAGGTCTCCTGCGTCCCTGACTAGTAGTCTATCCACTAGAAAAAAAAAAGTGGTTTCAGTCCCTCCTCTCACATCTTGATTACGTTTTTAGCTGTGTGGACAAAACAAAATAAACAGATCAGAGAAGTGTTGTGGAGGAAGAAGTGACAGGATCTGGACATGATCCATATGTGAGGAAGAAGGAGAGAATGAACAGAACTTCCATAATAGGAAAGGTGGTGGTGTGTTAAACAATGACAGAGATGAGTGGTGAGGATTCCGGAGGAAAGATAAGAAATTGGAAGCTAAATTATGATAGTTTCTTATTATCTATTGTTGTGGATGGTAAGGAGACCCAAGCCGAAATGAGGCAAATCTTTTCCATTGATTCTTTGGCATCCAACTGATGCATTCAGTATGAGGCACAATTCCTCTACCCTCTGCACCTCCTTGATCAAATGGGAAAGTAAACTTTAACTTTATTTCCATAATTAAATTAAGCACAATAAAACCATGCAACTTGGCAAAAAAAGTTTCTACATTCGAAATGTGCTAAAAGTACCCCATGGGTAGAGGCACGTTGCATTTGAGCACACAGAAGTTTAATTGCTGTGTGGCTAAAGGGCAACCACTTTATGTTGTTTCTTTCAGTCTGCTCCAGGTTGTTTCACTAACCAATATATTGTGCTCTACATATTATGTCAGTTTCACTATTTACGGAGTGTACTTCATTATCTAAAATATAGAAAGGACTCATAAAAATTATTGCTAGTTCAGCAGATTCTATAGACAACCAAACTCAGCAACCAACTGTGCAAACAAAAACTAAATGGTTGTCAGTTTTTAACATACAACTTCATGTACAGCATATAACTAATCACTTTCAATTAGCAAATTCTTACTACTTTTATAAGTAGCCAGACTTCAGTGATATGATTTACTTGGCCAGCTCAGTGATCATGTAATGTATGTCAGTTCAGCTTTGCAAGAATGCATTGCTTCCCTGGGGAAAATGGGCATGGTGACTCAATGAAAAATCAAAGCACAAATAGCAATAGGTTGCAGTTTAAAAGATGATCTGAAGAGACTCTTGTAAATGATCAGGCATATATGTCATGTTAGTATATGTACAGTAACTCAAATGTGCATGGAAATCATGCAAAGTGAAATACACATGGACAATCAAATACTACGAATTCAAAAATGTACATAAGCAAATAAACTCAATTATTTAGGGAAGAGATTTTTAAAAAATATAATGACTTGAATTTTGTTAAATGAAAAATTCTTTAATTAAGATTACTTGATTTAGTGATTTTTGTAATAGGGTTAACTTTCAAGATCTTTTTTTAACAGAGGTAAACATATTACAGAATAACTTTTATTTTAGTTGCACTTTCCTTTTTATTACAAACATATAGAAGTATTTTTTCCCCTCTAATCCTGGGCAATGGAGAATTGCAAGGTTCTGATAATGATCTTACATCATGATAAAAGGTTACATAAATGTATCTTGGGATTTTGCAAACTCCGTTTAAGTAACTGCCTAGCATGAAGTGACCAACTGATGTTAGCACATCATAGGATTTGGGTGGGTGAGTAAGGTTATTAATCATTTTAGTGGTGGAACAGTTTAGGACGATACACCAAGAGAAATCTCTAAATGGAAATTTCAAGGTGGGTTTTAGTTATACTGTGTCTGACTTCGCAAGGTGGAATTTGGCCAGTAGGGTTGCCAACTGTCTAATCACACAAACTCAAACACCCTTGCCCTGCTTTGGAACTGCGGCCAATGGTAGCTGCGGGGGCAGTGCTTGCGGGAGTGACATGGCACCAGGGCAGGCAGGAAGCCTGCCTTAGCCCCGCTGCGCCGCTGATCAGAAGCCACTGGAGGTAAGCACCTCCTGGCCAGAGCCTGCACCCCCTCCTACACACCTACCCTAGCCCAAAGCCCCCTCCTGCACTCAAACTCCTTCCCAGAGCCCACACCCCAGCCATGAGTCCCCTCTAGCACCCAAACTCCCTCCCAGAGCTTGACCCTGCACGCCCTCCTACACTCCCTCCTGCACCCCAACCCCCTTCCCCAGCCCAGTGAAGGTGGAGGAGAGCAAGTGAGTTGGGGGAGGGGGAGATGGAGGGAGTGGGGCGGGGGCAGGGTAAGGGTGTTTGGGTTTGTGTGATTAGACAGTTGGCAACCCAATTGGCCTGGATATTGGAACTGACACAACTACTAAAGTGCCATAAGATTTTTAGTGACCACGTGTGGTCTGGATGTTGGTTTTATATCAGATACATTGTCCCCTAATGCTATGCAGAGGCACTGATTTTATTAATAAAAGGAAGAAACTCTTAAATATTCTTAATTGTCTATATCATACCCAAAACAAAGTGCTTTACAAACAGACACTGTTTCTGTCCTGAGGAGCTTACAGTTTAAAACCTTAAGGCATATCTACACTACAGCCCTAAGTCAACCTGTGTTCAGTCAACTTAGAGCCACCGCAGTAATTCCTGCGGTGGCTGTGATGTCCTCACCAGGAGCGCTTCCACCAACTGAAAAGCAGTAGGTGAGGGGAGGCTGAAAGCCAGGGCTTGGGGCTCTGAGCTCTGTGCAGCTCCCCACCAGGAGCCAAACTGCCCTCCGGGCTCTTGGATCCCTGCTACCAGTTGAGAGAGGGGAGCAGCCACCCAAGCTTCTCGCCTCATCCCTCCCAGCCTGGAGCTGAGGGGAAGGGGCAGACATCCAGGCTTCTTGTCTCCCTGAGCAGGGAGCCTCTGGGCAGCATCCCGGCTGGGAGTGGGGAGCCGTTGGCAGCCAGCCTATAAATTGATAAGAGAGCCAAGAGCCGATGTAAGTAACTACACCAACATAAGCGCTCTGCCTCTTGCGGAGGTGTACTTATTTTGTTGGTGTGGTAGGGAACTTACATCAGTGGGACAAGGCTGCAGTGTGTATACTGACATAATTAGGTTGATGTAAGCTACCTTATGTCGTCCTAACTGTATTGTAGACTAGGCCGTAGTCCTGAAACTGCCTGTGGATAGGCACAGGAGTAGTTGCCAGGTGTCCAGTTTTTGACTAGAACACCTGGTCGAAAAGGACTGTGGCGGCTCCAGTCAGCACTGCTGGCCAGGCTGTTAAAAGTCCAGTCGGCAGCGCAGTGAGGCTCCACACGGCTCCTGGAAGCAGCAGTATATCCCACTCCTCCGGCCCCTATACATAGGGGTGGCCAGGGGGCTCCGCACGCTGCCCCTGTCCCAAGTGCTGGCTCTGCAGTTCCCATTGGCTGGGAACCGCAGCCAATGGGAACTAGCTGCAGGGGCAGCACCGGCGGATGGGGCAGTGCGCAGAGCCACCTGGCCATACCTCCGTGTAGGAGCCAGAGCCAGAAGATGCTGCTGCTTCTGGGAGCTGCTTGAGGTAAGCGCCGCCTGGATCCTGCATCCCAATCCCCTGTCCCCTCCCCTCCAAACTCCTCGATTCCAGCCTGGAACGTCCTCCTGTACTCCAGAGCCCTCACCCCCCCCCCCCGCACTCCAACCACCTGCCTCAGCCCAGAGCCCCCTCCAGCACTCCGAACCCTTGAGCCCCAGCCTGGATCCCCCTCCTCACCCCAAATCCATCATTCCTGGCCCCACACTGGAGCCCTCAACCCCACCCCCCCAACCCTCTGCCCCAGCCCGATGAAAATGAGCGAATGAGTGAGTGTGGGGCGAGTGAGCGACAGGGGGAAGGGGGTGGAGTGAGCAGGGGCGGGGCCTCCGAAGGGGTGGGGAAGGGGCCTCAGAGGTGGAGCTGGGCAAGTTTTCAGTTTCGTGTGACTAGAAAGTTGGCAACCCTACACAGGAGTCTACCTGCTGGAGGCAGTTGCAGAATTGGGAACTAAAGAGGCAATTAGCGCACAAATGTTGGGGTCTGAGAATAGATGCAATAAAAGTTACTGATCAGATGGTGTTCTGCACTTGTCTTGTGATTCCATATTTTTTACTCCATTTTTCTTTTCTCTTTCTCTTCCCTTTTTGTCTCAGTTGGCCAATAAAATAGGAAAACTTGTTGGTCTTGTGTATGGTATGGTTGCTGTATACTTCTGTTTTGCTTCACACTGAAGCATACTGCTCTTTCCTTAATTCTGTTGCTCTGTTGTTCTTGGTCTTTGCTTTGGAAAGAAGCAGCATGTTTTTTTCTCTGAAACTAAACTTGAAGAATTACAATAGATGCCTTGTATAAAACACCTGCACACTAGGAAATGAAACAACTTTCTAGCTCTCACTGCTGCTTGCTATTGCCTTTCCTGCCAATAAACAAAAGCAATCCGTTAACAGCATGGAAATAGATTGTTTACAGGATGTTTTCTGTATGAAAGGAAGGAAAAGTGCCTTTTACAGAGATCAGCCCATTGTATTCGGGATATTGCAAGTTAAATGAAGCTTACCTTTCTGAGGGGAAATTAGCAGCAAAATACATGTAATCATTTCAGCCCTGACTTTGAGAGAGATACCGAGCAACCCATGTTAACTGTTGAAATCAAAGGAGTTGTTGGGTATTCAGCCCCTGTCAGGATCTGTCCCCAACCACAACATTTGTGTTTTAAGAACTTGATTAGCTGTAGATAGTGCATTTTTAAAATAAAAACTAGGAATTTGTAGAGCACGAGTATCTCAATACTTTATGTAATAGTAAAACCACCTTGAAAATGTGTCTTCTTGTCTCAGATTGCTTTGCAGGGCCCGCTTTCCAGCTGGCAACCTTTGAAATATAGTCTCCTTCACTACAGAAAAAAAGCCATAGTCAGATTTTCCCCAAATAATGGCTTAAAGTACATGGAGTATGCTTTCCTTAGTTTGTCATGACTCATAAAATGTGATTCTGGTTAGAAATGTAGTAGTAATTCTTCATCCGTGAGTTTGTCAAAGTTCAATTTACAAGTTAAACCATGTTTTTTTATTTTTCCTCACAGCCAACTGTATAACTTAAATCTATCATTAATCATTTGATTTTCATTCTGTCTCTTTTGTATCCTCCGTGGCACCCGCCATCATTATCACCAGCAAAGACTGTGGACTTACTAGCTTTGAATTCTGATGATGAAGCAATATGCATTATAAAGTAAGCAGACTTTCTTGAAGATACATTAATTTGGAAGTGCAGACAGTAATAAAAAGTTCAAACAGTAAAATAAACAGGTATAACACAGGCATGCATGGAGTAGATATAGTCCTTGACAAGGTGAAATTTTTAGTTAAGCATTTTTCTACCATAATATTTTAAAGTGGAAATCTATTGTAATAATTCTACTTTTTATGTCCATTCTTTTTTATGTCCATTCTTCTACTCCATGTCTTATTAAACGTCCAAGGCATTTAATAGTTGTACATAGGAAAAACACCAAAAAAATATAATTCGAATTATGGCAGTGAAGACACTAAAGAGCAGCTTGCTTAAAATATAGCTAAAAGCCAGAAATGCTTAAATTCTAGCATAAGGCTACCAAAATATAAATTGGACTATATTTTACGAAGCAATGTATCATGGTAAGAATGAGTCCCTTTCCCCACATGATGGTTCCACTGCTCTGGGCAGAAATCCTAACTCCCGAGTATTTCTGCCCAAACCAGTGAAAAGGGACAAAAGTGGTGGGGGCTGGGTTTTTGATTTTGGAAACTGAAACTGTGCAGTCTCCTGACATGTTTGATGAACGGACCCCAGTGGTGCTATTGCTGAAACTTTATGCCTCTTAATTCCCCCATTAAAGTTATTCTAGACTTTTATATAAAGGGCATTTTCTTAAGGTCTGAAAAGGTAGGAGTTTGTTTTGTTCAAATCTCAACCTATATGCCATGCACCCTATCCTCTTATGTGTTGTTCTTTTGTTGAATCCTGCTGTTTTTCACTTTGTAGTTGTGGTTCTACAGCAAGTATGTTTAACGCAACCTGGGGATCCAGGATGTTCTGCTACAAACAGTCTTAAAATTACTTTCAAGAAGTCATCCAGCCATGTTTTCTGCCTAGTTTCTAACTCTCTAGGCCTTTCTCAGGGTTTTCCCCTAGGCTTTGTCTACACTGGCAAGTGAAAGACACAATTTTCCGTCATTGAGGTGTTAAAAAACACCCCTCCGAAACACACAAGTTTTGTCGACGACAAGCGCTGGTGTGAACAGTGCTTTGTCGACAGGTGTCCGACCATGTTATCTCTGCTCTTTGGGGGTGAAAGTTTTTTGTCGGCAGGAGAGAGCTCTCCTGCTGACAAACGGCAGCTACACTCTGCGCCTTGTAGTGGCACGGCTGTAGCAGAACAGCCATGTTGCGAAAAGCTCTTTAGTATATACATAGCCTAAGATGGGAAGTTTTAAGCAAGTGATGGTTCTTTTATTTCATTTGTAGGTGTTTATCAACGTTCTGAGTAAGGGATTCTGTAGACCAGTCCTAAAATGGTTGTGGAACAATAAGCTTCATCTAAAGTCGTTAATTCCTTTTCTTTTCAGTCAAACTCTTTCTCAGGAAGTATTTCTGGACGAGTTTTAGATAAAAATATTCTAACCTGTGGAGAAAGTCTAATGATTGTCTTCTGGCTGGCAGTCTCATAAAAAGCTACATAATCTTCTAAATACTACTTCACCAGATGATTGATTGCCATTTTCTAGCACATAAATCAGCAATCTAGGAGCCCCCTTTGAGATTTGGGGCACATTCTAGAAGTATGCACTGCATGGAAAAAATTCAACGTATCATGTGGGAAGGAGGAAACTTGCTAGCCTGAAACACTTAGAAATCAATGAGTCAGGGCTAAAAAAAAAAAAAAAAAAAAAATATTGGCTTGAAAATCATACAATTAAAATAAAGGATTCTATCTTAGCCTTCTGGCATCTGAGCCTTTAGAGTAAATTCAAGTCATGTTTTCATGCTTTTTCTCCACAACTATGAGGGCTAGGGACTTACCCAAAACAACAACAAAAAAAGGCAAAATCTGAGATTCTCATGTAATCACATGCCTCTAAGATCTGGGGCTTTCAGAGAAACATCAAGCACTGCAAGACTTATGATACAATTGTGAGAGTTTGCAACACTGCTTTGTGGTCATCTATGCTTTCTTTTTTAAGCATTGCAAAATTATGTTGCTATATTGTTTTGGAAACAAATTTTTAGTAACATTTTTTAAACTGCTCCCAATGTATTTTAAGATGAAGATTTGTATTAAATAATATATTTGTATACTGTATGTATAGAGATAAAGCTGTTTTTTCTGGGAAAATAACTTCTGAATTCAAAGCTAATTGAACAGAGTTTATAATATCTTTTTAGTCTCAGGTTAATTCTATTTTGAGAGGTTTCAGAGTGGTAGCCATGTTAGTCTGTGTCAGCAAAAACAATGAGGAGCCCTTGTGACACCTTAGAGACTAACGAATGTATTTGGGCATAAGTTTTTGTGGGCTAGAACCCACTTCATCAGATGCATGGAGTGGAAAATACAGTAGCGGGGTATTTGTGTATGTGTACACACACACATAGTACATGAAAAGATGACCCCCACTTGGTAAGCCAACTCCCATCTTTTCATGTACTATGTGTGTGTGTACACATACACACACCCCGCTACTGTATTTTCCACTCCATGCATCTGATGAAGTGGTTCTAGCCCACGAAAGCTTATTCCTAAATAAATTTTAGTCTCTAAGGTGCCACAAGGAGTCCTTGTTCTATTTTAAGAGGGTTTCTCAGTGGTCTTTTTTTGTTTGTTTGTTTGACTCACACTGACGTTTTCTTTATTTGTAATGACTATATTTACACGTGTTCACTTTTGTTACTCTCCCTGTATGGTGATTGGGTGATGGTCGCTGGTTGCTATTTCCCATGAATTGTAATTTCTGGGAGCAGTGAATTGTATTGCGGAATTGGTTTTCTTCCCTCCGATTTTGATTTCTCTTACCAGTTTGGACAGGTCCTCCCTATGCTTATCACATGTTCTATGTATACTTAGCTTATTCTTTATTTAAATTGGGACAAGAAGTTACATATGTTACACTGATATTAATACCATGCTTTTATGTATATGTGTATGTTCAGTTTACACTGTAATAATCTAGTTTTGAAAGTTTGACTGGACTGTGTGTAATTGGAATAGCAAACACAGTAGCAGGGAATTCTGAGGAATTTTGCCGCCATTCTGCTGGACTGGACAGAAATACCCACGAATTTAGACTTCATTCCAGAGAAGTGGATTCATTCTATGAGCAAATTACAGATGAGAGAACTAATTTTGACAGTCAGTCCTACTTTTTCCTATATAGTCTGATATATACCAGCGTTGTTTAAAACTTGGCAACATCTATTTTTCACGTTTTACTCTACACATTTTTTGGACAAAGTTACTCTTTTTAACGTACTTCTCATGGTCTTTCTTTCATGCTCTGTGTGTTAATAGAACGCCAACAGATCCCGGTAATCAGCGAGCGGGATTGAACCTAGGACTTTTGAAGTTTTAGTGTATGAGCCTCTACTGCATGAGTTAAAATCCACATGGCTATTAGCCAAGACGGTAGGAGACTCATAAATCTCTAGATGGTCTAGATGCCACTAGAAGGAGACAGACTACTACACCAAACAGGCATGGGTTACATTAGAATTTATCAGAGATTCTAAACGAACGAACAGAAAACTACCTGCTTTTGATCCTCAAACTTCATTTAGGCCTAGTCTACATTAAAACATTTGCCATCAAGGGAAAGGGGTGTGCTTTTTTTTTCCTTTAAGGTCAAGGGTTTTACTTTTGCATTATTCCTTTGTCACAAAATCCCCAGTGTAGACACAGTTAAGCTGACAAAAAGTACTTTTCCCAGTATAGCTGAGTTTTTTTTTCTCACCCAACTGGTATAAGCTATAAGGGAAAAAACCACTTTTTTGATGGCATAAAACTGTCTATACTAGGAGGGTTTTGCTAGAATAACTATTCTGGCAAACTTTTAAGTGTAAACTATGCTTTAGGGAAAAGGCAACTGGAGACTGCCACTGACTCTCAGAAGGTATTTTGTTCTTCCTAGTATATACATACAACTACTGTCTGCCATATCTAAATGCAGTAGACTTCTGATTAGGAGGCTTTATGTACCCTGCTTGGATGGATTTTTAGTAAATAAGACATTTAATTATGTTCACTATTCTATAAAATATGTCAGTGGTGTTTCTTTTAATCCTGCACTGATAATTTAGTATAGGCAACCGCATCTGTTCCTGCCGTGTTTTCAACTATATAGGTGTAAAACTGCATGTAAAAGTATTTTTAATATCTAGGGAGCACATTAAATGTCTGTATTGCAATTCTGTTAATACAGATATAGGTTAGAAAGGGTCCAGCCACCTTTTAGGGAATGGTTTCAGAGTAACAGCCGTGTTAGTCTGTATTCGCAAAAAGAAAAGGAGTCCTTGTGGCACCTTAGAGACTAACCAATTTATTTGAGCATGAGCTTTCGTGAGCTACAGCATGTTAGTTTGTATTCCACATCTGGGTTGATCAGCTAGACAGACCTATGTAAAATTTTCTTGTTCTAGCTGCTTTCATATAGAATATTCATTCCTAGTACTGTACGTCTAGGCACTGGAATGTACAGAATGTGGATTTTCTTCATTAATATCTCAAGAAATTGCTTTTTGGCTCCAGGAATCAAAGTTAAATACCTCAACATTTTGTAGGCAGGAATAATTACCACATATTTTAGCATATTAATTACACCCAAGAGGTTGTAGCCATAAATTATATAGGATATGAAACGGTTGTACTGATTTCTCACCGTTCAGTGCTATATTTCCATATTTGTGTATGTAGATTATTGTTCTATGTTAAATAGTTAGACGGCGGTTCTCAAACTGTGGGTCAGGACTCCAAAGTGGGTCATGACCCTGTTTTAATGGAGTTGCCAAGGCTAGCGTTAGATTTTGGGCCCAGGGCTGAAGCTGAAGCCCGAGCACCACTGCTCTGAGCTCAGGTTAGAAACCCCGCCCTCCGCCTGGGGCTGAAGCCCCTAGGCTTTGGCTTTGGCCCGCCCCGCCCAGGTGACGGGGCTTGGGTGGGCCCAGTCTCTGGTCCCCCCCCTCCTGGGTCATGCAGCAATTTTTGTTGTCAGCAGGGGGTCATAGTGCAATAAAGTTTGAGAACCCCTGGTTTAAGATATAGAATACTGATTTTTATGTATACCTGCTATTGATAATATACATGTTTAGGGAACCTTCATATTTAAAATAAGGATTTCTCATTTGACTTCCAGGCTCCTCTTCATTGTTCCCAGTATCTGTAAACCGGGAAGTGAGAAGGCATACTTTTGGAACCCTTATAACCAAAGGTAAGCATACCTGTAAATCTGTTGAGGGTAGTGATTTCACAACCAGGCTATCTAAATGAATGATGTAGCATGCTTCAATCTAATTTTAAATTTGTTTGGAAAACCCTTAGTCGCCTTTTAAAAATATATTCATCGCCTTTTAAAGCTAAAGTCTCCACAAAAGAAATGGATGCATACATGCATCTACATCTGTGCATGCAAATACAAATTTGTGCATGCAAGTAACCAACTTGAATGTGCAAATAGATTTTGATTTTTTTTTTTTTTTTTTTTTTTTTTTGCACTTGGAACCTGAGGCTGTAGTTTTGGAAAGTTTGGCCATTGGTCTAATTTTTGACTTACTAAGCTATAAACAGAAGTTTGTTTTGAGTTATAAAATTTGTTGGTAGATTCTTTAATTCTCTTCCCTGTTAAGTAAAGAAGACAGCTATAAAATTAAATGAATGATTAAAAGTTTTTTGTTGTTTTTTGTTTTGTTACTCAAGAAGTTAAAACCATTCTTGGCTAGTCTTTAAACTGACATCATTTGATTAGGTAAGGCTTAATATATAGTTCTATCATACTCTAAAAGTGACTGCTTAAAATAAATTGAAATATCCTGAAATTATTCTCACTCGATGACTTTCTTATGAGATGTCCTTGGTTTTGCAAATAAAAATGGTTTTCTAACAGCCAGCACTGAAGACTCAGTTGGATTTTGAAAGTTAAGCTGGGTTCTTTTCTTTTCATGTATCATTGCAAGAAATGGCCTCAGTGACACCTGTGCAGTGTCATTGTTTTCCTCAGAATCACACTAATGTACCGGGAGCTTAGTAAACCATCCTGTTTATGCCTCAGAGAGAACAATCCAGCTCTGGCTTTCTTAGTATTACCAGATTTGGATTCTGAGTACTAATGGGGTAGTAAGTAGTGGAAACATACTTTACTTATTACCATTAGTTGATAAGACATTCAGAATACACAAGGAACTGATCTGTGGAGTAAAAGTACTGTTTGCAGAATAGTCAGTAATGGGCTGTCAGTGCTTTCATAAGAGGCTCCTACAAAAAAAATTTCCTTGTGATTTAAACCCTGTGTGTGTGTAGGGGGGGCACTTGTAGGGAGGAAGGAGGAAAGACTGTGAAATCTAATAATTTTTCTTCCTGTCTAAACAAAAACTCTCAAAAATATAGCCAATGAGGGAGGACGTGACACTGGGCGAACATATATTAAGCAGCAGCACTTGTTATAAAAATTTCTGAAAAATATATTCGGAGTATTGATAGTTATATAATAGTGTTCATTTTGGGGATTGCTGGTGTTTTCCACAGGGATTTTGTTACTTTACTCCAATATTCTGGTCAACTCAAAGGCAAAAAAAATCCAGAAGTATTTTTGAGCCACAGGGATAAATCCTGTAGAGATGACTTAACAGTAAGCAGGGAAGGTGTGAACTCCAAAGGAGACAGGGAAATCATCTTAACTTTCCATTCTACTCGGTGGAAGAGATTTAAGAAAGGGTCCCTGGGAGCTCCCTTCAGTACATCACTCATGGTAACCTTGTAGAGTAGAACCATACTTTAAAGAATCAGAAATACCAGTCTTCAAAATTCATTTCACATGGCCAGATCCTGCAAGGTTCAAGCCCCCTCTGCTCATTGATATCAATGGCTTTTTTAATTTTCAGCTAACAAATTGGAGAGCCACTATTTTCATTTGAATGCCAAAAACAATCTTATATGGCCCAGTGCTTCCTTTGTTAGGAGCTAACTGTTGAAGTAGTGCTGATGCTAATGATAGACCATGAACAAGGAAATGCTTCTTTGCTAACTGGAAAAGAAGAAAAGTGGTAAGGAAGATGCTTCATCTTCAAGCTTCGAAGAGGGTATTACAAATATGAGGATATTACAAAAGAAGATGACATAATGTTTTGCGTGAGTGTGATACAGCCATACCTATGTCTATCTCAGAGTCCTTTGCATTTCTTCAATTTTGTCAAACTAGAATTTTCTCCTATTTATTTTAATCTTAATATTATTCTTTGCCTTTCATATGATGTTAGGGTTGCCAACTTTCTGACTGCAGAAAACTGAACACTCTTGCCCCACCCCTTCTCTGAGGCACCACCCCTGCTTACTGCATGCTCCCTCCGTTACTCGCTTTTGCCCCTTTTACTTACTACTCATTTTCACCCAGCTGGGGAAGAGGGTTGGGGTATGGGAGGAAGCGAGGGCTCCAGCTGGGGGAGCAGGATCTGGGGTGGGGCTGGGGATGATGGGTTTGGGGCGCAGGTAGGGGCTCCAGGCTGGGGCAGGGGATTGGGGTATGGGAGGGGGTACAGGATCTGGGCTGGAGTTGTGGGCTCCAGGGTGGGACCAAAATGAGGGGTTCAGGGTGTGGGAGGGGGCTCTCAGCTGGGGTAAGAGGTTGGGGTGCAGGAAGGAGTTTGCGTGCGGGAGAGGGTTCTGAGCTGGGGTGGTGGTTTGGGGAGTGGGAGAGGGTTTGGGGTGTGGGCTCTGGGCAGCGCTTACCTCAGGCAGCTCCTGGAAGTGGCTAGCATGTCCCTCTGGCTCCTAGGTGGTGGGGCAACCAGAGGGCTCCGGACACTGCCCCCATCCGCAGGTGCCACTCCCAAAGCTCCCACTGGTTGTGGTTCATGGCCAATGAGAGCTGCAGATCCAGCACTCGGGGCAGGGGCAACGCGCAGAGCCTTCCTGGCTGCCCCTGCACCTAGGAGCTGAAAACTGGATGCCTGGCAACCCAATATGATGTACTTTTAAACTTGAGCACTTAAGATTTGATATAATAAACAGTTGCTTCTAACTACTGTTTTCTTAATGCTGAACAACTCTGACTGAAGTTTTGATGGGTGTGGTTAAAACACCAAATGGAGTCATCTGATTGTGTAACTACAGGCACAGGTAAAACTTAGCTCTTGTTGAAATTTGTAATTTGGCAGCTTACCTTTATTAGAGATTGTAAATATATGAGTGCAGTAGTTTTATGAGGCATGATTGCCAAATCTCATTATAGTGAAGAATGATTGCATTCCTAGTGTGCTGGCTAAGTCAAAAATCAAATTAAAATTTTGGTGACTTTGCAGATCTTCAGTTGGGATAAGTGACTATTCCTTGGAAAAGAACTGACATGACCAAAAATTGAAAGCAGCACCAGGATGCTGAAAAATGGAGCTCTTTGTAAGAGCTAATTAGACTGTCTCTGCAAAATCTTAGGAAACTGCACTTGCCAAAGAATTGAGACAGGCTGATATTTGCTATGAAAGGAATTAAAGGTGATGCAGTCACTTTATTTTTGTGGCCTCTTACTGTGTAAACTTCTTGATCTGGTCCAAATCCAGTGCAATGGGTTGTTTTATAACTCTAGCACACGGCCCTCGTTAAGTAGTACTGTACTTCATGCTGGCTGAACACAGCATCTGATTACCATCTGGTCATCAAATGCTCCCTGCAGCACAATAGAAAAATGACTGCTTCATTAAAGTGTACTCCCATGTGTCTTTCTCCCCTGAATAAGCACTTCTTCTTTGGCAAATATTTCCTTATGGGAATATATGGAAAAACTTTTCACTTTTCCCCATTGTAATTCCTTTGACTTCCCTGGGGCTTACAGTACAGTACACTGGGGATAAATTTTGTCACTTAACATTCTCTTAAAAAAATCTATGATGCATAGAGAGATTAACTGAAATGATAACGTGTCACGATCCTAGCAAAGTTACAGATGTAATGGTATTACTGTTTCTCTTCAGGACTGGATTTGTTGGAAATTTGAAGTTTTGACCTGAGAATACCAAGCAAATGGAATTTATACATTTTGTGTATTTGTATAAAACTTACTTGAGCATACAATGCTGATATATACTAAGTTACTTAAACTTCCTACATTTTGTCTATTACTTTCTTGATGGTTTAGTAGAACATCTGCTGTAGATTGTTTTTAAAACATGTAATACACACATTCTGTGACTTGTATGTGTGTATATATCTGTGTATAATATTAAATCTGAGATACCACATTATCAAGTACTGTATGTTTTATCTGTATGAGTTTGAAGTAGTGCAGTACTCACAAATTTTATGCAGGTTATTCCAAAAGAGTGACAATAAAATCTCTTGTATTTTAACAGACCATGTGAGAAAGAGAAGAGAAAATGGGGACAGAGAAGTATGGTTCTAGTAGAACAGAATTTCCTGAGTGCTGGGGGATGGAGAACAGCTTTCCCTCTGCTTTTAGTAGAGGAGGCAAAGTTTTGCCTTCCCCTGATTCTTAACTCGTTTAGACTATCAGAAGGAGACAGGGGAGAATTCCCAGCTTTTATGTTTGAGAATGGATGACTGAATAGCCCAAGAGCAGTCTAAGGCCAAAAATATATCAAGTTTGTAAGAAAATCAAAGACAAATGGTATAAAACATGTAGACTTAAGACTAAACAGTGGTTCAGATAGGTGGACCACAACCTTACAGTTTATTTTAGGAGTGAGTGAGAAAACAAATTGCTGACATTTTTAGAATATATGTGTTTGTATCAATCTATGAGGGTCTCCCCATCTTCTCCTTAGCATTGAAGTGTCTCAAAAGTTAAGTCTCCAATTTTTGCTTTTGTTTCCTCTTTTTCACTCCTGGCAGTCATTGAAATAAACTTCTGAGCCCTTTCCACTCTCCCTCCCCTCTTCTTCTAAACGAATACTCATATTTTGTATTAAAGGAGGAGTGTGGGCTTGAAATCTAGTTATATCATTTTAGGTACTATATCTGCTTCTGAGTCATCCTGACAATTTCTGTGGTATTGACAATAGCACTTTCCTGTTTTCATAAGTTTTCTTTTCCCTGTTTCTTTGTGAACACTGCCCCTCCCCTTCACCCGCAAGCATGTACATCAGAAATAAAAGGTTTTTTTAAAACAATCTTTTTATTTCATTAATATTTTGGCCAGTTTTGAAAGAGTTTTATGGTCAAGATAAAGCAATTCCGATTATTCAAAAATTTGATTTCACTAAGTAGAATGGTTTAAACTTTGGACTCATACATATGTATTGAAATCACCATTGTTGAAGCTTTTTTTGGACATAAAGGCCTGATTCTGTTTCTGAATAAGAGGTCTAAGAGAAGAATTTCCCAACAAGTTAAGAGATGACCTCAGAGAAACTGACATATGAATAGATATTAAAGGACCCAAAGTAATGAAGTATGAAAGTTGTACTATGTTCATTTTCCTAAATGAATAACAAGAGGGCGACACTTTTATATCAAGAGCAGCCTAGTTTTCTTTCAATAGGGGCAGGAACTGTTTATACAGTGACATCCTGGTCCATGATTGGGATTCCTTCACGCTACCATGGTACAAATAATTAATAGCAGAAGAAAAGACACACAGTAGAGTGGAAGTTGTAATCAGGAGGAGAAACTGAGGAAGCACAGATGAATGAAACATAAGGAAATGGTTAAGACATCACAATTGGAAACAATGGAAATAATGGCTATTGAGGAGCAAAGAAGTCCTTTGCTTTTCTTACTACTCTTCCTGGTAGCCAAACATCTATAAAGCCCTTCAGCCGAGTCCTTGATATTATGTATTTTGCCTATGGGGAGGACACTGCAGATGAACTGCAGGTGCAGACTGAGAACAGATTGGAGGTGAACAGTACACAGATCAGGTTTCAGAGTAGCAGCCGTGTTAGTCTGTATCCGCAAAAAGAACAGAAGTACTTGTGGCACCTTAGAAACTGACACATTTATTTGAGCATAAGCTTCTGTGAGCTACAGCTCACTTCATCGGATGCATAAAATGGTGAAGTGAGCTGTAGCTCACGAAAGTTTATGCTCAAATAAATTTGTTTGTCTCTAAGGTGCCACAAGTACTCCTTTATCTTTTTGAGTATACAGATCAGTGATGAGAAAAGTGAAGGGGTGGGTGTCCCCAGAAAGAAAGAAGAAAAACAAGATATTCTGAACAGTGATTCCAAGATATCTGTGATCCAGATCCAAGTAAAAGGGTGGTATACTGTTTTTTTAAGTGTTGGATAACTATTGCAATGAGTTATATTAATTGAAGGGGATTTTTTGTTTGATTGTAATTATGTGAACAAATATCAGTGAAATATCTGAGATAATTAATTACTTCAGGCACCTGGGGATAGAACTGAAGACTGGCACAATAATGTATTCTTGGAGGTTTCTTCTACTTGGTGCCAGAATGGTATGTGGTGAGTTGGGGGCACAAATTAGAAAAGAAAGTTATGCCATTGAGAGAGACAGACTTTTCTTTGTCTCCAGTTTCCCCCTAAATATATATGGTAGAAAATAGAACACATAATATGGGGTGAAAAGTAGACGTAAATGAGTGGAGATGAACTGAAAATGATATAGGAAAAGACACTTCACAAGAAAGGAAATTGAAACTAGAGTGTAGTCAGAAAGAGAGGAGATGGAACAAAAGCTAAGCACAAATTTCATATTTTTAAAAGGTTGTATAAAAACTTGATTGACTGTGTTTTAATAACACAGTTGTCTTATTTTTATTTAATATTTAATCCTTCAAACTACAGGGGACTTTGAGTGGTGGCGGCCCAGGTATCTTTCACCCTGACTAGTAAGCTAAGTCTTCAGGTAGGTAGGTAACTTTTGCAGGCTGTGGCTCCTTAGTTTAACTGAGAAGTTTCATTAGGTTGGGTAACATCTTGTCGTGGTGAGACTGGATGGAGTAACTATAACACTGCTAGAGTATAATATGTCTCCTTAAATTTTCTGCTTTCTAGAGTGTTTTACATTGCCTACAGAAAATGTCTAAGCATTTGTCTTCAATAAATTTTAGTCCTAAAATATTGATAATACAATACAGATGACCTTTTGTTATATTTGGTCTTTTCTTGGGTAGCCTGTTGCATCCAGTCCCTATCTAAAAAATGCAGACAGTTTAAAATAATCTCTTGGAAGCTGACCTGGACTGGTTATTAACCCAGCACGCTCTGCGCCCTGTCTGTTTGCAAAGGGGGAGGGAACAGTGTCTGGTTTCAAAAATAGCAGTCCCACAAGTACTTCATCTACTCTTGTTAAGAGCCCTCCAAATCAATGAGGTAAGCATTGATTTACTGTGAACAGTGCTTAATAGTTTATACCATCTCAGTTTCATCTATAGCTGATGGAATTCAGCTTTTTTCCCTGTTTGTCATTTAGACTAGTAACCTGACCCAGAGCCCGATACTGTGATTTTTTTTCACGTCTGAATGAATTGCATATTCTGCGGTCAACTTTTTTTTTTAAGATGCCAGGTCTCTTCATGCCCCTATATAATCTTAAACTGTTTTGATTATGTCGACAGTTGTTCTCTCAGAGCTTGAGTGAGTGGAAGAAAAGGTGATGCGGAGGCAGAGGAATCATTCTTTGAAATCTTCCAATTCCTTTTTTCTTTATTTAATCTTCTCTGACCTCCTTAAAGCAAGCAAGATTAACTACTTTGCATGCGGGGGGGACAGGGGAAAACTGCATACCAACAGAAGCTGGGGATCCAGAGCTGCCTAAAGCATCGTTGCACTAGAATATAAACTCAGTTTGTAAATATTTTTGACAGATATTCTTGCTCGGAGAGGTGGGCTGGAGCAGGTATTATCACTTTTTGCCATTTCTTGCCAAGTATGTCAACTAACTAGCAAGCTTACTAGAGGCTGGGAGGATTTAGCTTTCTCTTTATGAAATCCTGCCTTTTGTCAATGCTCTCTTGAAGGTCCTAGAAAAGGGATCTTCATTATCATTGTTAGTGATTTTTGCCAATTAAGTTTGGGTGACATTTGAACTGTCAATCTACTTCTACTTTTGGCTTTCCTTTATTAATTGCTTTCAAAGTATAGTTCTAAGAAATTTCACTTCATTTTCTGATTGCTAGCTATATTGAATTTTTCTGCAGCATATCATGCTTAGAAATTACATGTGATTTGAAAATTAACTCCTTTACATGTATCCCACCCTGCAAGAATAGTTTTCTGGAAGGGTAGGTTTTCTTTATAAATGCTTTACTCATTTTAGAATTTAGCATTTTTAAGTGGGTGGATTCTTGCAGACCATGCTGTATGTTCCTTTTCAGTATCCATTTATTTGGCATTACTGTGGTCATAGCAGGCTGTAGGTTTGTTTCGAAACAATTGATATTCTATGAAGCAGATAAACTGATGTTATGGTCTATCTCTTTCACCTTACATATGCTAATTATTAGGTTACATTTGGCAGTTGGTAGCTTTGAAGAGGAGGAAGACTGGATTATATAACAGCTGTATGCATTTCAGCTAACTCAGTTTTGTGGGCAGCCAGGATTTATGGTACTCTAGATTTAGCAAAAAGAAAAGGAGTATTTGTGGCACCTTAGAGACTAACCAATTTATTTGAGCATAAGTACTCCTTTTCTTTTTGCGAATACAGACTAACACGGCTGTTACTCTGAAACCTAGATTTAGCAAGGTAATCTTGTGTCTCTAATAAATTTTCTCTTTATTGATACAGGTTGACCTTGAGACAGTGTTCTTTACACTACATGGTAGAAATTAGCTTAAGGGTGTTCCCTTTATTTCTTTGAGGAACATGTTAGTGTATGCAAACATAAAAATTTGAAGTGGTTAGAGGTGTTGGCACTGATGGTGGAATTAGAGTGAAATCCTGTTCTGTCAAATTATTTTGTGTTCTGCATGGGATTATTACATCGGTGGTGAGTTGTTGGAGCTGAATCTTCATACCTAAGGTTAACAAAGTGATGCAGTAGAAATTAAAGCAAACTTTAATTTGTCAAGCTTTCATTTATATTTTATATACTGCTGCTTGTGGGTTTTTTTTTATGGTGGAAAATATCCTTTGAAATGACTCTGTGCTGTAATTTTGTTGAAAATATAAAGGTTTATGCCAAGCTTTGCAAATTCAGATGCCAAATATTTTATTAAATGTTAACATAATTTTGATCTGGAACCTCCTTGCTTTATTTTTGTTTGCATGTGCATATTAACAAGAAACAAAACATTTCATGCATAGTGTATTTTACTATGAATGTTATGCACATCACAACTAGCTGTTCTACACAAATTTAATATGAATTCATTGTTGAAAGTGTCCATTTTGTCAATATGCTAAAGTAATACTTGGGTACACATAAGCAAAATACAGCCATGATACGCAGAGGAACAATATTACACTTCCCAATGCAGCAGCTGCAAGTCTAGGGAAAACACAAGATATGTATAACAGGGATCGTGTTTCTGAAACAAAATGTAAGAATTTATATACACATCAACACTGTTATGATACTGAGTGTATGAAGTGCTCTATGTACAAATAACTTTTTTAAAATAAAGCAACTCTTATCTTCCTTTTGGTCTAAGGAGATTTAGTCTTAAGTAGGAGCCGTAATATAAGAATGAACAAAGGTACCCATTTTTAGGACGACCCTGCAGAAATATTTCTCATAAGTAAAATTCCAGCAAATGTGCTGGAGAGACAGAGAGACTGTGATTTGCACAAGGTCACATAGGATTTAGGTAGGGGTGTGTGTGTGTGTAGGTTGTGACATCTTGGAATTTTGGAGAAAACAGTTTGATCACATGGGTACCATACTTCTTTCCTTAGATCTTCTTGCTCCTCCTTTCTGTGGGGAGCTCCAAGCAAACTGGGTGACCCTCTGTCAATGCATTCCTGACTAGTTAGTTTAAAATTATTTCTTGTTTGGATCTACCCCTTTGGTGGTGAATGAAGAAATCTTGTAACTTAATTGAATGAATGGCCTTCATGGCCATGGCCTTCAGGTAAGCTTCACCCTCTGGTTGTGGGTCACAAACCTAATGGCTTTCATTCTCTTCAAGACTTGTGCGGTTGAAGGACTCTCAGCTCACTCCATTTTAATGGGCTTGTATGCATAATACAATACTGTTGTCCCCTGGGACAGAAACATTAAGCCTTTTCTCCTTCTCTGTTTCCCTTTAGGCTTTTAATCTCAGAAATGATGAATATCAATACAGAACCCTACCATCCCTCACAGATAATCATAACCTGTCACGTCTGTTGTAGAGAATGTACATCCACAATGGTCAGAGGGGAGAAAAAAAGTGATGGTGTGAAGGGTAATGGTTGTAATACATTAGTCTGGAATAAGTGTAGCAGTCGTTATACTTGTTCAACTGTCTAATCCCATGCAAAGCTTCTTTATCTTCTTACAGATTATTTGATGGCTAATTTACTCCTAAACTAGATCGAATAAATTAGATCGAATATTCTAATTTGATTATTTTGAGTGCCTTTATTACCACTAGCAGTGTACTGTCTCCTTGTACCCCTTAACTATATGGGTTTGGATGAAAACTGTCTCCTTCTCTTTGGCCTTTACTCATACTATTATCTCCTTGCTCTGCTTCCCCAACATAGTTTTTATTTTCTCTCAAAGCATCCATTCCAGCAATCCCCCTAGATATGCTGTTCAACAAAGCTTAACTATACTTTTTTTTTTTTTTAAAGTATTGGCCAGTTTACAGAAATAAAGCTTACAGTGAAGCACGTACATCAGCGGTGGGCAAACTTTTTGGCCTGAGGACCACATCAGGGTTGTGAAATGGTATGGAGGGTCGGGAAGGGAAGGCTGTGCCTCCCCAAACAGCCTGGCTTCCTCCCCGTGACTGCCTCCCTTAGAGCCCCCAATCCATCCAACCCCCTCTGCTCCTTGTCCCCTGACTGCCCCCTCCTGGGACCCCCTACCACTAACTGCCCCCCCCGGGACCCTGCCCCTATCCAACCTCCCTGTCCCCTGACTGCTCCCCAGGATCTCCTGCCCCTTATCCAACCCCCCGCTCCCCGCCCCCTTACCGTGCCGCTCAGAGCCGCAGGACTGGCTTATTAGAAAGCCTGGAAGGTGGGCGGGTGTAAGCCGCGCTGCCCAGCAGGAGCAGCAGGCGAGTGCTCCCTGTGTGGCTGTGGGGGAGGGGCTGGGGGCTAGCTTCTGTGGCCGGGAGCTTGGGGGCCAGGTAGGATGGTCCCGCAGGCCGGATGTGGCCCGCGGGCTGTAGTTTGTGCACTTCTGATGTACATCCTAGAAGAATACTATGGAAAGCACTGATAAATGCCAGTCTGTTTGTTATAAAATTGCAATATTACCAGGATTCACAGCATGATAGAAGCTTTTCTCGTATCTGACAGTTCAAAGCTGTGTGACTGTCTTCCTGTGAGAAAAATGTCCCTTGGTGGAGAAGGAGAAGGGGATGGGGAGAAAGGAGATGCATGTGTATGTATACGTATGTTCTTTTGCGTGTGTACCCATCCACACTTCAGTTGTTGATCGTTTTTATGTGGATATGGATGTCTGCCTTTTGTAACTTAACTGTGATATGAAACCTGTTCATTAACAGAATCAAATATTTGTTTGATACCTGTTCATGCTAAACAGGTCTCTTCCAGTTAACCACATATGTGGTGACTTGTGCAGAGTATACACTCTGAAGTCGAGCTGGCTGGAACATTTTGGTTGAAATGAAATTTTAATGAAATGTGGAAATATTTTGCAGAGATGTATGTTTCATTGATAAGGTTTGAGACTGAGAGACTTTCTCACATGCTCTCTAATATGGCAGTTAGGGCACTTGGATGTGAGAGTCCCATATTCAAGTCCCCACTTGTGCCTAATGTGAAGTGATTTTGGATGAAAACTCTACTCTGAGTTAGGTTCAAATCCCTGTTCTGCCTGTGTCTCCCACAACATCCCAGGCCAGTACTCTAACTATGGGGACACACACACTCATTCTTTTTGTGAATGTTCTGTGTGAAAACATTTTGGTTCCAACACTGAACAAAAATAAATTTCAAAAGTTGCTGCCAAATTGCCGTCCTCCAGTCATATGTACTCTGAAGGTATTCATTTCTTGCCTTACCCACACTTATGTACTATCTCCTTACTTGTCTATCCATTTCATCTTATATTTCTACCTCTCTTCCTGACCTCACATCCTGGATGTCACAACATAGTTAACTGTAACGTGGCCAAAATTAGATGCCATATGCTTCCTCTCAAACCCTCCCCATGACTGCATTCTGTTGTTCTTTACAACCACAGTTTTGTCCCTGGAACTGAGACACATAGTCCGAGGGTCGTCTTTGACCTGAC
Source organism: Eretmochelys imbricata (assembly GCF_965152235.1). Lineage (NCBI taxonomy): Eukaryota > Metazoa > Chordata > Testudines > Cheloniidae > Eretmochelys > Eretmochelys imbricata. The sequence continues at coordinate 132,325,290 of NC_135574.1, read as the reverse complement.
CCTCCCTCCTCTTCTACACCATGTCCATAATTTTGCACAACTAAAATTTTGTTAAGCTCCTCACTATCACCTGTCTCAATTGTTGTGATCTCCCTTGAACAAACTCCCTTGCACACTCCTTAAAGACTTTTTAAAATACAGACAATTTTTTCCAGACTTGACTCTCTTACCAAGCCACCTTCCAGTTTGAATCCCTCCCTTGGCTCTGTTCCCTACTTCATAATATTTTAAGCTTTTCTTCTTCACCTTTAAGGTCCTTCACAGCTTCCCGTTCTTGTCTGTTTTCATATTGCTCTTCCAATGATGCCAGTATTGCACGCTCATTTTTCTCCCATTACTACACACCTTTCCATTCTGCCCTTTGTGCATAGAATGTTATTACCCTCATCTTCAGTTCCTGTTTCAAGATCCACTTCTGCTGTAATATGTGCAAGAATCTAGGCTAGGTGGTGGAGCAGTTTTACTTTCAATGAATGATTTTATTTGTTTTTTATTTAGAACTATCAAATTGTGCAATAACTAAACCACATAACTATGTGATCTTATTTTCATTGTCCTTTTTTCTCCATCCTTTTCTTTGTGAAAATTATGTCTTGTTGTCAAATTAAATTGTAAACTCTTCAGGATATGGACTTAAATCTACTTGTGTACGTGTACATTATGTGATGGGAGCCTTTGGGTGATATCGCAACACAAATAATAGAAAGCAGACCTAGATTGGCACTGCTTATTCAGCAGGTAAATTGCATATCTGACCAGCAGAATGCTGTCTGTCAGTTTAGGTTTCTATGAATAGAAAATATAACTTTGTGATAACACTCAACTCCCTGTAGTAGATTTGTCCCGTGAGTCCACCTTTTGGCCGACTGTTTCAGGATAGGAAGACGCTGACTACCTTATACTCCCTTTCTGTTCTGGATAATCTTTTCTGCACATCTACTTTACTTCTGCAGTTTTCCAAAAAGCTGATTTTCTCAAATTTTAATGTTACTATGTGCTGTTTCCCAGTTACTTCAGAGCTATCTCTAGGGCTTGCATAGAGTTCAGTGGAAATAATGCCTTTCTTGTTGGGCTGAAGCACAGTGTGTTACTAGTTTCCTGTTATCCAAGTCTGTTCCATGCATATTGTCTTGCATTATTATACTGGCCCCAGTTTGAAGCACACGAGCAAATGTTGATGAATTATGAGTGTCGGAGCTATTGATCACATACCAATGGATCACGTAAAATTGTCTATATGAAAACATTTTAATAATCATTCTCAATTTTTCCAGGCCAGATGGAAGATCATAAATATTGGCACTGATATCTGTTTAAAAGTCTTAAGGTTATTGAAATGAAAAATGATTAATCAGTTTGGACAAGTATCATTCGTTCAACTCCACGATTTCCGTTTGAAAGCTAAATGAAAAAGAACTGCATAATAGTGTCACTCAGGAGTAAATAGTAGACAGCAGTTGTTTCTCTGCAGGCCACTTTTAACTTAATCTGGAATTGTTCTTGTCTAATTAGAAAGGCAGTTCTAATAACCTCTTAGCACTGTTGTCAACCTTAAACCACCTATTTAATCGATACTTAACTAAACTCCTCCTCAAACAGATGGATGGGAAGTGGATGAGCTTTGGTTTCACCCCCTAATAAGTCAGCAAGTGTAGCTGAGGTAATGTAGCTGGGCAACAGTAGTTGCTGCTTATAGGGATTAGTAGGAAACTACTGTGCTCTTGGAGCAAAAGAGGAGCAGGAAGGAACTATTTCTTTGAGGCATAATTCCTCTCCTTTGTAGTTCCTGAGCACCAGTGTGCTGCCCCCTAAAGGAAGTTAGTGGTAAAATCATAATTTAGTGCCTGGTTGGTTTCCCATTTGTGTATGTTTTTTTTCCTGCAACTGGGAATTTCTTAAAATCTCAAATGTGATTGTTAAATCAGCAAAAATTGGTAAGGGCAGGTTTATTACCTGAAAGGCAGCATTTTGGGCGTACCTTTTAAAAACTCCTTTCTGCAAAGAAGACCACCAGTTTGAATCTAGCTTGCTACTACTCATTATATCCTTGCAGATATAGCCACATTTTCCTTTGATCACTGGAGGAATTGTCCTGAATGGAACAGTAGTTAGCTCTCTCTTGCTCCGAGCCATTTTCAAATGCTTCAGTAAGGAAAAGAGAATTCCAGTTAGAGCATTGTTTCTTTAGTAAACTTAATTTTCCAGTAAGATATGCCTAAGTAATACAGAATCCACATTTCATCTTGCGGATGATGAGTTCTTGAATTCATAAATTACTTTGATCATGAATACTTAATTAAGTTATTTCCTTGATAGGGTTTTATCATTTTGCCCCAGACATACATTACACTTGCTAAACTTACATCAGCGCTTTGATATGTAAGCTTTTCACACAGTAATATCTGAATGTCTGAACTTAAAGATGATTCAACCAGTTTTGCCATCCTAATAATGGTTTCAGAAGTGCTGAAATGTTTAAAAGCTAAGGTTAATATTTCCATTTAATTTCTACTCCAAAGTAGGGGCTTAAAAGTTAAGTGCATTCCACTTTGGTAATTCTGCACAAAAAGTAGTGAAATATTGCCACAGAGCCATTACGCCAGGGGCGGGCAAACTTTTTGGCCTGAGGTCCTCCATCGGGTTTCCGAAATTGTATGGAGGGCCGGTTGGGGAGGCTGTGCCTCTGCCCCTTATCCGACAGCCCCCCCCCCCCCCCCCCCCGGACTCCTGCCCTATCCAACCCCCCGTTCCCTGATGGCCTCCCAGGACCCCTGCCTCATCCACACCACTCCTCCCCACCCCCATCCACCGCTCTCTGTCCCCTGACCCTCCGCCACTCCATCCAACCCCTTCTCTCATTCCTGACTGCCCCCCTGGGAAGCCTACCTCATCCAACCACCTCTTCTCCCTGACCCCCACCCCCCGGACTCCCCACTCCTAACTGCCCCCTGCTGCCCCATCCAACCCCTCTTCTTCCTGACTGCCCCCTGGGATCCCTACCCCATCCACCCCTCCTGTGCTCTGTCCCCTGACCAACCTGGGAACTCCTGCCCCTGACTGCCCCCCCCGCTGCCCCATCCAACCCCTCCTCTCCTTTCTGACTGTCCTGACCCCTATCCACACCCTTGGCCCCTGACCACCCCCTGAACCCCGCTGCCCTCTATCCAACCCTCCCTGCCCCCTTACCGCGCTGTCTGGAGCGCTGGCGGCGTGACTGCACCAGGACAGGCAGCCGTGCCACCTGGCTGGAGCCAGCCATGCACCGCGCAGCACAGAGCACCGGGTCAGGCTGGGCTCTGCAGCTGCGCTGCCCCAGGAGCTCAGAGCCCCGCTGCTTGGAGCATTGCACCGACAGTGCAGTGAGCAGAGGCTGTGGGGAAAGGGGACAGCAGGGGAGGGGCCGGAGGCGAGCCTCCTGGGTCAGGAGCTCAGGGGCCAGGCAGGAGGGTCCCGTGGACTGGATGTGGTCTGCGGGCCATAGTTTGCCCACCTCTGCATTGTACACTCCATATTTCCTATGTTAACAGATTACCATCTGGATAAACGAAGGAGATGTTTGAAGTGGAAATGCCATTTGAAGTTGCCAAATCCATATTAATGGTTTTTGTCAGATACAGGATCCAAAATAGTGGTGGTATGTTTTTTCCCTTTTCGTACTGTGCTGCTATCCCTTTGGAATAGTAGCAGGGCTAATAGCTGCAATCACTTTTGCAAAGTAATAGAGAGCGGTGTGGTTGGCAGGGTGTTCTCCATAAGGGCCCAGCAACTCTGAAACACCCTACTGTTTCTTGTTTAGAATAGCCAAGATTTTTCCACTTTCAGGACACGTTGCAGGGCCTGTCTGTTACACCAGGCTTTTGAAGAGAGGTAGAGAGATTGAAGCATGAGTCTGTGTATGGGCCCTTTTTTATTCTGAAAGAAAAATAAATAAAATAAACATGTAACACAGCATACTTTTTTAAAGATTCACACAATTTCCCTCTACCCTGACTCCTGGGAAGATGGATGGGGGAAAATAAGGTAAGAACCTCATGTGGCAGATGCTAGTCATGTTGCTTAATGTACTGCTTGAAGGTGCTTGGATGCCACAGTATAGGAACCTGTACAAAATAGAAAAGATTCATGGGCAATATTGCAAGGGAATATTGGGGAAGAAAAGAAAGAACAGAGGGAGAGAAACTTAAAAAAGGAAATATAGGGAAGAAGGGAGTGGAGGAAAAGCAGGGACTTAGAGAGGAGAGAACACTGAAGGAGAAAAGTAGCTGGGACTTACAGTGAAGAATGAGGCAGAATCAGAAATAAGCATGTTGGATAAGAGTTAGAACAAAGAGGAATGATCTCAAAGTAAAACTGATTTCAAATGTCAAAATATTAAATGGAAAAGTTAGTCCAAGGAAAAACAGATACTGCAAAGACAGTGGGGGGGAAAGTACACCAAAACATACAATCAAAGAAGAATGTGGAATAAATAAAAGGAAGTAACAAAAACCAAGAGAACAAAGTACATTATAGTTGGCCAAGCTTGTGAGGTCTTTCATTGAAATTCTCTGTTTGGCTGTAAAGTGATAACTATAGAATGCTGCATCCAAAATTTTAGGAAATATTCTAGGCATCAGTGGTCAAAACCTTATTGATTTTTTTTGGCAAAAACCAAAAGGGGGAAATGGGGAACATACAAAGCCCCATCATCTGATTTGCAGAGCCAGCAGTTTCAACCATCTCTAATTTTATGGCAGCCAATAACCTATTCCAATATAATACCCCTCATTTTAGCTCTCCCCATCTTCCCAGTTCAGTTTAAGGGCTTATCCACACATGGAGTTCTGTTGTTCAGGGATAGCTGTTCCTGAATAACTTCATGTGTAGATAAGCCCTACAAAGGCTGATACTCTAAAAGAGAGAGACGGTGAAGAAAGGAGGATAAGAATGGCAGGGACAGGGCAAAGGGAGTGTACAAAGGGCCCCTGGCGTGAGGAAAGAGGTTGGGGGAGTTAGTAAGTCCCTGAAAAAGTGAGGAATGGAAGGGTAGCGCACAGGGAGGTTGTGAGGGGAGACTGGAGGGCTGCAAAGATCTGGTGGTGCGGGTAGTGAGCTTGATTATATAAGAACAGAAACTGGCCTTACTGGGTCAGATCAATGGTCCATCTAGTTCACTATACTGTCATCCAACAGTGGCCAGTGCCAGATGAACAGAATAGGGCAATTTATCAAGTGATCCATCCCAGCTTCTGGCAGTCAGGTTTAGGGATACCCAGAGCATAGAATTGCATCCCATGCAACAAAGTGTGTGTTCCCTTAATTTGTTCATGGAAAGTTTTTATGCAGTTACAATAAATTGCTACAACGCATACAATTTATGTGTATCATTTCAGTTGTAAATGTGACTTTGCATTACTGCATCCTCACGTCTAAATATTTGCAGGGCTGGTTACTGTTCTGATGGAATGATGTATGCAACCATAGCATTCTGTGTGGGTCGGTGGTCTGCTTGTTTTCTCAATAAAGAACTGACATTTTGAAGAGGAAATAAGAGCAGATCAGCAAATAAAACACTCGGTAAATTGTACAACCTTCTTTAAGCTGGCTGGCATGGTTCTGGGTCTTTGAAACTTAGTTTTAGTTGCTTTTCCTTATCCCCAAAGTAGTCAACTGTAATTTATTAATCTAAATCTCTATAGTTTTCCCTCCCATCCCCCAGTTGCCAGTGTAGTCAAGCTCTCAGTCTGCTGGAGGATGTAGACAGCCTTTTAATTTTGTAAATAAAGCCCTAGACAGTCAGCATTTACCCTTTAAGGAGCCAACTTTTGTTCTCTAAGATACAATGCACTGGCTTTAAAATATTTATTTATACATAGGAAATCTGAAAAAGAGCGGCTATGCTGCATACCTATAAGATGTGCAGTGTAGACACAGCCTCAGTGTTGGCACTCTGATAATTTAGATCTCGCGTAAACAGATGCAACTCTGTTGGAGACAAGTTGCACCTGCTTATGCACCATTTGAATTTGGCTTATGGGAAACCACTTATCTAAAATCTCTAGTAAATTGCATTTGCTTAATGATGTTTTAATTTTTGGTAAATAGTCTGTGGATTTGTTGGTTGATTGTGCAGATGATTATAGGGGGAAGGGAAGGAGGAAATATCCTCCAGTTGTACAGTCTTTTAAATTTGTTTTCCCTTAAATGTTTATAACATTCAATAACTCAGTGAACTTGACTGTCCCTTTCTAAGCTGTTTTTGACAGAAATGTTCTGTATTACAAATATACCTCACTAAAGGAGAATATGCATTGGTACTAGGTAAAAACATTTCTATAAATGTACAATTGTTTAAATGAGGCCCAGTTTGTTTGTTTTTGGCTGCCCAAAGATATGCTAGATCAAGTGCTATCAGATTCAGATGGAGATTTCTTTCACAGTACCCTTAGTTAAATACACAGTGCATTCTTATGCCAGTGCATGAACTGTTTGGCTCTGATAATCACACCCATATGTTTGAACACTTTAATTTACATAGGGATCAGAGCCTGATAAGATAAGTTAAAATTCTGTATCTGAGTTGCCTTTGATTTGGGGGATATATTGTCAGTAATAAAGAGCATATTGTCCGAAGTTGAGAACAAGCCAGCACTTACTTGATTAACATGAATCTTTGTGGTTATTGCCTGATGCATACCAGCGCTGGACAATAGCTTCTTTATTCATACTTCTTAGTAGTATTTCATATCAGTATGGATGTTACTCAGACAGGTGTTAAAGGAAAATGTTCAAAGCTGTCAAAACGACACCTTCCTGGCTTTTTTTTCATTTGAAGGCACATCTGTTCGTTTAGGCCATTCTTTACTGTTCCTCTGCACTCAGTTTCACTGGGTAGGCAATTATTTAAATATTTCAATAAATCTTAGAAATTTGAAAAAAATTTTACTCTCTCTTCTTCCAATTCACAATAACAGAAGTAGGGTCTAGAGAGGATGCAATGTATATGCAATAGTCTGTGATTGCAAACACACGTGGCACTTTGAGGGTTTTTGTGGGGTGAGAAAGAGCAGCTGGGGAGTGGGAAAAATCCCCACCTAATAAAATGGGATTTATCCTATGTTGTGTAGCCCTTTTAAAGGCTGGTTTAATCTATCACCACTACTACCAAGGATCAAAGGAAGGTGGTGGAAGTTTATGTAGTGACCCTTTTTGAATGAAAAAATATGACTTTGAACATACCTTCCTTATCTCCACTCATCATAGTGATCAAGGTTATGACTGAAAGTCCATATATAAAGAGTTAAGCCTTTTGTTCAATTTAGTATGGTTATGTGCTGTTTCAGCTGGGAATTTTTAAAAGATGTTATTTCCATGCTGTAATTCTGTCAACAGTTATTTTCCCTATTTAAAAGTGAAAGTGTGTAGCATACATTCCCAGCAAGACACTCCAAAGGAGTTTTTTTGACATACTATTTGCTGTAGCATATTGCAACTCTCCAGAACTGAAGAATCAGAAAGAGGAAGATAACCATTTGTTTTTAACAAAAGCTATGAAGACCTTAGCGCGGGAGTAATATTTTATGCAGAACTTTGATCTTTCCAGAATTATTACCTATAATGTTTAGTACAGCACTTTTTAGAGTTGATTATGAGCATTAATCAGGTGTGTCAATTTGAGGCAACCACTTGATTTGAGATAAGCTACCAAATGTCCACTATGTGGAGGGTGGTAACTTTTGTCTGCTTCCTACCTAGGCAGGATTTGAACTGATTATAGAAAAATGAAAAGCTCTATATTTCATTAGAGATCTTCTGTTCCTTAGTTCCTCTTCTTTTGTTTTTGTTTAAAATGATTTGAAGTTAAGCAACTGATTACATATTGTCCCAAAGCTAACTTGACTGAATTATTTTGTAATAGCAGGAAACACCAGAAATTCCATGTATCTTGTGAAATCAACTCTGTAACATTACACTGTACACTTTATATATAAAAGCAAGACAGAGTTCTAATTTACTAGAAGCCTATATATTAAACTAATGTATTTTAGTCATCTATAGTTTTCAATATATATTTTTCTCGATATATTTGTTTCTGTTTCAAACAAACTTTATAAGGTGTGGGGGAAGAGAAAAGAGTACATTTTAAAAAAAGCAGATCATTAGAGATTTTTGAGCTTACTCAACATTATGAATTCCTTTTATAAATGAAATTATAGCTTTCTCTCAACTGAAGCAAAATTATATTAAAAAAAATTACTTGCGTCTGAAACCACAGGATTCCTCTCATTTTGTAGGCTATAGAAAATTGGTCAGTGATATTTCAATTTATTATCTCACAATTCCCACTAGTCAATAAGGAGCAGGGTTAAACTAAAGCAGTTTCCAGAAAAAATCAAGAAGTATGAGGTTTCATCTTTCTCTTTCTGAAGACTTATTTTGGTTTGAAATCCTAGTTCTAAATGATACTTGGTAATAATGTAGGAAGTAGTTGGTCAGAGGAGTCCTGTTGCCAAATGACATACTTTGGTTTGTACTCATTTTAGTATCTCTGAAAGTGTAAGCTATTGCTAAAGAAAAAGATGCACAGTGCACATCAAGGTAGGACATTTGATGGAAATAGAAATACTCTGTTTGCTTCCATCTTTTCCATAACTTGATGAGCAAGGTTTTGAACAATCCACCTGTTACCATGTACTGTAATTAGGATTCAGAGTAGCAGCCGTGTTAGTCTGTATTCACAAAAAGAAAAGGAGTACTTATGGCACCTTAGAGACCAACAAATTTATTTGAGCATAAGCTTTCGTGAGCTACAGTTGATGCATCCGATGAAGTGAGCTGTAGCTCATGAAAACTTATGCTCAAATAAATTTATTAGTCTCTAAGGTGCCACAAGTACTTCTTTTTCTTTTTGTAATTAGGATGTTCACATCAGTCAGATGTTCTGCTTTTCCTTTTCAGTCTGAAATTTTATGATACATAAGTGTTTTTACACTACAAACTGGCTATAGTCCATACTAATTAATTTGGATACAGTGCAATAACCACATCAGTTATTCTGCAGCATCACCAAAATGCTATGTTTAGGTTAATATAGCTGATTTTTGTACTGTGTTTCACTGAAGATACATAGTGGTGCAGCACTTGAATTCTTTTAACTACGTATACACTTTGAAATTCTGTGACTGTATTTTTAAATTTCATACATGATCTGAAAACATTTATTTTTACAGACATCGATTCATAATGTCCATATTACATCAAACCATTTTAATGCTTTTACTTAAGAAAAATTGGATTTTAAGTCAACTGAAACTTATTTTAGTGCAATCACACCATTATCTCAGTTTTAACTGCCATATCCTCTAGAATACCTAAACACAACAGGGCACAAAGCAAATTAATGAAATAATTAAGGGGTTCACACTTGTGCCAAAATATTAAGCACAGATACAGATGTTACTGTAATGGTCCCTCCCTCTCCCGTGGAGAGGGAGGCCACTCAGTCTGGTCCCATCTGGCCAGGATCAGAGTCCGCAGGATAGTCAAGAGCCCACAATAGGGCTGGGTGACCAACAGTCATGGTCAGGCTTTAGCCTGGGCTTGGGTGGCTCAAGCTGCCAGCCCTTAAACAGTCTATAACTGAGCTGGGGCCTGGATTTGATGACGCTCAGGCAGCCAGTAACAAAACAGTCTCAGGGCTGGATTTAGCTAGGCGGAGCTCAGGCAGCCAGCAAACAAACAGTCTGCAAGGGGGCTGGTACAGCACAGGAGCTTCTCAGGGAAGCATCGGGAGTTGGCATCCCGGGGGGGTGGGGAGGGTCAGGAGGATGAGGGCTCACCCTAATCCACGGTGTTCCAGCCCAGAGCCGGGGCAGGGGCAGGATCGGCTGCCCCTGCATCAGCAGGGATCCAGCCGCAACATGCCGCCTGAGCCACAGCCTGTTGTACTGGGGCTGCCCCTGGGCTACTTCCTGCCTTGCCAGGGTTTGGTACCTGTGGCCTCCAGGCCTCTTTCAGTTCCTCGGGGTACGCTGCGGCAGGCACTCTGGGCCAGTCCTCATTGGTGTCTGGGGATCGGGAACAGCCAGGTGTAGGTTCCCTGCAGAACAGGCGAAGCGTCCTTCTCTGCAGGTTCTCCCCCAGCTGTGCTGCAGGGCCTGCCTTTTTTACTTCTGGCCATGCCCCAGTATGTCCAGCGATGGGGGCGGGGTGGTCTAGGCTCCACCCTCCAAGGGGAGTGTAATGGTCCCTTGCTCTCCTGTGGGGAGGGAGGCCACTCAGTTTCACTACAGTTGCCCATAGCATAACAACATATTTGATGGCTCTTCAAGGGATTATTAACATGGATTCTTCTCTTCATGTTTGTGTGCGCCCCACACATGCAAGATCATATTCTTTTTGGCTAGCAGTGTCTGTTGGGGCTGTGCCTGGACCTGAGATGCACTTCCAGTCTTCCCGCACTCAAAGGTTTAAAGGGTGGAGCACGTCCTTCCATCCCTCGATTCCTTCTAACAGCCTGTGGAAGCAACACGGAACCTCTGCGCATTGTGTGATTTCTTGTTAGGCTAGTTCGTTTTAGTGTAGTTAGTACAGTAGTTGTGCTTTTTTGCCAACAGACATAACACTAACAATAAACGTATGATGATAGATATCCTTGGTACTGGGACTCAACCTGCTATCGTGGAGTCAGAGTCCTCAGCATTTGAAGCTTGGCCCTCTTACGAGGCTGCTGTCCTGCTCACTTATGGGCACGCTATGTGCCTCTTTTGCCTTAGCAAAACTCCCTGATGAACACCTTTCCCATCCTTTGGACATTGGTGTTATTGCAGGCCTTTCCCATGATACTGAGGGTCCTGAGGAAACTGAGGCAAGACACAACTGATGATGATAACCCCAGGGTAGGCCAAGCAGTTCTGATATTTGGATCTAATGAATGTTTCACTACAGCCCCAACATAGTCTTTCAGAACAGCCAGATCCTAAACCTGGACCCAGTCTCCTTATAGCTGACAGCCTGAATGCTGGCTGACTGAAATCCTACAAAAGAAGGTCTTCAGCTGAAGCTCAGAACTTTCTGTTGCAAAGCAGGAAAGCCTCAACTAGATAGACTTATAAAGTGAAGTGGAAGAGGTTTTCTATTTGGGCAGCTCACCACTAGCTGTGTCGCCTGACAACACTCATTTCAGCACTCGTTTACCAGAGCTGCAACAATCTGGACTTTCTGTTGGCTGTATAAGGGTCCATCTAGCAGCAATTACTTTCCTACCAAGGGCCACACTGTTTTCTCACCTCACAGTGGCTAGATTCCTTAAATGCATTATTCATGTTTTTCCCCACAGTTCAGGACTCAGTTCCCTCTTGAGACCTCAATATACTGTTAACAGGATCAATGGGTCCCCTTTGAGCCCTCAGCAACTTGTTTCATTTACTACCCATTCATGAAAACTATCTTTTTTTAGTAGCCATTACATTATCTGGAAAGGCACAGGAGATTCAGGAACTGAAGGCAGGTCCCCATTATACAATGTTTCATAAGAGCAGGGTCACTGTGTGAATCAACCTATTAATCTCCGAGGTCTCTATTGGTTTCTAACAAGTGTTCCATATTACTTTGATCAAATTTTGGAACCTTTTTTATGGAATACAAGACCTAAGGCAAGTGTTTGTCTGTCTTCTCCATCCATGTAAAAGGGTAATATTTGTGGTGACCACTTTAGGGTCTAGGACATTGTTTCTTAAAGTGTGGGCAATGCTCCACTGGAGTGTTTAAAGGATAAGCTGGATGGTAGAGCAAAGCTAGACAGACCTCTAAGTTGTCCTCAAGAGTCTTACTTTATTATTAAAATGAAACTGAAACTTTGGCTGCTATAGTTACAGAAGGAGAAAACATTCAAATTGGAGGGAATGTGATGTGATGTTTGCCCGAGTTTGCAGAGGGCCAGAAACAATAGTTCTGAGCTGTGAACTGCCCCATTCATTTCAATGACAGTGAACTCAGATGTCAATGATACTTTAAATGTCAATATTTATATCAATATAAATGTCAATGATTTGCTGATCCAGGACATTTTAAGAAACGAGAGGAAGTGTATTATGAAAACTACACTGATATTTCTTAAAGTGTGGTGTGTGTGTGTGTGTGTGTGTGTCTCAAAGGGGGGAGAAGCTCAAAAGACAAGTTGGAGCATGCATAAGCCTTTAGTAACACATCTAGAGCCTACCAGGGGGTGAGATTGGTTACATTTTTCTGAAGGGGGGCAGGGGTTCAGCTTTTAAGTGTGGGAAACATTAGACTAAGGGGTGCCTCTGGACCATGCTGAGATAAGCATCTGCAGGAACATCCATCTTTGTTAGCAAAAGGCTGATATTAATAGAGGAAGGTGTTGGGATTTGGAAAAACCTCGCAGGTGAAGAGGTAGAAAGTTAGAGATGAGCTCAGAAGGCAGTCTGCGTTGGAATAGAAAGGGGCGGGGGGTTCATGTATTGGATAAAGAGAAAATCTGTAGTGGGAGAGGGAAGGATTGGGGACTGGTTTGGGATGAAACCTCCAAGGGGGAAGGAGAAGGAAGATAAGAATTGGAAGAGAAAGGGTATGTCTACACTACGGAATAAGGTCGAATTTATAGAAGTCGGTTTTTTAGAAATCGGTTTTATATATTTGAGTGTGTGTGTCCCCACAGAAAATGCTCTAAGTGCATTAAGTGCATTAACTCGGCGGAGTGCTTCCACAGTACCGAGGCTAGCGTCGACTTCCGGAGCGTTGCACTGTGGGTAGCTATCCCACAGTTCCCACAGTCTCCGCTGCCCATTGGAATTCTGGGTTGAGATCCCAATGCCTGATGGGGCTAAAACATTGTCGCGGGTGGTTCTGGGTACATATCATCAGGCCCCCGTTCCCTCCCTCCCTCCGTGAAAGCAAGGGCAGACAATCGTTTCGCGCCTTTTTTCCTGAGTTACCTGTGCAGACGCCATACCACGGTAAGCATGGAGCCCACTCAGGTAACCGTCACCCTATGTCTCCTGGGTGCTGGCAGACACGGTATGGCTTTGCTACACAGTAGCAGCAACCCATTGCCTTCTGGCAGCAGACGGTGCAATACGACTGGTAGTCATCCTCGTCGTGTCCAAGGTGCTCCTGGCCACGTCGGCTGGGAGCGCCTGGGCAGACATGGGCGCAGGGACTAAATTTGGAGTGACTTGACCAGGTCATTCTCTTTAGTCCTGCAGTCAGTCCTATTGAACCGTCTTATGGTGAGCGGGCAGGCGATACGGACTGCTAGCAGTCGTACTGTACCATCTTCTGCCAGGCAGGCAAGAGATGAGGATTGCTAGTAGTCGTATTGTACCATCTTCTGCCAGGCAGGCAAGAGATGAGGATGGCTAGCAGTCGTACTGTACCATCTTCTGCCGAGCAGCCATGAGATGTGGATGGCATGCAGTCCTTCTGCACCGTCTGCTGCCAGCCAAAGATGTAACAGATAGATGGAGTGGGTCAAAACAAGAAATAGACCAGATTTGTTTTGTACTCATTTGCCTCCTCCCTTGTCTAGGGGACTCATTCCTCTAGGTCACACTGCAGTCACTCACAGAGAAGGTGCAGCGAGGTAAATCTAGCCATGTATCAATCAGAGGCCAGGCTAACCTCCTTGTTCCAATAAGAACGATAACTTAGGTGCACCATTTCTTATTGGAACCCTCCGTGAAGTCCTGCCTGAAATACTCCTTGATGTAAAGACACCCCCTTTGTTGATTTTAGGTCCCTGAAGCCAACCCTGTAAGCCATGTCGTCAGTCGCCCCTCTCTCCGTCAGAGCCTCGGCAGACAATCGTTCCACGCCTTTTTTCTGTGCGGACGCCATACCAAGGCAAGCATGGAGGCCGCTCAGCTCACTTTGGCAATTAGGAGCACATTAAACACCACATGCATTATCCTGCAGTATATGCAGCACCGGAACCTGGCAAAGCGATACCGGGCGAGGAGGCGATGTCAGCGCGATCACGTGAGTGATCAGGACATGGACACAGATTTCTCTGAAAGCATGGGCCCTGCCAATGCATGCATCATGGTGCTAATGGGGCAGGTTCATGCTGTGGAACGCCGATTCTGGGCTCGGGAAACAAGCACAGACTGGTGGGACCGCATAGCGTTGCAGGTCTGGGACGATTCCCAGCGGCTGTGAAACTTTCGCATGCGTAAGGGCACTTTCATGGAACTTTGTGACTTGCTTTCCCCTGCCCTGAGGCGCATGAATACCAAGATGAGAGCAGCCCTCACAGTTGAGAAGCAAGTGGCGATAGCCCTGTGGAAGCTTGCAACGCCAGACAGCTACCGGTCAGTTGGGAATCAATTTGGAGTGGGCAAATCTACTGTGGGGGCTGCTGTGATGCAAGTAGCCCACGCAATCAAAGATCTGCTGATATCAAGGGTAGTGACCCTGGGAAATGTGCAGGTCTTAGTGGATGGCTTTACTGCAATGGGATTCCCTAACTGTGGTGGGGCCATAGACGGAACCCATATCCCTATCTTGGCACCGGAGCACCAAGCCGCCGAGTACATAAACCGCAAGGGGTACTTTTTCAATAGTGTTTCAAGCTCTGGTGGATCACAAGGGACGTTTCACCAACATCAACGTGGGATGGCCGGGAAAGGTGCATGATGCTCGCATCTTCAGCAACTCTGGTCTGTTTCAAAAGCTGCAGGAAGGGACTTTATTCCCAGACCAGAAAATAACCGTTGGGGATGTTGAAATGCCTATATGTATCCTTGGGGACCCAGCCTACCCCTTAATGCCATGGCTCATGAAGCCGTACACAGGCAGCCTGGACAGTAGTCAGGAGCTGTTCAGCTACAGGCTGAGCAAGTGCAGAATGGTGGTAGAATGTGCATTTGGACGTTTAAAGGCGCGCTGGCGCAGTTTACTGACTCGCTTAGACCTTAGCGAAACCAATATTCCCACTGTTATTACTGCTTGCTGTGTGCTCCACAATATCTGTGAGAGTAAGGGGGAGACGTTTATGGCGGGGTGGGAGGTTGAGGCAAATCGCCTGGCTGCTGGTTAAGCGCAGCCAGACACCAGGGCGGTTAGAAGAGCACAGGAGGGCGCGGTACGCATCAGAGAAGCTTTGAAAACCAGTTTCATGACTGGCCAGGCTACGGTGTGAAAGTTCTGTTTTTCTCCTTGATGAAACCCCCCGCCCCTTGGTTCACTCTACTTTCCTGCAAGCTAACCACCTGTCCCTCCTCCCTTCAGTCACTGCTTGCAGAGGCAATAAAGTCATTGTTGCTTCATTCATGCATTCTTTATTCATTCATCACACAAATAGGGGGATGACTACCAAGGTAGCCCAGGAGGGGTGGTGGAGGAGGGAAGGAAAATGCCACACAGCACTTTAAGCACAGCACTTTAAAAGTTTACAACTTTAAAATTTATTGAATGACAGCCTTCTTTTTTTTGGGCAATCCTCTGTGGTGGAGTGGCTGGTTGGCCGGAGGCCCCCCACCGCGTTCTTGGGCGTCTGGGTGTGGAGGCTATGGAACTTGGGGAGGAGGGCGGTTGGTTACAGAGGGGCTGCAGTGGTAGTCTGTGCTCCAGCTGCCTTTGCTGCAGCTCAACCATACACTGGAGCATACTGGTTTGGTCCTGCAGCAGCCTCAGCATTGAATCCTGCCTCCTCTCATCACGCTGCCGCCACATTTGAGCTTCAGCCCTCTCTTCAGCCCACCACTTACTCTCTTCAGCCCGCCACCTCTCCTCCCGGTCATTTTGTGCTTTCCTGCACTCTGACATTATTTGCCTCCACGCATTCATCTGTGCTCTGTCAGTGTGGGAGGACAGCATGAGCTCGGAGAACATTTCATCGCGAGTGCGTTTTTTTTCTTTCTAAGCTTCACTAGCCTCTGGGAAGAAGATCCTGTGATCATTGAAACACATGCAGCTGGTGGAGGAAAAAAAAGGGACAGAGGTATTTAAAAAGACACACTTTATAAAACAGTGGCTACACTCTTTCAGGGTAAACCTTGCTGTTAACATTACATACATAGCACATGTGCTTTCGTTACAAGGTCGCATTTTGCCTCCCCCCACCGCGTGACTACCCCCTCAACCTTCCCCCCTCCCTGTGGCTAACAGCGGGGAGCATTTCTGTTTAGCCACAGGCAAACAGCCCAGCAGGAACGGGCTCCTCTGAGTGTCCCCTGAAGAAAAGCCCTCTATTTCAACCAGGTGACCATGAATTATATCTCACTCTCCTGAGGATAACACAGAGAGATAAAGAACGGATGTTGTTTGAATGCCAGCAAACATACACTGCAATGCTTTGTTCTACAGTGTTTCACGAGTACGTGTTACTGGCCTGGAGTGGTAAAGCGTCCTACCATGAAGGACGCAATAAGGCTGCCCTCCCCAGAAACCTTTTGCAAAGGCTTTAGGACTACATCTAGAAGAACCGCGAATGCCAGGGCAAAGTAATCCTTTCACATGCTTGCTTTTAAACCATGTATAGTATTTTAAAAGGTACACTCACCAGAGGTCCCTTCTCCGCCTGCTGGGTTCAGGAGGCAGCCTTGGGTGGGTTCGGGGGGGTACTGGCTCCAGGTCCAGGGTGAGAAACAGTTCCTGGCTGTCGGGAAAACCAGTTTCTCCGCTTGCTTGCTGTGAGCTATCTACAACCACCTCCTCCTCCTCCTCATCTTCTTCGTCCCCAAAACCTGCTTCCATATTGCCTCCATCTCCATTGAAGGAGTCAAACAACACGGCTGGGGTAGTGGTGGCTGAACCCCCTAAAATGGCATGCAGCTCATCATAGAAGCGGCATGTTTGGGGCTCTGACCCGGAGCGGCCGTTCGCCTCTCTGGTTTTCTGGTAGGCTTGCCTCAGCTCCTTCAGTTTCACGCGGCACTGCTTCGGGTCCCTGTTATGGCCTCTGTCCTTCATGCCCTGGGAGATTTTGACAAAGGTTTTGGCATTTCGAAAACTGGAACAGAGTTCTGATAGCACGGATTCCTCTCCCCATACAGCGATCAGATCCCGTACCTCCTGTTCGGTCCATGCTGGAGCTCTTTTGCGAATCTGGGACTCCATCATGGTCACCTGTGCTGATGAGCTCTGCATGGTCACCTGCAGCTTGCCACGCTGGCCAAACAGGAAATGAGATTCAAAAGTTCGCGGTTCTTTTCCTGTCTACCTGGCCAGTGCATCTGAGTTGAGAGTGCTGTCCAGAGCGGTCACAATGGAGCACTCTGGGATAGTTCCCGGAGGCCAATACCATCGAATTCTGTCCACAGTACCCCAAATTCGAGCCGGCAACGTCGATTTAAGCGCTAATCCACTTGTCAGGGGTGGAGTAAGGAAATCGATTTTAAGAGCCCTTTAAGTCGAAATAAAGGGCTTCATTGTGTGGACGGGTGCAGGTTTACATCGATTTAACGCTGCTAAATTCAACCTAAAGTCCTAGTGTAGACCAGGGCAAAGGAGCTGGAATTGGAGTCAGTTGTTTGTTTTTCAGATCTCATCCTAAGCCAGTCATTCTAGTAATTACGAATTGTGGGCACATTTGAAAAAGTTTAAATTATCAAATATGCGTGCTTTGCAGAATTGTTTCCTCACACTACACGCACTCTGTTTCCAAGGTGAGACTTGCAGTTCTGCCAGTTTAACACCCCTCCCCCACAAATAAACAATGTAAACCCTGATATGCAATGGGAAAATATTTCACTATAGTCATAACATAGACTGTGAAATTACTTTTATATCAGAAACAACAGTCCTAAAATGTATAAAAATAAGGAGAATTGTGCAATAACTGTCATGCTTGTACTACTAAAGAAAACTTTTGTTACACAATGAAGTTGGGCCAGTCAATGCTGTGAAATAAACTGTAGCATTTATGAGGTCTATGATAACTGATGGGAGAGATGGAATTTTGAAAATTGGCCTAGCTTTCTTTACAGAATGGGCTAAATAGGAATATATGTGCTATAATATACAGTATGTGCTTTTTATTCTCCCTTCCCCCCCCGGAACATTAGTTAAGAAACCCAGACTTAATGTTTGTGCTGGATGGAATTAGGTGCACGCTTGTTCCATATTAAAGCATGTGGAAAGGCTCTAAATTAATTCAGGAGGATTAAATATTCATTCTGCCATTTTAAATTAGTCCTATTTTTATTGATTGGGAACGTACTAATAACGTTTGTGGATGACTAAATTGGGAGGTATTGCCAGCATGGAGGACCACCAGAATATCATACTACAGTAAAAGCTTTGGCATGTTGGGGAAACGGGGGGTGCCGGTAAGTAGCAGAGATGCTATTCTTGACCCTCCCTTTAACCCTCTTCTCAGGATTCCAGGGTTTGTCTTTTCCATGTTTGTCTGGTCAGACAAGCTCCCTCCCTCCCTCTCTCCCGCCAAGACACAGGTGATGGTAGATGTTAGGACATAGATATTCAGGCCTGTCTGTAAAGGCCTAGACTCTTAAGAATTTAGGTGTATTCTTATCATTTAGCTAGTTGTAGAGGTATAAAAGAGAGAATCAAAATCACTGTCTGACTGTACACGGCCTTTTCTCACTATGACAGTCTGAGGCCCTGTTCTTAGGCTAAGGCCTTTGGCTAAGCAGCAGAAGCAGCCATAAGCTGGGAAGCAAATGGTCACATCTTTACATTCCAAACTAACCACATTGAAATAAGGTGCTATTGGGCTGTTAGGAATACAGTCCTGTCCTTATAATGCCTATTGCCTCCAGAGAAAGGGAAGTGCCTAGAAAATGTAAAAGGAAACTTAGTTTGATAGCATCCTGTCTGTCAAGAACTCACTTATCAATAGCTGGGATGTGAAATCCTCATTTCTGTGTTTGTTCTATCATTGTAGTCCCCATTTCCCTATTGTTTTGTTGTATAATCTCTGTCTGGTTCTGAGATTGTTGTCTGCTGTATAATTAATTTTTCTGGGTGTAAACTAATTAAGGTAGTGGGATATAATTGGTTAAATAATCATGTTACAATATGTTAGGATTGGTTAGTTAAATTTCAGGAAAATTATTGGTTAAGGTATAGCTAAGCAGAACTCAAGTTTTACTATATAGTCTGCAGTCAATCAGGAAGTAAGGGGGGAAATGGGAACAGGGAATGGAGGTGGGGAAATTGAAATCATGTTTTGCTAAGGGGGGGAATGGGAACAGGGACACAGGTAAGGTTCTGTGGTGTCAGAGCTGGGAAGGGGGACGTTAAGGAAGGAAACTGGAATCATGCTTGCTGGAAATTCACCCCAATAAACATTGAATCGTTTGCACCTTTGGACTTCGGGTATTGTTGCTCTCTGTTCATGCGAGAAGGACCAGGGAAGTAAGTGGGTGAAGGAATAAGCCCCCTAATAGTAGACACTTTTTTGTCATCTTCTGTTAGGATTACAATCCTGTCTTCAGAAATGTTGATGAAAGGATAAATTAGAAATAATAAAGGAACAATGATGAATTCCAGAGGTTACTCTTATTTACAATTTGAATATGTACCTGAGAATGCAAACAACTTAGTCTTTTGTTAAACTGGATATGACTCTTAATATTCTCTGCTCTTAATTTGTTCTCAGCACCTGCTGTTGTGCACATTGTTTTCTCTCTGTTGCAATTTCAATAACTACTTCGTGCATTGACCTAGAAAACCAGCTAAAATAATGACTTCTGATCTGAATAAGTTTGTGAGAGGGTTGAGTGCTCTTTCATATGTTTTTATAAAATGAAATGTGTGTCATTGTCTTATATTTTACATTTCTGGATTGCTGCTTTTTTCTCTGAATACAGTGGAAGAGCTGTATTATGTTATCCATATTCAGCTTTTTAAAAATAACATTTATTAGTCCATATAATTTCAAAGTGAGAAGTTTGTTTTCATTTCTATGCAGTGAGCTGCTATCTCAACAAATGGGGGATTTAAACATCCGTCTAGTGAGAATATACCCGCTAGATACTGAAAATAGAATTGCTGAGAATTGCTGAATTTCTTTTGATAGTCCCCTCTTCCAAATGCACACAATTTCCGTTTTACCCCCTCAAAGACTTATTGTCAGGCCAAGTCTTCAGGCCAAAGTGAATTTGCTCTCTCCAGAGCCAGATAATATGGTGCTTGAATCACTCAAAGAGGACAGCTTAAAAGCTATGTAAGATGCTTCCTTTCTTCACCCAACCTCCAAAGTTGCCGAGTACACTATTTCTACAGTACAGAAGTCCCCTGTTTCTCTTTCTCTAAACTTTGGCTGCAGATTTGACTTGAAAAACTATTTCACTGAACATCTTGACTTTGTGGAGGGAGGGTGTTTCAGGCAGCACAAATGCAATCTTGGCTGACACCTTGCTTTTCTTGTAGAGCAGGGGATAACTCTAGTGTTCTGGCTAATGCTACCTGTCTTAATGAAATCAGTTCTGATGGTTGGGGTGAGGTCCACACTAATGCTGAGAGTATTTGTTTTGCTGCCCTTTGCAGAACACTACCAACATTTGATGTTCTACTCTGTAAGGCGCTTTGAACCACTTTGAAGATGTAAAGTGCTATATGAAATTCACCTTCCTTCTGTTTACTTTGGTTCATCATCATTTGATATTCAGTAGGAAAGTTCACTTTGTATTTATTGTTCTAAATATACTTTTATTCCGAGAGGAAAAACTACATAAAACAGGAGTTAAGACTGAGTACATATCCGTAATTTTAGGGTAAAACATTAATTGTTGTAATTATCCCCCTAAAACAAATGTTGCACACTCAGAAAATTTGGAGTTAATGTTAAACCTAAAAAATTAAAATTTGTTAAGCTATGGAAATGCACGGTGAAGGCACCCAATCACTCTTACCTCTGCCCTGTGTGGTGAATTTCCAAAATGTAATTTTAAGTTATTAATTTTCTACCTACCTACCTACCTACCTACCAATTCTTAATTTGCAAATAATGACCAAGCATTTTTTATTTGAGTGGCCTCTGCACATTCTGACTTCTGTGACGTGCCAATGGTGCAGTTTGGACCAGTGGAATCTTCTACTAGCTGTGTCCATTGGAGCACTCGTATGCCTCTTGCCTTCTCCTTGAGGCCCTGAACACTTGGAGGGTGAGGTTATAAAAGGGGGCACATCACGAAAACCACCTCAGTTCTTTCCAATTGTGGTCACAGATTACTGGATCCCCAAATTTTTAGAACGCTGATTTGTTGTTTATGCTGCCACCCTATTTTAGTGAGGTTTAGCTAGTCAAAAAAACAAGAAAAAACTGCTTGAGTATTTTAGCACCCTGTCAAGGGTCCTTTGTTCTGATACATCAAAACCTAAGGTAAAGAAACCTGGGTTCAAGAGGTGCACCTCTTGCCCTGCTGTTATTTCTCCTTAGACACACACACATACAATGTTGTTTGACTTGCTTGGGGCAAGGTGACTTGCTGCATTGTTGCTCCATATACAGCACCTTTATCCCCAGGAATTGCCTTCAAGCTATGCTGTTGTAGGAATCATTAATAGCTAAAGCTTCTGGTTCTAAAACTCAGGATTCCGTAAGTGCTGTGAGACCAGCCTCAGCTTTGACTCCTGATAGAGTTAAAAATCATGGCAAAATCCCTTCATGTGTTGGCCTCTGTCTTGAGCCAAACTTAACGTGCCAATCACTATGAATCTGAAAAGATTGGTTCCAGCTGAGCACAAATGTGTGGCCTCACAGGTGTCCACCTCTGCTGAAGGACAGTCCTCAAGACCATACCTCTACAGATCTAGTGCGTCCAGTTCTGCACAATGAAGTGCAAAACATACTCTTAGCCTCAGGCCTTGGAAGTCAGTGCCACAGTGAAGGATAATATTGAGGATCAAGGCTGTCTGGATCCAAGGCTGTTGGTTCTGTGCTAAAAATCTCATTGTTTGTTTGCTTTAACACAACTGTCAGTTCCTTCTGGATCTATGTAGTAGATTAGGCAGGTTCATCATATTGAACCCCTTAATCACCCTCATTTAGATCAACCTTCAGATCAGGGCGATTTTGTGCAGCACTGGGTACATTGTCCATAGTGCTTAAAGAGAAAGGAAAGATGCACAAAGCAGTGGGGCAGATTTTTTCTTTCCCGCAGAAGAAGGAATCAATCTCAATTCCAGCCTTTCAGACCACAAGATCACCCTCCTTCACCCAGGGATTGAGAGGATAACTAGACAAAACCTCTGCTACCAAAGGTCAGTTTGTAGTGAACTATGCCCTGAGAGCATCCTTCAATGCTTCAGATATGGTATCTAGTACTGTGTCTTTACCATTACATTGAGGTGCCATTCATGGTTTTCTCTCTGCACTTCCTTAGGAAGCAAGAATCGGGGGAGAATACCTCTCATTCGATGATGAAGGGCTAATTTAGCTTTAGAACATATGAGGTTGTAAGGAAACTGAAAG
This sequence comes from Eretmochelys imbricata, assembly GCF_965152235.1. NCBI lineage: Eukaryota > Metazoa > Chordata > Testudines > Cheloniidae > Eretmochelys > Eretmochelys imbricata. The sequence continues at coordinate 132,302,909 of NC_135574.1, read as the reverse complement.
ACACCAGGTCTGCTGCAAGCTCTCTAGTGATTTCTGGAACCCCTAGGAAAAAATAGGGGGGTACCAAATTTTATCAGAAACCATACCAAAGCTCTACTTTGTATTCTTTTCAAGAACGTAATCCCCCCCACTCCCACATTCAGTATCAGTAGAGACACAAACCCTTCTAAATGCAAGCTAAAGAAAGATCTGCTGCATCAGCCTGTGTATCACAGGTTTGATGGGATGCACAAAAATCCCAAACCAGTTTTAAAGTGTCTGCATCCCTTTCATTTGTAAACTTTTTTCCTCTTTTTTCATCCCTCCTCCCACCCCCACGATCTACATTTTTTAGAGGCCTGGAGTGTAATCACCACAGATTAATGAAATTTGGAGATTGTCCAGCAGGGTTACTCCATTCAGTTCAACACTATCCTGCCTCCCACCAACCCTCCTCCTCACAGGAAAGAACCTGTTAAGATCAGAAGTCTGCTCAATACTGGATTCTGGTGCCATAAAGGAAGGGATCTGGGGGAAGGAATTTTTTTCAGATACTTTCTGAACCCTATGAAAGATGGAGGTCTCAGACCCATTCTAGATATTGGGAAGCTCAACTCTCTCTTTGTCAGAAAGTTCAAAGTCACCATGGTTTACTCTAGCCTCGCTCATCCCCTCCTTATTCATCTATGATTGGTTTGCAGCTCTTGATTTACAGGACGCTTACTTTCGCATCTCAATGAGACTTTTGCATAGAAAATACATTGTTTCTTGTGGGTGGAGATCATTACCAATATAAGGTCTTTTCACTTGGCCAATCTACAGCACTTTGAGTGTTCACAAAGTGTCTCACAGTAGTAGGATGCCATTTGAGACGTTAGGGTTTACCTCTACATGGACAGTTGGCTCATCAAGGTGTCATTGTAGGAGAGCCTGCCAAAAGGTATGTCACAAACATGTACCTTGTTCCAAACAATAGGGTTCAAGATAAACTGAAAGAATTTGTAAATAGCACCAACCCAGTTCATACCTTTTATTGGGATAGTTCTGGATTATCAAAAAGATAGAACTTTTTTCTTCTAGAGGAAAACTTCTATTTAAATATGCTTACAACAATAGATATAGTACAAGAGAACTTGTGTCAAGCAGTAGTGTTCTTCCTCAGGCTGATGACTTCAGTGACAGTTGTAATTCTATGTGCACGTCTACGATTGAGGCACATACATTGGCTAGCAAGATGCTATATTCCAAATACAGTAAGCATGTTTATGAGATTGATACTACACAAGGATGTGTTCCTATTCCTTATGTGTTATACTCAACATCACAGTGTTCTCAGAGGAGTTGCATTCAACCTCCTAGCTCAGTCAGTCACAGTCATCACAGTCAATCTGGGCTTTGAAGCTCATTACAAGAATTTGACCATTCATTGTTGCTTGAATTTCTGGGAGGAAAAACTTCCATATCAAGTATTCTAGAATTACGTACAACACATTAGGCACTTAGGTTCTTTCTTCCTCCACTTCGTGGCAGAGTAGTTCAAGCAATTACCGATACAGCAGTTTTTACGTGAACAGTTGGGTAAGCACATTTCAGCTAGCTGTGCAAAGAGGCTGTAGCTCTGTAACACCAAACTTGCCCATGAGCTTTCCAACTTGCAGGCAAGGATAATATGCTGCCAAATCAGATGAGCAGAGAGTTAATGATGGCCACTGAACAACTCATTAGAAAATGACATCCTTCCTGCACACCTGACATTTCTCCCCAAGGTGGTGGTAATAATTTTAACTTGGCCATAAGTTGTCCATATGTTTCTGTAGGTCTTGCTCCCCAGGGGAAGCTAAACTACACATATTGAATGCTAAGACAGAAGTAGCCTATTTCAATAGGTCTGAGAGGAGTACAGGAAATAACCTAGACTGTTTGTCTCCTTATGGGGAAAAAGAATAAAGGGCGGGTAGTTGTATCCCAATGCCTTTCTAAGGGGGTTAAGATATATGAAAGTGTGTTATAAATATACCTCTGTTCCTCTTCCAGAGCGCTTGGAGTGCACTCAACTAGAAAGAGAGCCACTGTCACCACTTACTTTAGACATATTCCATATTAGCAATCTGTAGAGATACCACTTGGAGGTTGATCCATGTGTTCACAAAGCATTATTCCATAGAAGTTGTGATGCTTCTGGGGGCACCCAGAGCTAGAAGTCACCTTGTTGCCACTTACAGCGTGAGCAAGTTTTGCCTGTGCCAGCTGAGTGTTAGCTCCCTAACCCAAGTAGCTTGCCTTCCACTCACACTCTCTCCTCTGGGCTATACCAGCCCTGCCTTTGCCCTGCAAATTGGCAATATAGGCACCTCATCCCCCGGAGTCCCTTCAAAGCATCCCCCTGTGGTATTTGGCCTGGATCACTGGATACCTAGAGAAATCTTAGATCCCAATTCAAAGGAATAATGTACCCCAATTTACTAGTTTTACCTTAGGCCACTGCTTCTGTATCACACACAACATTTGAGTTCAATTATAGTAAACAAAAGGAAATTTATTTAAGAAAAGAATAGAGAATCAAATAGAAATAGGTGAGAGTTTTGGAAACTGTCACATACAAAACAAAATCATAAAACTGAGAATGGGGAATACACTTATTCCTATCTAATAGAGTAGATTCTCACTCCAAAGTTCTGTCTTTTTTGTAGTGTTTGCTAGACCAGTCTTTTATGATATTTCACCTTCGCTGTTGCAAGGTACCTCCTCAGTGAATGAATGCAGTGTCTTTTTCCACCTTGTGATGCACTGACTCAATCTTTTGTCTTTGTTCACAGACAGGGCCATCCCCTTGCTGTCATATTTTGCTTTTTCACTGCCAAGTAGTTTTGATGTTTGATTTTTCCATTGACTTGTCTTAGTTGTTGCAACAGTGAACCACTGAGCAATACATTGCATAAGTGGCTAGCCAGGGAGGGGTGACACTCCTTCCCACTAGAATGAGCCATCACTGAGACATATGATACAGAGGTACTCACTTTGGCTCCAAGACTTATCAAGGGCATAATTTTCTATACAGTTACATTAAGCCTTAAATATTATCTGTATACACATCTCACACTATTGATGAGTTACAAGCTTTCAGTAGAGACCTCACATCGCACCCTTTATGGCTAAATACCATGAAAGCGGTGTATTAGGTGAGTGTGTTGGTCTGGTCTGAGAAGAGAGCAGTGAGTCCTTTGCCAGTTGGCACCAATGCTGTGTCACAGATGTGGCATTTAGAAGAGCTTACAGTTTGGTAAAGCAGTATTACAATCTCCATTTAACTAGGCCTCTTTGTCCCACACTCCGAAGGCAGGAATACTGCTTGATAAAATCCTGAGAGTGGAAAATGTGCAGAAGAGACAATGAAGGTTGCTCACATGTAACTGCAATTCTTTGAAATAAGCTCTGCACATTCATGTTCTCCTGCCCATCTTCTCTTCCTCCTTGGAGTCCTAATTTCAACTTTTAACCCGAGGAGGGACTGGAAGGAGCTAAGGTGGTCGGCAAGCCAAGTCGTTCTTTTGTAGTTCTGCTATCCAAATGTCCAGAGCCATGAAGGAAGGGGCAGGGTTACAGGGGGAGTGAGTGTTCCAATGAGCACTGCTTCTAGAAACTTCTATCGGCCTAAGCTGCACTGTCTGCTCGTATTGAAAAACTCAGGTCATAGGCAAATAACTTCCTTCTGCAGTTTGATCCATGAACCATGGTAAATCATCTATGAGAAATGGTGGGAGGGCAACTTTTTCTCCTTCTGGCTTAATAGGAAACAGTTAGTACACACAGCTGTTCTTTCTTCTCCCAGGAAAAATCCCTTTATCTGAGGATATAATTGTTTTAATACTGTTCTTTACCTTGTAAATCGTGTGTGCGCATTTCCATAAATGTACTAAAAATAGTCTAACTGAATTGCAAGTCGAATCATGAAAATTTGGCCCAAATGAAGTAAATAACAGTTTGCCATTGGCTTCAGTGGAGCCAGGATTTCACCCTACACGTCTATGTAGTCCAACCTGCATGAGGTCATATCCCAATCCAGTCTTCAGCATTGGTCATTTAATCAAACTTTGACATAGATAGCATGGTAGAGCCCATTTTTGACAGAGCTGTAAGAACAGTGGGGGATGTACTTTGTTTTAGAAAGCAGATTAGCCTTAAAATATCCAACTGCCAAAACTTGTATAATTTATCAAAATGCTGAAGCAAGATAGTAGGGTACTGGTGTCAATAGTCCAAGAAAAATCTAAAGTACTGATTCTGAAATTTTAAAATAAACTTTTTTCCTTTCAGCAAAATAATAAAAAAAAAATTAAAATTAAAAGTCCCTTCAGCAACTTTATTCTGTCTCTGAAATATTCTTAATGAAATTGAAGCAGCATTGTGCTAATTAAGGTAGAAATGTAAAGTAGAAATGTTAATTGTGGGACTATACCAATTGCTTGCTGAAAAGATTATCATTATTTCCTGATGAAACAAAATACAAATTGAGCTACAATATTTAAGGTTGATTTATTCTGAGAAAATGATAAAAAAAAAAAAAAAAAAGTGCCAAGAGTTTGGGGTTAGGTACCTTATTGTTACCTTTCCAAATAAAAAATAAATAAATTATTAATTGTTAACTATACTTGTTGCTTCATGACTGGTTGCAATGTATCTTGACATAATAAGGATGATCATAATAATTGGGAGGTGGGACTCACTAAATCACTTTGTCATCTTTGATTTCCTAAGTGAAGGGAGGGAATCCAGTCCATAAGTCTGTTTAATAGGAAAGCTAAGAGGCTTTTGTTTGGTTTTGCTTTTTATTTTTAAATCTTCTAAAACTGGTGCAGTAGATGTTATTGTGATTGCCATCTTGGATTCCTTCCAAGACCAAAGGGAAACATGATTATGACTTAGAAAGCTTTTTTTTAACCTTTTGTGAAATTTCACTGACATCAGGCAATGTTTTATTGTTAAAGGGTATAGCTTCAAGGTTATATATTGTGGCTTTGCTTCAATGTTTACTTTAAGATAAATGTCTCTAGCATTTATCAGAGGGTGGAAGAGACCATTGATGAAGTACAAATATAAGGTCTAATTCTCCATTCATTTACACCTGTTTTCTGGTAGTGTTACTCTATTGACATAAAAGGAATTGCTCCTGATTTGCGTCAGTGTAAATGGAGAATCATTCCCAGAGTGTATTAGCATAATTGCTTAATTATAACTCTCATTTCAAATAATCCAAGCCTTGATCTAACACAATAACAGTACTATAATAGAATATTTTTTTTAGATATTTTATCATAGTTTTTTGATCTCAGCTAGCTTTTTTTCATTTTCTGCCCTTACAGTTCACTTGCAACCAAAGATTATACATGTGAAGAAAGAGCACAAATGAGTAAGTTCACAACAAATACTCGGTATACAGAAACTCATGTGTATCCCCATTAATCAAAATGAGGGGCTTCCCATGTCTCTTCTGCCTTCTGTCTAAATCTGCATATTAATCATGGATCTGAAGTATGGGTATAAGAAGTAACCATTTATACTGTAGTTATAGTTTTATTGTAAATCCGATGTATAATAATTTGAGCCATCTTTTCATGAACTGGGTTCATAATTTGTGCATTGTACTCTTTTTTCAGTCCTTTTTCCACAGCTGCAATCCAGATAAGTGACTCAATTATAGTTAGTGTTAGCCTTAAAGATTCCCTGATGCCTCATGGAAAACCTTGAAAAACATTCTATTTAAGACAATTATGCTTAAATATCACATTTTCTAAGGACATTTGCATGAAAACAGACTCTTGCTAAAGGAGTTCATCTGCTCTTCGTGCATATGTGTCATTTGGAATAATAATCCTTTGTGTGATATCATCACAATCTCAAGAGCAGTTAATTGTGATATCACACAAAGGAGTATGGCCAAGATTTTCCAAATTGGATATCTAAAGTTAGGCACCTAAATCCCTATTTGAACACCTAAATGAGCACCCACACTCTCCACTGTGCCTCTGAAAATCCAGGACCTTTTGATTTAGGAACCCAAGCTGTAAATCTCTGGTCTATGGCTTTAAGGAACAAACAGTAGGAACAGATGAACTCCATCTACAAGTATTTTTTTCATATAATGATTCTTAATATTAGTGATTAAAAACAAGGAAAGAAGCAAATGGAAAATCATTTAATTTAGAAAGGTATTCTAAATTAAGACTAAATTAAGTGTTCTATATTTTCCTTGTGACAACTTTCATACAGGTGCTGCTATATTAAATAGTTGAAAGTTTACGTATTCTTCCACTAACACTGTAGCTACCTTGATGTTACTCCAGTGAATTGTCTAGTTTAGAGTTCTTGAGGAGAAAGGTAGCTTATAGACCCTCTCCTCTTTGCTTTTGCACCCTATTATTTCCATAGGTCATAGAAGGATGGGTCCCAGGCCAAGCTTGCATCCAAAAATGGATTTGCTGTAAATTAGCTGATGTATTACTGCTGCATTAACTATACTGGCAAAATACACAACACTATGTCTTTAAATGTGTTACTCTGAAGACTGAAAGCTGACTAGAGCTCTTATTGCTCATAGCAAAATGCTGTGTAGAATCAGTCAAATGCAAATCAAATGTCTGGCTGATCATAAGATTTGGCCTACTATTCACATTTATATTCCTATTTTATCAAATTGCACTTCCCATTTTTTAAGATTAGCACAGCCTCAGAATCACAATTATAGAATTTTAATCTTGATGAATAGTACAAGGATTAATTATGCATTCTTTTTAGGGTGATAACATTCTCTAATAATAGGGGCAGATTTCCAGTTTCTTGATCAACAAAATAATCTCAGAAAGGCCCCTTACAGCATTAATTTCTGTCTATCAAGGTTGACATGAGGCAGGGTTACCAAGCAGCCTCCTTTTGACAGGGTAGTCCAATAGTACAGTTTTTATTCATTGCTCTGTTATTGGCACAGGACCATTTGTAGGCATATATCCAGGTCCCCAGAAAACTTGGAAACATTCCACCTTAAAGAGAACTGAAACTGTGGCTAACAAACCAGCTGCTTTATTGAGCTCAGAAGGAAGTCTTTGTAACTCTGTGGAAGGAACTTAAGTTATTTGCATAACATCCAGCAGCCCTAGAGGAGAGGATCGGCACAAGCAGAACAGCAGGGTAGGCATCCAGTTTTATCTTTTGACCATGTCTGGCAATTGCTCTCTAGCTGAAAGACTAAGATGAGGAGAAAAAAGGGAAAAGTGAGGAACTTGACCTAGAGGTGTGTGGGTGGTGTTCAGGGATGAGGAAGATATGGACAAATATTCTTTTTGGGGGTGGGGTGGGGTAGAGGAAGAAATCTGTTTTATTAAATGTTGTCTTATAACGCAAACAAAGGAAGTTTTATAATAAATGGTGCAAGCATTAGTTATAACTCAGGGGTGTATGTCTGTTTTGTCCAATTCCTTTTTGTGGAGAGATAACAAATAGAGCAAAGAGAAATTGATGAAAAACAAATGTAGGAGAGGGGGAGTGATGCCATAGAAGGTAATACAATCTATTCATCATCTGAACCTTTTTCAAACAGAACATCTTCTGTATTACTGAATTATGAATCTATGGAATATTCACTACTAAATGTACACACAGCCTATATCAGTGGTTCTCAATCTATTTACCATTGTGGCAGACATATGGAGTGTTCTCTGTGTTATGTGGGCTGCATCCACACAATATATATACTATCTATATGGGCTTGAGGATCCTACATGGGCCGCAGCTGTGTGGTGATTGGGCCTTAAGTGTCCCACGGATTGAGAACCACTGGACTATATTAAAAATAAAAAGGTTATGTAAATTAGTCCAACTATAGATTTTTAAAAGGGCTGCCTTATTTGTTCATATACCTTCGCTTTAGTGATTCTTGTAAGGGCAGTTTTTTTCCAAATGTTGCTGTTTCCAATAAAGTGTTAATTCATAAATCAGTGCTAATTTAGGCATCTCCTTGGTCAACCAATACACTAGTTTTAAAGTGTTCTCTGACTTATGAAGCAGTGGAGGGAATAACTATTTTTTTTGTTGTTTTTTTTTAAACCCAGTGGATACAATATGCTATTGCTTTAAAATACTGAGTGTACACAAATATTTGTTTCCCTGAGAATGGGCTGTGTCATACCGTCTGTGTAACTGGAAGGACGTGAGAAGCATAAGAAAAGAAAATTGTCACAATGCTCAAGTCCTTCTGAAGTGTGCTTTCCTCCACAACTGTAGGTTGACTTGTCAGTTGGAACAGGAGGCATGGCCTCAAAGTCTCTCAGGTGATGGAAAGCATGGAGCGTCAACACTATGGATCCCATGGTGCATTTACTAGTTTCTGAACTAAAAGGGCAGAAGGGGCCAGAATTATTTATATGGACATTGTAGAATTGTCCCAGTTCAGAACTGACTGTGTCTTCCATTTAAGGAAGTCACGCATCTGTTAGGAGGAGATAAGGCTGGAATGGAGAATCGAAATTTCTGTAGTTGAGATTATTGAGAGAGGTGAAGCAGCTGATCACTTCCTCATGCATCAAGAAATGTATCTGGTGCTGGGGAACGCCTTGAGGAAGGAAGAACATATGTAGAAAAAGTGGAAGTAAACTGCTGGCATAGAAAGTTAACATAGTTGGGGAAGGGATATTTCAACTACGAAGTGTTTCAAGAAGTAATTTAGTAGCTGAGTAACGAAATAAAACTTTGTAATTAGGTTAAAAAAACTAGCACTGTGTGCTTTTTTTTTTAAATGAGGAAATTAGACAAAAAGAACATAAAACCAAAAGTGGGTGGTAAACTTTGCAGGTGACTCAATTGCTTAGGCGAGTGTAGGGAACATGAGAGCGATGTAACAAAGATAGATGAATGGATAGCAAATTAAATTTTGTTGTGTTTAAATGCAAGGTGTACTGCACACAGGAAGGAATGACCTGGACTACTAATATGTTACTGGGTTTTAAATTAATTAAAACTATGTGACAAATCATGGCATCATTGGACATCTCAGTGTACAATAGCAGTCAAATAAGCCAATGTTGTTGCGGAGTAGGAGGAATGCAATGAAAAAATTACAGAAAAGATTATAATGCTATTTCATACAAATCAGTTATACCCCTTCCCTGAAATGGTGCATGCAGTTCTGGTCACTATACAAAAAAGATCTAGCTGAATTTGGTGCGAGAGGCATGACATGATGATGTTTTTATTATTTGTATTGCAGAAGCACCTAGAAACTCCACCCCCTGTTGTACTAGGCATATTGTACAAACATAACAAAAAGACTGTTCCTGCCCAGAAGAGCTTCTCTTCTAAATAGACAAATGGAAAGACTTTCATATGAGCAGAGATTGAAACATTTTTGACTGTTTGGTTTACAGAGGAGATGAATAAAAGTTGACATAACGAAGCAAAAGATGTTCTAGCAAGAATAAATAGGAGCGCCCGCTTTACTTTTTCTCATAATACAATAACAAGGGACTGTCTAATGAAATTGAAAGATAATATATATGAAATGATTTAAGGAAATATCTGTTTTTACATAATACATAATCAACTAGTGGAACTCAGTGCTACAAGGTATCCTTGAAGACTAAACAGGCTTGTTTAAAAAAGGATTATCCATTTATATGTATAACAAGAAAAAACATAGGTAAATGAGGATGACAGCCATTTAATTTTTTTTATATAAGGAGATATTTTAAAGCTTCGTTTCAGGGTATTTAAAACCACCAGTAACTTATGGGACATAGGAAACAGCTTCCCCATGGGCAGTTTATTCCAAAATTATGCACAGTAGTGGAAAATTGCACCTTTCCCTAAAGCACCTGGTACTGGCTATTGTCAGACATACAATACTGTAATAGACAGCCTGTTGTTCTGATCTGATGTAGGAATTTCTCTGTTCCTAATTCTTGATGGGAAACAGAAGAATGGGATTATTACAGGATAGTCTTTTCTCATTTTATATTTATATTTAGTTTGTATGACAATTTAAAAATATTTGTGATACCCTTCAAAAAACTAGGTTGAACAGATTTTGATGAATGGTTTTCCATTTTTAATGTGTGAATTGGATAGATAGTTTGAAAAACCTAATTTACAGCCACTTCAAAGAAAATAGGCATAAGTGGAGTTTCAGATCATTCCAGAAATGCAAAATTGTGGGGTTTTTTTGTTCTGAATACTATTTAAGTAGTTGCAAAATGCAAAGTAGGTAGCAGGGTTATGATGGGATGTCTTAGTCTTATTTGATTGCTTTTCTCTGAAGGGGGGACCTCCAATCCTCTAACATCATATTAGTTAACATCTGGAGAAAGCTCTTTGAAGAATATGGAGGATCACCTATTAGTTGCTACTGTCGGTTGTTTGCATGATACCATAATTCATACAGAAACTCTTTCTTGTGCTTTAGTTCTGTAATAGTAATTTTTCCCAAAAGTGTTAGATGTACCACAAGATATTTTCCTACTTGCATTTTATTTTCACCAAAGGAATGTAAAATGCTTACAAATATATTTAAAGATCCTGTGTGTCATATTTTGAAGATATTTTAATTGGATTCCATGCTAACATTTAAACAGTTTGGCTGATCACTGTGGGCAAGGCAAAACTTTTTTGTTTTAACCTACAGGTAGGTATTGTGTTTAAGGTCTTAGGCTGGAACACAACTTTTTTTCTTCCTTAAGAAGAGCATGTTCTTAACATGTTTTTGGCCTCTTCTCTGTTGTGCAGCCAAATGGAAACAGTTTCAAGTGCAACACTGATTATGCACTCTAAACACTGTTAACTAACTCAGGTTCGTATACAATGGGCTTCAGTCTTGCTATACCAGGCAAAGCCTGAGTTCAGGTTCCCGTGTTTGTCCAGACATGGAAGAAAAAAGTCCTTTTGTAAAGCTTAAATTTCATCGTTTTTCCCCCCCCCAATAATATTTTAAATACTTTTTTTTTTTGTGATATAGGTAGGAAAGAAAATTTTTCCTCTCTGCCCCCCTCTTACCTCCACCAGAGGTGAAAGTAAGCCGGTATGCACCGGTACAGCATACTGGCAAGAGTATGGCTTCCCCAGGGGGCAATTTAAAGGGCCTGGGGCTCCAGGCCCTTTAAATTGCCCCCAGAGCCTTGCCGCTGGGGCCCTGGGGTAGCGGCTGTGGGGCTCCAGCGGCTATTTAAAGGGCCTGGGGCTCCCCTGCTTCTACCGTCCTGACCCTTTAAATAGCTGCCGGAGCCCTGCTGCTGCTACTACTCCCCGGCTCCAGGGGCTATTTAAAGGGCCAGGGCGGTAGAAACAGGGGAGCCGCAGGCCCTTTAAAGAGCCTCCAAAGCCCTGGGGTAGAGGGGGCTTGAGGGGCTATTTAAAGGGCTCGGGCTCCAGCTGCCTCTGCTGCCCCGGTCCTTTAAATAGCCGCCGGAGCCCCGGCCTGCTGCTGCTACCCTGGTGGGGGCGGGAGGGGGGAGGAGGAGAAGAAGGGGGGGGCGCACTTACTTTACAGGGTGGACTGGGGCTGGCTCTGACCCTCTCAGCCCCACCCTTTCTGCCCTAGACCCCCCCCCTCCTTCTGGGGGCCAGAGCTGGCCCCAGCATAATGGTAAGTCACTCGACTTACTTTCACCCCTGATCTCTACCCAACTAACTTCACTGAACTATGGGAAGCTTTCAGTACAATTTACCTTCTCTGTGTAAAACTGCCCTAAATGTGCACATCCTTATTTGAAGCATCTTGAAAGATCATTACATTGCCTCTTACTGCCCAAAGAAGAAAAGCTGCTGTGGGAGTTGAAAACGTTCAGTCTTGCCTCACCCTTAAACTGATCTTTCACAATGGGAGAAAAGCACTGGACATAGCTGCAAGTGAATGTGCATACCCTGTGCACATTCCTCTATATGATTATCCTGAAAACTATTAAAAACAATTGAAAAATATTTTGGTGTACTAGTAAATTCAATGTTTGACTGAATTAACGTTTGCCAACTTGGCTGTCATGTTGTTGTGGGAAGCAACCGGCATGATCTTTAGCATAGTAGCTGTAGCCTCTTAGATTAGCAAGCAGAGAAATATAAAAAAGAATATGCTCCAGTTACAGCTGTTCTGCAGTTAGAGTAAGAATGAAGTAACATAAATCCTCCAAATAGTAAAATTGAAGGAAATCATGCAGTACCTTACTGCTGTTTCCCAGATGCATTACAATGAAAGGAATTACCATTTTAAAAAAACATTAATTGGAGTTCTCCTCTCTTCCTTGTCTAGATAGCTGCCTAATGGTTTTGCCTTTAAATTTCTGCTGGGACTCTCTTTATTTTCCAGCATGGTTTACAGTGTTTGCAATATCATTACTATTTGCCTAGTAGCAAGTCCCAAATTCAAAATTCTGTGCCCCCGCACCCTCCCTCTTCAAAGAAAGACCTAGTTTTCAATGACTTATCTTCATTAGTACTTGTAAATTTGAAATGACTACATATTTTCTGCTACACAACTGGAATATTTAACTGTAAAATGTTTGGAACAAAATCCTTACAATTCATTTTCAAGGATTACTTTGTGTACTATAATTTAGAGTAAATGTAACAGAAATATTGCCATATAGAAGTAAAATAGAAATTAGAGCCAAAGAGACCTTTAGAATCAGGGCTTTGGAGCGGAGCCCGCCGAGCAGCTCCAGAGCAGTGGAGCTACAGGGTTTTCCCTGGAGCTGTAGCGGAGCCGAAGCACACTCCAAAGCCCTGTTTAGAATAGAAGATTTTAAACACTAGCACCACAGGATTGTTCCTTACAGTGTATGTTCTGTTCTTTTCCAGCATAGTTTTAAATCACGTCTGAGGGAAGACTTTTCCACAATTTAATAGACATTTACTAGTTGAACTGGCTGGAGGAAGACCGTTCTGTTTTGCAGCAACGTTTGAGGTTTTGAAACTTTGTTTTCATTCTGCATTTTGAAGAAAAATAAAACCTTCCAAACATTTTTCAAAAACAATTGTCAAAATGTCCATTTCAGACAGAAGCTCGAGCTTTCCAATTTGGGAAGGTGTCTATCTCAATAGCCTGGTGGTTAGAGCAGTGGTGTGGGATATGGGAAACCTGATTCAAGTCCCTGCTCTATCTGATTGAGCAGAGTTTTTTGTTCCAGATGACTGAACTAGGTAGAGCATGTACTTTAAACTTGGTTGAAACTGACACATCTCCATTATGTCTGGAGTGTTTTGGCTTCAATTAAATGAAATTTCACTGAAAATGTTCCAACCAGCTCTAATCACCAACTGAATGTTTTTCCTAATCAGACTAAATTTTACTGAATCTTTTGTACCAGTGGACAGAATCACATGTGGATTTTTCCAGTCCATCGTCCAAGAAGTGAAATGCTGAGGGCTTGTTCACACTTAAAATGCTACAGTGGTACAGCTGTGCTGCTGCTGTAGTGCTTCAGTGTAGACCCTGCCTGTGTCAATGACAGGCATTCTCCCATTGGTGTGTGTAATCCACCTCCCTGAGTGTTGATAGCTAGGTCGACAGAAGTAGTTTTCCATTTACCTAGCTCTGACTACACAGGAACTTAAGTCGGCTTAACTACACTGCTCAGGAGCATGTATTTTTTACACTTCTCACTGACTTAGTTAAACTGACCAATATTTTAAAATAGACCAGACCTTAGTTTCTAGCAGATGTACTCACAAATGCATTTATGAGTGATGATATTGGCTGAGAGCGATCCCTGCCCCAAAGTGCTTTCATTTTCAGAGACATCCAAAAAAGGAGGCTGCACTGGGAAACCTACAGTAGAGAGTAACTTGAAGGGTATGCCTTATGATTTCCTTATTACTGTTGACTCTGTTCATATGAGCATCACCGAAGTGACTTTTCAGAAGATGCTTGAATATGGAGAGTCATCTTGGCAAACTGGGATGGGGAGGGCATTCCATGCATTAGGACGGTATTGAGAGAAATGCTGAGATGAAAGTAGGAAAAGAAGACAAATGGAATAGGTATCTCTTGCAGATTTAAATTAATTAGGCAGGGATGTATTAATAGTGGATTTAAATTGGTTAACTGTAGTGGCTTTTGTTATGTTTATAGATAAGTTCTTCCGTACGTTAATAACAATCTTTGGATTGATTTACATATTCTCTACCTTTAGCATTAATAATTAAGAATACTACTGGGCTAATGTATTGGTTGCTAAGAAGTGCAAATGAGAACATACTTCTATCTTTACCTTTCTGACTACATAATAATTTGTAATATACTCAGTATGTTTGTATCTGAGTTCCTTTGAGAATATATGGGCCACTAAAGGTGTTTAGGATGTTTTATATTTACAAGTAACACTGTAGGCTTCCTGCTTTTGAATGTAAATCATTTTAATGCACATTTTTCTTTTTCAGAACAGGTACAAGGAATACACCTGGATTGATATCAAATTCAACTGAGGGAAATTCTAAATTCTAAACTGAGGGAAATATGAAGACCTGTTTTTCTGACTATTTTTTTTTATAAAAAAGACACTCTGATACGATTATGCTCTGATACAGACAGTAGTTGTCTTATTTTGCAATTCTCTGTTCCATATGTGATAACAGCAGTACCAGTCTTGGAGGTAAGACTAGGTACTCCCTTGCCCTTGAGTGGACATGAGCGATCAAAGGTCTTCACAAGAAGATAAGCACAAACCCAGCCGAACGTCCTCAAAGTTCAAGGAGGCTTCAAGAAGTATGCAGTCCGATGACTACTTTGCTAGAAAATTTAAAGCTTTAAATGGTAACGTGGGTCCTCCTGCTTCTTTAAATACATCTAGCAAAAATGAAAGTAATCAAACTAATGGTACGCCAGCTATGCCTAAAATGGGTGTCCGAGCGAGGGTATCTGAATGGCCTCCTAAAAAGGATTGCTCTAAGGAGCTAAGTAAAGCAGTATGGGAGAGTAGACCTCAAACCAGTTATGAGAGTGTTGGATCAGTAATTCCAAATGGACAAAATGACCAAAGTGATGGGCAACAAGAACAGCAGTTGGATTTGGAGTTTGCAGAGACCAAATATACAATAGGAGATCTCTTTGTCCATTCTCCCCAGAGGGGACTTCATCCCATAAGACAAAGAAGCAACAGTGATGTCACCATTAGTGACATTGATGCTGAAGATGTGTTGGACCAGAATGCCGTTAACCCAAATACGGGAGCAGCTCTTCATAGAGAATATGGAAGTACTTCTTCAATTGACAGGCAAGGTTTATCTGGTGAGAATTTTTTTGCAATGCTCAGAGGATATCGAGTGGAAAATTTTGAACATAAAACTCTTGCTCCATTTGGATTTCCCGAGTTTTTCCGCTGTGACCCTACAATTTCTCCAAGTCTTCATGCTGCCACACAGATTTCCAGAGGAGAATTTGTCAGGATTTCTGGATTGGATTATATGGATAGTGCCCTGCTTATTGGTAGAGACAGGGACAAATCTTTCAAATGGAGACTAAAATCAGAAGCAGTAGAAACATCTCTGTTTAGAAAACTGCGAACTATTAAAAGTGAGCATGAAACTTTCAAATTTTCTTCAGAACTGGATGATGGTAGATTTGAGAGAAACATTCGTCCTTGGAACTGTCAAAAATGTTTTGCACATTATGATGTTCAGAGCATTTTATTTAACATAAATGAAGCAATGGCTACCAGGGTTAATGTGGGAAAAAGAAAAAATATAACCACCGGGGCTTCAGCCGCATCACAAACTCAAATGACAACAGGCCAGACAGGAAACTGTGAATCTCCTTTGGGAAGTAAAGAGGACCTCAATTCAAAAGAAAACCTAGATGCTGATGAGGGTGATGGGAAAAGCAATGACCTAATACTGAGTTGCCCTTACTTCAGGAATGAAACTGGTGGAGAAGGAGACAGGAGGATTGCACTTTCCAGGGCAAACTCTGCATCTTTTGCTTCAGGTGAAAGTTGTTCCTTTGAGTCCTCTCTAAGTTCCCACTGCACGAATGCTGGTGTTTCTGTACTGGAGGTGCCAAGAGAGAATCAGTCAATTCACCGGGAGAAAGTTAAACGTTATATTATAGAACACATTGATCTTGGAGCATATTATTACCGAAAGTTCTTCTATGGAAAAGGTAAGTCTCTCCTTCTTGATGTGTACATATCAGGTTTAATTTGCTTAATATTTAGCCCTTTAAAAGAGAGCATTTCCCCCAAAGACTCTCAAAGTATTTGACAAAAATTAAACCTCTCACTATATCTGTGAGAATTGCAAGTAGTAGTATCCAATGAGTAAAATGAAGTACAGAAATATTATGTGACTTATCCAAGGTCACTGAGTAGTGTGGTGTAGTTTAAAGTATATTGTAAATTAGCTTCCTTGTACAAGGCTTTAGTTTTCTTTGCCTGAGAACAGGGCAAATGTTGATCTCCTGTCAAATTACTCTGAACAGATGGGGCACAAAATTTTAGAGAGGAGGCTTTATTTTTGAGGCTTTTTCAGTAGAGTTAACTACCATCTTTAATTAGGTGAGTAGCTGACATCCATCCACTGGAGTACATAATGCACTTCAAAAAAAATACATCACTATGTCTGGATTTTGTTCTCTTCTCCTATAGTTTATGTGTATTTTGTCTACCAATCTTGTTTGTTTCTTCCATCTTTCTCTCTGTGGTCCTTCCCTGTGTTTTCTTTTCTTCGGGGTGCTATTGGAATCTTCCATATACCACTCCTACATCGCTGTTTCTCTCAGCTCCCTCAAAAGCTCTGCATTACAATAGCCAGTCTTCCAGTTAAGCAAGGCTGGATGTGCTCCCTTCCAAGCCCATCAGCCCTGTTCTTTTAGTGTAGCTACACTAGAAAAATGTTAAACTGCTTTCCAAGGTGAAGCACTAGTATAGACACAGCTCAGGTTTTTATCCCATTGTAATAAAAACCTTTGTCTTTCTCCATAACAAAGGTTCTCTGCCTTTGGCTGAGTCTTCCTATTGTCATGCTTGCTGTGCCTTCCTAGCCACATCTGAGCAGCAGCAAGCACCACACTGATTGACTTACTACTTCCTCCTCTGTCCCTGTGGAAGGGACTCAATAGGATTCAGTACAGTTCTTACCTCCATCATGCTATGGAGATCTGAGAATGGGGACAGAATTGTGGGAACTGGGTGACAAGAAAAGGGAAGAAAGTAAGAACCTGAAACTTTGGTGGTGGTGGAGGAAAAAAGACCCACCGGTTGTGTAAAGAAAGACAGAGATAAGGATGGCTCTTGAGCTGTCTGGGAGGTCAGGGATAGGGACTGTTGGGTTTCAAGGGTGAAGGAGAACCATGGAAACTGGTGACATGAGAGTATTTAGCATATGTTTGGAGAGCCTGGGAGAAAAAGGGACTGATTTACAGGGAAAATGGAGAAGAGATGGACAGCTGAGTTAAAAATTAGAGTAAAAATAAAAGGGGAGAGGGGGACAAGCCAAATGAAAGTTTTTTTTTAAAATGGGTTTTAGAAAGCAAAAATTGTAATTTTCAAAAAATTGAAGAGTAGTCTTTGGCAGATTGCAGATAAGACTGAACAAAAGTTGCCTTGTTACGGAAGACAAAGTGGAGCATAAGAAAGAAGGAAAATTAAAAAAAAAAAAAAAAAAAAACAGAAAAAAAAAAAGAATGTTCTTTCTTTAGCAAGGCAAATTTCTCAGGACCCCTTCAGATAATACAATATATACAACCCATATTGTCATGCTGAACAGTTGACCCAAATGAAATATGTTTTGGGTAATATTTGCTTTGATATCATTAGAAATGTATGTTTATATGATTCCTTCACTAGAAACAGCACACTTGATGAGTATATGAATCAAAATATGAACACTAAGAAATAGAATTGTTGCCATCTGATAGCTGTTCCATAGCTTGTGTGAAACAAATTGTTGGTGTCATTCTTTTTCCCGGGGGCAAAGGCTCAGCAACCCACAATGACAGTTTTCACTAATTGGTACCCTGGTTGAAACAGTGGGAGTCCCTCCAGGTCTGGTTTGAGGTATGTTCCTAATTAAGTGTTGGGAAACTTGCACTGCTGCTGGCCATGCTGTTAACTGCACTGTGGGTAGAGGACTTCAGGAATCAGCATGCTCATGTGGACACCTTTTACAATCACTGATTCCTTAATGGTTTGGAATGTAAAAATTAATGCTGCTTACTTAATGGTTTTTTAGGATTCTTCTTCTAGTAGTGTCCTGTCGGTGCTCCATTTCATGTGCCGCTATGCCTTTGAGAGAATTTTGGTAGGGGTGCCTGTTCAGCCCATGCATATGCTCCACACATCCTTGTGCTGAGGCTATATGGGACTGTGTAGGTAAACCACCCTCAAATCCTTTTCAACTGTTTTCAGCATGAGACAGTCTCTTGGTGCCCATTCTCTCTAATATTTCAGCAGATAGTTGGCATATAGTTAATCACTTACAGTGCTTATAGTTGTTGGAATAGTTGTTCCCTTTCTTTTCTTCTTTTTCTTAAAAATAAAAATTAATTGTATTAATTTCAGATTTAGTTAGAAGCATCCCCTTCTAAGGGTTATTTTTCATTATTTTACTTGGGTATGCTGGGCTCACCGGGATTCAAGAGGTGCCTTTCCTGCCATGAGCTTATTCCAGTAAGTGATGGGCATTGCCAGTACCTCTGCTGTTTGAGTGATACTTGTATTCCAGTAAGCGCAAGAACTGTACTTTCTTCAAGGGTAGATCCTGGAAAAATAGGGAGATCAAGTTTAAACTTCTAATGATGGAGCAAGTTTTACAATCAGTTTTGGCTCCAGGGCAGAGGACCACTGTGTACATACACTCCCAGTTCTGCTAGTGCCTTGTCCACATCAAAATCTCAGTCACCGGAGACCCTTAGCGATGTAGGCAGTAAAGCAGCACCAAGTATATCTGTTATCAAAGTCCTCATTGACATCTGCTGCTAAGCAGAAGGAGGTAAGGAGTAAATCTCCAAGAATACCTTGGTTGCTGACTCACAAGAATGCTATAGAGACCTCACCTCCCAAGGGGAGTTCCATGCATTCTCTGACTGATACTGGTACCGCAAAGGAGGAAGAATCATTCATCTGAGATGAACTCAGTACCAAGTTTGGGTAGTTGTACCCAGAGCAGCAGGGATACTGTTGAACAGAGTTCTAAGCCCATCCCTGAACAACTCGGTATCAGTAACATTAAAGTAAAGGGTACAAAAGACCGCTTAGCTACCTACAGTACTCATGGAATCAGAGCTGACTCACGCAAATGCCATAAGTTAGGTACCAGCTGCATTGGGACTGAAGCAGTCCTCCACAGGTTCTCACTCGACCCCATCTTTGATACCATCGATACCACAAGAATTTAGGTACCCCAAGGACCCAATAGTGTCTTCAGAGCCAGTCTCTTCTCTGTTAACCAGTGCTGGGGGGTTTGTCAGCATCAAGACTCTCTTGGTCACTGACCCCTCTATCATCTAGATCATGATGTTCACCCCCATCTACTTTGCAACCTGAATAGCTATTTCCACCACCACCATGCTTGGAGTACGTGGAAGAGGACTCCTCAGATTCTCAAATTTCGGTGTAGGGTTCCAATGTCTATTCCAGGACACATCGTTTTCCCTCCTTCACTGACATATTACAGGAGGATAGACCTCAAATGACAACCACATGGCAGGAGCACAGATGGATGACTCCAGCTATGCCTTTTGGGCCCCCTCAGTGACCTTGCTAGGACTTCTGGACATTCTATTGTCAACAGATTGCAACTTGGCCTTTGCACCACCAGCGGAAATAGAGAAGGGCCCCTTTGCCTCAACCTCCTATGCCAGAGGAGGAGACCTTTGAGGCGCAAGAAGCAAGAGCAGATTGGCACCTTTCACTAATACGATCTTATTGCCTCACAAAGCTGTCCTGCCCCTACCACCTTCAATGGCAGATGACTTCAGGCAGTTTCAGGAACTGATGAAGGAAATTGCTGACACACTTCAGATTCCTGTATAGGAGATTCAGCAGTCCCACCTCAAACTCCTACAAATTTTGCACACCTGGACATCTATAAGAATTGCCATTCTGGTCAATGAAGCTCTTATGGAACCTGCTAAGACAGTTGGGTAAACCCCAGCTACTTCACTGCCTACCTTCTAGAGGGTGGATAAAAAAAATTATGTTCATGCCAGGAAATGAGAATTTTTATTTTTCCATCCAGCTCCAAGTTCCTTAGTAGTGGAGGCAGTTAATGAACACCTACAACATTGCTCAAAGTCCACCCCATACAGTAAGGACCACAGGAGGCTTGATCTTTTTGGTCACAAATCCTACATTTCAGCCACTCTTCACTTCAGAATACCAAACCATTAGGCACTCATAGCCAAATACAACGATTTAAATTATAACAAATTTAATTCCTTTGTTGATCACATGCCAGAGGAACATCGTGACCACTTTAAGGCCATTATACAAGACGGTCCTCTCCTGTCAAAGACATCACTCCAGATCTCCTTGGATGCTGCAGATACTGCAACACAGACTATATCCACTGCAGTGGTCATAAGAAAGTCTTGGTTGCAGCTGTTGGGCTTCCAAAGAGATGTTTAGAGTATTGTAGAAGACTTCCCCTTCTCTCTTCAGGGACTCCTTTCATGATCAGTTGCTGGTGCAAGAGATGGCCTCACTTCTATGTTTAGGAGCAATAGAACCAGTTCCTGTACAGAACAGGGAAAAGGGATTTTATTCAAAGGGCTTCTGGATTCCTAGAAAGAACGAAGGATGGAGGCTAATTTTAGACCTCAGGTCTCTAACCAGGTATGTAAAAACAGCAAAAATTCAGGATGGTGACCCTTCCAGCAATAATTTCCTTGTTAGAATTAGGAGACTAGTTCATGATTTTTTCCCTTCAAGATTTCATATTTCTATTCACCCTTCACACAAGAGGTTTCTTCATTTTCTAATCAGCAAGAAGTGTTACCGCTACTGGGTGCTCCCTTTGGCCTATCTTTGGCCCCCAGGATATCCTCAAAGATTCTGGTAGTAGTTGATGCCCACCTATGTCTTATGGGTATAATTTGTTTTCCTGTATCTGGATGATCGGGGTAGATCATATCAGGAAGTGTTGGTGTCAGTAAAATTGTGTTCTCTGTTTCATAACCTGAGCATTCAAATCAACCACAAAGCCCTTTTTGACTCCTCTACAGTCTCTAGACTTCATAGGAGCTTCTCTGGATGCAGCGACCGGCAGAGTGTACCTCCTTCCAGTAGGTTTCTCACACTACTGAATCTCATCTCAAAGATTCAGGGCAGTCCTCAAATAACAATAAGGGATTGTCTTCAGCTGCTGGGAAATATGTCATCTTTGTAGGTCAGCATGCCAGATTATAGCTCCAAGGTCTACAGGGATTTGTTGAACGGTTTACATACCAAGTAAGCACAGCCTAGGCAGGTTACTATCTGTTTTCCAATAGGTTCTGCAGCCACTCCAGCTGGTGGAAGGACCTGACCAAAACTTGTGCAGGTGTCCCATTCATTCAGAATCCCCCTACTGTAGTGATAACATTAGCTGCTTTGCTTTTTGTTGTTGGGGGTGGGGGGGGCACATCTGGACCTCACAAGGTGCAAGGCAAATGGTCAATACAAGAGCGTCTTCTCCACATGAATGTTTTACACTTTCTATCTCTGATCAGATCAAAGTCAGTAAAAATAATGACACACAGCTAGGCATGCATGTATTGTATTGTTATGCAGACAAAACTACACAGGATCTTTTCAGGGGACAAGACAAGATGTCACGTGTTATAACACAATTTGATTTATGACCAATAACTAATATCTAACATACACACACACACACACATACACACACACCCCCAATGTTCTGCAGCTGCTGTATAGTTACCAGTCCTGAATGTAGCTTGAGTTCGTGGCTTGTGGTGGCTATTTGGCCAGGAAAGCTGGGCACAAGGAAGGGCTGGGTCTCTGTTGGGCATGCACCGATGCCCTTCCATGTTGGCAGCAGAATGTTACCCTCCAAAGTCTTCCATCTCATCCATCCTTTTTGTAGGCTTTAGTTTGAATCCAGAGTCTGTAGGTCTTGCTGTGTCATGCTGCCTCTGGGTTCAGTTCGATTGATCACCCGTCAACTGCAGACATGACTTTCAGCCTGGGACCTGGCTTTGATGTTTCTTCAGTTGTACTTTTGTTCTTTTCTTTTTAGGGTGGACTCTTCTTGCTTTGTCAGGGCTGTTGTCTGCATCTTCAGCCGGTGGTGGTTACACTTTATTTCATCAGGACAGGCTGGGGCTGGAGGTTGATTCCATCATCCATCCATACATCTAAACTACACTAATAAGATTACATCAGGGTTTTGCAAAATGAAGGTTGCAGCAGGGTTTACAAAATGGAGTGAGCATTTTAAAATGGAGTTTGTGTTGCAATATGGACAAGTGTAAGGAATGGCAAAAAGTGAGCAGAAGTTACAATGTTGAAACAGTATAAGTTTCAGTGATTTAAGCAGCAATTGGATTGAAAGTGAAACTCAATTAGCCAGTTATTGGGGTAACCGGTTTTATGAATGAATGTTTCATTCATAAAACTTTGCTTATGAAGTTATATTAATAAAGTGAACAATTAAGAACAATTTCATTGATCAGTTCTACAGTATCAACATCAGGGAGGAGCACATTCCATGTCTCTCTGTGCTGAAGTGATAAAACTCTGGAATTGGTACATAGTCATCACAGCTTCTTACTTCCCAGATATTTAGAAAATCATGGCAGATGACCTCAGCAGACTTTACTTTCTAAATTTACATATGGGAACTGAACAGCTGAGTCCTCCAGGTAGTATTCTTAGCTTGCGGTTCCCATAGGTCAATCTACTTGCTACAGCAGCCAATGCAAAATGCATCAGGTATTGTTCCAGAGAGGGTCTCAATCCCTAGGAGATACATTTCTCATCTGATGGACTTCACTATGTGTATCCACCAACACCGTTCTTGTTAAAGGTTCTCAATGAAAAGAAACAGGAGTGGGCCAGAGTCCTATTAATTGCACTAATGTGGCCAAGACAAGTCTGGTATCCCTGTCTCATCAGACTCACCCCTCGCCCTCAATGGAGGCTTCCAATCAGTCCTCACTTACGGACTCAGACTGCAGATCAGACACTTCACCACAATTTACAGATTGTGAGGCTCCAAGCATAACTTCCTCAATGGCTTTCCGGAATAGAGGTATCCTGTACATGAGAGGTACAACACATTTTATTAAATAGTAGAAAAGAATCTACAAGAAATATTTACCTCCCAGAAATGGAAACAATATCTTTGGTGTAACAGTCATCCGGTTTTTCACACTTGCTCTCCTCTTTTTAAGGTATTGGATTACCTCTTGTAATTGAAAACATTGGGTCTTTCTATGAATTGCATTAGGATTCACTTAGCATCAATAACAGCTTTTCACACACCCACTGGGGACTTTTCACTCTTCGCTTACCCAGCTATGGCACGATTCATAAGAAGTTTGTCAAATATCTTCCCACAAATCAGAAATAATATTCCTAGTTGGGATCTGAACCTAGTCCTTAATTGCCGTATGAAACATCCTTTTGAGCCACTAGCTAACTGTTCTTTATTAGATTTATTACTGAAGACTCTTTCTGGTAACATTCACTTCTACCCAAAGGGTTGGAGACTTGGGGGCTTTAATGGCAGACCCCCCTTTTATGGTAATCGCCAGAAAGTGTTGTTGCGGGTCCATCCAAGATTTTTACTTAAGATGTCCTCAGAATTTCATATTAATCAAACCATTCATCTCCTAGTTCCCCACCCCCAAACCACACCAGACTAATGAAGAAGCCATATTCCATACCCTATATGTCAGGAGGGCATTAGCCTTTTACCTAGATAGGATATTTAGAAGACTATTTGTATCCAAATCAGACAGAAACAAGCATTCAGTATTCAGAGTAACAGCCGTGTTAGTCTGTATTCGCAAAAAGAAAAGGGGTACTTGTGGCACCTTAGAGACTAACCAATTTATTTGAGCATGAGCTTTTGTGAGCTACAGCTCACTTCATCGGATGCATACCGTGGAAACTGCAGCAGACTTTATATATACACAGAGAATATGAAACAATACCTCCTCCCACCCCACTGTCCTGCTGGTAATAGCTTATCTAAAGTGATCATCAGGTTAGGCCATTTCCAGCACAAATCCAGGTTTTCTCACCCTCCACCCCCCCACACAAATTCACCCTCCTGCTGGTGATAGCCCATCCAAAGTGACAACTCTTTACACAATGTGCATAATAATCAAGTTAGGCCATTTCCTGCACAAATCCAGGTTCTCTCACTCCCTCACCTCCCTCCAAAAACCCACCCCCATACACACACAAACTCACTCTCCTGCTGGTAATAGCTCATCCAAACTGACCACTCTCCAAGTTTAAATCCAAGTTAAACCAGAACATCTGGGGGCGGGGGGGGGGGGTAGGAAAAAACAAGAGGAAATAGGCTACCTTGTATAATGACATTCAATAATTTCAAAACAGAGGTTATCAAAGTGGATCTCCGGTTGTACTAAGATCTTTTACGACACAACTCATGGTCAAGCATCTTTAAGAGCGATAGCACATTCCACAAGAGCACTATCTACATATATAGCCTTACTTAAGGATGTACCTATTGCAGACATCTGTAGAGTGGTAACTTGGTCATCTGGTTATACTTTTTCTAATCATTATGTTTTGGTGCTGGCAGCAAGATCCATGCTGCTGCAGGTAGTGCAGTCCTTGCTTCTCTGTTGGACTCTTCTTCAAACTACCTGCCACCTTAGAGCAATATTGCTTGGGAGTCACCTGAAGTGGAGCACTCCCAGAGACACTACTTGAAACAGGAGAGGTTACTCAACTTATGCAATAACTGGAGTTCTTTTGAGATGCGTGTCCTTGTGGATGCTCCACTATCTGCCCTCCTTCCCCTTTGCTTTAGAGTTTCCTGGGGGACTTTGCAGTGGAGAAGAAACTAAGGGTGGTTTGCCCACACAGCCCCATGTTGCCGCAGTGTTGGGCGCATGTGTGGGGTGCATGTGCAGGCCGCATGGGCACCACCACTGAAAATCTCCAAAGGTTCAGGGCACAGGGACAGTTGTCAGTCAGTGCCCTGCATCTGAAGTGGAGCAGTCACAGGGACACACATCTCAAAGAACTCGTTACTGCACGAGGTGAGTAACCTCTCCTTCTGTTTGCTTGAAATACTTAGACCTTGAGATGTCATCAGCTTAACAGTGTCTCACTGAGATTTCTACTTGATAATAAATGGCTCATTAAAGTTACATGTACATCCCTGACTTTGCTGCTGCAGTAAATACCATACATGTTTGATACATTTCACATTCAGAGTATTAAATTTTCCCCCTCTTTGCCCCTAGAGTGCTACCTTAGGCATTCAATTTTGTGCATGTTCCTGATATATAAAATAATGTATATGGATATACACACATGAATTGTGCACACTGAGTCTCACTTGATATCCTTCCATGATAGTGAGCTCACTGGTTGACATTATGAACTACTGTACATTGAATTGCAGAGGAAAACTTAACAAGAGGCTGTGAAAGATTAAATAGAAAGGTAGCAAACAGCTGCTTGTTTATAAAGAAATACACATCCACCTTCCTTTGCTTGTGCCTTTAAGGAGATACCTATGAAAGAGAAATAACTTTCTGCCGAGTGTGACCAGACAGCAAATGTGAAAAATCGGGACAGGGGCTGGGGGGTAATAGGAGCCTATATAAGAAAAAGACCCCAAAATCACAACTGTCCCTATGAAATCGGGATATCTGGTCACCCTATTTCTGTCTAATTGGTGTTTTAGTTCAGTTTTATAATTGGCAGCTGTCAACATGTATCTTTTATTTCTGTTTTAAGAAACAATTCGGCATATGCAGCATTAACAATTTCCTTCCCTATCAACAAATTATGGATTAGGAATTCAGCTTCTAATTTCTGAAATAAACAGTAAATTTATTGTTGTGTATATAAGATGCATAGCTATTGCAAAAATAAACTCCTCACATGACATGGATGTAAAATAAAATATTTTCACATTGATTGTGTAAAATATTTATCACTCTTGATATGATTTGCAACAACTAAAATGTTTTATTGTAGCTCTGATGTATAGACAGTATCCTTTCATGGATCTCAGTTTAGCAGACCTGAGGGAGTGAGTAAAAGGAGACAGATGTATGCAAAAATTTTAAAGGGTAATTGAAAGGAGCATTATTTAGCATTGAGTTTGTTTTTTAAAATGTCCTTTTCCATGAAGCAATTGTCTCCATCACCAACCAATGAGGACTATCACTACTATGCTTACAACCACTTCTTAATGTGTAATTGCAACTACTTACGGATAGCAAATAAAAGAAGTGTCTGTGTCTAAAAAGGACATTTTTAAGGGTATGTCAGGGTTGGAAGCCTTATCAGACTTTCAGCATCAGCTGCCAGTTCGGTATTCAGTAGCTTGGAGACAGTCTTTTCTCTTTGCAAATTGAATTTTATGATTATGAGATCCACTCAGTATCAATGGGACCCTTATATTCAAAGGGAAATTGACCTCTATACACTCCAAAATGAAAAAGTGAAGAGCTTTTAGATATTTGAATTGTCGGGTTTTGGGAGAGTATGATGGGGTCCCTGGGGTGCAACCTGGACTCTGGGACTGCTGAGCCCCCTGTCCCACCAACCTAGGATATCCGTCTCACATTGTGATGCTGTTGCTAAGCCACAAACCTCTGGCAGGAACTGCACTTACACAGACATCCAAAGGCAGGGACACACCCAACTGAGTTACATGAATGCTTTGCCAGACACTCATAAGCCAACAATAGAGAGGCTCCAGCCAGTTCCCCCAGCTCCCCAGCCTTGCACCCCAGAACTGTATTGTCTTGCCCTTGTCAGAAGCCTGATCAGTGTAAGTTATTACACAGTCCGCCCCTCCCTCAATGTGGAGAGGACACATGCTAGCCTTTGTAAACTGAGCTGAGATTTCCCAAACAATTCATCCAAAATACATGGTTTTAGATAAAATATAAAACAGATTTAACTACAGAAAGATGGACTTTAAGTGATTATAAGTAGCAAGCATAGAGATCAAAGTTTGGTTATCTAAGAAATAAAAGTGAATTCGCAGTCTGTGTTCTACAAATTAAACAGGATTTGAATCAAGCAGTGGCTCACCCTGACAGATGATATAGTTCCTTAATACTCAAACTGGGACTCTTCTCCAGCTTGGGCCCACTCTCCCCAGTTCAAAGTGTTTATCCTCCAGATGTGTTTCCAGGTGTTGAGTTGTCTGGGGAGTGTGGCCAAGCCATGATATCACTTCCCCTCTTTTATAGTTTCTTCCAGTTTGCTGGAAAGATCTTTTGCTATGACGTGGTCTCAAACAGTCTCCATTGTATACATGCTCTCTCTGAGAAGTCTCCATTGTATACAGTTCCTGGGATAGTGGATTCTTTCCTTGATGGGTGTTGATGAGCCAATAATGCTGTCTGTCTACTCCATTGTTATACCTAAAAGGCTGGTTGTGGTTGTTCCCAATTTCACAACATATTTCAGTAATACACATGTAGCAAAACTTCATAACTTTACATACGATGATAGAGCATGTAATCCAAAAGGATATTTATGTTCAACAGATGAAGACTTTTAAAATGATACCTCATAGGGCATACTTTGTACAAAATCTATCATAATTATGTCAGTGGTGAATATGAGCGTTCCAGGTTGTGGCTTTGAGGTATAGAGTGCCACTGAGAATAATTTTGTTTTGTTTGCTTTTTTCCTCTTTTCTCTTCAGTCTGGAAAAATCCTTGTATTTAACTTGCATTTTGGAACATTTTTAAAAATTGTGTCTTGCATTAAAAATCCCCTTCCAAAAGACCAGTGTCGTGTCTTCATGCTTTCATTCTCTAGATGCACCTCCTCACTCGTTGAGTTCTTTTCCTTGAAAGCATCCTACCTACCACCTTTGATTCAATGTAAACTAATATATTTAGCTGAATTAAGTTTTGTTTCTGAACGTCTTCCACTTTGGACAAGAGATAAGCTGGAACTGCCAAGTTTGGATCTAGTTCTCAACTTTTCCAAAGCCTGTAGTTCTGACCTGGGGTTTTGGTTTGAAGCCCATCTCTTTACGTGGCCATACAATACTGTCTGATGGTTTCCCAAGTCTTGTAGTAAAGCCTTGGGGAATCATTAAAATTAGTGTTATGGGAAAGTTAGTACATATAAAGAACTGATGGGCTTCTCCTTTTTGACAAAATGATACGTGGCAGCACCAGACCTGGCTAAAAAATATTGGCACCTTTTCCTTGCTCTGGAGTTAGGACTTCCTCTCACTAAAGTTTCCTTTCTTACCAGAAGCAACTCCTACAACTGCTTACCTTATTACCAACCCATGTTTTTCCCACCTTTTTTTTTTTCTGCCCACATCTTCAAAATGGGTTACCCTAGAAATTCCATGTTGGTTGTGTTTTTTGTTTCCTGTGCTGAGAAGTGCCTTTTTAGCCAAAATTTCTTCAAAAGTGGTAGTTTAAATTTAGTTTCATGAGTCCGTATTTAGGTATTTAAATAAGGGGACTGATATTCAGAAGGGTTGAGCACCCAGCCACTTTTTTAGAAGGTGATGGGAGTTTGTGTGCACTCCACACTTCTGAATATCAGTCCATTTATTTAAGTACCTAAATGTACTTTAGAACCTGAAGTACGTCCCCTATCTTTTGACACACTTGGTCTCTGTGGGTTTGGTGGTGGAGAATCACTTGTTTTAAAAGATATACACTAACATTTTCAAAAATGGAAGAGAAATCCCATTTCAATGGCAAGTTATCAAGAAAACCTTTCAGAGATGTTAATGAATTTCAAGATTGTGGTACGAAGATTGACAGTTTCTCACTTTTTTTTGTCCTAGACATATGAACAAACTTTTTGTAAATTATCCACTGCTAATTTCTAATATATTTAATTGTCCAAGTGAAGTTAACTGAATAGTATAGATGAAACTTGTTTATGGCTCTGCGGGAGAGGACATCCAAACAGTATGTTCTGTCAGAATACTGAAAAATGAAAAAGCCCCAACTGTGTATAACTTAAAAGAATTTCCCAGACAAATGTTATGTCTATGTATTGTCATTTCAACCAGTTGGTTTTTGTTTGTTTTTGAACATTAAAGGAGGTTACTAGGCTATGATTACAGGTTTCTTCTCCAATGAATCCACGTGGACAAGGTAAATATAATACGGATGAATAAGCAAATCTTTCAATAAGTTGTATGTCTGGAGGAGTTAACAGTCTTCCTTTATTCAGCCTGCAGAGTTTTTGCTATTTTACGTCATGTGCAGATATTTTCTATAAACCGTAAGATGAATGTTTAAATTGCGTTGACAGCATGATTTTATCATTTTAGACACCACCATAAGAAATACATTTTTTGTCCAGAGATGCTTTAATTTCCTGGCAAAGGACAGAGCTGAAGCACAAAGCTTTGTGTTTACTTATGTTACATGGTAGAAACCTAGTAACTAAAGGAATACCTTTATCTTGATTTGCATCAAAAACCAAGGATAGGAGAACCTTAAGTAAGGTGCTTGCCTTTATTCAGAGCTTGAATGTGCAATTGTGGAAATTCCTGTTAATAGTAAATGTTTGGATTCTATAGTTATCCCAGACCAAATTAAAAAATACTGTTGTGATACATACAAATATGTTGAGTTCATTTGAGTAACCTACCAAAAATAAGATTTGCCTTGATGACCAATTTAGGATTGTGTGATCTTTTTAACCTCTCTACTTCTGCTTTTGTTAAAAATTAAGTAAATAATTTAAAGTAAATGTAATGCTTGTGAAAAGTGCCATATTGGCACTACTGGAGACTGAACTCATCTTTGGAAAAACATGTAGCCTGTGAGCATGAAAAGATGATTGTCTGTGCCCCTTTGATCCTTAGTGTCATTTCCAGGATTGTTAACAAGGGTTTATTCTATTCTATATAGTTTTCTTTATACCATGCTCATCACCCTAGTATCTGAGCACCTTCCAGTACTGCATTAAGCAATGTGACTACACATCTGTCACATGTTGTTCCTCTCCTCCCCCAGTCTCTCCCGAGAGGGAGAAGCATGTGAGGTGGAGTGTCATGTTTTTGTAGGGTGTGTTTATCTTTAATATAAACATACCTGTTGCTGTAAGTTTATGTAAGAGAAGGCAAGGCCAAAGAAATGTGCCTTGCATTTGGAGCAGAGAGTGGTGAGGTTTTGTGATGGTCCTTAGCTCCTGGAGGAACCAAGGGTACCAGCTGTTGTGGATGCTTTCCATTAGGAGCTGCACAGACACCACCAACATGCATCATATAGATCCCTGAAAGGCCATTGAATGTTAACAATTTTCATTTGTTTTCAGTCTGAGCTGTAGTTAAGTTGGTAAGCTAGTGGTAAAAGGGTCTGCATTCCATTACCAATCCTCTAGGCCTTCTCTCTCCCCCTGAAATACACTTCTGTGAACATTTCCTATAATGATGCTTCTACTTACAATTAATTCACAGAACCTGGAAAAAATGTGCCAAAGTGAGCAATAGCCAAAAATAGAAATCTGAAGAAAATTAGAGGAACTAGCTTTAGTTCACTATTCACAAAATTAACAGGTTGCCATAAACTGAAAAGTTGTTAGCTTCAATTCTTTATGGTATTGTTAGTGTTCTGACTCCCAGGTCTGTGCATTAACCGCAGGACTATCTAAGTATTTTCTATCTCTACTGTAATTTATTAAAAAAACCCAACCCACAGTGTTATAGTTGATTCTGGTAAATGATACTAGAGCTACAAACTTTCTTCTAATATGTATAAAACTTGCTGTTTGTGCATATTATTCCACACTGTGACCTAGATTAATTTAATACAGCATTTTATTTAAAATAAATAAAATAGTGGCTTGTTTTGTAATAGTAAACTGTATAGAAAATGAGTGTTGTTTTCCAGTTCCTACTATAGATTAATTTTGTTTCCACCCACTACAATGAAGTCTTCATGTTAATTTCTGACAGTTGTTATACTGCTTTAAGACACGAATTGTCAATCAATGATAAAGCATGCCATGACACTTTATAATGGTTCACTCTTGAAATATTACTAAAGGGCAATATAGTTTTGAAAGATACATGCTGCTTGTCTACTCATGAGAAATGGATGTGATTTAGTTGTCTATAGAGAACTTGTCCTACCAGATATTTTGATTCTTGTGCATCTCTAATCTTAACTGGAGAATGTAATTTCTTCTATCTAACAATGTTTAGACATAGAAAAGCCATTGTATGGCGCACAGTGCAACAGTGGATGCCTGTTTATCACTGTAAGACTTCTCTTGTAAGATTTGATGAAGCCATCAGTTTAACACTTCACTATTCTCTTCCTTTTTGCATTCATTCTCTTCTTCTACAGAGCATCAGAACTACTTTGGAATTGATGAAAATCTAGGTCCTGTTGCATTCAGCATCCGGAGAGAGAAGGTTGAAGATGCTAAGGAGAGAGAAGGATCTCAATTCAACTATCGTATAGCTTTCAGGACAAGTGAGGTACTGTTTAGTGAGTGTTGTTTTAATGGGGAGGAGGCGGTAAAAGAGAAGTTAACCCTTAGAACACTGGCAGTTTTCTCATGCCAGCATCGATCTGGGAATTGACTTTTAAAAGATTTTACAGATGAATACATTTGCAGGGAGGTGTGTGTTCTGGTAGCATTAATACATGTTGGAGCTGATGCCTGAAGAAAAATTTTGTTTATTTTCCTGCTTCCTGAAGTGCTCCCTTCCTTTGGTTGGGAACCATTAGAGAACAGTTGGATTGGTTGCAGGTACAGTACATATATATTCAGAGGGTCCCATAAGGGAACAGATGGAGAACTAAGAGAGGGCAGACATCAAATAAGGGAAGATAGGTTTGGACTGAGGTGCTTCTGGAGAATATTAGCTTTCTTTTGGCAGGAATGAAAGTTTGGGACAAAGGGGAGGGATGAGGAACTTGAAGAGGTTTACTATTCCTCAAGGTATGTTACAAGTGTATAGTTTCAAAATGCCTGTTAAAATGCTATCTCTTCAAAAGTGATGTACCATATTTGCGGTCTGGAATAAATATGGGATGCCAAATCTCCTCTTCCAAGTACATAGTTTATGGAAGGAGAGGGAATGCTAATACCTTACTGAAGCAAAAATAGAAGTGTTTGAAGTAGAAGTGGCCTTTGATTGTATTGGAGGTATACTTATCAAACCTGATCAAAACTTTCATATTCAGACTAGTTTGTATTTTCAGTGGTTTGAGCATTGGCCTGCTAAACCCAGGGTTGTGAGTTCAATCCTTGAGGGGGCCACTTAGGGAACTGGGGCAAAAATTGGGGGATTGGTCCTGCTTTGAGCAGGGGGTTGGACTAGATGATCTCCTGAGGTCCCTTCCAACCCTGATATTCTATGATTCTATGATTCTATGATTCCTTTATCACAGCAATGAGTTACATGGATCCTATTTTTAGTGGTGATTTGAAAGAAAGTTTCAGGTGTATGCCATCTTTGGTTGGTCTCTGTCATAAGCAAGTGCAAACTTTCCTTTGATTCTCAGAACTTTGTGCTCTTCATCATGGCAAGAAACACCTGTTAGCCACAAAATAGCAGTTCTTGATTAGAGCTGTATAAATAACTGGTACAGTGGCTGAATTGTCGGAGGAAAATGGGGGTTGACTAAAATGAAACATTTAGTTTTGGTTTGGGTTTTTTTACCTTTTGAAATAAAAGTGAACTAAAATTCAAAATGTTCTGTTTCAAAAAATGTCAAAACAAAACTTTGACGTTCTGGGGTGCAATCTAGACCAGTGAGGGGCTGTCACCACTTGCCCTGCAATTTGGGGTGCCTCAAAATGCTTTGCTGCTGTAGCTCTCAATGTGGGCTTCTGACAAACAGCCTGCCAGCATGCAGGTAACACCCACAAAGTCTGTGTATAGCCACAATACATGCCCAGTCCCAGATTTCCCACAAAAACGTGTGCTCTGCACTGTCCAGTCCTCCCCTGAACAGGCCAGATACACTAGGTCCATTGCCCCTCTAAGGGGATCAGGAGAGCATTCAGTCACAAAAACGTTTGGTGTTTTGGGGATTTTTTTGTTCTGAAACAATTTAGCGAATTCAGCATGAACTTGCTAAATGTTTTAGCCAACCCAAATCTGCATTTTTTCAGTGAAAGTTTTGTCCAAAAATTTTTGTCCAGCTCTATTCCTGTTAACTGTAAGAACATAAGAATGGCCATACTGGGTCAGACCAAAGGTCCACCCAGCCCAGTATCCTGTCTACCAACAGTGGCCAATGCCAGGTGCCCCAGAGGGAGTGAACCTAACATGTAATGATCAAGTGACCTCTCTCCTGCCATCCATCTCCAGCCTCTGACAAACAGAGGCTAAGGGCACCATTCCTTACCCATTCTGGCTAATAGCTATTAATGGACTTAACCTCCATGAAATTATCCGGTTCTCTTTTAAACCTTGTTATATTCCTAGCCTTCACAACCTCCTCAGGCAAGGAGTTCCACAGGTTGACTGTGCGCTGAGTGAAGAACAACTTTCTTTTATTTGTTTTAAACCTGCTGCCCATTAATTTTATTTGGTGGCCCCTAGTTCTTATGATGGGAACAAATAAATAACTTTTCGTTATTCACTTTCTCCGCACCACTCATGATTTTATATACCTCAATTATATCCCCCCCTTAGTCTCCTCCTTTCCGAGTTGAAAAATCCGAGCCTCTTTAATCTCTCCTCATATGGGACCCATTCCAAACCCCTAATCATTTTAGTTGCCCTTTTCTGAACCTTTTCTAATGCCAGTATAGCTCTTTTCTGAATCTGTAATGTTCAGGTTTCCACTGTGTGTGTGTGTGTGTGTATAAAATATATATATAAAAATGTATTGTATAATACCGAGGCTTGTCTTCACTGTTAAAAAGAACTGTGTGTGTGTGGGGAGGGTATTTGTTTTTGTTTTTTTGTTTTTGTATTTTTTTTAATTGCAGGATAATTAATGCACACTAGCTATCCTATTGTAAAATCCTAGTAGAGATAAGGCACTGTAGTTGTTACTGTGAGATCAACACTATATTTCTGCCTGTGGCTGATCTCACCTATTCTACCTCCCAGTAAAGATTTGTCTACACTTCAATTGGGAGGTGTAATAACAGCACAGGTAGGTGTACGCTCCGCTAACTTTGATCTAGATCAAAAGCTAGATCTAGTAATGACAATAGTGAAGCAATGGCCATACAAACAGCTGCTGGGCTAGTCCTGCCTGCATAGGACCCTGGGTGCAAACTCAAGCAGTTGCTGCCCATGCTGCTATTGTTACTCAAGCTAGCTTTGATCTAACTAGATCAGGATATGTCTCTGTGTGCTGTAGTCACATCTCCCAATCTGCAGTGTAGACATGCCCTAAAAGTACAGTGCCTTGTCCAACTAGGATTTTACAGTTGGATGGCTAATGCACCTTAATTATCCTGCTGTAAAAAGACTTACCTTTTTTGCATTGAAGACACAGCCTAAAGAAACAAAAGAAATGAGTTCAGGATTTGAGTACCAGCCCAAAGTTTCTATTTTGTAGTAATTCTACATTGTCTAGTGTTAACTATATTTAACTTCTTTGTTTAGAAGTTACAAGTGTCTGTTTCCTCTTTAATGTTTAAGTTGCTTCACTAACCTTTGCACTATCCTCAATGAATTAAACATAAGTATGTCTCTCTCCCCGCCATCCCCACACTTCGGAGCCTGAAGATTGGATTTTAATAGCATAGTGTTAGAATTATAAATATTCAATGAGGTTTTCCACTCTTGCTGCAGCTTACTACATTGAGAGGAGCAATATTAGAAGATGCCATACCATCTACTGCTAGACATGGCACAGCACGAGGCCTGCCTCTCAAAGAGGTACTGGAATATGTAATACCAGAGCTGAGCATTCAGTGCCTGAGGCAGGCTTCCAGCTCACCCAAAGTCTCTGAACAGCTGCTTAAACTGGACGAACAAGGGGTATGTAGTATATGATTTCTCTCTAAAGACTATCCACTTGAAAGAACATGTACCTTTTCCTTAAATCTTTTGTTGGTGTTGTAAATAAACACGAATTTGTGATGTAATATATTTTCTCTTGAACAGCCATTGCTCTATTTTCAAGAAGAGTTCACACACAGCTCAGTATTTTTAATGACAAAATGAGAATTGTGACAGGTAATGGTTCAATGACTCCAGAAAAATGCCTTATTGCCAGAGTTGCAACTACTTGAACAATAATTTGTGTTTTTCCAAGCAATATGCCTTTTTTGATTCCCAACTTGGGAAAGACCAAGTAGCCTGTAAAGAATCCCAAGAGTAAAAGAGGGAGAGAATATAGTTAGTGCTATGTTTTTAAAATTTTCACAAAAATGGTTTTCACAGATTAAAGTCCATATTTTCTATGCCCAAATATTGGATATAAACATAAAGGTTAACCAATCTATATTTCTTAAAGACAGAGTAGGTAAAATTCTAAAGATTTATAAAATCACGATAAGCCTCTACATCTAAAACTGAAATCAAAGGCAGCTGGAAGTGCTCAGCACTTCAGAAAATCAGATGAATTATAGTTAAAAATAACATTTACTTATATCATAGTCCCATGAATCCCAAGTTAGTTTTCATATTTTAACTTATAATTAGCACGCTTATTCACTGTAGCAATCTTATCAGTGGAGTGAAATGTTTGATAGTCTCAATTAGAATTTCAGCTGTTTGAACTATCTGACAGGTTAACACTGCATCAGCAATGAAACAAATGTACACTTTAAATTCAGAGTGAATAATGGTGAGATTTAACAGGTTCAGTAAGGTGAACCTGCTCTGTTCAAAGACTGCCAAGCATGTTTGCTGCGTCTGAATAATTTGTGAAGGACTAGCTTGTGAATACCTTTAGTACACCTATGCAAAGAATGTTTAAGATTTTAATTTTAAATAAATGATCATTGTATGTGCAAAAAAAGTGACTATCGTGTCTTAATGTTCAGTATTAATTCAGTATGAAATAGTGATTGTGTCTAACATGTTAGTGTATACAAGGCATTCTTCTGTCTTCTCTTCTAGTTGTAACAGAGCCGCTGTAGATCAATAGAGAGTTCCTAGCTATGAGAATGTCAAGCCAGTTCTGCATACCCATTTCCTCTATATTTCCCACCTCATTTGCTCTGCTAGGAGACAAAGAATTTTTAATAAATTACCAAATATATGTTTTTAAATTGAATGTGTGTTTTGCATAATGTTTTTACTTTCTCCTTTGGTCTGTCAGAGTTCATGAAAAACTGTAAAGGAAATCAGGAGCATTCAGCCAATTTTTACTCTTAGTGCTCCTCAGGTTCTACATCTTTACAGCTATATTTTTTGTTTAAACTCAAGTGAGTTCCAGCTCATAATATCAATTATATTAATTGGCCAGAGTGGAATCACATTTGGGGCAATGTAAGGCATTTCCTTCTTTAAACAAACTGAATGGTGCATTTATAGAACTCACTGCCATCACCCACAACCATAAACCGAGACTGTAATTTGGGTGTCCATTGTGGAAGCATAAAGCAGTCAAACAAACCAAAGTAATGTTATAATAGTCGGTGACTTTGAGATACAACACTCCTCATTTTTCCTTTTTGATGCCTGATGTTTAGTATTGAGAATTCAGTTCTGTTGTGAAATGTGCTGTCATCAATATGAATATATTATTTTAATATTTCTTTAATGCTTCTTATCTTGCAATAGTTACTGAGGCAAATACAGAAAGCTGTGTATAGAACTACCATGAGATCCTTTTATGATTTTAATCCTCTTAGGTGTTTAATGCATTGAGTTTATTAATCAAGCAAATAGAGTCTTTCATGGCAACTGAAGGTGATGGCTGGCTGTACAGCCACATTTTTTTTTAAATGTGAACCATGGTCTAG
Organism: Eretmochelys imbricata; assembly: GCF_965152235.1. Lineage (NCBI taxonomy): Eukaryota > Metazoa > Chordata > Testudines > Cheloniidae > Eretmochelys > Eretmochelys imbricata. The sequence goes on along the minus strand of NC_135574.1, from coordinate 132,265,902 downwards.
TGGATTAATTTGGTCACCAGGGTAATAGTCATTTGAGAGACTGGTATGTAGGAAATGTTTGTTTGAAGCTTTTCCACAGTTGGAAGCCAGTGCTTGCATGTAATTGTTTCCTCTCATTTTCTACCAAAGGTTTTGTGACCAATGAAATCTAGTATGGCTTATGGAGAATAGTAATTGTTGTGGGTAAATTGTTGTTCCCATGATGACAAAAGCAAAATAGATGTGAAATGAATGATTAACCTCTTTCAAGAATATAAATAAAGAATCTGTATTTTCCTGTTTGTTGTGAGAAACAGGCAATTAGATCAACTTCGGATTGACCATAGGTTTTATGGGAAAAGCCACCTGTTCTTCTGGAGATCAGGATGGAATATTTTTAATAATTGTACTTTTTCCGGTGATAGGTTATGGTGTATGTTCTTATTGCATGGGAATCTTTTTGCCCTTCTCTGGCACAAAGGCTGGAATTTACAAAGGGGTCCAAGGGAATTAGTACTCAAATTGCTTTGAAATTCAGTTGATGTTGAGCACCCAAGTTCCCTGGGTTCCTCTGAACATCGCAGCCAAAAAGTTGAACTGTGCAGGATAGAGATCCTGAAGTTGTCATCTAAGCATTCCCTTAATAAATGGAGTGTGATCTGCTTCTCATCAAGCATAACTATGCTGATGTTTATTCAGTAGCTAAAGCATCATCCATTCTGTAATGACTAACAAATATCTTCCCTGAGTCAGAACAGATAGTATTATGAAATTGTTCTCAGTACCAGTGGAGTTAGGCCAGATTTACATCAGTAAAACAAAGTAAAAATTGTCCCATTGATAGGTTTAATTTAATAACCAAGAGTGAAATTCTGGCCCAATAGAAGTCAAGGGACGTTTTGCTACATTCTTTGTCACGAGATGCATAGAATCTGATTCTTTCCAGAGTTTTTAAAAAATATCCATGACTTTTTGAAATTTGAGGATTTTTGTATATGGTGGGTGCCTGTGATAATTAAGCCAATTTTACCGATCATCTTGAGTGCTGGCAAGTTGAACACTAGGCTGCATGAGAGACAAACAGTGCAGGAGCTCAGAAAAGCAGTGACATCACGATGGCACAAAAGATCAGTTTTGTAAACTGGTAATGGGAGATTTTATTCCTCCAGGGGTGATGAGGAGTTTTTTTTTATTAAAAAAAAAAAAACCCAAAAAACAGCACACAAACCACATAGTTTAACTCTTCATAACTGCTCAGTCATTTAGTACAAGCACAGCTATTACTAAAATGGGAAGATAAAGGTAATTTGAGATTTAAAGCCACTCTCATGACACTTGACTCTTTTTGCAATATTTTCATTGCTTGCCTTTTTTTACTATTTGTAACTCATGACTTTTCCTACCAGTTGTCATGATAAAACATGTGATACCACACCCATGAATGCCTAATGTGAAGTAGATTTTTGTCATCCAAGTGTGCTTTGACAGGAAGAGTATTATATACTCTTTATTCTACAGACCTAGACAGTAGTCCTGAATTTTGAGTAAGGAAGTACTTTAGAACTTGATAGTAAATGTGAAAGGTGTGTATGGATAAATGTCTTAAGGGAATCTGATGTGACTGATGATCTCTGTCAGTTTGTGAAGCTCTAATAGCTGGTAGAAAGACTAACAGGACTAATCCACTCATATGGGAGTTTCCTATTTGTTGTCTCATGAATCCAGCTCAAAAAATAAGTCAATACTTTTCTCAAGAAAATAATCCCATCTAATCTAACAATGTTTTAGTATTGAGATTTTAACAACATTCAATTGCAGTCTGATTTTTAGTTTACAGTACACTGTGCTGTATTTCTCCATGTGAAGATGGTCAGAAAATAGAAAATTACTTTTTTGCAAAAGACACGTGTGAGGAAAAAAATTTATTGATGCATATAAAAAATTAATCTTGTGAAAACCTATTTACAGTACTCATTTGAAGCATGTCTTTTAAATGGCTGTTCTCATATAATTAGAAAGGTGGAATGGGGAAGCACTTGACATACAGGGGACCAACTAGCTGAAGTTTAAAAGCTAAAAGTATTTGAAAATAGATAAAGCCCTGCACGGATACAAAAAGGTGTATCTGCATCTGAGCCGCAAAAATTGTCTGTGGATATCTGCAGATTTGCAGGGCTCTAAACAGCTCCATGGTAGGGTTGCCAACCCTCCTGGTTTTGCCAGGAGATTCCCGGAATTGGGCTCTATCTCCCAGAGGCTACAGAAGCCAAAGTGGGAGATTTTAGGCCACTAAAAGTCCAGCGGCACAGCAGGGCTAAGGCAGGCTCCTTACCTGGCCTGACTCCGCACCGCTCCCGGAAGCAGCAGGCACGTGTTTGTGGCCGCTGGGAGGGGGGCCAGGGAATCTCCACGCGCTGCCCCTGCCCTGAGTGCCAATTCCACAGCTCCCATTGGCCAGAAACTGCGGCCAATGGGAGCTGCGGGTGCGGTACCTGCAGGCATGGGCAGCGCACAGAGCCCCCTGGGGCAGCAGGGATGTGCTGGCCGCTTCCGGGAATAGCGCTGGGCCAGGGCAGGCAAGGAGCTTGCCTTAGCCCTGCTGTGCCACTGACCGGGAGCCGCCTGAGGTAAGCACTGCCCAGTCGGAGCCCGCACCCCAAACCCCCAGCCCCGAGCGTCCCTCCCGGTGCCAGCACCCCAACCCACTTCCGCACCCCAATTCCCTTCCCCAGTCCTGAGCCCCCTCCCTCACTCAAACTCCCTCCCATAGCCTGTACCCCGCACTCCCTCTTGCACCCGAAGCCCCAGGCTCAGCCCGGAGCCCTCTTCCACACTTTGAACCCCTCGGCCCCAGCTCAGAGCCCGCACCCTCACCCCCTGCTCCAGCCCAGTGAAAGTGAGTGAGGGTGGGGGAGATTGAGCGATGGAGAGAGGGGGATGAAGTGAGCGGGGCGGGGCCTTGGTGAAGGGGTGGGGCAGCAGGGCAGGGCAAGGGTGTTTGCGTGATTAGAGAGTTGGCAACCCTATCCACAGGTCACTGCGCAGCAGGGACACAGGGCTGTGTCAAGCCCTCAACCCCACTTTTCCCCAGAGACATCCTGTTCTGCCACCTGCTCCACCCCTGCCATACCACCTTCCCCACTCTGGGCAGGGAGGCTACAATTCTGGGTCCTTCTATGCAGCCCTCCACCCTTATGCAGTTATGGCTGCTCTAATACATGTAGCCATTACTGCTTGCTCGTTTAAAGAACTACCCCACCTTCAAAATGGCGCTTGGCTCACTCCCTTCTGGGAGTTGTAGTTTACCTCCTCCCTCCGAGCAAGGTGGAGACTAAAATTCGTCGAATGCCCAACTCCCAGAATGCTGCTACCTGATTCAGAGAGCCGAATTGGAGCCTGCAGGCTGGGTGACAGCCACTCTGTTTGGGTGAGTGTGGGCTGCAGAGCTCTGAGCGGATACCAAATTTGTATCCACATCCACGCTGCAATCCTTAAAAATAGCCTACGGATACAAAGCAGATATCTGTGCATTTGCAAGGCTCTAAAAATAGATTCCTCGCTGTGTTCCCAGACTGTGAAAGAAGACAGTTGTGCAGCCAGTGCCAATTAAAGATATAAAATTGTAGAGCATGCAATACTGGACACTTCTATATATAATAGATAGTGAAGTCAAAAGTCAAGGATTTATCAACGTGTTCTATCTGTGCTTGAATGCTGACTGTCGACTTTGCTGAATATAGTTTTCTTTGTTATCTTTGGCATCAGAAATTTTCCTCACTTTCTCAAATAATTTATTTGATCGTATTTATTAAATAATCCTTTCCTGCTGTTGCAGAAATAAAATAGTAGTTTTAATAGTTAATTTTTTTGTTTTTGTTTTAGTTTTACTGCTTACCATGTTTTGCCATTTGTAATTTTACTTTTCTTATTTCAGCTGAGTTTTCAGCACAAGATTGGGGTCCTTTATTGCAAAGCGGGTCAAAGCACAGAGGAAGAGATGTATAACAATGAGACAGCAGGGCCTGCTTTTGAAGAGTTCCTGGATCTTCTGGGCCAGAGAGTACGGCTAAAAGGGTTTAGTAAATACAGAGCTCAGCTAGACAATAAAAGTAAGTTGTAATTCTAACATGTGGGAGAAGTCTATAATTCTCCAAAGGTAAGCACCTTTTAAAATTCTGGCTCTTGTTCTATACACCTGGTCTTGGGAGTTAACTAGCAAGATTATATTATAATTTAAATTCCCATAGATGCTATATACAGCATACCTTACATTTGAAAGGTTAACACTCCTTACTGTGACACAATTAGAGAAACCTTTGGTGCTTCAATCTTCTCTTGCTTTGTCATAGTATCTTTGTGACTAAATTTATACCTATGTTATGTTGTGTTTGCAACTATGAAAAAAGAACTATGTTAATATCATTGACTCACATTTTACCATCTTGGTTCTTAGTCTGAAAAGGAAAAGTGAAAGTTTATATATTGTTGAAGATGAAGTGATGGAAAAGGGACAGTTTTCCTCATTTGATGTAGGATTTTGTGAATTAATGTTCATACTTGAAGAAAAACCCAGTATTATCAACAAGACAAACATTTTGCTGTTCTTCATGTAACATCCAAACACATACCTGATTTCTATGGTGTTTCTGTGGTTTGAGATTTGTTTCTAGCTCTTAAGTTTCATTCTCTATAGATCGCTATAGGTCAACAGTGCAAAAGGATTAGAAATTTATTGCATATATTTAGTCTCTGATGAGTTTCTTTTGTTGCTGTTGATATATCTGAAATATGGATATCAACCTAGTCTGTGTACAATGGACATGACAGTTCACTCTGCTGAAGCTCACATTGTTGGCGCATTGCTGTTAACACGTTCTGGCTGGCTCCGTGCAATCAATTTATAACT